>NW_028317983.1:7090000-8290000 GCF_062004578.1 Staurois parvus
ACAGGAAGGGGGTGAAAGTGTCCAGACTTGAAGTGGTTAAAATAGTTATCAGGTCTCAGGGATCTGCTGCTAAAACCAATTCATTGCAGATGAGTGGGACACAAATGCCTCTTTTATTGGTATTTAGTGGGAAAAATACAACCCTTTCAATGGTGGGTGAGAATACCACTCTTACAGGTAGCAGAAAAGATTGTTTGTGCTGTGTACTGGCTCTGCCAAGTGCCACTGACCCTAGAACTAGGCACTATCAGATGGATGAAATAAGACAACCAATTCTTAGGGAACAGCTTTGCCTTAAATATTCAGTGATGCATAATGTGCATATAACACAAACTAAATTATAACACAAAAATAAACTTAATATAATATAGTGATCCAAAAATAAAAGTCCCTTAAAACAATATTGCCAAAGTCCAAACTCTGAATGGTGCTCTGTGTTACTCCAAATCTCATCCACATAGGTGTCAAACTGTGTGCTTCAAAGGGTTGTGCTCCAATTATGGTGCCTCTAAAAGACTGTAGTGCCCGCAACTCACACTGATGGATATGAAACCTTGTGTTAGCAAGTGAGTCAAAATACGCTCAGTAAGACCCAGGCTCCGATGTATCCAGCCCTCCTGTCACTCCTCCATCTGGCTTCTATGGTGCCTTTAATGCCTCTTAATATGGTTCAAAACATGACCACCAAAATACATAAAGAAAAGGGAGGTAGACTTCACAATACTGCTTTATTGCATGAAGAAATAAATGAAACGCCCTTACATAACAAACCTTCAGATGGGTGGTCAATCAGCCTCAGCTTAAGTAACCCCTGGACACCTCTGGAGGAACCCTGGTTGAAAATGGCGGTTCTAGGGGAATGGGGTGATGGACCAAAACTTGTCAAAAAGCAGCTAAACTTAGTGAGTGTTGTCACCTTAGGAAAGGAGGTATCCTCGGATGGTGCGATCTAATTGAAAGCAGGACATATAAAGAATACTGTATAGGATGAAGATTTTTGAACTTGCAGGAACAGTTGTGACAACCTATTTAGTTTAGGTGTTTGGTTGTAGATACACTTTAAATCATAGGTGTAAAAAGGAAGAACGTAGAGATATGAACACAATTACAATGCAGGAAACAACAGCAAGTAGATTTTACATTTCATAATTTCTGAACAATTAGGGTGACTTCTGATTGGTGCTGTGGGTAAACGCCAAGCAGAAATTGCTTATTACCTCATTATATATGCCTATATGTACTTTCAATTATATTAACAATGTATTGTTCATGGCTCTATTACTGCAATTTCATAATATAAATATAAAAGATTTATTGTAAATTTTCTAATTTTTTAAAACTTTGTATATTCATATGACTATTTTCCTGCAAATTTATTAAACAGTTGCCATTTTGTTTTTTAAATATAAAATATTTTTCACCGTTTTTTCAGCCCTTTTTGCATTTCAATGCTGTCTACCCCCTCCAACCTCATTCAACCAATTCTTCTCTACATGCACTTGCTTTACCATTGCTCTGGACCAGCTTCTTGGTAAAAATGGTGGGCTATACCTGTACAATGTGTGTTAGCATGGCAGTCTCCACCAAGGGCGCATGTGACAGGGAGACAACACAGGAAAATGTATGAAGATAGTTGTCACCTTGGGGGTTATTTACTAAAACTGGAGAGTGCAAAATATGGTGCAACTCTGCATTGAAACCAATCAGCTTCCAGGTTTTATTGCCAAAGCTTACTTGAACAATCTGAAGTTGGAACCTGATTGGCTACCATGCACAGGTGAATGAGAGTCTGAGTGAACCAGCTTTGGTAAAAAAAAAAACCCTTATGTCAGGAAGTAACTGAACTAGGATCTATAAATGTATCCTTCTAATGAAAGCTGCAGATTTATACAGATTATAAACAATTAAAATAAATTAACCTTTTACAGCTTTTATGAGATTTCAGTATTTGGGTTTACATATACTTTAGAATCGTATAAACACTTAATATCTAACCTCTACGTAGGGCTCGTTTATACTTGCTCATCCTGCAGAAAACCACAAGCATTTTCTTGTATCAGGATACATTTCAAGAAGGAATGCCATTCATTTTTACGTGGCTTGTTTACAGTTGTGGTTAATTTTTTAAATTTTGGGACATTAGAATATTTGTGTCATCCCTGGATGACCCATTTTTTGCCTCCAAATTTTGACGAATGTTTATTATGACAGCAATAGTCTTCGGCTACCACTTTCTATTTCTCTGTTCTAGGACTCCGGCACCTTGCCACCCCCCACCGTCATTATACCTTCCAATCTGCAGCGGATACTAATCTATGCAGCCTTTCCCCATACCATATGCACTGTATTACCTCTAGGTTTATAAAGCCATCCTGTTTTATGTCTTGGACCATGTACAGGTATTACTCTGTATCAGCAAACTGCTACTATTTACTGGATAGCCACGTTCATGATGTTCATCGTCCCAGGGTGACCTATTTTTACCTCCAAATTTTGACAAATCTTTACTATTACCGTAATAGTGTTTGGCTACCACTTTCTATTTCCTTGCTCTAGGACTCCGGCACCTAGCCACCGCCTAGGACTGTACCCTTCCCTTCTTTTCCTCCCCCTTCATTTAGTCCTTTTTCTTCTCCTTCCTTGTTTTTTCCTTTCTCTACTATCCTAGATTGTAAGCTCCAAGGAGCAGGGCCCTCAAACCCCTTGTGTATTGAATCGTATTGTTACTGTACTGTCTCGTGTACTGTCTCCCATTATAATGTACAGCACTGAGCAAACTATTGGCGCCATATAAATCCTGTATAATAATAATAAATTATACCCTCCAATCTACAGTGGATACCGGTCTATGCACCCTTTTCCCATACCTACCAGATGCACTATACTACTTCTAAATCTATAAAGCCATCCCATTCCATGGCTTGGGCCATGTCATTATATAGGTGTTACTCTGTATCACGCAAACCTGCTACTATTTACTGGATAGTCACTTCTATGATATTCATCATTGTTTTTTTCCTTGAATGTCTATTTCTGTAAGATGTCAATTATATCTTTATTTTGTTATGCTGTGATTATAACCTCTTGTATAATATATGTATGTGCTATACCTATGGTCTAAATATCTTGCTCGAATGTTATGCACGATACGCTGTTTGCTTTATGCTTCCTATCATTTTTTTCTTTAATAAACCTATTGAACAATAATATTTGTGTGTTTGTATATGTTAAGCAGGCTTAGTGAAATAAAATTAATGCATAAAATCACGCAGTTATCATTCAGTTTTATGCATTTTTGTAACACTTCTGCACCATGCAAATCCCTGTTCTGAGTTTTATTTCTTATTTGGCATAATGATGAACAGAGAACCGTGTACATGGGATGAACACAAATGTATCAAAGACTTGCAAATGATTTATGTGGAAGGATCCAAAAAGCACTATGAAATAAAATAGCACTTTAATGCTGGCCTTACACCAGTAGAACTGCTTGCGAATGTTTGGATGTGAAAGAATATCATTGCTTGTATGACCATTCGATGGTGCCTTCATGAACTTGACTCATTTTGAATGACTTTTCATACAAGTACCATGAAAATGTCTTGATTTCCATAGAATTACAGTAACATTTCACTTCCAGATGAACTTCGACCAGTTACGATTTTTCTCGGTTAGGAGCGAATTCAACTTATATATTAAGTGTTTCTACGATTATCAGAAACTGGCTTGTTCCAATTAGATTTGACAAAATTTTCCATCCTTGTCCTTTGATATTTTTGTTCACTCGGGTCAAAACAGATTGTGAGATTCTCCCCTTTAACTCTTAGACAACTGAACAAATGACAAATCTCTAATGAAATATTACAGGTGTATATCCAGCTTAAAGTATATGTAAACCCAGCTACTGACATCTCATGTACACTTTAACATATCAGTATTATTTCTTAAGGTATTGCCAATTTTTTTTAACTTTTCATTAAATCTGAAACTTGTATTAATATAAAACCTAGTCATCCTGCCGTGAAGGTCCTTGTTCAGGTATTCCCTGTTATAGGGTGACAACACTTTGTCCCTGTCCTGTAATCGTGCTCCTATGTTGTTATCTTGTCACACTGGCCGGCGATGGAAGTGGCTGTTTAAATATACATTACATAGGCACTTTCCACAATTGTCCCAGTTGTTGGAAAACTGTCCTGGGAAATTATGCACAGGCATCAATGGAGAGCATTTAGACCTGAAGTGGCTGCAAGGAGGGTACAGATATCAGCAGCACAGAGATGCAACAAAAGATGAAAAACATTTTTTTATTAATTTTATTTTAATAATTTTAGTCATTTTATTTAAAAATATTTTATTTTAAAAAATGTAAATTGTTTATGATACACAGTACTTTAGCAAACCGAATGTCCTTCAGTTCTTCAGTTAGGGTTTACCTGTACTTGAATTAATAATGCAAATATATTGCCATAGAGTTATAGACCTAAAACATAATAGCACTATGTATCAAGGACAATTTTGGGTTCTTCATCTGTTGGTGGACTACAAGTCCCTGCACACACTGCTGGCCATCATGGCATGAATGGACTTCTATGTCCTCTATGAAAATGGCACACTGCGTAATATCCCTTTACCTCAATTATCATTAATATATATTTGGTAATACCTGGCTTGTTCGGTGTATGCTCCTCCGAATGGTCTCCCTGATGTTGGCCTTGTCAGATTGGAAGTAGACAGTGGCACTAGACTTGTCCTTTAGATACGGCTTATCCTCCGAACTCCAATTGTGCAGCGGTGTTGTGGGATCACTGGCGTCTGAATTAATGGGGTAAAAGCTTTCAGATTTGTGCTCATGCTTCCCATTTTGCACTGACCCATTTTCACTCTCGTTGTTATTTTCATTGGCATAGTAAGGTTCTTTAACATTGTCCACGATGAATTGGACCTCCGTCTCAGAGAAAAAGTCCACCTCACCTTCATCCGTCAGAACTTTTTGGTACGAATCCTTTCCTCCATCCAGGAGAGCGTCCGTGGCCAAGCGTGCACTCTCATTGTAGCTATAGTCTGCCTTGCCCAATCTGGCCCATCTATTTTTGGCCTCCTCAATCCTCTTCTTGATCTTCCCAAGCGTTTTAGACCTGTTCATGTTGAAATACAAAGATCCTTTTGGCTTTTCAAACAGTTAGATGGATGAGGAACCTGTTTGGTGGTCATCAACTTGTGAATGTTTTTGTTTTTTTCTTCTCCTTTGTGTCAGGCAGTCAGTTGTCCTTCCTCGATATCAGATAAAAGGGTAGAGCTTTGCAGCTACATGCCCACTGGATTGTTCAGTTAACCTGAAAAGCAGCGTGAAAATGCTTCATGAAAATGCAGCAAGACTGGAATCAGAGGGGAAGTGAAAGCTGTATAACTGAGCTTATCTAAGAAGAGACACGCCTCACCTGTAAGCCATACCTGTGGTTCAGAAACTCCCCGATGGACCTGTCATTGAGTGTCATGTCCCTCACACTTCACACAATAATCTGACATGTCAGAGCAGCAGATAATTGTACCGGTAAGAGTAGACGAACTAGCTGGATAATGGCAGAAACTATTTAAAAATAGCTTCAGCTTTCTTCGTTATACCGATTAAGATGCTTCTAACAATTATTGTATGTGGGCTTAACAGGGCAGAGTGACGTACAGAGTTCAGGGATCCACATACACCAAGCAGTAGGCTCTTTCATTGTTCTCAGAGCTGTAAAAGAATTGAGAAAATTGGGTTTCTAAGCATTTTTGTTGCTATTATTATTGCATAGGTTAAAAAAAAAGACTATTGTTGCACTCAACCCTAACCCTTTGTCTACCAAGGTCCACAAATGTCCTGGTAGTCAAGAAGTTACAGTGACACTAAGGCCGGCCATACATGGGTCGAAAATCAGTCAATTTTTCATCCGAAAATCGGACCTAAGAATAATCCGCCGATTTTTACTCTGTTAGTGGGTCAATGGCACCAGCCGGTTTTCGTGGTTCATCCCATTTTCGGTGATCGGGCATGTTGGAAAATTTGTGAAAAACGACTGATTTTCGACTCAATGATGGTCAAATCGTACGATCGTTTTTCCGAAAAGAATATGCGCATGAGCCGTGACCTGGAAGGAACAGAAGTTTTGCATGTTATATGGGGTGAACTTTGACTTGGTCGACCGGATTACCGAGCGAATGACGTTTTGGATTTTCTGACGAAAAATCATTCGGAATTTGAACCTTGTATGGCCTGCATAAGTCCCTGGTCACACCGATCTGACTTTGAAATTATACGACTGCTAGAGAACTCGCACAATTTCAAAACCCAGATGTCATTCTGACTTGAGGTGCGACTTGCAAGACATCTGCGGCTTGCAAGACAAAGGCCGGACATACATGGGTCGAAAATTTACTGATTTTTCATCAGAAAATTGGACTTAAGTTTTTTTTTTTTTCCTTGGGAGAATGCATGTGATCAGCACAGGGCCAATCAACACTGTCCAGACAGAGGACAGGGGTTCTGCCTCCTCCTAGAGCAGAATGAAAACTCCTCCTACAAGCTTTAACCAGTGTTCAGCTAGACACTGATAGAAGTCACAAGACTGTCCTAACTGCTGATGAGAAAAGGTATTTAGCAGTTTTTATTTAGTAAAATAATTGCATTTCCATGTTGTGTGTACTGTGGGAGACCAGATATAGTGAATGCAGGGTCCGGGGAGACCAGATATAGTGAATGCAGGGTCCTGGGAGACCAGATATAGTGAATGCAGGGTCCGGGGAGAGTAGACATAGTGAATGCAGGTCCGGGGAGACCAGATATAGTGAATGCAGGTCCGGGGAGACCGGATATAGTAAATGCGGGGTCCGGGGAGACCAGATATAGTAAATGCAGGGTCCGGGGAGACCAGATATAGTGAATGCAGGGTCCGGGGAGACCAGATATAGTGATTGCAGGGTCCGGAGAGAGCAGATATAGTGAATGCAGGGTCCTGGGAGAGCGGATATAGTGAATGCAGGGTCCGGGGAGACCAGATATAGTGAATGCAGGGTCCGGGGTTTAGTAACACTTTAAAGTGTTACTAAACCCTTATCAGTAAAATCAGTCTGTATATGCAGTAAAGCATGATTGTTATACTCACTGTGGAGCCTAAGAGGTTAATCCTCTGCATTGTGTAAAAAGGCTGTTTGATCCTGACTTCTCTGCTTCTTCTCTTGTTCAAATGTCTACATCTTATCTCCTGATAAGATAGACTGAATTATAGCCATTCTGCACATGCTCAGTTTGGTGTATATCCCTAGAGAGTTTTTCTTTTTTCTTGGGTGAGCGCATGTGATCAGCACAGGGCCAATCAGCACTGTTGAGACAGAGGTCAGAGGTTCTGCATCCTCCTAGAGCAGAAAGAAAACTCCTCCTACAAGCTTTGACCAGTGCTCTGCTGGACATTGATAGAAGTCACAAGACTGCTCTAACTGCTGATGAGAAAAGGTATTTAGCAGTTTATATTTACTAAAATATTTGCACTTCCATGTTGCGTGTACTGTGGGAGACCAGATATAGTGAATGCAGGGTCCGGGGAGACCGGATATAGTGAATGCAGGGTCCGGGGAGACCAGATATAGTGAATGCAGGATCCAGGGTTTAGTAACACTTTAACCCCTACTGCATCACCTCGATGGTCTGGAAAAAGCTAAGGAACAGCATATTTATTTCTGTATATGCTTACCCCAGGTTCACACCTAAGAGTTTTCCGCAGCATTTTGCAGAATCGCAGTACAGTCCACTTAACATGATTTCCTATGGGACAGGTTCACATCTCAGTGTTTTCACCCGGTGCATTTTTTGGAAAGGGTCAGGGACTTTTTTTAATGCAAAAAGTTGCATTTTTGGTTCTATAAACTTCAATGGAAACACTGCAGAAAAGCATGAATTGCGTTTTTGCTGTGTTTTGCCATGTTTTTGCTGCATTTTGCATTTTATATCTGCCTAGCAACAAGAAAAATTAAAAAAATTAGAAAAAAATGCAATACAAACGCAGAACGTATCAAAACATTTGCAAAACGCAGGTGCAATAAGGCAAAACGCAATGCAGAAACGGGTCAATCGCAACCTGCATAGGTGTGAACCTAGCCTTAAGGTGTGAGCACAGCAGTCTGACTCTACTGAGTGCTGCTAGCACAGGGTATTTAGCTGCTAATAAAAAAATTTAAAGAGCAGCATATTTATTACTTTTTTATTTAACGTAATGGCATTACATTAATAAATACGCTGTTTCAATGAAGCCAGTTCACACAAAATGCGTTTCAGTTGCTTTTTTTCTGTATTCGAAATGCACAGAAAGTAGGTTATATGGTTGTCAATGTCACAGCTCACAAAAAGAGTAGAAAGGCTGCAATTTTCCTGCACAGAACTGCACTGTCACGCGGTAAAAAAACATAAAAAATGCACTGGAACACACATGTTCCTATTTAAATTGAAAACAAATGAGAGGGGGGTAAATGAACGCATAAAAAACGCACTGAAACGCATAAAAACCGCACCATAGTGACACTGTACTACTTGTGGGGGGTGATGATGATTTTTTTTTTCTTTTTTTACACTGACTGCTTTTACACCCATAAAGGCTGTAAAAGCAATCATTTCTCCTTCTCTCTGGCTGCATTTCTGTAGCCATTGAAAAATACTGTGAGAGCTGTGATTGGACCCAGCTTGTCACATGGTACAAGGATGTTGTGACTAGCCCTGTACCATGTGATCTCTGTGATCATTCACAGATTTCACAAGTAGTAAGCAGAAGTGACATCTTGCGTACTACTATTCATGTGATCATTGATTGGCCAATCAGTGATCACATGAATCGGGACCTCACACAGAGGTCCCGTACAGCAATCGGTGTTCTGCTGTGTCCGGAGGACACAACAGGCACCGATTGCGGAGCCATGCACTCCCAGGGAGTGTGCACAGGCAATGGATGCGGGGGGACGTTTAGAAACATCCACCCGCCATGCACTCCCAGGGAGTGTGCACAGGCAATGGATGCGGGGGGACGTTTAGAAACATCCACCCGCTCCGGCAGTGCTCCTGTCTGGCTGTTTATGTACATGGGCTGGACGGGAAGTGGTTAAGTGTCAATCTAAAAATGTTGGTGAATAGGCTAGTTATTATTATTATTATACAGTATTTATATAGCGCCAAAGGGTATGCTCAGCGCTGTACAGTAGCAAGGGGGACAGAACATGAGACAAGACAGTAACTATACAATACACGAGGGGTTCGAGGGCCCTGCTCTTTCGAGCTTACAATCTAGGAGGGAGGGGAAGGTGATACAGGAGGAGATGGCTGTGGGGGATGGGGTGGTGGAAGGAGTGGAGGAGGTTAGTGGTTAGAGGTCGGGTGTTAGGGGAGGTTGGGGTAGGCTTCCCTGAAGAGGAGGGTTTTCAGGGTGCGCCTGAAGGTAAGGAGGGTAGGTGTCAGTCTGATGGATTGGGGTAGGGAGTTCCAGAGGATGGGGGAAGTCCTAAAGAAGTCCTGCAATCGGGCGTGGGAGGAGGAGACCAGGGAGCTAGAGAGTAGGAGGTCCTGTGAGGAGCGGAGGGCACGGGTAGGGTAGTACTTGGGTATCAGGTCAGTTATGTAGTTCGAGGCGGCATAGTTAAATAATTAGTAAGGTTAAATAAAGACATTAGTCTAGCCAGCACCATCTGTGAGTGTGCATTTATATCTCTGTCACTTCCCATAGCCCTGTATACTGTGTTCTCTAAGATGCTCACCTAATAGCTTCTTGATGTGTTTATATTGACTTTCAAGTGTGATCCTGATTATGCAGTAAGTACATCTTTTTCTTTGAGAATGTGATTGATTAAATCAGGGGTCATTGCACATTTCCAACAAAGGGCCAGTAAACTGTCCTTGAGACTTTAGGGGGGCCTGATTGTGGACAGTGGGGGTAGAAAATGTCTTGGGCCCAGCATCAGTAGGAGGTGCACCATGATTTGTATTAATAGGAGGAGTATTACACCATCATTGGTATCAAAAAGTACCCCATTGTTGGTGTCGGTGGGAGGAATATTGCCTCATATCATTGAGAAGAATGGTGCCCCAAGGGACAGATAAAAGCAAGCAAAGAGCCACATCCAGCCCTTGGCCTGCAGTTTGGAGACTCCTGGATTAAACTATCATTGCAAAACAGGGTGGATAAAAATAAAAAAAATCTGATTTTTTTTTATTTAAATCGGATTTTTTTTTATTTAAATCAGATTTTTTTAATTTAAATTGGATTTTTTTGAATAAAATGCTTTTTGAGGAAAATATATTACCATCCAAAGGTTATTCCATCATGAAATAAAGATTAGTTTTTTAATTATGTAGAAGAAGGCTGTATATGTTTAATTTTTTTGGTAAATAAATGCCATGAATCCATTCACAATGTCATGCTCTTCCAGAGGTTTTTGTAAGATTATTGGGCAGTTTCTCTGCCTACAAGATATTATCACAGATGCTTGGTTTACTTTTGCAGTTCTCAAAACTGAATTTGACTCAGCGGAGATCACATGCCTCTTCTTCACAGCAAAAATGTTATAACATGAACAGAGTTAAGAAAAAGACCTTCATCCTAACTTCTACAAACCTATGAATACAGAATCAACCCCTTCACTGCTAAGTTTCAAGAAGTTCAGTGAATAGAATAGAAACAATATTTTTCTGATTGTTTGGAGTGGAATAGATCTGCACAAGAAGAAAGTGAAACTAAGTGTGAGGAGGAAGGGGCTGACAGTCTAAGTTTCTTAAAATATATATATTTTGTTTAGCCAAATTAGTTACCAAACATGGATGTTTAAGCAAATCACATATGCTGGAATGTTATTGTTTCAGTTGAATAAATCTATTTAAATTGTTATTATTAAGGTAATGATTATTTTTCTCCTTCCTAAGTACAACAGAAAAGTTGTCCAAATATTAATGATTAACCTATTAAACTGGGGATAGAAAACTAATATGAAAAGTTGTTATTCTAAAAATCTTCATCTACTTGTATATTAAAGTTATACCAGCAAGAATGAGTCTTTATGTAGAAAACTAGGATTTAAATCAAGCCTTACTGACTAGTGATTTAAATCAGTTTGATTTAAATCAAATCCACCCTGTTGCAAAATGTACTTATTTTCATATGACAATTTTCATACAAAGGTCATAAACATTAGTTCTAGATAACCTGATGAGATTTTCAGTCTGCCACAGAATTCAGCTGTTTAGTGTCAGCAGAAAAACCGGTCATCTCAAACTTCGGAAATGTCAGAAAATTGCACAACATGATTACAATGAATTGAGTCTCAGGAATGGAATGAACAAGTTGTTGATCTTCCTAGAAATTCTGTGTCTTTGTCACTTCCTCTGCACCGAAGAATATCTTCCTTCCTTGTTATCTTCTGTAACCTACCAATTGTAGTGGTGAACCGAAATGAAAATTCTCGTGCCGAAACCAATACCGAAAATTACAGGATGCCAAAACGTGGCCAAAAACCAGAATCAAAACGTCTGCGCATGTGGGGGTGGGGAGGCTCAAATTGTTTTTTTATTTTTTTTTTTACTTTTACTTATTTTTTTTTAACTTATGATTTTATTGCTATCACATAGGGAACCAATAGTCCCCTATGTGATAGTATATAAGTGACAGGTCCACTTAGTAGGGGGGCAGTGTGTGCAAGGAGGGGGTAGGAGAGGAGCAGCGTATACAGTGAGGATGCAGTGTATACACACAGGCTCCCTCCCTTGCCGCCGCTAAATGTCATTGCCGGTATTTGAATGCAATTGCCGACTTTTTTTTTTTCTTCGCTTTATAGCTCTGAGAAGGAGCTGCCATTTTCCCCGCTGCTAAAATAAACAAAGGGGTGGGATCACCCAGTGACATCACCCAGTGACCCCACCCCTTTGTTTACTTTAGCGGTGGGGCAAATGACAGCTCCTTCTCAGAAAAAAAAAAGTCAGCAGGTGCATTTAAAAACCAGCAATGACATTTAGCGGCGGCAAGGGAGGGAGCCTCTCTGTAAACACTGCTACTTGCCTACCCCCTCCTTGCATACTCACTGCCTACCTCCTCTCTTGCCTTTTTCTGTGCCCCCCCTCCATCTGCAGTACACACAGCCCCCAACCCCCCTGGGCAAATAGTCAGTCCACCCCTGATTGGGGCCTGGGCAGGGGCAGACTGACCATTTGGAAACTCGGGCGCTGCCCGAGGGCCTGGAGTCAGTAGGGGGCCCCATGAGATGCCCCTGGTACCTTTTTCAAAGGATTTTTTGAGTTTGGGCAAGGACACAGGGGCCCCATGATCCCCTATTGCCCGGGGGCCCCATGAGTTGTCAGTCCGCGCCTGGGTCTCTTGCTGCAATTATTGGCACCTGTATCGGCTCACTTTTTCCCATTTGGGCTCTTTTAGGCCGATATGTTTCGGCCGCTGGAATTTCAGCTCATCCCTAGCCAATGACCCTGTCCCCCATGTAATGGAGATGAAGAGACCCAAACACGTTTGTAGTCCATATCAGGACAGCACACTAGGTGACAACCATGGTCTCTCCATAGATACAGTGGAGTCACCTAGCCTTCTAGGGACAGAAAGTGTGTTATTTGCAGGATTCCCAGGTGAGAACGAAGCAAAAGATGCTTGAAAAAAAGAAAACAAATGCAGCCACCACACCAAGGACTAGCAATCTGCAATATATGACATTTTAGGTTTTGGGTTTAGATACACTTTAAGGACCAGTTCACACTATAGAAATGCAGTCCAGATGCGTTTTCGCGCGTGTTTTTGCTGCGTTCCAGTTTTTGGCGCGTTCCAGTGTGTGTTTTATGCATTCCAGTTCATTTTCCCCTCTTTTTCATCACTTTAAATAGGGACATGTGCGTTCCAGTGCATTTTTGTGCGTTTTGGTGCATTCCGGTGCATTTTTGTGTGTTTTGATGCATTCCAGTGCATTTTTTTATGCGTGTTACAGTACAGTTCTGTGCAGAAAAAATGCAGCCTGTTCTACCTTTTTGTCTGCAACTGGAACGCACTGGAAATGCAATCACTGATGTGAACTATGACATCGACCACCATATAACCTACTTTCTATGCATTTTGGATGCAGAAAAAAAGAAACTGTAGTGTGAACTGGTCCTGAAAGTGGAACTCAAGGCATGACGTAATCCTGAACAGCATTGGATCTGTGTATGTGTATTGGAGGACGCACTCTGGTACTGGAATAGGGAAGTGTATTTATGGACAATATGGATTGTGTGCATTTATATTATTGGGCAGCACAGTGGCTAAATGCTTAGCACTCCCACCTGGCAGTACTCAGGTCGTTAGCTCAAATCCCAACCACTACAACTGTCACTGACAGCCTCGAATTTTGTTCATGAGTATATGTCGGTCAGCAGCCATATGTAAACTCGAGGTGTACAAAAGAAAAAAAAAGAAGATAAAATCGTGAGAGCACCAAAGGCCATTTGAGATTAGGTGTACACATATCCTGCAATCAATGAACAAGTGCAGGCAGGAGAGGCTCGAAGCAGCACAGTGGCTAAGTGGTTAGCACTTCCGCCTGGCAGTACTTGGGTCGTTAGCTCAAATCCCAACCACGGCACCACCTGCCTGGAGTTTGCATGTTCTCCCTGTGCCTGCGTGGGTTTCCTCCGGGTATTCCAGTTTCCTCCCACACTCCAAAGACATGCTGGTAGATTAATTGGCTCCTGTCTAAATTGTCCCTAGTATGTGTATGCATGAATGTGAGTTAGGGACCTTAGATTGTACACCCCTTGAGGGTTAGAGACTGATGTGAATGTACAATATATATGTAAATGGTTAGCACTCCCACCTGGCAGTATTAGGGTTGCTGGTTTGAATCCCAACTACGGCACCACCTGCCTGGAGTTTGCATGTTCTCCCTGTGCCTGCGTGGGTTTCCTCCGGGTACTCCAGTTTCCTTCCACACTCCAAAGACATGCTGGTAGGTGAATTGGATCCTGTCTAAATTGTCCCTAGTATGTGTATGTATGAATGTGAGTTAGGGACCTTAGATTGTACGCCCCTTGAGGGTTAGGGACTGATGTGAATGTATAATATATATGTAAAGTGCTGTGCAAATTGACGGCGCTATATAAGTACCTGAAATAAATAAAAACATTTACCGATGAATTGAGTTTGGCACTACTTTGGACTATACTATCTATTTTTGGCACAGATCAATTATTTTTCACCTATTTGTTTCCACAGGCCCGGCCTGCTTCCCCATTGAGGAGGGCAGGGGAGACATCAGGGGTCTAATAGACTCCTGATATCTCATTAAAGAGAACCTGTCATTACAATGTGCTATTACACAGGAGGCTATGGGTCCCCTATGTAATAACCATAAAGTTTACTGGGAAAAAAAAGTGTAAAGCAAAGGATCAGCATGACACTCAGCCAAGTGTCATCTGAGGAATAACATCAGCTCCTCTTTTTCTATCTAAACCAGTTTTCTTAGACTCCGTACATATAAATGACAACATTCATAACATACAATTCCTCATTCACTCTTCTCTTTCATAACCTATAGGTTTTTTTTACGTAGTAAGCATGATGGTAATTATATCGGTCATTAAAATGGCAGATTTATATGCAGCAGTGTTCTCAGAAGTAGCAGATGGAAGCTGACAAGTCAGATGATACAGTGCGCTGTGTTCTCTCTGCCGAGCCGGGTGTGCAAGCTGAGGTCACATACAAGGCAAAGCAGTTCCAGAGGATACAGAGATCCTGCAGATAGCTTACATAAAATAAACAGTCCTCTTATGACCCCGGTTGCACTGCGTGCGACTTAGCATGCAATTTGCATGCTCTGCAACTTGCTAATCGCATGTCAAGTCGCACCCTATTGTCTACAATTACAGCGGTCACATCGGTGCAGTTCCAACTTGGTCGGAGCCGCACTGATTTCTAAAGTAATACATGCACTACTTTTGGTGCGATTTGCATAGACTGTGGTGTCAGATATCTTGCAAATTGCACCTGAAATCGGCATAGTTAGTCTGGCTGAAAAAAGAAAAAAGTCCATCCAGTTCAACCATTAAAAAAAAAAAAAAACCTTGACTTTGAAATTGTGCGACTTCACTGTAAAGTCGGGCTTGATGTGACCGGGGTGTAAAATGTAATATATTGCAGTTTGCTAGTCCTTAGATGTGGTGGTTGCATTTGTTTTCTTTTCCAGGCTTTTTCCTCTTTGCTTTCACCTAGAGATCCTGCCCTAACACACTTTCTGTCTAGGGTGACAACACACACTCATATTTCTGTGTCTTTTGGAGGAGCAGGTCATGCTGATGACACGTTTGCTCCCACAGTTGATTTGTTCACACCAAGCTGCTTGCCTATTGCAGATTCAGTCTTCCCAGCCTGGTGCAGGTCTACAGTTTTGTTTCTGGTGTCCTTTGACAGCTCTTTGGTCTTCACCATAGTGGAGTTTGGAGTGTGAGTGTTTGAGGTTGTGGACAGGTGTCTTTTATACTGATAACAAGTTCAAACAGGTGCCATTGATACAGGTAATGAGTGCAGGACAGAGGAGCCTCTTAAAGAAGAAGGTACAGGTCTGTGAGAGCCAGAAATCTTGCTTGTCTGTAGGTGACCAAATACTTATTTTCCACCATAATTTGCAAATAAATTCTTTCCAAATCAGCCAATGTGATTGTCTGTCTGGATTTTTTTTCTCATTTTGTCTCTCATAGTTGAGGTCTACCTATGATGCCAATTACAGGCCTCTCTCATCTTTTTAAGTGGGAGAACTTGCACAATTGGTGGCTGACTAAATACCTTTTTGCCCCACTGTATGTGTTACGTGGTCGTGTTCTAACAGATTTTTTTTTTATTTGGCCAGACTGCAAAAAGGGTTTCATTTACTTACATATTATTAAAGACCTCCAGCAATGAGATTCTCCCTTACCCAACAGGGCCACAACAGACCACACGCTGCTCAAGTATTTCAATGTTGTCCAAACCAAAGCACAGGTATGAGTAAACTCTACATGTCATAGGCCTTTAACAACACGGCAGAAGAGTCATCTCTACTCTCGTCTCAACAGATTTCAATTATCAGATTGGGTGGATACTTACAGATAGGCATCATTTGACCTTAATATAGGAATGGATAATGCAATATATCACATAGTTTTTGGCATTATAAAACTGGGGCAGGTATTTAGGGCACCTTACTAATTTATCACACCCCAAAAACTAGTTTATGTCTCCTGAAAAACTACTAAACAGTAATCACTCTGGCTTTAGATTAACCCAAAATGCTAAACCGTTGTAGTCCGACAATGTAGGCAGGTTCCCCGGCTACTGAATCACCATGCCCTCCACTAGGGGACCTGTTATGAAACAGGGCCCAACTTCTCTGTCCATGTACATTCCACAGCCTACACATTTCTGCCACGTGTGCATGGATGGTGGGTTATAAATCTGACATTACACCACCCCCCTGGTCATCATTAGCAACGATCCACAAATATTCGGGAACAAGATAGTCCAGCCGAACACCTGGGGCCCATGTAACATGGGGGTCTAGGTCACCTGACACAAGCTCCATGGAAGTGTCGGCTCCTAACCCCTAGGAGGACAACTGCTCCCCCTAAATGCCACCAATCCCATCCCAACTAGATGTTCACCGTCCACTCCCATTCGGGAACCTGCACACTCCGTTGTGTGACGTACATGAAATGTACCTGTCCTATGCTGGGGCCTGTGGCTGTCCCAATTGACACATTCATACAGGTGTCAGACATTTATTTATTGAAAACCACTTGAAATATCTTCCAGGTGGGATCATGGTACTTTTTCAGCAAACTACATCCACTTCAATGGAGTATAACAAGTCCTTGCCCCATAATCAGAGGCGTATTTCAGCCAAAACTCAGTACCCAGGTTTTGACAAGAATAAAAGTGAATTCACTTCCTGGAGGACTTGAGGAAAAACTCTACCTAAAAAGGGTAAACAATTAGCCCCTACCTACAGGCAGGACTGACAACACTGATTTGGATTTCAGAGCAGTATAGCGCTCCTCTAGATAGCCAAGGGGAGCTAGTTAAATTTTTTTTAATTAGAAAGGTTGTGTAGCAGAGAGTGACATTTAGTTCAGGGCTGAACTTGATACCTTCCCTTACTCTAGAGACTTGAGAAGTTTCTAGGAGGCAGTGGGCGGGGGATGAAGAGGGGCTGATCTACATACTTAAAGGATCCTGACCAATCCCCAGGCAGGAGGCTTGGCATGGGGTCAGGACAGCCCTTAAAGTGGAGTTCCACTCACCTGTCAAAAAATAAAACTGTAGCTGCTGACTTTTGAAAAACAGCCACTTACCTGTCCCTCGGTCCCGTGGTGTGTCCCCCGCATCCCGTTTCACCGGCCTTCCTGGATTCCAGGAGGCCGGCATCTTCAGTGTGGGCACCCAGCTGTGATAGCTTGCAGCTTTGCAGCTGGGTACCCACTGCGCATGCGCGAGTAGCTCTGCGCTTCATGAATGCTCCTGTAGTCTTCTGGGACCTGTCACGTGTCCCAAAAGACTACAGGAAGGGAGGGAGGACACCTTCCGTTTCCGATCATCTAGGCGGTCGGACCGGAGATGGGTGAGGGTACCTGTCAAATTTGGGTACCCGCCCCCCCCCTTAAAGGTGCCAATCCTTAATGGGGAGCAGTCCTTAAAGTGGAACTTCCCCTTTTGGGTGAAGCTCCGCTTTAAGTATGACTGAGCCTGCTCAGCAGCAAGAGAGTTCGGCTGGAAGATGTGAGAGAGGAACAGATGCAAGAGCCTAAGAGAGAGGGCCCAGTGGGAAGGGGCCTACCTATAGGCTGGGACCTGAACAGGAGTATCACCAGTCCCAGGAGGGAGGACTACCTGTGGAGCCAGGAAAAGAGCCCACCCAGCAGAAGGCCTGAGGGCAACCACCTACCTAAAGCAGCTCAAAGGCAAGGACTGAGTGAGTGATCCTACACCAGCTAAGGGAAAAAGAACATTCTGGTGGGAAACCTGACTAACTCATTACCTGGGACTGTTCAACTTAAAATGGCAGGCACTGGATCCCCTTGCCCAGGGATTCTTCCAGACAGCTGGGTAAAGAAGAGGATTTATTTGGGGTCTGGGTTGGTACACCAGGAGAGGCTGGAGAGCTCTCCTAGAAGAGAATCTCCTATCTTGGACTTGTACATAGTTGCCAGGAAGTTGTCCTCAGTTTACTTTTCCAAGGGTATCCCATGCACTCCTCAAACTTATCCAACTTCAATACCCCTAATAAAACCTAAAAACCCATCCGGATGAATGTTCATGGTCTCTGGAATGCAAGCCTGTGGAAAATATGTGTTGCCTGGCTGTGCAGGACTATAGGACCCAAATCTTAAGCAACTCCTAAGGGCACGCAAACAAGACGTTGCATTGACCTTCAAGCAAACCAGCAACTATTCTTCTAGACCTGTAGCTTTTTTTTTAAAGAAACAAACATAGGAAAATGATCATTTGTTGAAGAGTTGGACTGAATATGTTACTTTTTGCCCTGTCATACTGTTTAAATGCCTTGTGTAAATGTTTCTACATCTGATGAATTGTGTATGGTTTTCTCCTGATCGTTTTAAATTTTTAAGCAGTGAACTGTGTGAAGTTGATAAACCCGTTTTTCTAATTAGAAGTATATAACTTTTCTCTTTAATGCTTCAGGCTGTTAGAATTTTGCTCAATGTGTTGCCTGGAGCCTATAGACCTGTCATGGAAAGGAACAGAGGGGCCTGACGTGGAGATGTCAAGAGATTACACATGTTCATCTTTTTCCTGGAATAGAACCATTAATCCGCATTATACTAACTGAATCACAGGAACAAGTTGTTCTTTGTTAATTACGAGGTCTCCTCGTTTTAGAATTAATTATTTTCTATTGTTTGTAATCAGGGGTGTAACTACAGATCATACCCCACAGCAAAACTTTGATGAGGCTTACTGGCAACCTCCATACTGTTAGGGCTCATGTACACTGCAGCTGATAAACTCACGTTTAGGAGCTGTTCAGAGATTTTTTTCAGCAGCCCCTGAACTCACCTTAATGTTTTCCTATGTGTCCGTGTACACATCTTCGTTTGCAGTCATTTACAGGCAGTTGAGTTTACAGTGGTTTTTTTGAAAGCAGATTTTATCAGCGTTTCCATCGCAAAACGCGGCAAATCTCGTTTATAAGCATTTGCGTCTGAAAAGTTTTTTTAACTCTTCCAGTTCCCAACGCTGTCCAGAGCCTTTTTTCATCATGAAAGATGCATGCAAGCGTTTCCAAGGGACTGAGATGGACAAAACACTGAACACAGGATGTGCCTACCAAGCTTGTCACACATTGGAATGACCAATTCACACCTCAGACTTCTCCCACCCTTGGAAACAAAAGATATGTTAATGACCATTCACACCTCAAATTCCTCATGAAGACCCCCTGCCAGGTGGCCTCAATGACTCCCTCCATCAGACACCTTTCCCACCATTGCAAGCAAGAGGAATGTTAATGAGCAACTCACACCTAGCTAATCTCAACACATACTTCTGTCCCTGCTTCTACTCTCTGTATTTCTCTGAAACAGTCTGAAATAGTTAATAAGTTACCACTTTTCAGTACATTCTGGGCATTTGGGAGGTTCTCCTGTGCTTATCTTTAAAAAACGCTTCTAAATGCAAACGCACATAAACATGTATAAATGCGTTATGCAAACATGGTTAAACAGACGGTTTTTAACCTACGTTTTCCAGTAGTCAATTTCCATCATTCAGAAGTGTCCCGTGTACATGGAGCCTAACTGATCTTGATATAAAGTATGTTGTTATGGGGGGCAGGTAGCAAGAAAGCTGTTATCATAGCCAGTACAGTACTTGGGATAGAAGCTGTCAGTGAAGGAGTGTCAACACATGGCAGTAACTTTTGTCATCAAAGTGACACTAAACTCAGGTTTAAAAACAAAAAGTGGTTTTGAAGTATGTATTCTTAAAGTATACATAAACCTTCATCAATGTATATATAAAGAAAGACTGCACTAGAAATATGCTATTTAGAAAAGTGGCCCGCACCATATATAGGATATACTATATATACCAATTAATAATAAACCAACTTGTGTTGCGATACAGGTAAATGAATGACAAAAAGTGCATAACAATACATAATAAATACACAAAATAAAATATAGACATTTCAATATAGGTGACTTCCACTAAGTGCATAAAGTGACAAATAGAAAAGCAATCCTTCTTAAATCCAATGGTTACAGAAGGATTTCTAAACTTCTGAATGTTACAACAATGAACATCATTTCACCAAAAATCAGCCACAATCAGGTGCTCCTCGCAAGCTTTCCGACAGAGAAGTGAAAAAAGTTATCAAAAGAGTTGTCCAAGAGCCAAGGAAAGGACCACTTGTGGAGAGCTTCAGAAAGACTTGGAATTAGCAGGTACAATTGTTTCAAAGAAAACAATAACTAATGCACTCAACCACCCTGGCCTGTTGACAACTATTAATCATGCACTCCACAAATCTGGCTTTTATGGAAGAGTGGCAGGAAGAAAGCCATTGCTGAAAGAAAGCCATAAGAAGTCCGGTTTGCAGTTTGCGAGAAGCCATGTGGGGGACACAGCAAACATGTGGAAGAAGGTGATCTGGTCAGATGAGACCAAAATTGAACTTTTTTGGTTAAAAGCAAAACACTGTGTGTGGCGGAAAACTAACACAGCACATCACCCTGAACACACCATCCTCACCATGAAACATTGTGGTGGCAGCATCATGTTGTGGAGATGCTTTTCTTCAGCAGGGACAGGGAAGCTGGTCAGAAATGATGAGAAGGTGGATGGAGCTAAATACAGGGCAATCTTAGAAGAAAACCTGTTAGAGTCTGCAAAAGACTTGAGACTGGGGCGGAGGTTCACCTTCCAACAGGACAAAGACCCGAAACATCCAGCCAGAGCTACAATGGAATGGTTTAGATCAAAGTATATTCCTGTGTTAGAATGGCCCAGTCAAAGTCCAGACCTAAATCCAATTGAAAATCTGTGGCAAGACTTAAAAATTGCTGTTCACAGACGCTCTCCATCCAATCTGACAGAGCTTGAGCTTTTTTGAAAAGAAAAATGGGCAAAAATTTTACTCTAGATGTGCAAAGCTGGAAGAGACATCCTCAAAAAAGACTTGCAGCTGGAATTGCAGCGAAAGGTGGTTCCACAACGTATTGACTCTGGGGGGGGGGGCTACAAACTCAAACATTCACTATATAAACTGAAAAATGTTTGAAGATTTTGCTTTCCTTTGAATCACTTAATGAATATATAGTTGTATAAGCACTGTTTCTGAGAACTGCTGTACATCTGTGTTGCATGGAGTCAACTAACTTCTGGCACCTGTGAACAGGTATTCCAGCCCAGGATGATTGGACTATGTGAGATGGGGAAACAGCTCTCATTGTTTGAATACTGCTTGTGTAGAGTAAATTAAATGTTTTGACTGACATTCTGCAGTTTAGCCACAAGATGTCACTGTTTTTCTAACACAGCCTCAGACTGCATAGATATTTCTATATTCATGAAGAGGTGGAGTTTTCACACAGAGTTGAGAGAAAAAAGGAAGAAGAGAGAGGAGCCATGTTCTGGAGAATGGTGAATGAGGGGGGCCGTGTGAGCTGAGAATCTGATGACATCCAGGTGTGAGAACATTCCTCTGTAACCAGAGCTGCAGCTAAGTGAAGCTGATGAGATTGCTGCCAGGAAGCTTATGAGATTGCTGCCAGGAATGCTGATGAGATTGCTACTAGGAATGCTGATGAGAGCAGAGGAACTAAGCAACATATACAGCGAGACCGCATGCTTGTTGGAGAGACATTTGTTCTGTTCAAAGTCACCAGCAGATGCAAAGCAGACCAGGTCGGTAAGATCGTGCACGCATCTCATTTCAGTGTTGGCGCCTTGAGACTGAGTCCAGGCCTATAGTTAGTTAGTTAGGGTCTCTGTTTGTGTCAGGCCACAAGTGTTGTTACTGATCATTGGAAGGACTCCACAACTTAAAGTGACATTTCACATTAAAGAGCTGATAAAATCCTACAAACTCAAGCCAGACTGGCGTTTTGCTCAGAAGGAATACTCAGGCACGTGCTACAGGACCAGTTATGGGAGGTGGAATACTGTAGATTTGTGTAAGATTGTAATCTGTTGTCTTTTAGGGTAATAACGGGTAAGGTGTGGTAGCTTAGTTGTGCCCACCAGTAGGTAAATTACTACACCTACCTTCATCCATCAGGAGGCGCCGTGCTGTGCACCACAAGGGTCTCAGCCTTTGGGCTGGGTGTATGTAAATTTATTGTATGTTCCCCGCATTTGTGGTTGTGTTTATTTGCCACATTTAAGTAAAATTCTGTTGTGGCAAAAGCTGGTGTTGGGGTTGCTTTCCTCGTTCGTGACTTCACTGTATCCTGGGGAGCCCACCCCGGTACACGGCTTACAACTCCATTCCACAGTTCTTCTCTATTTCTTGGTTTTGCCTCAGAAACTGCATTTTTGATGTCACCCCACAAGTTTTCTATTGGATTAAGATCCGGGGATTGGGCTGGCCACTCCATAACGTCAATCTTGTTGGTCTGGAACCAAGATGTTGTACGTTTACTGGTGTGTTTGGGGTTGTTGTCTTGTTGGAACACCCATTTCAAGGGCATTTCCTCTTCAGCATAAGGCAGCATGACCTCTTCAAGTATTCTGATGTATTCAAACTGATCCATGATCCCTGGTATGCGATAAATAGGCCGAACACCGTAGTATGAGAAACATCCCCATATCATGATGCTTGCACCACCATGCTTCACTGTCTTCACAGTGTACTGTGGCTTGAATTCAGTGTTTGGGGGTCGTCTGACAAACTGTCTCCGGCCACTAGACCCAAAAAACAATCTTACTTTCATCAGTCCACAAAATGTTGTGTCATTTCTCTTTAGGCCAGTCAATGTGCTCTTTGGTAAATTGTAACCTCTTCAGCACGTCTTTTTTTCAACAGTGGGACTTTGCGGGGGCTTCTTGCAGATAGCTTGGCTTCACATAGGCGTCTTCTAATTGTTACAGTACTCACAGGGAACGTCACACCTTCTTTCATCTTCCTGGAGCTGATTGTTGGCTGAGTCCGCGCCATTTTGGCTATTCTTCTATCCATTCGAATGGTAGTTTTTCGCTTTCTTCCACGTCTTTCAGGTTTTGGTTGCCATTTTAAGGCATTTGCGATCATTTTAGCTGAGCAGCCGATCATTTTCTGCACTTCTTTATATGTTTTCCCCTCTCCAATCAACTTTTTAATCAAGGTACGCTGTTCTTCTGAACAATGTCTGAGACGACCCATTTTCCTCAGCATTTCACAGAGAAATGCACTGTAACCAGCATGTACAACATTTGCTGCCTTCCTTCCTTAAATAAGGGCAATAATTGCCACCTGTTTTTCAAAGAATGAATGACCTCACTAATAGAACTCCACACTGCTATTATTTTGAACATGCCCCTTTCAATTAGTGATTAAATTACACAGAATCAGCAGCATGCATGTCATGACTGTTAGGTCTGTTGGATTTCTATTACTCTACTACACCTGCTAGTAAATTATTTGCCATGTAGAATATCATTTCTACCAAAAACAGTGATTGATCCGGTTAGTGATGTCTGACTGCTATTATTTTGAGAGAGAGAGAGAGTGTGAGCGTGTGTGTGTAATAAAAAAAATGTGACCTCTTTAATTATGCCTGGAATTTCACTTTATTAATCTGCATACTATAACAGAATATTTATACATTTCTGGCCAGTAATACCCAGATTCAGGACAAGGATTAGAATTATGGGTGTGTTTCATTTTATCCCCAAGCATTATACTTACCCCTAAATCCACAATATCACATTACATAAACCTGGGCTTCCGTTTACTATGCAAAAAAATTTACACTGAGGGTTCAAAGTCAGTCTTCAAAAGGTCGAACTTCCAGCATGGGAGGGCAGCATAGAACCGCACCATGTGCACTCATATATCAGATATATCTGCTATATTTTTTTTTTTCCCTCTTGCAGCAACTACCATAAAGATTCCATTTAGGAATACATGAACATGATCCATCAACCTGATCATTTAAAGCCAATATGAGCAGTAAGGAGCATTTCATGGCAAAGCTGTGTGTAATACTAATTGATGACTGACAGTGATAAAAGACTGGAAGCCAGTAGTCTTGATTCCCCCAACTGCAGCCCAGTGACTACAACTGTCACTGACAGCCTCGAATTTTGTTCATGATTATATGTCAGTCACCAGCCATATGCAAACTAGAGGTGTACAAAAAAAAAAAAAAAGATAAAACCGTGAGAGCGCCAAAGGCCATTTGAGATTAGATGTACACATATCGTGCAATCAATGAACAAGTGCAGGCAGGAGAGGCTCGAAGCAGCACAGTGGCTAAGTGGTTAGCACTTCCGCCTGGCAGTACTCGGGTCGTTAGGTCAAATCCCAACCACGGCACCACCTGCCTGGAGTTTGCATGTTCTCCCTGTGCAGGTTTCCTCCGGGTACTCTAGTTTCCTCCTACATTCCAAAGACATGCTGGTAGGTGAATTGGCTCCTGTCTAAATTATATCTTGTATGTGTATGTATGAATGTGAGTTAGGGACCTTAAATTGTACACCCCTTGAGGGTTAGGGACTGATGTGAATGTACAATATATACATGTAAATTGACGGCGCTATATAAGTACCTGAAATAAATAAATAAATCCACCCATGTACAGGAAGGGGTTAAATAAACGACAGAAGCTGGGAAAGAACTTATATGAAGTTATTAGGACATGATACATAGTGAAACATCAAACAGTTTTTTGGAAACATTTTTAGGACTGGGCAGCTGCCAAGTACATATTATGCTTTAATCGGTTTCTAAGAACCCGAGACAAATAAAAAGCGATGAGAAAATTTTACTAACTATATCATTTTAAAACCCGCTCCAAATACCTCTACGTGATACATTGGCCGTGAGCTGAAAAAAGTCCTGAAACTATGTTGTTTGTAGAAGTATCACACAGATTACGGCGCCATGCACAGAAAAGTTTAGTGTTTTGCCTGTAGAAGCAACGAATGTTATCCTATGTGTCTGTGCACATTAGGTAGTCTAGACGCGTTTTAAGTCCTCATGCACACTAGATGTTTTTACAGAGGCTGTTTTTGGCTTTTGGCAATTTTTTTCAACAGCCAATAAACTCCCCAGCATGTTATCCTATGTGTCCATACACACAGACTGTAATCAGCATTTTTTGGCAGGGGCATTTTTTGGCTAGAAAAAAACCCAGAACTAGTGGGCTTCTAGAGTTTTTAGCTGGAAATACACTCTAACGCTGACAAACGAGGCAAACCAGAGTTTTTGGATGTTTTTCTTGAGCAAAAAAAAATTTTTTTTGAGGGAAAAAAACCCGCGTAAAAACGTGAAAAAACGCACAAAAACACAAAAAAATGCTAATGCAAAAACACTGAAAAACTCACATTTTTAACGTGACTTTACACAGCTAACGTTACCAGTGTTATTAAAACGCCCCGTGTGCATGGAGCCTTGAGCTCAGCGATTAGAGGCAGAAAATAAACCCCTTCTTTTTGCATCTTTGAAAGTGTTTTTCTGGCAGAAAAAAAAGCTAAATGCTCCACATCGCTAGTACAAAAACCGCTCAATATTAGCATTGGCATTTTTTCAGTGTGCACGGAGCCTAAATATTATTGGTAGTAATCAGGGGCGGACAGACAACTCATGGGGCCCCTGTGTCCTTGCCCAAACTCAAAAAAGCCTATGAAAAAGGTACCAGGAGCATCTCATGGGACCCCCTACTGACCCCAGGCCCTTGGGCAGCGCCCAAGTTTCCAAATGGTCAGTCCGCCCCTGGTAGTAATATTTATTTAGGAAATAGGTATTGCATGGTGCAGGCATGGTGCTGAGTTTGCAGTCTTTATCACCTACATGCTTGCTGGCAGCCTGTGTGTATCAGAATAAAATCACTCCCTTTCCTTGCTAGAAAAAAATTATTTGCCGCTCTGATACATTTGTTAACCTGTGTGTGTGTGTATATATATATATATTTTTTTTTTTTTTTTTTTTTTTGTGTTTAAAGCAGAGGCCCTAGAGAATAAATTGGCGGGTGTTGCAATTTTTTTATGTCATACAGTATTTGCACAGCGGTTTTTGGAAAAAATACACTATTTTGACCACTTATTTATTTCAGGTACTTATATAGCGCCATCAATTTACGCGGCACTTTACATATATATTGTACTTTTACATCAGTCCCTAACCCTCAAGGGGCGTACAATCTAAGGTCCCTAACTCACATTCATACATACACATACTAGGGACAAATTAGACAGGAGCCAATTAACCTACCAGCATGTCTTTGGAGTGTGGGAGGAAACCGGAGTACCCGGAGGAAACCCATGCAGTCACAGGGAGAACAAGAAAACTCCAGGCAGGTGGTGCCGTGGCTGGGATTTTAACCGGCGACCCTAGTATTGCCAGGCAGAAGTGCTAACCATTTAGCCACTATGCACCCATACTTGCCCTCCAGAAGATTTACCCCCCTTCCTGACCAGGCCATTTTTTGCAATACGGTGCTGCGTTATTTTAACTTACAATGGCGCGGTCATGCAACGCTGTACCCAAATGAAATTTATGTTCTTTTTTTCCCCCACAAATAGAGCTTTCTTTCGGTGGTATTTGATCGCCTGCAAGTTTCTTAATTTTTTGCGCTACAAACAAAAAAAAACCCGCCAATTTTGAAAAAAAAACTAACTATTTTTTACTTTTTAACTTATTAAACATGTAAAAAGATTAAAAAAAAAATCAAATTTCTTCATAAATGTATGTCTTTGCTACACCCCCCCCAATAATTGTATATTAATTGGTTTACATGAAATGGCAGTATATATACTGGAATTTAAATTTTTATTATACAAGTAATGGCTGCAATCAGCGACTTATAGCAGGACTGCAGCAGACATTCTGACACTGGGAGGGAATTAAGTGCCACTGACCTCCCTAGTGACAGCAATACAGTGATCAGTGCTAATAAAGAGCACTGACTCTGTACTAATGGCACTGGGCAGGAAGGGGTTAACATTTGGGGAGATCAAAGGGTTAACTGTGTGCTTTACCTTGGAGACTGTGCTGTGCAGAGAGACCTGTGTCTCTTCCCTGTCAGCTTTGCCGAAAATTGCCAAGTGGCGGATGGGAGCCGTTGATTGATATTACCAGCAAACAATAGTGGTGCGGGTAGGGTGGTGCACGCAAGCCCCTTACCTGCAAATTCAAAGTGAGAGAGAGAGAGAGAGAGAGTGTATGTATGTGTGTGTGTGTCCATGCCGCCCTGTAGTAGTACTTATGCTATAGGGCAGACGACACCCGGCAGTGTGTAACAACGGTTTTTGGTGCAGCACAATCTAAAATGCCAATGTATATGATGCAATAACAGAAAAGAGAAATGGCCGCTTACCTCTAGCCTAGACCCATACGCTCATGCAGATGAAACGCGCATGAAAATCAGACACCTTTGGTTGTTGGGATGTTACTCCGGCCAGTTGGTCTGTCCTGCAGGATTCTTCTGAATTCTCCAAACACGTACTTCTCACCAGCTTCTAGCTTCTTTGTGTATTACGGTGTGTTACACATTAGGTCAGGGGTGTCAAACTGGCGGCCCTCCAGCTGTTGCGAAACTACAAGTCCCATCATGCCTCTCTCTTTGGGAGTCATGCTTGTAACTGTCAATCTTGCAATGCCTCATGGGACTTGTAGATTGGCAACAGCTGGAGGGCTGCCAGTTTGACACCTGTGCATTAGGTGTTGGCAGTAATCCCTCTTCATCACCTAGAATTTATTTATTTTCTATTTAATTTTTATTTTTTTCATTCACCAATTTTGTGTCATACTAGTCACCAGTCACCATTAGGAAGCATGAAATAATATCTATTATTGTACATCCCACAGATTATCGATTGGATGGAGATCTGGCCCATTCAACACCTGGAACTCATCGTTGTGTTCCTCAAACCATTTTTACAGTGTGGCAGGACGCATCATCCTGCTGTAGAAGGCCATTGCCACCAGGAAATACCATTTCTATAAAGGGGTAAACTAGGTCACAACAATGATTAGGCAGGTGGTATGTGTCAAGTTCACCTGAATAGCAGGACTCTCAGCAGAACATTACCCAAAGCTTCAGCCTCCACCAGCTTGTCTTCTTATCCATACTGCATCCTGGTGCCATCTCTTCCCCAGATAAGCGACACGCACACACCCAGCCATCTACAGGATGTGAAGGATATGTGATGCATCAAAGTGAAATTTATTAGGTGCCCATAATGCACTCACATTTTAACAAACAATTAGCGCTTTGTAATCACATCCCCCAGACAAAGTCACGTGACCCTGTGGCGCAACACGTTGGGGAGTGGCATTGACGTCACCACGTACCCGACTTCCAGAATGGCGAGTATTGACAGTGTGTGCAGACACACCGACAAGGCTGGTCACATCCGCATGCAGATTTTTTACAAAGCGCTAATTGTTTGTTAAATTGTGAATGCATTATGGGCACCTAATAAATTTCACTTTTAAACCAACGGTAAGGCACTATTTCTCTTTTCCCCCCGGTTCAAACGAGGAGTAATAGGGAGACGAATTGGGCACTCTGAGGAGGGAGAGATTCATATCTCTATGTCATCATCTCACTAACAGCAGCACACAGAGGAAAGCAATCAGCTCATCACATCTTAGAGGATCACATTATAGCTCCTCTCCTATAAAGCCAGATTAATCCACCAACAGGCTGTTTGGAAGGTCAGAGCATATTAAAGACATTAACTTTATGAGTATCATACAAAGTTTTCCTACCAACAGGAACAAATCCATTGGACATTTTATAGGATTTATTTGGACTTTAATATTATTTATATATTGTTTGGACACATTTTATTTATTATGATTTTTTTATTGTAATGATTTTTTCACTTATATTCACATTTGGTATAACAATATCTGTATGAGGCTTAACTGATATATCTCTGAATTATGTATGAAAATTCCCTGGTATTCATGAAGTTTTAAAGGTATAAGGTACAACACCTAAACTTAATATTATAAAGGTATATACGCTTATATAGGGCGCGGCCCCCTATCTCAAAATATAGATACTCATCAGACCAGGCCACCTTTTTCCATTGCTCTGATGTCCAGTTCTTATACTCACGTGCCCATTGTAGGCACTTTTGGCTGTGGACACGGGTCAGCATGGGCACCTGATCAGTCTATGACTGTATAGCCCCATACACAAACTGCAATGCCCATTGTTTCTGCTTTGAGCATATCAAATTCAGGGACAACTTGTTTACTTGCTGCCCAATATATCCCCCCCGACTTTCCAATGCCACTGTGATGAGATAATCAATGGTAATCACTTACCTGTCAGAGGCCTTAAAGTTGTGGTCGCTCAGTTTATAGTCCCAGCACATTTTCCGCACCTTTCTTCTACAATAGTGAAGCCCCTGCCATCTAGTGGACATAGAATACATTTACTACTACTAAAGGTTGAAGGAAGCTAGCAAACGTGTGCCTGCTCCAGAATGGGTATATTTGTGGATAATTATATTATTAGGAATCTGAGAAATGTTTAAAGTTGATCCAGGGAATATCCGAGGGGATCAGGAAGAACTGTTTTCCCGTACAGCAGCAAATTGGATCATGCTTTGCTGGGTTTCTTTTTTTGCCTTCCCCTGGATCAAATGTGGGTATAGGATAACTTTTTTTTTGTATGGTTGAACTAGATGGACTTTTGCCTTTTTTTCAGCCAGACTAACTATGTATTTAACTATGTTTGAAAGAAACCAAAATCATATGTTCTATATATTGTATATGGATAGTGCACAGCAATACTTCTCCTCCCCTGTATGCAGTTCTCAGTATGCAGTGCATCCAGAAAGTATTCACAGCGCTTAACTTTTGCCACATTTTGTTACGGTATGTTAAAGCCTTATTCCAAAATGGATTAAATTCATTTTTTTCCTCAACATTCTACAAACAATACTCCATAATGACAACATGAAAGAAGTTCGATTTTAAATCTTTGCAATTTATTAGAAATAAAAAGCGAACAAAAAGCTACATGTACATAAGTATTCACAGCCTTTGCCATGACACTCAAAATTGAGCTCTGGTGCATCCTATTTCCACTGATCATCCTTCAGATGTTTCCACAACTTGATTGGAGTCCATCTGTGGGAAATTCAGTTGATTGGACATAATTAGTAAAGGCATAAAACCTGTCTATAGAAGGTCCCACAGTTACCAGTGCATGTCAAAGCACAAACCAAGCCATGAAGTCCAAGGAATTGTCTGTAGATCTCCAAGACAGGATTGTATCAAGGCACAGATCTGGGGAAGGGTACAGAAAAATATATGTAGCATTGAAGGTCCCATTGAGCACAGTAGCCTCCCATCATCTGTAAATGGAAGAACTTTGGAACCACCAGAAATCTTCCTAGAGCGAGCCACCCAGCAAAAATGAGCGATTGAGGGAGAAGGGCCTTAGCCAGGGAGGTAACCAAGCACCCGATGGTCACTCTGAAAGAGCTCCAGCATTTCTCTGTAGAGAGAGGAAAACCTACCAGAAGAACAACCATCTCTGCAGCATTCCTCCAATCAGGCCTGTAAGGTAGAGTGGCCAGACGGAAGCCACTCCTCAGTAAAAGACAAATGGCAGCCCGCCTGGAGTTTGCCAAAAGGCACCTGAGGGACTCTCAGACCATGAGAAACAAAAGTCTCTGGTCTGATGAAACAGATTGAACTCTTTGGCCTGAATGCCAAGCGCCATGTCTGGAGGAAACCAGGCACCACTCACCACCTGGCCAATACCATGCCTACAGTGAAGTATGGTGGTGGCACATGCTGTGGGGATGTTTTTCAGCGACAGGAACTGGGAGACTAGTCAGGATCGAAGGAAAGATGAATGCAGCAATGTACAGAGACATCCTGGATGAAAACCTATTCCAGAGCACTCTGGACCTTAGACTGGGGTGACAGTTCATCTTTCAGCAGGACAACAACCCTAAGCACACAGCCCACATAACAAAGGAGTGGCTACGGGCCAACTCTGCGAATGTCCTGGAGTAGCCCAGCCAGAGACCAGACTTGAACCCGATTGAACGTCTCTGGAGAGATACTGAAAATGGCTGTGCACCGACACTCCCCATCCAGCCTGATGGAGCTTGAGAGGTACTGCAAAGAAGGGGAGAAATTGCCCAAAAATAGGTGTGCCAAGCTTGTAGCATCATACTCAAAACGACTTGAGGCTGTAATGGTGCTAAAGGGGCTTCAACAAAGCATTGAGCAAAGGCTGGGAATACTTATGTACATGGGTTTTTTTTTTTTATTTTTAATAAATTGCAAAGATTTTAAAAATTAACTTCTTTCACTTTGTCATTATGGAGTATTGTTTGTAGAATGTTGAGAAAAAAAATTAATTTAATTATTTTGGAATAAGGCTGTAACATAAGAAAATGTGGCAAAAGTTAAGCGCTGTGAATACTTTCTGGATGCACTGTATGTTATCATCTGGAATATATGGGCTCTGCACAGTACTACTTCCGTATGCGGGCTTTAATTCTCAGGACACTCACCAGCCACTTTATTGATTCCACCTAGCTTGTACCGGGTTGGACCCCCTTTTGTCTTCAGACCTGCCTTAAAGCGTTACTAAACCCACAACAGTAAAATCAGTCTGTATATGCAGTAAAGCATGCTGGTTATACTCACTGTGGAACCTAAGGGGTTAATGCTCTGCACTGTGTAAAAAGGCAGTTTGATCCTGACTTCTCTGATCCTCCCCTTCTTCCAGTGTCCCCCTCTTATCTCCTGATAAGATATGTGTGGAGTCACTCTGCACACACTCAGTTTCGTGTGTATTGCTATAGAAGTTTTTTTTTTTCTTGGGAGAGTGCATGTGATCAGCACAGGGCAAATCAGCATTGTCCAGACAGGTCAGGAATTCTGCATTCTGGTGCCATCTTCATGGATTGGACACGACGTGCTGCATTCTGGTGCCATCTTCATGGATTGCACACGACGTGCTGCATTCTGGTGCCATCTTCATGGATTGGACATGACGTGCTGCATTCTGGTGCCATCTTCATGGATTGGACACGACGTGCTGCATTCTGGTGCCATCTTCATGGATTGGACACGACGTGCTGCATTCTGGTGCCATCTTCATGGATTGGACACGACGTGCTGCATTCTGGTGCCATCTTCATGGATTGGACACGACGTGCTGCATTCTGGTGCCATCTTCATGGATTGGACACGACGTGCTGCATTCTGGTGCCATCTTCATGGATTGGACACGACGTGCTGCATTCTGGTACCATCTTCATGGATTGCACACGACGTGCTGCATTCTGGTGCCATCTTCATGGATTGGACACGACGTGCTGCATTCTGGTGCCATCTCATGGATTGGACACGACGTGATGCATTCTGGTGCCATTTCATGGATTGGACACGACGTGCTGCATTCTGGTGCCATCTTCATGGATTGCACACGACGTGCTGCATTCTGGTGCCATCTTCATGGATTGGACACGACGTGCTGCATTCTGGTGCCATCTTCATGGATTGCACACGACGTGCTGCATTCTGGTGCCATCTTCATGGATTGGACACGACGTGCTGCATTCTGGTGCCATCTTCATGGATTGCACACGACGTGCTGCATTCTGGTGCCATCTTCATGGATTGCACACGACGTGCTGCATTCTGGTGCCATCTTCATGGATTGCACACGACGTGCTGCATTCTGGTGCCATCTTCATGGATTGCACACGACGTGCTGCATTCTGGTGCCATCTTCATGGATTGCACACGACGTGCTGCATTCTGGTGCCATCTTCATGGATTGGACACGACGTGCTGCATTCTGGTGCCATCTTCATGGATTGCACACGACGTGCTGCATTCTGGTGCCATCTTCATGGATTGCACACGACGTGCTGCATTCTGGTGCCATCTTCATGGATTGCACACGACGTGCTGCATTCTGGTGCCATCTTCATGGATTGCACACGACGTGCTGCATTCTGGTGCCATCTTCATGGATTGCACACGACGTGCTGCATTCTGGTGCCATCTTCATGGATTGCACACGACGTGCTGCATTCTGGTGCCATCTTCATGGATTGCACACGACGTGCTGCATTCTGGTGCCATCTTCATGGATTGCACACGACGTGCTGCATTCTGGTGCCATCTTCATGGATTGGACACGACGTGCTGCATTCTGGTGCCATCTTCATGGATTGGACACGACGTGCTGCATTCTGGTGCCATCTTCATGGATTGGACACGACGTGCTGCATTCTGGTGCCATCTTCATGGATTGGACACGACGTGCTGCATTCTGGTGCCATCTTCATGGATTGGACACGACGTGCTGCATTCTGGTGCCATCTACATGGATTGGACACGACGTGCTGCATTCTGGTGCCATCTTCATGGATTGGACACGACGTGCTGCATTCTGGTGCCATCTTCATGGATTGGACACGACGTGCTGCATTCTGGTGCCATCTTCATGGATTGGACACGACGTGCTGCATTCTGGTGCCATCTTCATGGATTGGACACGACGTGCTGCATTCTGGTGCCATCTTCATGGATTGCACACGACGTGCTGCATTCTGGTGCCATCTTCATGGATTGCACACGACGTGCTGCATTCTGGTGCCATCTTCATGGATTGCACACGACCTGCTGCATTCTGGTGCCATCTTCATGGATTGCACACGACCTGCTGCATTCTGGTGCCATCTTCATGGATTGCACACGACATACTACATTCTGGTGCCATCTTCATGGATTGCACACGACATGCTGCATTCTGGTGCCATCTTCATGGATTGCACACGACATACTACATTCTGGTGCCATCTCTTCCCCAGGTAAGTGACACACAAGCACCCAGGCATCCACATGATGTAAGAGAAAACCTGATTCATCAGACCAGGCCCCTTCTTCTAGTGCTCTGTGATCCAGTTCTAATATTCACATGCCCATTGTAGGCACTTTAGGCTGTGGACACGGCTCAGCATGGGCACCCAACTGGTCTGCAGCTACGCAGCCCCATACACGACAAACTGCGATGCCCTGTGTGTTCTGACAGCTTTCTATTAGAACCAGCATTCGATTTTTCAGCCACTTAGCTACAGTAGCTCCTCTATTGGATCAGACTACACAGGCCAGTCTTCTGCATCAATGAGCCTTGGCTGCTCATTACCCTGTCACCGGTTTTCCATCCTTGGACCACTTTTGGTCAGTGCTGATCGGTGCAGACTGGGAACATCCCATAAAAGCAGCAGTTTTGGAGTTGCTCTGACTCAGTCCTCAAGCAATTACAATCCGGCCCTTGTCAAATTCAATAAAATTCTTATGATTGCCAATTTTTTTTCCTTTTAACATATCAACATATTCACTGGCTGCCTGAGATATCCCTCCCACTTTCAGATATCAATGTAACAAGAAAATTAATGTTATTGATTTTACCTGTCAGCGGTCAGGATTTTATGGCTAATCGGTGAATGCTCCAAATTGGATTGTTATATTGCCTAAAGTATTGGTCGACCTGCCTTTACACGCACATGAGCTTTAATGGCATCCCAGTCTTAGTACATAGGGCTCAATATTGAGTTGGCCCCGCCCTTTGCAGCTATAACAGCTTCAACTCTTCTGGGAAGGCTGTCCACAAGGTTTAGGAGGGTGTCTATGGGAAGGTTTGACCATTCTTCCAGAAGCACATTTGTGAAGTCAGGCACTGATGTCGGATGAGAAGGCCTGGATCGCAGTCTCGGCTCTAATTCATCCCAAAGGTGTTCTATCGGGTTGAGGTCAGGACTCTGTGCAGGCCAGTCAAGTTCCTCCACCCCAAACTCGCTCATCCATGTTTTTTGGACCTTGCTTTGTGCACTGGTGCACAGTCATGTTGGAACAGGAAGGGGCCATCCCCAAACTCTTCCTACAAAGTTGGGAGCATGAAATTGTACAAAATGTCTTGGTGTGCTGATGCCTTAAGAGTTCCCTTCACTGGAACTAAGGGGCCAAGCCCAACCCCTGAAAAACAACCCCACACCATCATCCCCCCTCCACCAAACTTTACACTTGGCACAATGCAGTCAGGCAAGTACTGTTATCCTGGCAACCGCTAAACCCAGACATGTCCATCGGATAGCCGGAGAAGCGTTATTCTTCACTCCAGAGAACACGTCTCCACTGCTCTAGAGTTCAGTGGCGGCGTGCTTTACACCACGACATCTGACACTTTGCTTTGCACTTGGCGATGTAAGGCTTGGATGCAGCTGCTTGGCTATGGAAACCCATTCCATGAAGCTCTCTACACACTGTTGTGCTAATCTGAAGGCCACACGAAGTTTGGAGGTCTTTAGCTATTGACACTGCAGACAGTTGGCGACTTCTGTGCACTGTGCGCTCCAGCATGCGTTTACCCTGCTCTGTCATTTTACATGGCCTACCACTTGATGGCTGAGTTGCTGCTATTCCAAGTTGCTTCCATTTTGTTATATTACCACTAACAGCTGACCGTGGAATATTTAGTAACAAGGAAATGTCACGGATGGACTTTTTGCACAGGTGACAACCTATCACGGGACCTCGCTTGGAGCCACTGAGCTCCTGAGAGCGAACCGTTCTTTCACAAATGTTTGTAGAAACAGTCTGCATGCCTAGGTGATTGATTGTATACACCTGTGGCCATGGAGGTGATTGGAACACCTGAATCCAATGATGTGGCCAATACTTTTGGCAATATAGTGTATGTAATATAATTCTCAGTATCTGTTTTTCCATATCATTGGACACAGTAAAACTTCTCAAGTTCTGAATACACACTGTAATTCTGAGAATTTTTTTATGTGGACACTGAACAATAAACCTCTTGTACTATATGTTTGGTGTAATTCTCAGTATATATTGACATTGCACAGTAATACTTATCTTTCATGGTAGGTATAATTCTCAGTGTCTTATTTTTCTGTACACTGGGTGTAATTCTCAGTATCTGCTCTTATTCTGTTACAGGAAACACTGCATGGTATCATTTCTCATGTCCCCTATGCTGGGTGTAATTCTGCTATTATTCTGTATTTATTGGCACTGCACAAGAACACTTCTATTATCCTGTAATCTTGATGTAATTCTCAGTATCTATTCATTTTCTATCTATTCTATATACAGTCATGGCCGAAATTGTTGGCACCCTTGATATTTCTCCAGGAAATCATGTATTTCTCACGAAACGTATTGCATTAACACATGTTTTGCTATACACATGTTTATTCCCTTTGTGTGTATTGGGACAAAACAAAAAAAGGGAGGAAAGAAAGCAAATTCGACATAATGTCACACAAACCTCCAAAAATGGGCTGGACAAAAGTATTGGCACCCTTTCACAACTGCGGATAAATAAGAATGTTACAAGCATGTGATGCTCCTGTAAACTCACCTGGGGCAAGTAACAGGTGTGGGCAATATAGAAATCACACCTGAAAGCAGATAAAAAGGAGAGACGTTCACTTAACCTTTGCATTGTGTGTCTGTCTGTGCCACACTAAGCATGGACAACAGAAAGAGGAGACGAGAACTGTCTGAGGACCTGAGAACCAAAATTGTGGCAAAATATCAACAATCTCAAGGTTACAAGTCCATCTCCAGAGAACTAGATTTGCCTTTGTCCACAGTGCGCAACATTATCAAGAAGTTTGCAACCCATGGCACTGTAGCTAATCTCCCTGGTCGTGGACGGATGAGGAAAATTGATGAAAGATTGCAACGCAGAATAGTCCGGATGGTGGATAAGCAGCCCCAAACATGTTCCAAAGACATTCAAGCTGTCCTGCAGGCTCAGGGAGCATCAGTGTCAGCGCGAACTATCCGTCGACATTTAAATGAAATGAAACGCTATGGCAGGAGACCCAGGAGGACCCCACTGCTGACACAGAGACATAAAAAAGCAAGACTACAGTTTGCCAAAATGTACTTGAGTAAGCCAAAAGCCTTCTGGGAAAACGTCTTGTGGACAGATGAGACCAAGATAGAGCTTTTCGGTAAAGCACATCATTCTACTGTTTACCGAAAACGGAATGAGGCCTACAAAGAACAAAACACAGTACCTACGGTAAAATATGGTGGAGGTTCAATGATGTTTTGGGGTTGTTTTGCTGCCTCTGGCACTGGGTGCCTTGACTGTGTGCAAGGCATCATGAAATCTGAGGATTACCAAAGGATTTTGGGTCGCACTGTAGGGCCCAGTGTCAGAAAGCTGGGTTTGCGTCCAAGATCCTGGGTCTTCCAGCAGGACAATGACCCCAAACATACGTCAAAAAGCACTCAGAAATGGATGGCAAAGAAGCGCTGGAGAGTTCTGAAGTGGCCAGCAATGAGCCCAGATCTAAATCCCATTGAACACCTGTGGAGAGATCTTAAAATTGCTGTTGGGAAAAGGTGTCCTTCCAATAAGAGAGACCTGGAGCTGTTTGCAAAGGAAGAGTGGTCCAAAATTCCGGGTGAGAGGTGTCAGAAGCTTATTGATGGTTATAGGAAGCGACTGATTTCAGTTATGTTTTCCAAAGGGTGTGCAACCAAATATTAAGTTAAGGGTGCCAATACTTTTGTCCAGCCCATTTTTGGGGTTTTGTGTGACATTATGTCATATTTGCTTTTCTGCCTCTGTTTTATATTTGTTCCAATACATACAAAGGGAATAAACATGTGTATAGCAAAACATGTGTTAATGCAATACCTTTTTTGTGTGAAATACTTGATTTTCAGGAAAAATATCAAGGGTGCCAACAATTTCGGCCATGACTGTATATATATATGGACTCTGCACAGTAACACTTCTCTTGTTCTGTTTGTGGGGTGTAATTTTAACCCCTTGCCTACAGGGCACTTATACCCCCTTCCTGCCCAGGCCAATTTCCAGCTTTCAGCGCTGTTGCACGTTGAATTATAATTGCACGGTCATGCAACACTGTACCCATATGAAATTTTTATCATTTTTTTGAGGCAGATAGAGCTTTCTTTTGGTGGTATTTAATCACCTCTGGGATTTTTATTTTTTGCTAAACAAACCAAAAAGAGGAAATTTTGATTCTTAGTTTTTGTTTTAAAATTTTGTAAATAAGTGATTTTTTTCCTTCACTGATATGTGCTGAGGCTGCAGTGATGGGCACTGATAGGTGGCACTGATGAGGAGGCACTGGTAGGTGGCACTGATAGGCATCACTGATGGGCACTGAAAGGCAGAACTCATATGGCACTGATAGACAGCACTGATAGGTGGCACTGACAGGCATTGATAGGTGACACTGAAAGGCAGCTCAGATGAGGCATTGATGTGCACTGGTAGGCACTGATATGTGGCACTGATGGGCACTGGCAGGTGGCACTGATGAGCACTGACAGCTGGCATTGATGGACACTGACAGGTAGCACTGCTGGGGCTGCACTGATCATCAGTGCCCTGATGATCAGTGTATATGTCCCCTCTGAGTAAAGCCGATTACCGGGTCTCCTCTCCTTTCCTCACGAGCTGTCAGCGTAACAGCTCGTGAGGAGAGAAATGCCGGCATTTCCCTATTTACATGAGATCAGCTGTGATTGGACACAACTGATCACATGACCGAGCCGAAATCTTTGGCTCTTTCCGTTGATCTGCTGTGTCCGAGGGACACAGCGCACCGCCAATCGCCGTGTGTTCCCGGAGCCGCACATGAGCGGTTAGAATGGCAGGTCGTCATATGACATCCTCCCAGAACGAGAGAACCAGCCTGCGCCCGTCATTGCCTTATATTGTGGGCGGGAGGCGGTTAAAGGGTTCAGATGGCAGTTTCTGAAATGCAGAATGAACCAGATTTGAATCACACGGAATGACTAGGGAATAGACGGGAATAGACGGAGGGAGCCACATGGGAGATTGTCTGTCTGTATAAGGGATTAAGACCCTTATACAAAGAGAAAGAGGCCAATAGTCTTTGAAACAGAATTGAAAAGGCAGAAAACCTGACCCTTGACAGTGCTGGGAGCTAACCTGGTAAGACTCCTGGCAATGAGGGAAAAAGATAGTAAAATAATGTTAGTCCATCCAACTAGAACGTCACCTAAAAACTGAAACATGCTGGTAGGAGGAGTCTATCCCAATCTTGCCTACAATTTTTTGGCAGTGTCCAATACTCCTGCAGGCAGCAGTATAATCCAATTATACTAGCTTAGGGCAGTATACAAAGACAGTATAAGACCAGTATCAAGTCTGTAGTGAGGTTACAACTGTGCATAAAGCTTGCCAACTCAGTGGAAAGAATGGAAGAACCACCCAGGCTGATATAGGCCTGTGGATTAAGTCACTCACTGACCAGACGTTTGTAATAGGATGGGGAAGGTGAGGAGGGGCCAGATAATCTCATCATTATTCAGACTATTGCTATCCTTTAAATTATTATAGGTTAAGTTGATATCAGCATGTACACATCCACAGATCACTTAATTACATAGTTAGTCTGGCTGAAAAAAGACAAAAGTCCATCCAGGTTGATTTACTAAAAGCAAATATACTGTGCACTTTGCAAGCGCAGTAGCTCCAGAGCTTAGTAAATGAGGGGAAAGTGCCGATTCCCATCATCCAATCATGCGCAAGCAAAATGCTGTTTTTTTTTTTTCTTGCATGTGATTGGGTATGCTTTGTAAAGTGAGGTTTTACCTAATTTACTCAGCTCTGGAGCAATTGCATTTTCAAAGCACACAGTCTATTTGCCTTTAGTAAATCAACCCCAATGTGTCTGTGAGAAGCAAAGTTGGGTACTTTTTGTGAATCCCTGTGTCTCTCAAGAGACGGGAAATTACAGAAGACCTCCAGGCATTATTTTTAGTTTCTCATGAAGCGGGACTGTGCCCGCACTGCATGAGTTAACTGCTTGTTTTTGTCTAGGGGATTGCAGAGTGGAGATATACTTACCTAATCCATCAATGATCAGTCTCTGCCGCTTCTGCCCCCTAGAGGTCTGACTTCATCACTGGCCATAGACTGGCTCTTGAAGCGAGGATGGCAGGAACAGTCCACCACTGGATGTGGGGGAGCACTGTTTTCCATAAGATTGAAGGATTGGGTAAGTATAGTTTTTCCTTGTGCCTGTGGACAAAATGAGCAGTTAACCCATGCAGTGCGTGCACAGCGCACTGCATGGGGAAAATTTTTTTTTGCCAAGAGTTGTTCTTTGAAGCAATCACCATCACCATCACACGGTTTTCTTATTCAAATACTACTTTTAATAACTCTGGCTATCATAAAACAAACTGTACAAAACACAACCAATCTGTGAAAAAATAAAATAAATACAATCACATTGAAAGAACTTTGTAACAAGACCTGTATCAAGTCCATAGTGTGTCTTGGTAAAGCGAGGTTGGGTACTGTTTGTGAGCCTGGGATGCCAACTTCTGTCTGAGCTCTCGTACTTCTGACAGGAGAGCGCGCTCTTTATTCTCCAAGTCTCCCCTCCCTCGATCCAAAGAAACTGCAAAAGCACAAAATTACACATGCTATCAAAGAAAATCCTTGTCACTTCTATAAACAGTAACTGGTGGCCCAGTGTTATCTGCAGGTGTATGTAATGGAGCAGCAAAAGAATAAGGATTTAAGTGTCAAGTGTATAATGCACAGCAGCAAGAAATAATCAGACACTGAGCAGGAATAAGTATGCAGACCATAATCTGGCCTAGGTAATGCAACAGTTTCCCTTTATTCCCCACCCCTTTCACCTACAGAACATACAATTAGGTCCATATATATTTGGACAGAGGCACAATTTTTTTTTTCAGGTTTTTAACCAAAACATATTCCATCTATAGTTATATAATGGATATGGGCTGCAAGTGCACACTCTCAGGTTTAATTTGAGGGTATGTACATCCAAATTGGAGGAAGGGTTTAGGAATTACAGCTCTTAAGAGTAACCATCCCCCCTTTTTCAAGGGACCAAAAGTAATTGGACAAATGAATATAATCATAAATAAAATGTTCATTTTTAATATTTTGTTGAGAATCCTTTACTGGCAATGACTGCCTGAAGTCTGGAACCCATGGACATTACCAAAGATGGGGTTTCCTCCTTTCTGATGCTTTCCCAGGCTCTAACTGCAGCTGTCTTCAGTTGTTCTTTGTTTGTGGGTATTTCTGCCTTTAGTTTTGCCTGCAGCAAGTGAAATGCATGCTCAATTGGGTTGAGATCAGGTGATTGACTCATCCATTTCAGAATATTCCACTTATTTTCCTTCAAAAGCTCCTGGGTTGCTTTTGCAGTGTGTTTTGGATCATTGTCCATCTGTACTGTGAAGCGCTGTCCAATCACCTTTGCTGCATTTGGCTGAATCTGGGCTGACAGTAAATCTCTAAACACTGCAGAATTCATCTGGCTGCTTCTGTCACATCATCAATAAACACCAATGACCCAGTGCCACTGGAAGCCATGCATGCCCATGCCATCACACTGCCTCCACCATGTTTTACAGATGACGTTGTGTGCTTTGGGTCATGAGCTGTTCCAAGCCTTATCCACACTTTTTTCTTCCCGTCATTCTGGTACAGATTCATCTTAGTTTCATTTGTCCAAAGAATGCTTTTCCAGAACTAGTCTGGCTTTTTAGGTTTTTTTTGTCAAAGTTTAATCTGGCTTTTCTATTCTTCAGGATTATGAATGGTTTGCACCTTGTGGTGAACCCTCTGTATTTGCTCTTGTGAAGTCTTCTCTTGATTGTAGACTTTGACAATGATACGCCCACCTCCTGGAGAGTGTGCTTCACTTGTCTGGATGTTGTGAATGGGTTTTTCTTTACTAGAGGGAGGATACTGCGATCATCCACCACTGTTGTCTTCCATGGACACATCCATGCCATTTCATGTTGCTGAGCTCACCAGTGTGTTCTTCTGTCCTCAGAACGTACCAAACTGTTTATTTGGCCACTCCTAATGTTGCTGCTATCTCTCTGATGGATTTGTTAAATTTTTGAAGCCTTACAATGGCCAGTTAAACTTGAATGGACAGCTCCTTTGAACGCATGATGTAGGTTCACAGCAATAGATTACAAATGCAAATACCACACTTAGAATCAACTCCAGACCTGTCACCAAAATCAACTCCAGACCTGCTTAATGGATAAAGAAATAACAAAGGAATAGCCCACACCTGGCCATGAAACAGCTTTTGATTTAATTGTCCAATTACTTTTGGCCCCTTGAAAAACGGGGGATGGCTACTCGTAAGAGCTGTAATTCTTAAACCCTTCCTCCAATTTACATGTACATACCCTCTAATTGAATCCAGGAGTGTGCACTTGCAGTCCATATCCATTATACAACTATAGCTTGAATATGTTTTGGTAAATACCTGAAAAAAAAATTAAAATTGTGCCTGTGTCCAAATATATATGGAACTGACTGTATGTTCTGTAGGTGAAAGGGGTGGGCAATAAAGGGAACCTGTTGCACTACCTAGGCCAGATCTGCTGCAGTGCTTGACATAATTAAATCACATATCTATACGAGAACTGCAAACATTTGAAAGTTGCAAATTCAATTACATCATTAGGAAGGAAGGAAAAGAAAGATAACTGTATTTAGATGTAGAGCTAAATAAATACGTGCAGCATCCCCAGCTCAGTTCAGAGGAGAATAGTCCTATAAAATGATTAGAGGTTCTGTCAAACTAGTTACTTTTGGTAAGTCCTTTAAACTACCTTATACACCCTTTATAGTGCAAACCACTTACAGTGGGTGGAGGAGTCAGAGGAAGACACATCATTTAAGCAAATATTTTCCGTCTTCTTCTGACCATCCGCCTCTTCCCGTAAAGAATTTCTCATTGGCATACCTTGATTCAGGACTTTGTCTGTAGAAAATGGGAAAAAAAGTAAGGATAAGGTTCCTGGAGGAAAATATTGGTCTAGCAGACGATACTTTGGAGGTTAACCTGGAAAACACATTAGGGCAGTAAATGGGTGAATGTATTGTCTCTACAAGAATACTGGCCATTCCAGACAACAGAGCAACCTTCACCACTGTACTGCAAGAGTAATCTGTCTGAGAAGCATTGAAAAGTCACACTGGTTATTAAGACTTGCTCCCTGTGAATCAGTCAGTGTCGGCAGGATTTCAGTTCATCTGCGCATGTACCTGATGTGTAGTTTGGTCAGTTAACAATATGCAAATGCAAAAGCTGCTCAAACTCTGGCAATGCTTTACTCTTTAACCACTTCCCGTCCGGCTCATGTATATAAACGGCCGGACGGGAGCAGTGCAGGAGCAGGTTGCCATTCACAAACGGCGCCTGCCATTTTAGCCTGTATGCGCTCGCTGGGAGCGCGCGGAACACCGATCGCTCTACAGGACCTATGTGTGAGGTCTCGATCATGTGATCACTGATTGGCCAATTAGTGATCACACGAATAGTAGTAAGCAAGATGTCACTTCTGACATCATTGCGTACTATGTGTGAATTCTGTGCATGATCACAGAGGTCACATGGTTCAAGGCTATTCACAACAGCCTTGTACCATGTGACAAGCTGTGACCAATCACAGCTCTCACAGTATTTCTCAATGGCTGCATGAATGCAGCCAGAGAGAAAGAAATTATTGCTTTCACAGCCTTTATGGGTGTAAAAGGAATTATAGTGAAAAGAAGAAAAAAAAAAAAATCTTCATCACCATGGTGACACTGTACTGCTAGGGTGACAGTATGTTAAAAATAAAAATTAATATAAAAAAATAAAATAAACGTAAACAATTTTTGAAAAATTATAATTTTTGGTTATAAACTAATTTGGGTTATTTTTTTTGTACTAAAAAGATATACTGAATACATTTTGGCAAAGATTTATGAAGAAAGATTATTTATTTGAAACATTTTATAAGAAAAACACTTTTTTTCAAAATTTTTGGACCAAAAAAAAAAAAAAAAAAAAATCCCAGTGGTGAATAAATACCACCAAAATAAAGTTTTATCGGTCTCAAAAAAATGCTAAAAAATTCCTATGGGTACAGTGTTGCATGACCACGCAATTGTCATTCAGAGTGTGATAGCACTGAAAGCTGAAAATTGGCCTTGACTGGAAGGGGGTGAAAGTGTCCGGACTTGAAGTGGTTAAAAGGTAAACATATGTATTTTCAATGTTCCACCAATGACAAAATTCTCTATTTCCAATTTTTATATGAATACATTTTTAAATATTATTTAACATTATTTTTCAATTTAATTCTGTCCATATCATCCACCGATGCCTCTCCAGTAAATTGCACTAATGCTAAGAGTACTGTCACTGCTATTTTTAAGGCGAGTGGGTATTTCATCGCAGGAGCCGCTGGTGTATGGCACAAACAAAGCCTAATGATATAGTCATATACGCTAAACTGCATACATTTTATTTGCAATAAATGGCTCAATAATAGTAAACTATATTTGCACTATACACCAGCAGTTCTGAATGTGCATCTCTTGCTGACGGGGACCTAAAGCAATGATTTGCGCTGCTCCACCCAGTGTCCTGAAATTAATATTTTAGATAGAATTTATATAAAAGTGTAATTTGATTGCTTTAGTCCCTTGTCACCATAACCTGTATAGTTATACTGTCTCATTGCAGCACTATAGAAACCCTTTAGGAAAGCAAAGCATGTTCATCAATAATGCAGAGAGCAAGATGACGTTGCCACTCCAGGATCGATCAATGGAGAAGGCAGGAATCGTAATGTGGATGTTGTAGCAATCATGCCACAGAGATGGACGTGGTTCAACCATTTTGGCTCCAACCTCCATCTTGGCAAAGGATCATCCATCTTGTACAAACATATCTCCCCTCTTTCCCCCCCTCCCTCTCTGAGAGTCACAGTGACATTTGGTCGGTGTGTGTGTGTTGGAAGTGTCACAGGCCGGCCAGGGCACAGCAGGGAGCTCCAAGCTATAAACCATCTCTGAGCTGGGTGTCAGGCAGGCTGGTAAGCTGAGCAATCTGGCACTTCGTAAAAAGATAACCCACGCCTTCCCGAGTTCCAAGACATGCCAGAGGAGTAAGGAACTAGATAACACTTTTAAAATCCATTTTTCCCCTATGTCTCATATCTTGGAATATGAGAGACTTACATAAAAACCAGGCCTATCTTCGATTGCCCACTCCCTGATGGGAATACCTAGGAAAGCAGAAAATTACATCTCTTGAACCCTTCAAGTATGTATTTCATATTTCATATGTAACCGTTCCTCAGATGCGTCTGCATATTAATCTACCCGCGGGTGGAATGGTACTTGTGCCTAGGAAAAGTTATGAGCCAAAATATGAGCTATGACAGACTTTGGTTCCAGTTTGGGTCTCCGCCCAGACAATCCCTTCCCAAATGAGGCATTGGTCCTTGGCTTCAGAGACTCCCCCTGCTGGGGGACTACAAAATAGGCTGTCAAGCCTAAGAGAAGGAGTTGAAGAATTCTCCCGTTTAACATCAGAACCAACTTGGGAGACGTGCCCTTTTGCTCTGAAACTTGAACTGCTTAACCCAAGGCTGATTGGCAAGTACTTTAACCCTCTAACCTCCTGTTACCTCTTTGCTGTTCTGTTGTTCTCTGTATATTTATACATATATTGGTTACATCTTTTTTCTGTAAATATTTTTATTGCACCCTTTTGACCTTTTAGTAATAAATCTTTCCTTCTGAAAGTGTTGAACTGTTTCTATAGCGCATTAATGCAACTTACGAATTCCTGCCTCTAAAAGAGCACTACTGTGTTTAACCCTCTGTATAACCTGTCTGCAGTGAGAGTGCTATTCAGACGATTCTCTCAACCATCAGTGTTATTGCTGATATTGCCGAGTTTCCTTTTTCTGTACAAAAAGGAGGTGGTGGCAGTGTGAAGGGTTAATTGCGTAATTAACCTGACCCAGTAACAATCGCATTCAGGCTGCCGGTATATCGATTTGTGGTCCATTAGCTGGAAAATCGTTGTGCAGGGTGCAGCTGGGCGTGGCATTGTTACGCGCGTGGCATCGCGGTTTCAGATTGGCTAGTCCTTCGGTCACGAGTTTGGTGGGAAGGTCAGGGGTCTGACGCGTGATCGTCACAGATGTTTACAACTAATTTGTATTAAATAGATAACTTAACTTTGGGGTGTGTGTTTTAAATTAAAAAGTGCACTTCTAGAGTGGCTATAAATCCGCAGAAATGTACTTGTAAAGGTCACAAAGGGGTACATTTAGCATCAATGCTGTTCACAAACTTTTACACTGACCATAATATTCCTTGTCAGTCTGTAGTAAGATGTCCTCTGCCGACACCTCCTGTACTTTTCCTGTGTGCAAAAACTTCCTCCTTTCAGCATCTTGTGTGGATTTTGCGAGCTGTTCTGTTTCTAGCTGCACAAGTCTGTTAGTAGTCTCTGCCCACTATTCACACAGGAGCAAAAATAAAAAACACAAAGATTTAAGAGGCGAAAGCAAAGTTATAACAGACACATCATCAACTTATTAATTCAATAATGCAGCACGTCATGTAACCCACACAAGTTAAGAAACATTGATTTGAAGGATAATTTCACCTTTCATAACAAGTATAACAATATTAACCACTTGCCTACTGGGCACTTATACCTCCTTCCTGCCCAGGCTAATTTTCAGCGCTGTCACACTTTGAATGACAATTGCGCGGTCATGCAACACTGTACCCATATTAAATTTTTATCATTTTTTTCACACAAATAGAGCTTTCTTTTGGTGGTATTTATTCGATGCTGGGTGTTTTATTTTGTGCGCTATAAACATAAAAAAAAAAAAGTAAAAAATAAAAAAATTAAAAAAAGTTTTTGTTCCTATTATAAAATTTTGCAAACAGGTAATTTTTCTCCTTCACTGATGTGCATTCATGAGGCTGCACGGATAGGCGGCACTGATGATGCTGCATAGGTGGGTGGCATTGCTGGGCACTGATCATCAGTGCCGATCACTTCTCTGACAACGCTGTGACAGTGTGAGGAAAGTGCAGCTGATAACCGGCAACTGTATTTACCCAGTGATCTGCTGTTTCATTGGACACAGCTGATCACGTGATAAAAGGCCGCAGTGATTGGCCGTTTACCATATCCCGTGATCAGCTGTGTCCGTAGGACACCGTGATCACCGGAGCCGCTGGGGGCGTGCAGGGGGCATGTTCTGGAATGACGTCCATGTGACATTTCTCTTCCATGTGGTGCTATTGGTGAGAGCATGAAATGGGAAGGGGTTTTCTTTGTTAAGCAACACCCGTTTATAAATCAACTGTCTGCTGGACACCTGTTTAATGAACAACTAGACTCAACTGTAGTTGAATTCATGCTAATTAGGATTTTATTATTATAAAATTTAGCTTTGCTTCTAAGATTTTCATTGGGGTGTATTCATTTTTGCAACATGGTCTTGAATGAATTTGTTAAGAAAAATACTTTGTGTGTGCAAATTAGCAAATCTTGTTTGCAATCAATGGCTCGCATATGTGGGAGGATTTTGTAGTCTATTGTCCCATAGAAAATGTTGATTCTGAAAGGAAAAGGAAAGGTTTTCTTACATGCACATGAACTTTAATGGAATCCCAATCTTAGTCTGTAGGGTTCAATATTGAGTTGGCCCCGCCCTTTGCAGCTATAACAGCTTCAACTCTTCTGGGAAGGCCGTCCACAAGGTTTAGGAGTGTCTATGGGAAGGTTTGACTATTCTTCCAGAAGCACATTTGTGAGATCAGGCACTGATGACAAACGAGAAGGCCTGGCTCACAGTCTCCACTTTAATTCATCCCAAAGGTGTTCTATCGGGTTGAGGTCAGGACTCTGTGCAGGCCAGTCAAGTTCCTCCACCCCAAACTCGCTCATCCATGTCTTTATGGACCTTGCTTTGTGCACTGGTGTGCAGTCATGTTGGAACAGGAAGGGGCCATCCCCAAACTGTTCCCACAAAGTTTGGAGCATGAAATTGTCCAAAATGTTTTGGTATGTTGATGCCTTAAGAGTTCCATTCACTGGAGCTAGGGGGCCAAGCCCAACCCCTGAAAAACAACCCCACACCATAATCCCCCCTCCACCGAATTTTACACTTGGCACAATGCAGTCAGGCAAGTACCATTCTCCTGGCAACTGCCAAACCCAGACACATCTATCGTTTTGCCAGACAGGGATGAATGATTCTTCACTCCAGAGAACACATCTCCACAGCTCTAGAGTACAGTGTCGGCGTGCTTTACACCACTGCATCCAACACTTTGCATTGCACTTGGTGATGTAAGGCTTGGATGCAGCTGCTCGGCCATGGAAACCCATTCCATGAAGCTCTCTACGCACTGTTGTTGTGCTAATCTGAAGGCCACACCTAGTTTGGAGGTCTTTAGCTATTGACTCTGCAGACAGTTGGCGACTTCTGCGCACTTCAGCATGCGCCGACCCCGCTCTGTCATGTTACGTGGCCTACCATTTCATGGCTGAGTTGCTGCTGTTCCACTTTGTTATAATATAAAAAACAGTTGACCGTGGAATATTTAGTAACAAGGAAATGTCATGGATGACTTATTGCACAGGTGACAACCTATCACGGGACCACGCTTGAAGTCACTGAGCTCCTGAGAGCGACCCATTTTTTCACAAATGTTTGTAGAAGCAGTCTGCATGCCTAGGTGATTGATTTTATACACCCGTGGCCATGGAGGTGATTTGGAGGGGTGTCCCAATACTTTTGGCAATATAGCGTGTGTATATATTATATATATTTATAGTAAATGCACATTTTTTAAAGTTAACGTATCCTTTAAGTGTGTTCCTGTGTGAATTATTGAATTGTTCAATTGAAGTCAAGTTCATATAGAAGACTTTATAAAAAGATAAGATGGCTGCCACTTGCCTTTCGAGTTTCCAGCTCTTTGACGACATTGTGCAGCTGCTTCTCCTGCTCCTTAATACCCTCGGTCAGTGACAACATTTCTTCGTAATGTTTGCTTCGCTTGAGGTCGTCCTGCTGCTGTTTGTGAAGTGCCTGAATTTTCCACTCAGTCTCTGAGCTCAGATGGTCGGCTTTTGCCAAACTCTCTTCCAGCAACTGATGGGATAATACAAGACACACATGTCTAAGATGGGCAATGTGCTAACAACATACTTATACATACTATATGGACAAAATTATATGATCACCTCTTCAAATTACTGAGTTTAGGTGTTTCCAGTGAAGAGTAGTTAATGCTATGGTATGCAAAGGCATTTAAGACATTTCCAACCTTGTGGTAATAGTTTAGGGGAGAATCTTTCCTGTCCCAGCATGACTTTGCCCCTGTACATAAAGCCTGTACCACGAAGCCATGGATTGATGTCTTTGAGTGGGAATTTGACAGGTACCCGCTCCCACTTCCGGTCTGATCGCCTAGGCGACCAGATGTGGAAGGTGCCCTCCCTCCCTGTAGTCTTTTGGGACATGTGACAGGTCCCAGAAGACTACAGAACCATTCATGAAGCGCAGCGCTACTCGCGCATGCGCAGTGGGTACCCAGCTGTGAAGCCACAACCTGTCACAGCTGGGTGCCCACACTGAAGATGCCGGCCTCCTGGAATACAGGACGGCCGGTGAAACGGGCTGCGGGGGACACACCGTGGGATCGTGGGACAGGTAAGTGGCTGGTTTTTTAAAAGTCAGAAGCTACAGTTTTTGTAGCAGCTGACTTTTATTTTTTGACAGGGTGAGTGGAACTCCACTTTAACAAAGCATTTTTGTACCAGTTTAACGCACACAGAGTTATCGTCCTGAAGGTTTATGAATACCCTTTGGGTACACTCAATATCCCATTACCACACCTAGTGGGCAAGTATTTTTCCATGTATACTTGAATAGTATGACATGCAGTCAATCGACCTGTGTGATCCTTCTTATTAAAGGCAAGCCATAGATGATTTGATTTTCTTTCCTGCAACCACAACAGCTCTGTGGGAGCTATTGTGTTCTGCTGGTGAGGAGCCTTCCCCGTCAGCAAAACACAATGATTACTGCTAGCAGCTACAGATGTCAGTAGTAATCACATGTAAAAAAAATCTGACAGGCAGTGTAGCAATCGTGCACACAGAGATGGACGCGGTCATCCAATTTGCTCCAAACCCTCCATCTTGTATCTCTCTCCCTCTTTCCTCATCCCCGCTCCCTCTTTGTTGAGTGACATGTGGTCTGTTTGATGCAGAGTTCAAAAAGGCATCAAGGTCCAGCGGGAGAGCTCATGGCTATAAACCCCAATTAGCCTGGCACCCATATGTCTGCAAGACTCTTGCTGGAGAAGATTCGTAAAGCCATAAACCAAGTCCTTCACTGAGTTCAAAGACATTCCAGATAAGCCATAAACCAGACATCACATTCAAGATCCACTTTCCCCTATGATTACATATCTTGAAATATGAAAGACTTACATAAAAACCAGGCATATATTCAGACAGCTCACTTTAATACAAGTCGCCTGATAGGTTACATCCCCTAGCTGACACATACAGGAGAGCAGAAAATAATATCTCCTCAACCATCCCAGCAGGTATGTCATATTTCATATCTAGACGTTCAGCAGATGATTCTGCATATTAATCTACTCGTGGATAGAATGTTATATGTATCCAGGGAAAGTTATTGCCCTGATATCAACTTGGGAGGGATTTTGGTCCTAGCTGGGGCCTCCGCCCACAACTCCCTCCCCAAATGAGGCGATTGGTTCTCTGCTTCAAGGAGACACCCTGCTGAGTTGCTAGAAAAGCTGTTATGCTTGGAGCAGAAAGCTAAGCTGAGTCGAGCTATGTTGAAGATTCTCCCTTGTAACATCGGAACAAACTCTGGGAGACGGCCCTTTTGCTCTGAAACTTGAAAGCTGCTTAACCCAAGACTTTTGGCAAGTACTGTATCTAAATTCCTTTCTGTTATCTCTTTGCTGTGCTATTGCTCTTTGTGTATATGATATGTGTATATATATATATATGTGTATATATATATATATATACACACACTACATCTTTTTCTGTAAATATTTTTATTGCACCCTTTTGACCTTTTAGTAATAAATCTTACTTTCTGAAAGTGTTGAACTGTTTCTAAAGCTCTTTAATGCAAACTAAGAACCCCTGCCTCTGAAGAGCGCTACTGTGTGTGTGTTTTAAACTTTGGTATATCTCTGCCTGTGATAACAGTGGTATACCAAAGCTTATGCAAACATCATGGTGTTATTGCTGATATTGCCGAGTTTCCTCTTTCCCTGTACAAAAAGGAGGTGGTGGCAGTGTAAAGGGTTAATTGCGTAATTAACCTGACCCAGTAACAATCGCTCCCAGGCTGCAAGTACGCAGATTGTGGTCCATTAGCTGGAGAATCTTTGTGCAGGGTGCAGCTGGGCATGGCATTGTTACGCACGTGACAGCACGGTTTTAGATTGGCTAGACCTTCGGTCACGAGTTTGGTGAGAAGGGCTTGGGTCTGACGCCACGATCGTCACAGGCAAGTTTTACCCACATCAATCAATTGAACGACTTCAGTACAACTAACCTGCCCATACATTCATCGAACCTCAGCCGGTCCCTGCTGAACCAGCTGAGATCTGATCCATCTATGGTCGGCTTAAAACCTGTACAGCTGTAATATATTGTTAAAGCAAGCAAACCCTTGAAAAACTGAAATTATGCAATACAATTGTATTTTATACAATTTGTTTAATAAAAAATATATTGACACTAAAAAAAAGATGCTGACAATACTAACTTGACACTAAAAACATACATCAACATTACATTTTAGTCCAACATGAAAACCTGCAATGCATAAACAAGGTAAACCCATGCCATGTTTAATTTCATGCCAACACTGATTCTATTCTGTTGGTACCTTGCAAATCTGTCTTTTAATAGTCTTGTACCATTATGTTATGATTTTTTTTAGCGCAGTTCCACATGAAAAGGCTTTCAATTACCTTTTTCTCTTAGCTGAAATGCAGTTTCTGACACCCTCCTCCAATGCTATATGCTGGCCTGGCTGAATATTGGCCACACACTTTATCATAATTTGTCCTCACAAAGACTTGTAAGGCGAAAGAAGAGGAAGGGGTGTTTCTGATCTGGTCTGTGAATTTACAAAGTGCACTGGGCAGTGCGGTCAGACTTTAGTAATAACTAGACTGCAGTCATATTTAGACAGACTATACAATGGTTTAACAGGAAAGTGTGGATAAAACTATATAAATCGGGTTTGTAGTACGACTGATTATCTAGGTCTAACTTCAATCGTGCTTTAAAAAAGAGTGGGTTTAAAAAAAAAAACAACAAAAACAAAAATACAAAAAAAAACCCCAAACATTTATGCTCACCTACATGGCTGCAGCATCGGATCGATGTCCCATACTGGCTCTACATCAAGAACTGAGCAATAAAAGACCTGTGATTGCTCAGTTCTTGGGCCCGCTCTGAGCATAGAACAGAGACTGTCAGTCAACACTCAGTGCTCTGGCCATTCAGTACTCACTGCAGTGCAGGGCTGTGGAGGGGGCAGAAGCAGCTGGCTCAGGTTCTCAGCAGCAAGCTGAGAGGTTGAGCCAGCTGCCAGTCTGGCATCTGGGCGGATCCCAACATTATCGTCAGGATCACTGCAGAGCCTGGACTGACTCTGAAGTAGGATGACAGTGGGCTTTTGGCTGATTTTGGGTCACAGGAGTGCAGAACTAAGTGCATTACTGTGACCCACAGAAGAAGTATGGTCAAAGCTCATTTAAGTGAGTGCTCTCACCCCCCTCCCAACACTAAAAATGTCTCATGCATGCAGCTTTGCACTGCTAATATCAAAACATATTTAAGTCTATTCAAAATCAAAAAGTCTATTCAAAATCAAAACATATTTTTTAAGCAAAAAATTATTCTGTTACTTTTACTTTACTCCCACTTCCCAGTAAATTTGGGGCATTGCCAACGTGCCAACGTAGCCAGAGCTTCAGTAGGAAGTGCCTTACAGGAAGATCAGTCAAGAAACTGCAGGATTTCACCAGATTTCATGGGAAAATGTTTTTTTCTCACGTTTATGTGCTGCAATAGCTTCTGCGACATGTCTACAACACCGCTTATGCTTCCATAGCTACAGCAATATAGAAACAAAACACCAGATTTCTAGCAGCGCATGTACATGATCTGACACAGACATCACTGGTGGGCTGGCAGCAAAATAAAAAAAAAAAAACACAGAAGAAATAACTGGTCACCGATGACATAACAGTCAAAATAGCATCGTGGGATGATTGGAAGAAAAAAGGAGCATTAGCATGTGGCAGCGCTGAAACTAACCTTCTGGTCCTTTAAATCAGCCTCAGTTTCCATTAGTCTCCAGAACATCTGTTCTTCCAGGTCAGCCTTCCGTCGGTTAGCATCAAGTTCTCCTTTAACTTCCTGTCTCTCTTTTTCCTGCTCTTTAGCAAGTTGCTGTCAAATGGAATATGAAGTGTGTATATATTCATTGTCCAGTCACATACAAAAAATTTCAAAGGAAAATATGCCTGTGGCTTCTCTAAAGCCGCGTACACACGATGAGAATATCAGACGCCTGTTTTGTTTTTGTTTTTTTCTGCCTGCTACTCTCACAAAGAAAGCAAAAAGGTTATTAAAGATACGAAAATTCTCCTATTAAAGAAAAGAATTTCGAAAGTGATGTCATGTATAGTATTGTATTATATTTTTGGACGACTACTGTACTGATTAAAAGAAAATCGTACAATCTGGTATCGTACGAGAAAAAGGTTTGTACTTGTCCCTTCAGATATTGTCGCACAAATTGTCATGATTGGCTCTCGAAAGCTGTGTACTAACGGTCTGATTATTGGACGATCTGCCCTCGTACGAAAATTTTTGTACAATATTCTTATAGTGTGTACGGGGCATAAGTCTACCAAACCAACCCACCGCCTTAAGCTTTTGACTAGGTTATAAGGTTGGAAGTGTCACTGGGGTTATCTTAATATACAAGTAGCTTTCCAGCACCAACAAAAATGGATTATGGCTATCGATGCTTGTGTGGGATCACACCGAGGGGTGAGTTGTAGCAGTTTCAGGGGGTATGAACACTTTTTCACGTCACTGTATGTACATTGTTCCGTGAGGTTTCCAGTTTGGCTGTTACTGCAGCACCCGCTATCCTTAAGCCATTCCAGTAACGTATGTAATTGGGATGAGATCCTTGTTGTATGTTAGCTTTTCTTTCTGGTAGAAAGAGCTATAAAGTTTTCTGCAAAGCAGTCTTTAAAACATATGTAAAGCCAACACATTTTTTGTATTGGATAGAGTAGAGCATAGTTGTGACCTCTCTCAAGTTTTTTGTTTCCATGTCTATGTCCTCTCGGGGAGATTTTCTTACCCCAAAGCATGTCGTAACAGATCTCCCTGAGCAAGGGGACAATTGTCATCAGAACATGTTTTCCCCACTGGAAGATATCCCCTCACCACATGTTCCTGTGACAACACAAAATCATGGATTTCCTCTTACCTTCTGAACTAGAGACAATGGCTGCCAGTAATTATAGCAAAAGAGGTAAATCTCCGCAGTGAAAACACAGACAGCATTAAAACCCTGACAAGGGAGCCAACACTTGCCTTACTCTTAGCTTAACATACACTGATTTATAAAATGACAAAAGATGTCAGAGGTATCTGTACCTGTGCAGCAATTCCAGGTTTCATCTGCAGCTTAAATTTAGGACTGCCAGAAAAATGGAGCAGGCATAAAGAGGGGAGGGCAGTACTCTATATTACTTTTACGTTTAGCATTTTTATTACACTAAAGGTCATACACCTGTGTAGTTCAGTAACAGAACATCCAGATGAGACCTGGGATCAGAACATACTTGCTCATAAAAGCGTCTCTGGGCCTCCAGTTCCATCTGTTTGATCTCCACGTCTTGCATGACAGCTGCAGTTTCTCTCTCTCGCATGCACATCTTGCGTTCAATGTCATCATCCAGGCGTTTGAGCTCCATCTTGCGCTGATCCTGCTGGTGCCTCAAGAAGCGCCTGCGTGCACCATCCAGAAGCTGAAGCTCTTTTAATTTGAGCTCTCTTTTGATAGCTGCCAACCTAGGAAAAATGGGACTTGGTAATATGCCAGGGTTACAGTCAGAAAATGAAGATGTCGACATCTAAAGAAATGTAACTATCTATACAAAATGAATGAGAGATACGCAAAATAAATGTAAATTGGTTGCAAAGATAACATTTTGTTTTACCTTAATGCATTCTCTGCACTAAAGTAAAAAACCTTTTAAAGAGTAGCTCCCCCCTGCCCCCCTAAATACTCAGTTGAGCCTAATTTCGATCCAGTACTGTGCATGTCTGCAGAAGCTCCTCTCCCAGCTCTCGCAGGCTTAGCTGAAAGCGAAGAGAACCATTGGCTGCTGCTGTCAGTCAAAACCAGTGAGCAGACAGATGGGGGGGGGTTGCAGAGTGGAGCCGGGCTCTGTGTCATCTGAATAGACGCAAAAAGCCCAGCTCAGGATTGAGCACGCATGAGTGCCCCCATAGGAAGCAGCTTCCTATGGGGGCACACAGCGAGGGAGGAAGAGCTAGAGCACTTGTAGCAGACCCCAGAATAGGAGGGATTAGGGTTGCTCTGTGCAAAACCATTGCACAAAGCAGACTAGTATGACAAGTTTTATTATTTTATTAAGAAACAATTCAAGGTTTACAATCACTTAAAAAGTACATTTTCATGAATGACTGTACTTCATCTACAACCCAATCTTAACCGCAATCTGTAGATGAACGATTTCAAGCATGCAGCCCCTTGCTAAAGCAATGCTAATCTATTTTGTACTGTAGAATAAGGAGCGCACGTTGAGAGCCAGACTGCTTTTTTCAAGCAGAGCTCCAATCAACAGTGCTGCTTAGGGAGCAAAAGTGCTGTTGATTGGAGCAGGTTGGGATGTCGGATTGCCCAGGCTGGTTAGTTTACAAGACAGCAGCAGTCCAATTCTCCAATGTCTTGCCAGAACAGGGTATTTTACCCCTTGCAGTAGCACTTCAAATATTAAAGGAATTTTTTTTTTTTTTTTAATAACAAACATGTTATACTTGCCTGCTGTGTGCAGTGGTTTTGCACAGAGCAGGCCTGATCCTCCTTCATGGGTCCCCCATCAGCACTCCTGGTCCCTTCCTCCTGCTGATTGCTCCCAGAGCAAGCAGCATGCTATGGGGGCACCTAAGCAGGCTCGCTCCCAAGCCGCTGCTGTGTGTCTATTCATACACAGAGCGTGGCTCAGCACCACCACCCCCTCTCCTCATTGACTCACTGGCTGTGATTGAAAGTCCGAGGCTCTTGCGCACAGCTGGATCGCGATGGGGCTCAAGTATTAGGTGGGGCTGCTGCACACAGAAGGTTTTTTATCTTCAGTAAAGAACAAAAAAAACAGAGCGCACCAACCTTTCGCATTACCTCAGTAAGCAATTAGTGGATTTATTGCTATGGGAAATTTACTCACAAAAGTAGCAGTATAAACGATATAAAATCCCAAAACCGAGTCCCCGGTTTGGGAGACACGTGCAAATCCCATCCAGAGGGGAGACTCTCCGGATGAAGCCAACGCATTTCGAATGGGGGGGGGTCCCTTCTTCGTCAGAGCTCGTTTTTGGGATTTTATACTGCTACTCTTGTGAGTATATTTCCTATATCAATAAATCTACTCATCGCTTACTGAGGTAATGAGCAAGGTTGGTGCGCTGTTTTTTTTTTGTGCTTTACTACAATTTGTATCGAGCTTCCCCAGCTTCGTGTCAGAGTCGCACAACCTTTGACCGGTCCTGGAGGAACTTCTATATATCATACTTTATATTGGTTTATCGGCACTCTACTGATCTGGGTCCCCGAGCGCAGGAGGTGTTGTATCTCTAACCCTTAAACCTTTACAACCACTTTACCAGCTAACAAAGCCTAAAGTAGCAGCCTGACTACATAACATCAAATATAGAAATGGCCTTACATGTATACTTACCAACAAAGCTAGATTAGGTCTGGGCATTTAGGCTTTGAAGCATTCAAGTCTTGAAGAAAGAGTGCACAAGCCGATTTAGGCGAGTATAAATCAATCTATAGAGGTCTCATCACTGAGATAGAACATTATGGATAGGTAAACTTCCCAGAATCTAGCAAAAACTTAAATCTTTGTTTTGTCTGGACAGACCCTATAGTATTATTTAGCATAGAAATGGTAAAGGGCATTACCTCTGCCTCTGGTACAGAAGTCTTTGCTCCTCATCCATTAGTAGTTGGCGTCTCTGTTGCTCTGCTCCTCGGAGGAGCTCTTGCTGTTGATACCAGGCTTCATCTTCAGCTCTGCGTTTTATTGCTTCTGCTTCAACTTCATGGGTTATTTGCCTGCAAATATATTACAAAGATTAGCTTGCAGCCGACTTAAAATCCACAAATATACCCCCTGACAAAAAAAAAAAAAAAAAGGCCAGCATTGGGTTTTGACGACATTTTTCGCCATTTTGTGCACTACAAAAAAAAAAAAAAAAGAATTCAGACATGTGAAAAAGCTATTTAAATGCCATAATAAATAATGAATTTAGGGCTGTGTCTGCAGATTTCTGGTAATATTTGTAGCATTAAACAGTGAAAGTCTCCCATACTTCTCTCGTAAGTATTCCAGTTCTTCCTGGTGAAGCCTCTCCCTCTCTTGACTCTGATAATCCACAATAAATTTGGGGTATTTATTGAATATGGGATACTGTCCCTTAGTGAGGGGCACAAATTCACTGAGAAGGCGCTGAGGGTGGATCTCGGCTGGGGTGGCATCCATGAGATGGTACGATTCTTTAATCATCAAGTTGATATCCAAGTTATTCCGGTGATGGAAAAAATACTGCAGAAACACAAAAGGCAACATATACATGTGAATAAGCTGTACATGGAATGCCAGACAAACAGAAATCCTACGTAAACAGGCAAAAGCATGGTGGGGTGGAGAGGAGAGAGCAAGAGAAAATGAGGAAGAGAAAGAGCGAAAAGGGAAGAGACAAAGAAGGAGAAGACAGACAGAAAAAGAGAAAAAAAAAAAAAACTAGAAAGAGAAAACACAAACAAAAAAAGAAGAGAGTGAGAAAGAGCAGAAGAGATAAACAGGCTGGATTTCTTCATATTGTTAGCAATTCACACACTGCCACAGTGCATAGCCAGGATGGTTGATGCGATATATACTGCCTCTTTCTGTGTCATCTACCTGCCCACAAGACAATGAAAGAGAATATATATATATACTGGCTATTTTTATCATAATTTTTAACGTTTGTCTGTTTTGCACTTAAAACTTGCATTCTAGAGACAGTAAACAGTCACTGAGCTTGTTTTTTTTTTGTTTTTTTTTTCTTCTATTAAGGGTATTGAACTTGGATGGAGTAAGGGGCGTATGAAATGCCCAAGGAACACTACGTGTCATTTCTATCTGCTGCTTTGTTCCTCTGCTATCAGCATGAATCACTTCTGACAGGTTTTCCTGACACCAAGAGAAAATTGGTGAGGGAGCTCCAGCAGATTGACAGCCTCAGCTCTGTTACTATGAGCTGTGTGGAAGGGGGGGGGGTTCTTTCCCTCCAATTAGCTCTCAGAACTCTTCTCACTGAGCTCTGCAGAGTGTAATTTCAGCTCTCTGCCCCCTTTAAAAAAGCTGGACTCTGAACAGATGTGGAGAAGAGCAGATAAACAGGTACAACTTATGTAGGAGGATTTATTTCAATTCTGTGTATCACCTGAGGCCAGTCACTTTACTGGGTATATGTAAGAGTTTACTACCACTTTACCGCATGCCGCCCAGCCACTGTACATATACGGCGGCAGGGCGGCACTCACAGGCAAAACCACTTTTTAAGACGTGTGTTTTGTAAACAAATAGGGGGCGCGCGCGAGGCGCGCCGCCGCCCTATCTGTCCTGCGGATCACCGCCGCAGATGTCAGTCGCCGGGTCACAGCCGCTCGTTAGCGGCTATGTCCCGGCGATCGGCGGCAAACAGTGACAGAGAGCACAGCTGCAGTAGCTGTGCTGTCTGTCACTTCTCTGTCAGCTCGAGGATGAGCTGATCGAGAAAGAAGAGTTTCTCTTTCTCGATCAGCCTTGTCCCGCCCAGCACACACCCCCGCCCCCTAGTAAAACACTCCCCTCACTCCTATAACCCTTCCCTGCAAAATAAAGTTAACCCCTTCCTCCCCATTGCCATTAGTACAGTGTCAGTTTTTTTTTTTTTGCACTGATCACTGTGTTAGTGTTTTTGGGGATGTCAGTGACCCCAAGTCAGTACCCCCCAATGTCAGAATGTCCGCTGCAGTCCCGCCATAAGTCGCTGGTCGCTGCCATAAGTCCCTGATTGCCGCCATAATTCGCTGATCGCCGCCATTATTAGTATAAAAAAAACCTAAAAATCCCAGTATCTTTCCCACCATTTGTAAACGCTATAACTTTCACGTAAACCAATTAATTTACACGTATTGGGTTTTTTTTTTTTTAGCAAAGACATGTCGCAGAATACATTTTGGCAGAAATTTATGACTAAATTTGATTTTTGCATTTTTTTTTTTACTGGACATGTTTTTTAGCAAAAAGTCCAAAATATTGTGGTTTTTTTTCCTCAAAATTGTCAGCCTTTTTTTTTATAGTGCAAAAAATAAAAACCGCACAGGCGATCAAATACCACCAAAAGAAAGCTCAATTTGTGGGGAAAAAAAGGATGTAAATTTCATTTAAGTACCGTATTGCATGACCGCGCAATTGTCCGTTAAACTAGCGCAGTGCTGTATAGCAGAAAAATGGCGTAAATTGCAGTATCTATACCATAGTTTGTAAACGCTATAACTTTCACAGAAAGCAATCAATATACACTCATTGGGATTTTTTTTACCAAAAACAACATGTAGCAGAATACATTTTGGCCTAAATTTATAACCAACTTTGAGTTTACGATATATTTTTTATAGCTGAAAGTAAAAAATATTGTTTTTCTTCAAAAATTTTGGCCTTTTTAGGTTTATAGCGTGAAAAATAAAAAGCGCACAGATGATCAAATACCACCGAAAGAAAGCTCTATTTGTGTGAAAAAAAGAACGTAAATTTCGTTTGGGTGCAGCATTGCATGACCGCGCAATTATCAGTTGAATTAGTGCAGCGCCGAGTAGCAAAAAGAGGCCTGGTCATTAAGGGGGGTAAATCCTCAGGTGGTCAAGTGGTTAAGCTGAAACTGTAGCATTTTCCTTATGCCCTCCCATACTTTCTACATCACTTTTTTACAACAAAAACATGCTTCATGCTTTTGTACAAAGAGATAAATGCATTACAGCCTCTCACTTCCTTACATTAGAGTAACTTGTATACAAAGCAGAGAGGGTACCTCAATGTCTTCCTTCTGGTTGCAGTGCAGTAAAGGGGAGCGCGAGCACAGGACATAGGCCACTACCGCCATCAACAGGAAAGAGGGATGGTTGGAAAACACATTATCAAACAGCTTCAGCCATTCTTCTCTGGTTAAAACCTCAGAGAACAGAGTTTCCAGGAGTGGCCAGGCATAAACCTAGAATACAGGGACTTTCATTCAACAGCAAATCAAACTTCACCAAAAAGCAATTTAAACTTTTTTTTTTTTTGTAAGTAATGTGTGGCAATGCAGACAAAGCTCAGGGATTTCTCCTTGGAGACAGGAAGGGATATAATACACAAAGTGCCAACATCCCTAACGAATACAAGGGGGGGAAAAGTCCTCTTTTTTTGGTGGGACTTTAACGGCGCAAATTTACTTGAATGATAAATTTCAAAAATTCAAAAGAGATTTTTTATAAAATGCTTCTTTGGATAGACCTGGCCATCAACACTTTCTCACGCAAATTCCTTATGGTCATCACTTCGCACTCATAGTAGCAAAGCCCTATCAGTACCCACCAGCAGGTAATCTTGTTGACAGTGCATTTATTTATTTCAGGTACTTATATATCGCCATCAATTTACACAGCACTTTACATATATATTGTACATTCACATCAGTCCCTAACCCCTATTTTTACAATCTTCAAAAATAAATATAAAGCTACAATACATATTGCGGCGGTGTCATCATAGATGATATTGCAAATCTAATCATGGATCATGCATGGTTCGCACTTGACGCGTTTCGAGATCAACAAAAATCTCTTCCTCAGAAGTGCTCAAGAAGGCATGACGTATGATTCTATGTGTAGTAAAAACCGCCAGGGAATATTAAGAACAAATTACTATGTGAACACAGGCACGGATTTCTCGTATATCTCAGGCAAAAATGATGAAACAAAACTGAATATAGAAAAAACGAAGACCAAGATGAAGGGTGCCGCCCAAACGCCTCCTGAAGGGGCCCCGGGCAGCACAGTGGCTAAATTGTTAGCACTTCCGCCTGGCAAAACTAGGGTCGTTGGTTCGAATCCCAGCCACGGCACCACTTGCTTGGAGTTTGCATGTTCTCCCTGTGCCTGCGTGGGTTTCCTCCAGGAACTCCAAAGACATGCTGGTAGGTTAATTGGATCCTGTCTAAATTGTCCCTAGTATGTGTATGTATGAATGTGAGTTAGGAACCTTAGATTGTACACCCCTTGAGGGTTAGGGACTGATGTGAATGTAAAATATATATCTATGTAAAGCACTGTGTAAATTGACAGCACTATATAAGTACCTGAAAAACTATTCTTACACCGGCACTTGCAGTTTACAACTCTCAATGCTGCTAGCTCCTGCTCTCTCAGAGCTGCTTTCCTGAACATCTGGCCTTCACAGGAAAGAGTTAACAGTGGATGGTGCAATCTCCAGTCAGTCTGTTGACTTGGAAAAGGGAGGGGGGTGGAGAGAGGAGTGTGAAAGTGCCTTGTCATTATAGGCTATGTATGGGATGGGTGTTTCTATTGAGGAGAGACACGAATCTAGTCCCTGCACGCAAGGGTGGCTCCATGGGACACTGCAGGAGAAAGAATCCACCTTGAACCAGGAAACCTGGGGCAGCAGTCATGAATTGTGACCAGAAACGAACTCTCCTGCGCTCCGAGACCCAGATAGATGGAACCAGAACTGGAAAAATTTGACCACCAGTGCATATAGGGTTGTGCAGCTCCAAACAAGGCTGGGGAAGCCCGACCAATACTGCAAAGCGAAACAAAACAAAAAGCGCACCAACCTTGCGCATTACCTCAGTAACCAAATTTTATTCAATACAGAATGATACTCACAAACAGCGAAGTAATTCAAGCATTTAAGTCCTCACAGGGACTTGAACATTAGGCAGCCTGCGCGAGTCCCATCATAGAGATAGACACTCAGAGCAGCTGACGCGTTTCGAAGGGCATCCCTTCTTCCTCAGAGCTGTCTGAACTATGAGTGCTCTCTCCCATATATACCCAAGGACTGAAGCTAGACCCTCCCTTCTGGGTTGGGCAGTCTCAGGCTGGGAGGAGGGGCCAAGGTGTCATCCGAATAAATAACAATATATATGTGTGATACAATCATAGAAATACATTATAAAACTTAATTAAAAATACATTAAAAAAATCTATCTATCGATATATATATATATCTATCTATCTATATATATATATATACATACATACATATATACACACACACACACACACACACACACACACACACACACACACGCACACACGCACACACGCCTTTAAAGTGCATTGGAAATAAAACAATTGAAAAATTTCAATTTCAATTTGCAATCATGTCCTGATGAGGATAGTGACTGATTGAAGTAGGTATGTGTATAAGTATAAACAATACATTAATTATATATATTTTTCAAATGGAACTTATATTGAAGTAGAATTGTTAAAATGTTAAAATTTTTAGTTTTTAGAAAATCGATTTTATATATACATATAATTATTTTACATTCATTTATTTTACATATATTATTAATGCTTGGTATATCACTTCATATGCAGTGTCCCTTTCCTTTTTAAAAATTTTTTAAAATGGATTTTCTAAAAACAAAACATTTTAACAATTCTACTTCTACCCCTATGAGGGGACTCGCGCAGGCTGCCTAATGTTCAAGTCCCTGTGAGGACTTAAATGCTTGAATTACTTCGCTGTTTGTGAGTATCATTCTGTATTGAATAAAATTTGGTTATTGAGGTAATGCGCGAGGTTGGTGCCCTTTTTGTTTTGTTTCGCTTTGCAGCAGTCATGAAACCAGCTTAAAACTGGAACACAAGCAGGGATTAAAAGATAAAGCTGCATATTCAGTAAGTGATTACATCAGCAGCTTAAAAAAACTGAGTGTTGAATATCAATTTACTGAATCTACAAATATAATGCTTTGATTTGAGAGCTTACTATACAAAAGGCGTATCGGTTACCTGAGACGTAACTCCAAAATTCAAGAAATGCTGAAGAACTTCCTTGTCGTGATGTGCCAAAACATTCTCAACCATGCCAAGGATGTTGATCGGTGGATTAGGGAAGTACTCGAACCAATGCTGACACCAGTTAGCTGCAGAGGCACATAATAGGTTATCACAGGCTAGGCCAATACATGGCCCTCCGGGTTTTGGGAGGACAATCCCCACGCACACTCCTACTTGCACGTTTCACACCTGAGGAAGGACACTACTGGCTAATATGATCAGAACAACAGGTTTGAATGCTATAAATGTTCACACTAGGACATTCTTTCTAAACAAAACAAACACAAAAACAACTTACTTGTAACAGTAGCAACAACTTCAAAGCAGATGAGCTGATTGTTCTGAAAAAGCTTGACAAATGGAAAGGCCAGCAGAGGTAAGTATTTAGTCTCTCCAAATATCGCAGACCAATGAGCCAAGGCTGAAAGTGTCCTGGTGAGCAAATGAAAACAGAAAAAAAAATGGTTTTATTTGGGAATTTCTGTTCATGCTATTCCCAGGAGATTAATGGCCAGTTCACACCAGATGTGTTTCGGATGTGTTTTTGTATGCGCATTCCAGTGCATTTTTCATGTGTTCTGGTTCATTTTTTTTCTCCTTTCTTTTTCTTCAACTTAATGACATGTGCGTCCCAGTGAATTTATGTACGTTCTAGTGCATTTTTTATGTGTTTTTCTTATTTATTTCAGGTACTTATATAGTGCTGTCAATTTACGTAGCGCTTTACATATATATTGTACATTCACATCAATCCCTAACCCTCAAGGGGTGTACAATCTAAGGTCCCTAACTTACATTCATACATACACATACTAGGGACAATTTAGACAGGATCCAATTCACCTACCAGCATGTCTTTGGAGTGTGGGAGGAAACCGGAGTACCCGAAGAAAACCCACGCAGGCACAGGGAGAACATGCAAACTCCAGGCAGGTGGTGCCGTGGCTGGGATTCGAACCAACAACCCGAGTACTGCCAGGTAGAAGTGCTAACCATTTAGCCACTGTGCTGCCTCTTGCATTCCAGTATAGTTCAGTGCAGAAAAAAATGCAGCATATTCTACTTTTGTTTTTCTGGAAGAGTAACACACTGGAACTGACCGCACTGGTGTGAACTAAGTCATTGGAAACCAAGTAACCTAATATCAATGTGTCGATGCAGAAAAAAACAAAAAAAAAAACCTGTACTGGACTGAATGCGGTATGAACTGGCCCTAAAACACAATAAAATTCTACAGTGTATGTCAAGGGAAAAAACAAACAAACCAAAAACATGACTGCCATACATACATATTTCTCCATGGTTTATTACTTGATTTTAATACCTATATTTTTATTAAAGGTTAACAAGAAACAAGTGGGACAGCATTTCTGTTTACATAGTAAATGACAATATCAAATAGTTACCAGCCTCTTACATAATATCCAAAAAACAAAAAAAAAATTGTCATTATCTCAGAACACATCATAAAAACTGGTGGTACACCGAAATGAAAATTCTTGGACCGAAACCAAAAATTCATGATGCATTTGGCTGAAAACCAAAAAGGACAGGTTTTTTTTTTTTTTTTTATTTATAAATTGTACGTTATTAGACTTTTTAATTAATATCACGAATATCAATTTATTTTCAGCACCTTTTAGGTCGATAGGCTGCTTTCACACTGAGCAGTTTTTGCAGCACTTTTGTGTTTAAAAAAAAGGTACAAGAAAATACATCCCTTTAAATTCAATGTATGTCCTTACACTGGTCCATTGTGCTTCTCGGGGTTAAAAATCCTGCTTGCCGCATTTTTAGAGCATATGTGGCAAGTTTAAAAAAAAAACAACAAAAAACACACCTCCCCATCAAGGCCTGGTTCACACTACTGCATTGTTTAAAGCTTTTTGTAGAAACACACTACAGTCCATTTAAGATGATTTCCTATGCGACACATTCACATCAATGCTGTTTTGAGCTGCTGCGTTTTTGGAAAGGGTCAGGGACTTTTTTAAAGGCAAAACATTAGCAGTTCAGACTTCAATGGAGACGCTGAAGAAAACGCATAAAGTGCGTGTAGTTTTCACACGTTTCGCTACTTTAATCTGCCCGGCAAAAAAAAAAACCCATTCAAAAAACACAAAATGCATAAAAAAAAATTAGTCAAAAATGCAGGTGCACAAAATGGACAAAATGCAAACTGCATTGGTGTGAAACAGACATGAAATCCATTGAAAATGCATTAAAAAGGCATGTGTTGTTTTATTTAATTACAGGTACTTATATAGCGCCGTCAATTCACGCAGAGCTTTACATATATATTGTACATTCACATCAGTCCCTAACCCTCAAGGGGTGTACAATCTAAGGTCCCTAACTCACATTCATACATACACATACTAGGGACAATTTAGACACAAACTAATTCACCTACCAGCATGTCTTGCTGTGTTTTGCATTTTTAATCTATCCAGCAACAAGTTGTCCCCAAAAAAACAAAAAACAAAACATTCAAAAAACAAAAAATGTGGCAAAATCGTGTGTGCAAAAACGCAGAGCGCACTGCAAATGCTCAGCCCCTTTTTTCCGATTGGCAAAATGCCAATAACACTATTTTCGGCTAATACATTTCGGCCGCCGGTACATCAGTGCATCTCTAATAAAAACATAACGATAAAAAGGACAATTACGTAGTCGACGTAAAACTACCTGCCAATGGTAGCAAGCTGTGGACAGGTCTAATCAAAAATTATGTACCAAAAAAGAAAAATTAACAAGAATGAAATGGGAGTTAGGACTGGTTCACACTAGTGCAGGCCATGTGGCCCTCGTTTGCGTGGGCACGGCAGCACATTCATTTGAATGGGTTGCTATGCCCGAGTTTCATGCAAGGAAAAGGTGCATGCACCTTTTCCAAAATGCATTAGCATGGAAGTCGCATGGTCTTTTTGACCATGCGGTTGCTGTGCAGATTGCGCCACGGGATGAGATGCGTTGGGGTGTCTTGCAGAATGAATGGCACCCTGCACATCTCGCAAGAGAAACACAATGCAGCGGTGGGTGGTTGCGGGTATCGCATTGATTCCCAAAACCAGCTCACAGCGTACGGGATAGTATGAACCAAGTGTCACACGTCCTATCAGGGTTAGACTTCAAGTGAAGCACTCCTCCTGTATACCTACTTCAAGGCTATCAAAGGGTTACAGTGCAAACAGCAAAGATCATAGAAGAATACTACCATACGGGTCTCAACCAGGGTGGACTGACCATTTGGAAACTCAGGCACTGCCCGAGGGCCAGGGGTCAGTAGGGGGCCCCATGAGATGCCCCTGGTACCTTTTTCATAGGCTTTTTTAAGTTTGGGCAAGGACACAGGGGCCCCATGATCCCCTATTGCCCGGGGGCCCCATGAGTTGTCAGTCCGCCCCTGGTCTCAACGCTTTAGGATACTTCAACCATATATTCCAGCTGGAGAAAAAAAAAAAAAAAAAAAAAAAAAAAAGGTATCCGCTCTATGGGCTAGCATCTTTTCATACAGATCCAGGATTTATTTCATTAACCCCTTCACCGGCAGAGCTATTTTTCGATTTTTTATTTTGTGCACATGAATATGTAAAATGTGCCACATCCCTATTACACTCAAACAATTTATAAAAAAAAACTGACATGCTGAGACTTTTAAGGCACAACAAGAAATGATATTAAAAATATATAAAAATTTATTTGTATGAAAAAAAATTGTTTGTACACGGTAAAATGCACATTTTAGGCCAGGATATAAGTACAAACCCCCAAAAACTATATACGGTATTTTCTGAACCTTGGAGAATAAAATGGTGTCAGTTGCAATTTTTTATGCCACACGATATTAGCAAAACTCTTTGGCAAACCAATAATTTCAGTTAAAAACAAACTGCACACAAACACAATACCCATTTTTTTTGTGAAATATAAAAGATTAGGTTACATCCAGTAAATATATACCAAAATATGTCAAGCCTTACAATTGCATGTGCCCATGAAACAGTGAGAAATGACAGTACCCAAAATTGTCGGTTTAAAAGCCTGTATAACTCATCAATTAAGAGTTATATTAAGTGATTTGTAAGCATTTCTGCAGCTGATTTAATCACTTACTAAGCATGCAGCTTCTTTATCCTTCACCCTAGGTTCACATCTGTGCGGGTGGTGCCGCTCCGGATCCGCACGAAAATCCGTGCAGACGCTCAACCCGCAAGGAGAAATGCGTACCCACGGGCGGGTGCCATTAGTTCTAATGGCAGGCTGTCTGAACTGGAAAATGCAACCGTACTGGGAACCGAGGTTCCCGTGCGGGCTGTGTTTTCAGAAGTAGTGCAGGGACTTCTTCCCTGCGTGTCACGGGCACGGGAGTGCATTCAAAAGAATGGGCTCTCGTGCCCGTGCAAAACGCAGCATGCACAGCCGCATAGATGTGAACCGGGGGTCTCTCCTTGCCTACACTGCAGTTTAAGCTGGTGCCCCAGGTTTTTGTTTCAGGGTGGCTCCTTGCAGCATCCTATGGAGTCACCCTTCAATACAGGGGCTAGGGTTGTCTCTCTCTACATTTGGTGCATCAATAGAAACACACGTACAGTGGGGCAAAAAAGTATTTAGTCAGCCACCAATTGTGCAAGTTCTCCCACTTAAAAAGATGAGAGAGGCCTGTAATTGGCATCATAGGTAGACCTCAACTATGAGAGACAAAATGAGAAAAAAAATCCAGACAATCACATTGGCTGATCTGGAAAGAAGTTATTTGCAAATTATGGTGGAAAATAAGTATTTGGTCACCTACAAACAAGCAAGATTTCTGTCTCTCACAGACCTGTACCTTCTTCTTTAAGAGGCTCCTCTGTCCTGCACTCATTACCTGTATTAATGGCACCTGTTTGAACTTGTTATCAGTATAAAAGACACCTGTCCACAACCTCAAACAGTCACACTCCAAACTCCACTATGGTGAAGACCAAAGAGCTGTCGAAGGACACCAGAAACAAAATTGTAGACCTGCACCAGGCTATGAAGACTGAATCTGCAATAGGCAAGCAGCTTGGTGTGAACAAATCAACTGTGGGAGCAATAATTAGAAAATGGAAGACATACAAGACCACTGATAATCTCCCTCGATCTGGGGCTCCACGCAAGATCTCACCCCATGGGGTCAAAATGATCACAAGAATGGTGAGCAAAAATCCCAGGACCACACGGAGGGACCTAGTGAATAACCTGCAGAGAGCTGGGACCAACGTAACAAAGGCTACCATCAGTAACACACTACACCGCCAGGGACTCAGATCCTGCAGTGCCAGACGTGTTCCCCTGCTTAAGCCAGTACATGTCCGGGCCCGTCTGAAGTTTGCTAGAGAGCATTTGGATGATCCAGAAGAGGATTGGGAGAATGTCATATGGTCAGATGAAACCAAAATAGAACTGTTTGGTAGAAACACAACTCGTCGTGTTTGGAGGAGAGAGAATGCTGAGTTGCATCCAAAGAACACCATACCTACTGTGAAGCATGGGGGTGGCAACATCATGCTTTGGGGCTGTTTCTCCGCAAAGGGACCAGGACGACTGATCCATGTACAGGACAGAATGAATGGGGCCATGTATTGTGAGATTTTGAGTGCAAACCTCCTTCCATCAGCAAGGGCATTGAAGAGGAAACGTGGCTGGGTCTTCCAACATGACAATGATCCCAAACATACCGCCCCGGCAACGAAGGAGTGGCTTCGTAAGAAGCATTTCAAGGTCCTGGAGTGGCCTAGCCAGTCTCCAGATCTCAACCCCATAGAAAACCTTTGGGAGGGAGTTGAAAGTCCGTGTTGCCCAGCGACAGCCCCAAAACATCACTGCTCTAGAGGAGATCTGCATGGAGGAATGGGCCAACATACCAGCAACAGTGTGTGCCAACCTTGTGAAGACTTACAGGAAAAGTTTGACCTCTGTCATTGCCAACAAAGGATATATAACAAAGTATTGAGATGAACTTTTCATATTCACCAAATACTTATTTTCCACCATAATTTGCAAATAAATTCTTTCCAAATCAGCCAATGTGATTGTCTGGATTTGTTTTCTCATTTTGTCTGTCATAGTTGAGGTCTACCTATGATGCCAATTACAGGCCTCTCTCATCTTTGTAAGTGGGAGAACTTGCACAATTGGTGGCTGACTAAATACTTTTTTGCCCCACTGTACCTCTAGCAAAGGATAACAAAGCACTCCCCTGCTTCTCCTCCCTTCCTTTCTGAAGTTAACAGGTTGACATGAGAATGCACTGTCCACCCATCACTCTTTCCAATGACGACTGGAAGTTCAAGGAAGCAGCACTGAGACAGCAGGAGCCAGCAGCATTGAAAGTTATAAACTGCAAATTCTGGGATAAGAATTTCAACAAATAGTTTACTGGGGAATGGTTATTTTATTGTGCTCAAGGTGTTAAGTTGTGAAAGCTGATGGTTTACTACTACTTTGACAGTAAACGATGGTCTCAAACTTTTTGCTGTATCTCCTGTATGCATGACAATACCTACTGAAGTGTAACTAAAGGCAAAACTTTTTTTTTTTTTTTTAATAGATTGGAGAGGGATTACAACTCCATCAGTTTTTATTTCTATCTGTGTCCCCGTTAGGGAGATTCACCCACTCTCTTTTTCATGTTTACCATTATCACTGAAAGTGAAAGTAAAAGAAAATCCCCAATTTTGGGTTGTTCCCAGAACAGTAATAGGAGGGGAAATCTTCCAATTTGTGCAGCAACTCCAGTGGTCTTGGTGACCCTCACGTTGGAGGGATTTCGTCTCACTTCCTGTTTTGGCTATAAGACAGGGAGTGAAGGGAAATCTCCACAATAGGATACAGAGATAATTGACAGGAGTTATAACCCTCCCTAACCTTTTCCAAAATGAAAAAACACGGAAAGTTTTATCATTCTTACCGTAATTTTCCTTTCCTGACGCCAATCTATGGCAGCATACATGTGATATAGCTCCACCCCTATATACACCCACAGGACCTGTGTATATCTATAAAAGTCTGCCTGAGAGCAACCTCCCCCATTCTCTGTACAATCAAGATCAAACAAGGGAGGGTTCATATGCTGCCATGGATTGGCATCAAGAAAGGACAAGGTTTGCTCCAGCTTGCTCCTCTGAATTTGCCTGATGGAAACACGTACAGCCTCCCAGAGGGTTTAAACTAAGAAGCAGCTTGAAGGTAGGCATCTTAGATACTTGGTACATCCAGCTGGCGTAGGTTAGATACCATCTGTAAGATGAAAACTAAAGCCACCTAGGGACAAAGGTGCTCTAGGCCCCAACTTGTTCAGAAGAAAGAAGATGTAGGACTCTGTAGCTTTAAGCGCTTGCAGGTAAAAAAAACTCTGCCCCCTGAAGTTATCGAGTGACACTGCTTCTCGAGTGATGTCCTACTGAAGTCTCCTCATTATTGGTGCAAACAGAGACCTGGCAAGGAAATCCAGTGCCAGAATAAAATCCCACATGGGAAATGTGTTTCCTCCTCAAGGCAAAGTCTCAGGACCAACCTCCTGAAACGCTCCCCTGGCAGCTCACACTCTAATATTCCCTGATGAAGCTGAAATATGAGCCCTTCCAGAACTTGGCTGAGCCCCAAATCCAGATCTGTGTGAGGAAGTTATAGCAACTGGGCGACCACCGGGTTGCTAGGATCAAAATCCTGCTTAGCTGCAAAGACTGTAAACCTGTTCCAGACTTCAGAGAAAATGGCATTTGTTGGCATCCTTCTTGAAACCCTGCAGGATTTACCACTGAAAGTGGATGGCCCTAATCCTTCAATCCTTCCCTCTCAATTTCCAATCCATCCTGGGCCAGGTATTGTGCAAACACTGGTAGGTGAAGTGCTTGGTCCCAGACTCCAGTTCCATGGCTAGGATAAAACCAAGACCTGCAGGCTAATCGGGCATGCGTGTTATCACAGCGAAACTCTCGGACAACAGTCCCCCCTGGAACTTCATGACCAAAGGCAGTAGATGAAAGCAATTTGCTAAGCAACTATTCCTTGGCTGAGTGAACATCCACTTCTTCCACCAACAGGTGAGGGTAGCATGAGAGGCACCTTGTGAAAGGATGGTGATGCAAACAGGATCAATTGAGGGAGGCCCCATACTTGAGTGATATGGGCAAGATCTTTTTGATTAAAGACTCATTCATTGGAAACCAAAAACACCTGGTACTGCAACCCCTTTTGGCATCCTGGGCACCCACAGCCTCTGAAGATTACATTCGGTCATAGACATGATAGTTCCACTTCCAATAGAACCTACCATTGAGTTTTCTTTATCTCTAAATACATGACACTGCTGCTGTGTTATCATCATACAGAATAACCAGTCAAGCCTGAAAGCGAGGTGACAGCGCACATAGTAACTGCAGGTGCCGATCCACCCTGCAACACAGGCATCAAAGGTGACAATGGTCCGAGATAATGAACCTACCATATGGGATCAAGTGATCCCCTGTCACACACATAACCAGAGACTCCTGTACATCTGAGGAGAAGCACTTTGAATCAGCTCAAATGCCAACTTCTGTGTTGCAAAAAGGAACATGCAGAGAATCCAGTGTGCCCAGGGTAGAATAGGGATGCAAGACATAATAGTTTCCAGGAGACCCCTGAATTGGGAAGCTTGACAAAACTGACAGATACCACATTCAAAGATGCTCCCTGCTCCTTGGCCTATTCTGAAAAGGAGCAGAAAAGTACTCACTCGAGCACTGAACTGGGCTTCCATATTGATGACTAGATGGGTCTGCTCCCACTGTTTTGACACCTCCAATCTAGCCAAAACTTCTCAGGCTGGCCGGATGAATACCCTTTTGAACTAGTAGGTGATCTGGGCTCTGGGCCAACAGTAGAATACCATCCAAGTAATGATGGATGCAAAGCACCCAATTTCCTCGGAGGGGCTACACAGAGGACCTTCGTAAAGGTCATCTGTGAGGTGGAGAGCCATGAAGGAAGGTATGAAAACTGGAAGTGTCAGTCCCCAACTAAGACTCAGTTTCTTTAAACTAAACACCAGTTGAATCTTCAGTCTTCTTCGTACAGACACCGAAAAGAATAAAAAAATCTGTGAGGGAGGACTTAGAATCAATGCCCTTTGTAGTCATATTATTGAAGTACTGAAAGGGGACATCCACCTCTTGAGCAGAAAATGTTACTCTGGTCTGGATGAAGAATAATTCTAGAGGGCGATGTTTGAACCACTAAAAGTAACAGAGTTTTACCATAGAAGGCACCCATGGATCCCAAAAATGGGCTTTACCATCTGTGCGCCGAATCAGCCACACTAGCCTGAGGGGATCCTCTCAACAAAATTCCTGTAGGGGTTGAAAGGAACAAAATGGACCATGGCTGTTCTTTCAGAAAGGTGCTTTTGAACCTTCTTCGACCAGCTCTTGAAGTTTCTCATTGTGGCGAAATAGTCTTGAAATGTAAAGTTGGCCAAACTAGCCGAGAGAACTCACCTGAGCCTTGACCTCTTATGAAGAGTAACCATTGACAGCTCTTGAAATAGTGCTTAGCATAGGGATGCTGACTGGTATACAGAGCTGCCTGTCAAACACGAGCATTAGGGCTTGTTTGCATGTGCAGATAACATAGCCGCTCCTCTGAAAAGTGATCTCACGTAGTCACTCTTCATAGGCCATTTAACAATTAGTTTAGTGTTGTCCATATCTTTGCAGTGGAGTGAAGTGCTGTAATGTGTGTTACTGCAATGTACAGTTGTGTTCAAAATAATAGCAGGTCAGACATCACTAACCTGATCAATCACTGTTTTTGGTAGAAATGATATTTCTACATGGCAAATAATTTACTAGCAGGTGTAGTAGAGTAATAAATCCAACAAACCCAACAGTCATGACATGCATGCTGCTGATTCTGTGTAATTGAATCACTAATTGAAAGGGGCATGTTCAAAATAATAGCAGTGTGGAGTTCTATTAGTGAGGTCATTCATTCTTTGAAAAACAGGTGGCAATTATTGCCCTTATTTAAGGAAGGAAGGCAGCAAATGTTGTACATGCTGGTTACAGTGCATTTCTCTCTGAAATTCTGAGGAAAATGGGTCGTTCCAGACATTGTTCAGAAGAACAGTGTACCTTGATTAAAAAGTTGATAGGAGAGGGGAAAACATATAAAGAAGTGCAGAAAATGATAGGCTGCTCAGCTAAAATGATCGCAAATGCTTTAAAATGGCAACCAAAACCTGAAAGACGTGGAAGAAAGCGAAAAACTACCATTGGAATGGATAGAAGAATAGCCAAAATGGCAAGGACTCAGCCAACAATCAGCTCCAGGAAGATGAAAGAAGGTGTAAAGTTCCCTGTGAGGACTGTTACAATTAGAAGACGCCTATGTGAAGCCAAGCTGTCTGCAAGAAGCCCCCGCAAAGTCTCACTGTTATAAAAAAGACATGTGCTGAAGAGGTTACAATTTGCCAAAGAGCACATTGACTGGCCTAAAGAGAAATGGCGCAATATTTTGTGGACTGATGAAAGTAAGATTGTTCTTTTTGGGTCTAGTGGCCGGAGACAGTTTGTCAGACGACCCCCAAACACTGAATTCAAGCCACAGTACACTGTGAAGACAGTGAAGCATGGTTGCGCAAGCATCATGATATGGGGATTATTATTATTATACAGGATTTATATAGCGCCAACAGTTTGCTCAGCGCTGTACATCATAATGGGAGACAGTACAGTAACAATACGATTCAATACACGAGGGGTTCGAGATGTTTCTCATACTACGGTGTTGGGCCTATTTATCGCATACCAGAGACCATGGATCAGTTTGAATACATCAGAATACTTGAAGAGGTCATGCTGCCTTATGCTGAAGAGGAAATGCCCTTGAAATGGGTGTTCCAACAAGACAACGACCCCAAACACACCAGTAAACGTGCAACATCTTGGTTCCAGACCAACAAGATTGACGTTATGGAGTGGCCAGCCCAATCCCCGGATCTTAATCCAATAGAAAACTTGTGGGGCGACATCAAAAATGCAGTTTCTGAGGCAAAACCAAGAAATAGAGAAGAACTGTGGAATGTAGTCCAATCATCCTGGGCTGGAATACCTGTTCACAGGTGGCAGAAGTTGGGTGACTCCATACAACACAGATGTACAGCAGTTCTCAGAAACAGTGCGACTACAACCAAATATTAATTGATTCAAAGGAAAGCAAAATCTTCAAACATTTTTCAGTTTATATAGTGAATGTTTGAGTTTGTAAAGAAGAATACAAACACTGCTATTTTTTTGAACCGTCTAATATTCACTTTCCTTCAATTTATTTAGAGGAACAACACAAATTTGATATACTTTTCTTCATGTTTTGATTTGGAATAGAATGTGTCGTGTTCCCAATGCATTTGTGTGTATGGAAATAAAAGCTATTAGAAGGATTTTGAGCTTTATTCACTTTTTTCAACACACTGCTATTATTATGAACACAACTGTATGTAAAGCGCGTTAGCATGTGGCAGTGTCATTGTCTTCAACAGAAAAGTGGTATTTTCCTCCTGGATAGGGTATCATTTTGCAGCTGCTTACTAATTGAAAAATTTCATACCACTATTGCCACTCCTCTTGAAACAAAATCTTCATCTTTCCATTCATCAGAGAGAATAGAAGGCTGTGCCTTGAAAACGGGATGTTCTGACTTCGAAAGGCAGTCATCTAGGTCATCCGGTTCGGGCCTGCTACCCTAAAGTATGACTGGACCCAAGAAACTCTTGAACACTGCATAGCCTTTTAAAAGGATGATTGACCTTCTACCCCTGGTGAAGCCAGGTGCAAGGCAAAAGTGAATGGCTTGGATAAAGGTGCCTCCAATGCCAGGAATAAAGATGGCTATGATGGGCTTGGGGCCTCCTTGGTAAGGAGGGCTAACTATAGTGCCTTGTATTCCTGTGCAGGTCTGCGTCCTTGACGTTGTGCCCGGAGTCTGCTGGCATAAGTGGTTGGAGAACTCAGAGGATCATTAACGATTTGTCTATGAAGGACCATGACTTGCTGGCTCCCAGCCTTCTTTGTCCTTGGAGAGGTTTCAGTGGCAATATCATCAGACATGTTAGTCTGGTATTAGGTCCACACCGCAGGCTCAGCACTTTTTACCCTTTGTCACTCTTAGAGCTCAGGGAAGCAGAGATGCCAACACTCACTGGGAACTTTATGTGCATCCTGGGTGAGCCCTGCGGGGCTGGAAGAACCACTGGACTCGTCATGCCATGGCAACGCTCTTTTAGGTTGATCTTTAAGCAAGAGCGGAATAGGTTGTACCAGAAAGACGAAGGCCACACTCTTGGAAAGGCACTCTTTTTCCTCTTCTTACTTACCACACTGATGGTCTCTACGTGAGCACATGGAGGTCTTGGTTATGTGGCAGAAGGCTCATGTTGGAGCAAGAATGTCAGCACTGCGCAGAAAGTAAAATGAAAGACTAAGAAAAAGAAGCAAACAGATCATAGACATGTGCCTGAATCATCTCTCTCCCCCCACCCCCATTCATCTGCAGCATAAGCAAGGAAAGACAGAAGATGTTTCCAGTGCAAACCCAACTTGCACATGCGTTAGCCTTAACAAAGATGGTCGCCACCAGAGGCCCTCTGCACAGTGTATGTGTGGATGCCATAGCCAGTCATGAGACTGGAAACAGCCACAAACCCCAAATCGGATTGTGTGCACACGCTGGCCACAGGTGAAAGGAAAAAACTGCTGACAAAAGTAAACCCCTAAAATCACTCTCACAAAAGGAAAAAAAGACAAAAATCTAATGAAGGTAGAGGCAAGGGAGGAAAAGAAAAAGGGATAGCACCAGGGGCGGACTGACAACTCATGGGGCCCCCGGGCAATAGGGGATCATTGGGCCCCTGTGTCCTTGCCCAAACTCACAAAAAGCCTATGAAAAAGGTACCAGGGGCATCTCATGGGGCCCCCTACTGACCCCGGGCAGTACCCGAGTTTCCAAATGGTCAGTCCGTTCCTGGATAGCACTAAGCTGTGGGTGGAAAAAAAAAAAAGGCAGCACTAACTCCAGAACCATGATTCTGCTCAGGTGTGCAGAGAAACATGAAGCATGGACTGCAGCAAACAAATAACCAGCTCAGGTGCAGCACACAAGGTTCTGACATCTCTGGTTAGAGAACTCCTCAGCCTCAAAAGACTACCAGAAGGGGCTCCCCACCTTGTTGGTGCATTTAGCAACCTAAGATGCAGGACTGCGCTTAGGAGAGGCTGAATCCAGATGGGCTCCGACTCAGTTGGCAGGTAGGGTCTTATCACAACATCAAGGTCTTGAAGGTGTAGATTTGAGGACAAAAAGGAGAATGGGGGAGGTTGCTTTCAGACTTTTATAGAAATACATAGGTCCTGTGTGTGGACATAGGGGCGGAGCTATATCACATGCATGCTGCCATGTTGGCATCTGGAAAATGTTTTACCTTTAGTTCTACTTTATGTGTGGAGCAGTTGTCATTTTCATACGTGTGTACACCCGATGCATAAAATTAACTGGAACGCACATGTCGCTATTTAAATTGAAGAAAAATAGAGGAGGGAAAAAATTAACCGGAAATTATCAACAACACACCGGAATGCGCCAAAAACACCCATGCAGAAAAGCATCTGGACTGTGTTTCTATAGTGTGAACCGGCCCTTAAACTTTATATATTTTTTTTAAAGTAGAACTAAAGGCAAAATGTTTTTTTTTCATTTTGCATAGAGCAAGGCAGGCTTGTCAGATTTTTCTCACCATCTATATCCCATTGCAGAGATTTCCCTTCACTTCCTGTGCCACTGCCCAACAGGAAGTGAGAGGAAGTCCCTGCAGAAATTAAGGGAATTCCTTGGGGATCCCCAGGTCACCAGAACTAGTGTCCCCATTGGAATATATTTCCTCTATGGGTGCAACCCATAATTTGGGGTTTTCTTTGACTTTCACTTTTGAGAATAATGGCAAACAGGGCAAATAGAGAGGGTGCATCTCCTTAACAGGGGACAGCAATAAAAACTGACAAGTGTTCTATTCCCTCTCCACTTTATCTAAAACAAATGAAAAACGTTTTGCTTTAGTTATACTTTTTTTGCAATTACAAGGGGGCTTCCATGGCCAGAGAGGCTGGAGATTACTTATGGGGTTCACCATTGTCAATCACAGCTGAGCCCTTATGGGTTAATTCTTGCTGCTACTGCCCTTGGGGGTCTAGTTACATGTCAGTGCCCACTCTGCCGCATTTCCTTATGGCGTCAGCAGCAAAAGGGTGGAAGACCCCACGGATGCAGAAAAATACCTGAAATAAACTTGGCTCTCAATTTCCTGGGCTGTCAACACAGCATTTTTTGTGGACTGAGTGGCTTCAATTTTTACATCTGGAGGAAAAGAAATTTAATCTCCAAACACGGAAAGGTTTCTTCACAGTGAGAGCTGTGAAAATGTGGAATAGACTCCCTCAAGAGTTGGTTCTGGCCAGCTCAGTGGATTGCTGTAGGAAAGTCCTGGATTCTTTCTTAGATACACAGAATATAACTGGATATAACATTTATGGGTAAAGTTGATCCAGGGAATATCTGATTGCCTCTCGGGGGATCAGGAAGGAATTTTTTTCCCAGCAGGAGCAAATTGGATCATGCTTTGCTGGGTTTTTTGCCTTCCTATGGATCAACAGTGGGTATAGGATTATAACTTTTTTTTTTTTCCTATGGTTGAACTGGATGGACTTTTGTCTTTTTTCAGCCAGACTAACTATGTAACCCTGCCCAGTTTCCTATGCTATACTACTCAACCACTCTCCATGTCTTCATCTTTAAAGCATAGGTACTCACTAATATGTAGTTTTTAGGTCAGAATGGGAAGGGCTGAATGGACACTTGGTGATAACACAGACCAAGAGCACAGAACAGCTATGAATTTTTCAAGATCAGTTTCTTTTTACACTTACAGATCTAATAAAATGCTTTCAATTGTATATTTGACAGACCATGGGAACAAACAACACAGATGCATTTGTAATCTACACTTTTGGGACCTGGCTTGCAACAGACCAGATGGGCCCTATGTGTCTCCTCTACCATCTAGGACACTACAATTATAGTAAACTTTTCAGTAATAAATCCATGAGCACTTTGGGTCTCTGAGCAGCCATATTTAAGATGTTCCAGGTTCAATCAGCCTTCTAACTTGCTGAATGACAATACTCATGGCAGTGGTAGGGTTAAGCACAGCCTGCTTACCTTTGTAGCACTCTCAGGAGCTTCCTGCTTTTAATGGGGTATTCCTGGTGAAGCTGGAGGTACTGGGGATGCGTGCCCTTGTCAGTTAGGCTGCTGAAAGCTGCATGGTTCTCTGGCAGCTGGAGTAGTGAGCGCCAGATAAACATCCTAAGGAGAAGTGACAGTTTAGCTTTAGAAGACGTACACTCACACTACACACACAGCTAAATGGACCTGTGACTATAGCAAACCTATAAGCCTGTCCTGCCCTCAGCTAATAATGAAATCTTCTACTCCTCCAATTAGTCCATCCCCCACAGTTACTACCTTTTGTACCACCAGCCCCTCCCTCCTAGATTGTAAGCTCCAAGGAGCAGGACCCTCCTATCCCTCTTCTATTGAACTGTATTGTTGCTGTATTGTCTCCCGGTATATTGTAAAGCGCTGAGCAAACTGTTGGTGCCATATAAATCCTGTATAATAATAAACCTGCCACTTACTCTATAGAGCAGGCACTGCTGGGTATTACCATGGTTTTTCTGTTTTTCATAGAACACCCTAAAAATTAGGTGCTCCAAAACACTAGGAGTTGAGTTATCAAAATCCAAAGTATGCTGCTTCAGAAATTTTATTTCAGTAATTGGTTGTTTCTGGTCTGTGACTATATTCATAGTGAAACTCAGCGACAGGCATATGACATATTTACATGTTCTGAGCAATGGAATTGCACAAAGCAGCCCTGAACCTCCTCTTTTTGGGTCCCCTGCTGGTGTTCCTGGCTCCTCCTCTTTAGTGAGTTCCCCCATAGGGAGCCATTTCCAATGGGGACACTCGTGCAGGCTGAATCCCAAGATGTGCTGCCCACATCCATAGACATTGACAGCACAGCTTGGCCCCTCCCCCTGCTCCCAGGATTTGACTGACAGCAGCGGGAGCCAAAGTCTGTCCAGTAAGAGTAGGGAGAGAAGAAAGAGCCAGTGCAAATGGGCACAGCGATGGTTCAAGAAAGGGGGGGGAGGGTTGGGGGGGTGATACTGCAACCTAAACATTTTTTTAATTTTCCGTTAACTCAAACTGATTCTAAAGGATTAATTTTTTTTTTGAACAAAAAATATCAAACATGTCTATACTTACCTGCTGTGTGCAGTGGTTTTGCACAGAGCAGCCCCGATCCTCCTTTTCTCAGGTCCCCCACAGGCTATCCTGTCCCCTCCTTCCTGTTGGGTGCCCTGACAGCAAGCAGCTTGCTATAGGGGCACCCGCTGCTCTGTGTGGCCATTCACACACAGAGCCTTGGCTCTGCCCCACCTCCTCTCTCTTCTTATTAGCTTACTGGCTGTGACTGACAGCAGTGGGAGCCAATGGCTCCCACTTGTGTCTCAGCCAATGAGAAGAGGGAGTCCCGGGATAGCCGAGACTACAGTGCACATTGCTGGATTGAGAGAGGGCTTAGGTGAGTATTAGAGGCGAGCTGGGGGGGATGCTGCACAGAGTAGGCTGAGCCTTTACAACCACTTTAAAGCAGGGAATGCATTAAGGTACAAAATTGTTAGGCTTTAGAACCATTTTAAAAGGAGAAGTATGGCCAAAGCTATTTTGGTCATACTTCTCCTGTGGGTCACAGGAGTGCACGTAGTTCTGCACTCCCATAACCCATATTCAGCTGACAGCAAGCTAAAGACTGCTGTTGGAGGACGTTACAGAGTCAGTCCAGGCTTTGCAGGGATCCCGTCAATGTCGGGATCTGCCCCAAATGCCTGACCGGTAGCTGTGAACAAGTAAATGCTATGGCCAGAGATAATCCCCACGGAGGTGGAATGTCGGTGCTCTGGTTTTGGGTGTCTTCCCAGCACAGATGCAACTGAATAATGAGCATGGGTATAGCCGGCACTTGTCTAGTAAACTTTATTGAACGAGTAAAAAGTACATATAAAATGGCTCAGCGCTGAGAGCCTGAGCCAGCTGCTCCTGCCCCCTCCACAGCCCAGCGCTCCAGTAAGTGCTGGAGGGGTAGAGCACAGAGAGGAGACTGACAGTCACTGCTCTGTGCTTGGAGTGCACCCTAGAACTAAGCAATCTGTGGTTTGAGTCAGTGGGGGACAGCTGTAGCACAGATGGATAAATTCTAGAATGAAAATGATTGGGAAAAGGCAGCTCTAAGAACGTTTGCTTGTTTTTCTATTCGTTATTGGATCAAATTGACATTAGTTTTTGACTACAGTGACAAGAAAATTTAAAGGAACAAGACGGACAATATTTCTCAAATGAACAAATTTCTAACAAAGTGTTCCGTTTTTGTTCAGTACAGTCCATTCATTCCAAAATTAAATGTTAAAAGCAAACAGTCTTTCAAGCAACACATGGATGTCCTGAGAATTTTCATATGACTTTTCCTTAGAATTTTCGTTTGAAATTCTATACATCTATGACCAGCTTTATAGCACAGTACAGAAAAGGTGAAGTGACAGGCAGTTAGTCACAAGCCACATCTGCTCATCCTTTGCTTACATCCTACTGCATAGATTAACAGCCAGGGGAGGGTTTTAGCAATGGAGATGATGGCTTGTTTTGTTGACAAAATCCAATTATGGCTTGCCATTAACAGTTAGTTTAAACTACACACTTTAGGGAAAGGAGGAGTACATCTGAAATAGTTGAAAGACAGGTTCACTTGTTTGCAGGGTGGATAAAAATCAATGATAAAAAAAAAAAAAAAAAATCAGATTTTTTTTATTTACATCGGATTTTTTTTATTTAAATCAAATTTTTTTAAATAAAATGCTTTTTGAGGAAAATATATTACCATCCAAAGGTTATTCCATCATGAAATAAAGATTAGTTTTTTTAATTATGTAGAATAAGGCTGTATATGTTTAATTGTTTTGGTAAATAAATTCCATGAATCCATTCACAATGTCATGCTCTTCCAGAGGTTTTTGTAAGATTATTGGGCAGTTTCTCTGCCTACAAGATGTTATCACAGATGTTTGATTTACTTTTGCAGTTCTCAAAACTGAATTTGACTCAGCGGAGATCACATGCCTCTTCTTCACAGCAAAAATGTTATAACATGAACAGAGTTAAGAAAGACCTGAATCCTAACTTCTACAAACCTACGAATACAGAATCAACACCTTCAGTGCCAAGTTTCAAGAAGTTTAGTGAATAGAATAGAAACAATATTTTTCTGATTGTTTGGAGTGGAATAGATCTGCACAAGAAGAAAGTGAAACTAAGTGTGAGGAGGAAGGGGCTGACAGTCTAAGTTTCTTAAAATATATATATTTTGTTTAGCCAAATTAGTTACCAAACATGGATGTTTAAGCAAATCACATATGCTGGAATGTTATTGTTTCAGATGAATAAATCTATTTAAATTGTTATTATTAAGGTAATGATTATTTTCTCCTTCCTAAGTACAACAGAAAAGTTGTCCAAATATGAATGATTAACCTATTAAACTGGGGATAAAAAAAACTAATATGAAAAGTTGGTATTCTAAAAATCTTCATCTACTTGTATATTAAAGTTATACCAGCAAGAATTAGTCTTTATGTAGAAAACTAGGATTTAAATCAAGCCTTACTGACTAGTGATTTAAATCGTGATTTAAATCAGTTTGATTTAAATCAAATCCACCCTGCTTGTTTGTGAACTAAAACAAATGAATGTGCTACATTTTACCTGTATTTCGTTGGATACTCTCCAAAGCCCTTCAATAACGCTAGAAGCCGCTGCTTGTTCAGTCCAGTTGGCAACACATTCTGCAGTAAGCACAAATATCAAACTGCTAAAATACCTGATATTTCATAGAATCAGTTCACTGGTAAGCTGAAAGTGGAACTAACCCCACCAATTTACCACTGCCTTCAGTCCCGTTCACATATGGGCGATTTGGAATCACGCGCAGAATCGCTGCAATTCTGCCCACAATTCCAAATCATGGCAAAATGAGTGACATGCTGAGCGATTTTGCCTCAGTTGTTGTGCAGCAAAGCGTGAGTGCAAAAATCACTCCTTGCTCAGAGCCACAATTTGGTCCCTGAGCTTCTCTAGAGTGGCAATCACACATAGGGCAACCCATTCAAGTAAATGGGCTGACCTATGGCGTGACACACTTTTTTGTGTGTGAATCGCTGTATTTAGACCGGAACCAGTGTTCCCGCTAAGGCACTGTGAACAGTGTGGTGTAAATAAGAGGGTTTATTCCCACAAAGAGGTATTGTGATGACAAATTCAAATGCAGTGAATACTAATCCATTTCAACTTCATATAACAGAGCTTCTAGTGGAAATATCTGGTGCAGAAATTGTCTGTTTCCTGTGTACATTGCCATGTTCAATTATCCCCAGACCAGAGAAAACCAGGGATTTCATCTTTTCCACACTCCTGTCACTTCAAACACCAATCTGTGTAGCTACGATTGGACAGGAGATGTCTAGCATTGCACTACATGACCAGAGTCTGGGCTACCTAACCAAATCAGCATTCCTAAAGTGGAACTCTAGTAAAACTTTCACTTCTCCTCCTGCTCCTCACCCCAATGCCATTACTATATCTATTTTTGACAGGTACTCACTCCCACCTGTGTGAGAATAGCGGAAGTTTGTCACAGATCCCAGAAGGGTGCAGGACCAGCTTGTAAGCACAGATGATCTTGCGCATGCGCAGTGGAGAGCTGTGAGACAGCAGGAAGTCACAACCAACTTCCCACAGTCAAGATGGCAGTACCGGGGACCTGAAGACCAGCCCGTGTGATCATGGAGCTGGATCCCTAGGCTGGTGAGGGTCTGTTTTATTAAAAGTCAGTAGCTACAGTATTTGGTTTTTGTTTTGGTTTTTTTGGACTGGAGTTCCTCTGGACTTGACCGAAGGATGAGTTCACCTTACGTTGAGTCAACCTTGGACATCAAAGTTGCATGACAAGTCAGAACCCATTCTTTTCAATGGCAGCTGCTCAAATCAAATCAGTGCGACCTAAAGTTGCAGTGACTTTTAAAAAGGCGCCTGCACTACTTTGATCCACAGCATGTAAAGTCACATCAAAGTCGCACTGGAAATCGTGCAATTTTGGAGTCACATAAGTGTGAATGGAGTCTAACAGGTGCTTTAATCCCTCTCCACTCTATTCAAAACTTAAAGAAAAAAGTTTAAAATCAAATAAAAATTGCATTACCATGATACTTCAACAATCATAAAATACCTCTATTAAAAAATAAAATGGTAGTAAAGAAAAAAAAAACCAATTTCACCTGCAAGGCAAGGTATAGGCATAACGTACTAGTGTGCATCGCCTGCTAGCACATTATGGAAGACTTACCTTGAAACTAAGCCCTCCAGTGGCACAGTCACTGCTGCACTGCTTCCATCTTCACCCAGTCTTCCTTCCGGGTTCCCGGGCTGTGGCACTTTGGAATGGCCAAGCCGCGATAAAGTCACTCCCGGCACGCTGTCCATTGACAGCCATGGCTGGGGCTCAGAGCTCTGAAAGAAAAGCACGGGTATGCCGTTCCTTCAGAGCGCATGTGCCAGTGATGTCACCGGCTGCAGCTCACTAGAATATCTCCTAAATGGTGCAACGCGTCGACGGCATTAGCGTGGTGACGTATTTCCGGCGTGACGCCATCTTGGAACACCTTTTGATCATGTTCTACACCCAGCTCATTGGAACTTCCTTGATACAAGCTACTGTAATGCGAGTTTGCATTTTGGCTTACTTTACATGCCAATAAAGCAGTATTACACTATGGAGATTGTGTTCTCATCTCGTTATATGGGCATATGAGCGTTTGTGCTATAGAAGAGTACCTATATACCTGTTGACTGGTCCAGTGGAACATTGATACCATGATGACTGCCTGCACCACCTGCTTTTAGGAGCCATTACTCTGAGGGATTCAGAGGGGATCTTTATATGCTTTGTGACCCTGCAGGGTTGCGAAGTAGAGGTGAGAGGCCATTGCAGCCATTTTGGGATCACATTGATGGTGTGCTGTTACCCACATCTTGCATGATCAGGAGGATTGTAGCACAGAATAATGGACTTATGACACCGATATTTATAATGGCCATTTGTTTATGTTCACTATTTTGCATGGTGTATACACCTTTGATCCCTCTATAGGGATTCGCCTGTCATTGACTGTGTCCCAATCCGGGTACCAGGGGTCACAATTTTAATATCCCCATGTGGATTGGGGTCACCATTGTGTATGTATCACCAGTTATAGTCCACTTTTAGGACAATTGTTATATGATGTTTACACCTTATATCACTTGCTGTTGCTTCACATTTTAGCGTTGCATCAATTATATATTTGTATTACTAACACAGGGCTTACCTATAGGAAGGAGCAGTGCCAACACTGATACACCTTCTACACTACACAAAACCCAGTACAAGGACATGTTTATCAAATATAAATGTAGAACAAACCTCTTTATTACTGTCATTATCATCCCCGTCTGGACGCAGAATGCGGGTTTTCACTATTTCTTCCTTTGACTTCCACGGACGACATATGCGGCCGGCTGAAACTTTGACTCTCTCACTGCTGGCTTTAGACTTTTCCACTGTGGAGTCCTTGTCTTTACTTAAATCAACCGCTTTTACAAGTGGTGGCGGAGGCTGCAATAATACATTATACTTGCTAGTTGTAATGCACACTTCTTAGATTACGTAATGTACACAAATCACACACAATTATAGATAAGTAAAAATGCCCATGTGTATCATGACACTGATAAGGCAAAAATTACAAAACCCAGGCTTTGTTTAGTGCTGTGCTACTGGCCTGACATTAACTGCAAGGTACAGACACTGCACATGTCAGCTTCTTATATGATTCTTACCAGGTCTCTCACAGTCTGGACAAATAGAAATGATACATTCAGAAATAACCTCTCCTAATAACAGCATTTGTCCCCATTTCCTACCTATAACGCATCTCTGTGTAATGCTAATATGACCCTTAGATCAGGAATCATAGGCAAGCTAGAGGCTTATTAATCTGAACTAGCCGCACACTGCACTAATCGTGCCTTTTACAAATTCTTCTGGTTGTGGACTTTAGATGTACTCTAAGTTATCTAAATACGATGGTCATGCGTGGTATGCCCTGTGTTCTTCTCTTCCCCGGCAGATCCCTAGCTGCGTTCACCAGCAAATCTAGCATGTTATTTTACTATATTGTAATTACTCTGGTTCATTCATAGTACACCAAAGGGTTATCCTTTGAACTGCAAATGAAGCCAATTAAAGAAAACTTGCAATAAAAAAATAAAGTGGTTCTAAAAGGCTGAACAAGGCCATCCACAACACTGCCCCTAGCTACATCACCATCCTCATCCAGAGATACCGCCCAAATCGCCCACTCCGCTCCTCCCATGATATCCTCCTCTCTAGCTCCCTCATCACCTCCTCCCACGCTCGCCTCCAGGACTTCTCCAGATCCTCTCCCATCCTCTGGAACTCCCTACTACAGCATGTCCGGTCAGCCCCCACCCTGTCTGCCTTTAGGTGATCTTTGAAAACTCACTTCTTCAGGGAAGCCTACCCCACCTCCACCTAAGAACTGTACTTGAGCCACCTCCACCAGATCACCCCCCGCAGCTATCACCTTTTGTATCACCTCCCCCTTCCTTTAGATTGTAAGCTCCACGAGCCGGGCCCTCCTATTCCTTCTGTACTGAAATGTATTGTAATTGTACTGTCTCCCTTATATTGTAAAGCACTGCGCAAACTGTTGGAGCTATATAAATCCTGCATAATAATAATAATAAAGGTTAAAAAAAAACCTCCCGAGTGTAGCTCCCCCCTCACACCCACAGCGTGGTTGCTCAATTCTGGGAGGGCATCATATGACATCCTCCCAGAACACGCCCCCCCCCCCCCCCGCGGCGTGCACCCAGCTTCACGTGACATGGTAAAAGGCCAATCACAACAGCCTTTTACCACGTGATCAGCTGTGTCCAATGACACAGATCACAAAGTAAGTACAGTTGCCGGTTATTGATAAACTTCAAATGTCACAGAGGACACCCGCACTGATAATCAGGTTACTGATTACCGGTGCCCTGATCATCAGTGCCCACCAATGCCACCTATCAGTGCCAGCCAGTGCCCATCAGTGCTGCATATCAGCGCAGCATCATCAGTGCTTCCTCATCAATGCCCACCAGTGCCACCTCATCAGTGCAGCCTAAGAAAAAAAATTTGTATCACCTTAAACCGGGTTAGCAACCAGTAGGTAGCAATCTACCAGTAAGTCAAAGCCAGGTGACTGGTAGACTGCAGTCTGTGCTTGCTGACCCACCATTCTAGAGCTTCAAACAGAGTACAATGCAGAGGGACTACTTGTAAAACTGGAGCTGTAGTAGGCAGCAAGATGCACATAAGCAGATGCCTCCTCTGTAGTTCCGGCTCCTGTCCCATGCAGAGGGACACAACTGCACTCCACCTCTTATCCTGGCTAGAGGTCTCCAGAGTGGTGCCAGCAGCAGGAAAGAAGAGATCTTCAGGTCAGTGTGAAGAAATACATTGGGCATAATAGTATAAAGGCTGCTTTCACACTGATCTGCTGCGGTTTACCCACACCGCAGCTGCAGTGCACTGTATCTGAAGCTTTTAGCCATAGACTTCTGTTATACCCTGCGAGTTTGCTGCATTTTCTGAAAGTGCATCAAAACTTCTGAATGCAGTTATTTTTTAATCTGTGTTATTTATTTATGTTGCATTTTAACAGTATGGATGATTTATTGAGTAGTTTTATTGCAGTTTTTGGTAATTTTATTGTGTCGTTCTTGTTCTGTTCCTTGTTGTGTTCTTGTGTTATCTTCATTGAATGTGGCTGTATGTTAATAATTTCCTTTTGGGATTAATAAAGTATTCTGAAAGCTGCAGGTAAACCGCAGCACAACAGTAAGGGTTCATTTACAAATAAATATATAAACTCCTCCACTACAAACCCCTCAAAAAGTCATACTTTCTCCCTAGAAAGTGCAATAATATAACATAACCTTTTTGTGATATATTAAAATAAAATTAAACCATAAAGTGTCCAATAAAGATCTCAAAAATCCCAAAGGTGTCCAAAAAGTCCAAACAGTGTCCAAAAAGTACCAAATTTCCAAACTTTTTCATCCAATAAGAAGGATTGACTCCTATTTCATCCAGTAAGAACCTCAAAATAAAAAAATAAAGACTCTAGTGCATTACCTTTATACAAAGGAATAATCACTCAGTGCAAATCTCAAACCACTTCAAAAATGTGCCAAAAAAAAAAAAAATATTTTATAATAAAAATAATAATAATAATTTCTTATAGTGCACATATGTAACAAAAATTAAACTGTGAACACTCTGTGATCACTGCAACACTGTGCATACACCATAAACCCGCACCCAGTAGTACTAAATACTATTACCCTCTGTGTGTATTAATCAGCTTATCAATATTATGGGTCAGAAATCTTCCATTCTCTCTTCAAAGATATTTTTCCAAGGTCCTCAGAAAGACAAGAAGGGTCTCAAGACTGATATTCAAAGCATAGGGAAAAATTTAATAATAATAATTATTTTTATTATAAAAATGTTTTTTTTTTTTTTTTGGCACATTTTTGAAGTGGTTTGAGATTTGCACTGAGTGATTATTCCTTTGTATAAAGGTAGTGCACTAGAGTATTTATTTCTTTATTTTGAGGTTCTTACTGGATGAAATAGGAGTCAATCCTTCTTATTGGATGAAAAAGTTTGGAAATTTGGGACTTTTTGGACACCTTTGGGATTTTTGAGATCTTTATTGGACACTTTATGGTTTAATTTTATTTTAATATATCACAAAAAGGTTATATTATATTATTAGGGTTCATTTACAGTTTGGAGATTGGTGAAACCCCATAGTTAAAACATGTTTTTACCACCCCTGCCCCAACCGCAGGAGTGGCCAGGGCTGCAGCAGCAGCAGGATTTTTACTTTCTGTAATGGTTGGTGGGTGTAGCACCTGCCAAGCATGACCCATTCAAATGAATGAGACCGCTTTTCAAGTGCCTTGCAACCCTGTGCAGTACAGCAAACAAGGGGTTAAAGGCAGCATTGTGTGTTTTTTTCTCATCAGCTGCTTTAACCCCTTGGACCCTGCAGAAGCATGCAGTTGTGGGGCGCTTACAGAGTGGCCACATTTTCTTGAATGGGTCGCGACTGGCAGGCGGTAGCACCCACCAAAAGCAACACGGGGTTTAATTCCTGCTGCAGCATGTGTACACCTTTGGCTACTGTCTCAGCAGCTAGAGGGGGTAGGGACTGGGGGTGGTAAAACTGTGACTCAACCGCAGGGATTTATCATGCCCCAACTTTACGTGTGAACCAGCCCTAAGGGTGCTGCTGTCGAATACTAAGAGCTCATTCACAAGTGCAGCAGGCACTGCTGTTCCCCTGAAAAGTGATCTGAGTGTGTTTGGCAGGTGGTGAGGAGGCGATATTTTGCCTCCTCATCACCCGATTTAAACCCATGATTGCCGCACAATGTATGCGATTGTGACACGGTAGTTCAGCAACTAGATGCTTAAATCAGGTGTGAGGAGGGGGCACTGTGCCCGGTGATCTTTGACTTCTCCCATGTTGTTCAGGTAGATCTCCACCTCTTTAAGGTTGCCTACCCTGCTTTAACCTCCCTGGCGGTATGATTATTTCAGATTTTTGGTGCTGAAAGCGGTACCATTATTTTGCATGGAAATATGTAGTTTTTTTATTGTAGGCTGTAATTTTTAGGAATAACTCACTGAAATCTGTCTGAACAAGAGTCTATTAAACATCCCGGGTATGATAAGATTTGAAACACGAAATCATAAATTATAATTTAATAAATAATCATAAAAAATAATAATATAATAATAATACATTTAATTCAATAATATAATCAAACCGAAAACACTGAAATTTGAAATAGAGCGCCAAGTTCATACATTGCTGAGCAAAGTCGCAAAATCGTTTTCAGTGACGAATTTCCCCCACGAATCATTATCACTCAATTCTGCAAGTGTTTCTGATTTACTATCGCTGTTCTCTAGCTGGTCTAAAACCGCTTTTGACCTAAAGGGACATTTTTTGGACGCCATGGATTTTTCTAAGTTTCCAGGCAGAAAGACAGACAAAATGTAGGCAGGGCACAGGACAAAGCACTAGGGACAATATGTATGTGAAATGGGTTGAAACAGCAATGTTTTACTGTGAAAAATGCGTTTTGAAAAAAATGACATTTTTTAAAATTTTCAAATTTCCCGCCGCCCGTACGTCCCGACGTCACGGGGACCGGAACACAGAAGCCGGATGCCGGCATCAGCCGGAGGAGATGGCCGGGCACGCTTCAGGGGACACATCGTGGGAGCGAAGGACAAGGTAAGTGCTGCAGGGACTCCCTATGCAGCGCCGCATGGTAAGCCCGAGTGTAGCTCGGGGTTACCGCTTTTGGTACTAAAACTCTACCCCGAGCTACACTCGGGAATACCGCCAGGGAGGTTAACCACTTCAATACCGGGCACTTTACCCCCTTCCTGCCCAGGCCAATTTTCAGCTTTTAGCGCTCTCGAATTTTGAATGACAATTGCGCAATCATGCAATGCTGTACCCAAAACTAAATTTTTATCATTTTGTTCACACAACTATAGCTTTCTTTTGGTGGTATTTAATCACAACTGGGTGTTTTATGTTTTGCCAAATTAACGAAAAAAGACTGAAACGTAAAAAAAAAAAAAACGAACAAAAAAACGATTTTTTTAGTTTGTTATAAAATTTTGCAAATAAATAATTGTCCTTCATGAATTTAGGCCAAGATGTATTCCGCTACATTTCTTTGGTGAAAATAACCCAAATTAGTATTATTTAGTCTGTAGGAAAGTTATAGAGTCCATAAACTATGGTATATATCTGATAATTGATCAATCCTGATGTACTGATGCGGCCTCTCTCATTTCTCGAGGCCCATTTCATACTCCTGCTACGTGCCTGCTATACCATGTAAGAACACACAGTGGTAGTGGTCAGCTCAGTTCCCTAGCTGTGCTGGAAACTCTGCCTGCTATTCTGCCTGCTATTCTCCAATAACCCCCCCCCCCCCCACTTCTCTCTCTCACACACACACTCACTGGGAAGATCAGTGTCCTGCTGTTTTTCCCTCTTTTTTTTATATGTCATACTAAATGGGTTGTTTAACAAGGTCAGGGTTTACATATACTTTAGGTTTCAACTTTTTCTTTTAGTTTCCATTCAGTTTGAATTAAGGAACATATGTATTACTTTGTTATCCATTTGTTTTGACAGGATTATCGCCAAATCAACAGACCCATATCTGAAATGTGAACATTGCTCTGTTCCAAAAGGGGTATACAGGTGTGAGAGCTGAAGTGGTTAATCACCTTATTGATTTCCTTGGTCAAAGCCTGAACACTGTACAAGTTCACACTTCCATTATCCATGACACTGGCAATATAACGTCCATTGGGGCTTACGGAAGAAGTCACTATGCCGCCATCATGGCTTCCAATGTCAAACGCAAGTTTACATGTTTGGATATTGATGAATCTCATTATCCCATCTTGACTGAGCACACCTAAAACCTGCAGGAAAAGAAAGTTACAACTTTTCTGTTTACTGGAAAATGTTCAAACAGATATAAACTAACATCACTGGAATAAATATGGGTAAGGACAGTTTCAGATTTTCTGTATGCTGGCAGATGTTCGCAGGTGTGCACTGCTTTAACTGGAATAAGTATGGATTTATTGAAAGGGACACTAAATTACAAATCGATCATTGTGGAAAAATTAAAAGCTGTGCTCCAGCTGTAAGTTAACTATTTTAATAGCCATAAGACATGTGTAAGTCTGTTCAGAAAGTTTTGTCATCCTGTGTTACCCAATGAGGAAATCTATAATTACCTAAAGCCGGCCATTCATCAAGGACCGGCCAAATTTTAATCCAAGTATGGGCAGGGTGGTTGTGCAGAAGTCATCTGGTAGATCAACTTCTGTACAACCACCCTGTTGGTTTTTCCCAATCGATCAGTTCCGCCAGCTATAGCCTATAGTGCTGATCAGTGTATTCTGACGATTGACTTCTGTCAATTAAATGCCGATCAATCATCGTTGCTGACTAAAACAGGCAGCGCTGATCATTGTATTCTGATGGTGAGGAACTCCCGCCACCATTAGAACACTACAGCGGGTTCCCCTATTGCAGTGATGGCGAACCTTTTTGAGCCCGAGTGCCCAAACTGCAACCCAAAACCAACTTATTTCTTTCAAAGTGCCAACACTGCAATGAAACCTGAATATCGAGCTTTTGGTTTAGAAAAAACAACTCGTACAGTAGTGCAAACTAATTAACAGTACAGGGATGATCAGAGACTACGGACACAGTACAGGGATGACCAGAGACTGCAGACACGGTACAGGGATGACCAGAGACTGCAGACACGGTACAGGGATGACCAGAGACTGCAGACACGGTACAGGGATGACCAGAGACTGCAGACACGGTACAGGGATGACCAGAGACTGCAGACACGGTACAGGGATGACCAGAGACTGCAGACACGGTACAGGGATGACCAGAGACTGCAGACACGGTACAGGGATGACCAGAGACTGCAGACACGGTACAGGGATGACCAGAGACTGCAGACACGGTACAGGGATGACCAGAGACTGCAGACACGGTACAGGGATGACCAGAGACTGCAGACACGGTACAGGGATGACCAGAGACTGCAGACACGGTACAGGGATGACCAGAGACTGCAGACACGGTACAGGGATGACCAGAGACTGCAGACACGGTACAGGGATGACCAGAGACTGCAGACACGGTACAGGGATGACCAGAGACTGCAGACACGGTACAGGGATGACCAGAGACTGCAGACACGGTACAGGGATGACCAGAGACTGCAGACACGGTACAGGGATGACCAGAGACTGCAGACACGGTACAGGGATGACCAGAGACTGCAGACACGGTACAGGGATGACCAGAGACTGCAGACACGGTACAGGGATGACCAGAGACTGCAGACACGGTACAGGGATGACCAGAGACTGCAGACACGGTACAGGGATGACCAGAGACTGCAGACACGGTACAGGGATGACCAGAGACTGCAGACACGGTACAGGGATGACCAGAGACTGCAGACACGGTACAGGGATGACCAGAGACTGCAGACACGGTACAGGGATGACCAGAGACTGCAGACACGGTACAGGGACGACCAGAGACTGCAGACACGGTACAGGGAGGACCAGAGACTGCAGACACGGTACAGGGACGACCAGAGACTGCAGACACGGTACAGGGATGACCAGAGACTGCAGACACGGTACAGGGACGACCAGAGACTGCAGACACGGTACAGGGATGACCAGAGACTGCAGACACGGTACAGGGATGACCAGAGACTGCAGACACGGTACAGGGATGACCAGAGACTGCAGACACGGTACAGGGATGACCAGAGACTGCAGACACGGTACAGGGATGACCAGAGACTGCAGACACGGTACAGGGATGACCAGAGACTGCAGACACGGTACAGGGGATGACCAGAGACTGCAGACACAGTACAGGGATGACCAGAGACTGCAGACACAGTACAGGGATGACCAGAGACTGCGGACACAGTACAGGGATGACCAGAGACTGCGGACACAGTACAGGAGATGACCAAAGACTGCGGACACAGTACAGGAGATGACCAAAGACTGCGGACACAGTACAGGAGATGACCAGAGACTGCGGACACAGTACAGGAGATGACCAGAGACTGCGGACACAGTACAGGAGATGACCAGAGACTGCGGACACAGTACAGGGGATGACCAGAGACTGCGGACACAGTACAGGGGATGACCAGAGACTGCGGACACAGTACAGGGATGACCAGAGACTGCGGACACAGTACAGGGATGACCAGAGACTGCAGACACAGTACAGGGATGACCAGAGACTGCAGACACAGTACAGGGATGACCAGAGACTGCAGACACAGTACAGGGATGACCAGAGACTGCAGACACAGTACAGGGATGACCAGAGACTGCAGACAGTACAGGGATGACCAGAGACTGCGGACAGTACAGGGGATGACCAGAGACTGCGGACAGTACAGGAGATGACCAGAGACTGCGGAAAGCACAGGGATGACCAGAGACTGCGGACAGTACCGATGACTGCTGACCTTTGGGGAGGGAGGGGGAGCGGGTACCTGAATTTGACAGGTACCCGCTCTTACTTCCGCAGAGTTTTTTTTTTTATCTTACCTGTTCCTTTATCCAGCCGCGCGCTGTCTTCCCGGCTTCTGTAGTGTGGGCGCTCGTCGGACAGCCGGATGCCCAGTGCGCATGCGCGAGAAGCGCTGCGCTTTGTGATTGGTCCGGCGGCTTCTGGGATCTGTCATGTGTCCCAGGTACCGCCTTACCATTCACAAAGAGCACTGCTTCTTGCGCATGCGCACTTGGGACCCGGCTGTCACGCACACTACAGAAGCCGGGAAGACAGCGCGCCGCTGGATAGAGGGACAGGTACGGTCCCACTGCAGAGCTGAGCGGCCGGCCCGGTATTCTGACACGGCGGCGGTGGAAATACCGGACCGGCCGCTCTATATTCGCTCCATAAGACGCACTGACATTTGGGGGAAAAAAAGTGCGTCTTATGGAGCGAAAAATACGGTATTCTCCTGGCGTGCCCACAGATAAGGCTCGGCGTGCCGGCTGTGGCACGCGTGCCACGGGTTCGCCATCACTGCCCTATTGCCTATATCCCCCCTGGCTGAACAAAAAAAAAAAAAAAAAACTGACTGTGACCAGCTTAAAACTGAGAATGAGGAGTACAATCCCACCCCCTTAAGTTTCCACGGCCAAATTCTTCCATTCAAACTACACAGCGCAGATGGATCAATCGCCCTCTGTGCCTATTTTGACAGCTAGCCTTACTGGAACTCAATGTATCGGAGCCTCAGCTGCATATGATTGGATGCAGTTGCTTTTTGACCAACAATTTTCCGACTCCTTCGATTTATCAATCAAGCGATGTCAGGTGGGAGGCAGCTGACACGTCCCTTAAAAACCAGCCAAAAATCATACAGTGTATGGCCAGCTTAAGTAATAGACAATGCAAACAATCTAAGGCAGCCAGACACATACTTGACTGGATCCGCCATCAAAGCTGTCAGGAAGGAACTCAAGCTGGCGAACACTCCGCACCGTGCTGGGCATCTGGAGGACTCTGAATAGCTGCTTGGAGGTCAGACACCACAGATGTACGTTGTTGGATTTTCCTCCAGCTGCCAGCATTCTTCCATCCCTGCAAACAGCAAAATAACATTACCAGTCGGCTTACACAGTTATCACACTGGGAACTTAACAGAAGCAAATTAGGTCAAATCTGCATAAATTGTTGGTGCCATCCCTGTTTATAAGCTTGCAACAACATAACAAACATGTTTAAAGCTGAAGTTTAACCTGCTTTATATTTTTGCCTTCCCTGGTTCATCCCAACCCCCTTCATCAGCATGATATTTAAAAAACACATTCTTTCCATTTATTATATACTTTAGTTATATTAGACTAGGTCTGACCTATGAAATTCAGGCAGATTATGGCTGGTGGGAGGGGATGTACATAGTCCCTGATGAAGTGACGAGGGGCTTGATGTAATGCGTGGGAGAAGCCAGGTTGCCGGACATCGCAGACAATACTGGTCTTAAAGGAGCGCTGATCTCAAATTAAATGTAAGAGCCATATTTTTAATAAACAGCTTGGTTTTAACTACTACAGTATGTAAGGCTGTACTGTGTTTACTTGAGCATGATGGAGGAGTAAGAAGGAGTGACTGCCCGTAAGATCGAGGAAGAGAAGATTGGCCTTTTTTTTCTGAGGAGAGATTATTAACCCCTTTGCGCCAGCGCCTCCCGGCCCTTTAAGAGTTTCAGAAGCCGGGGGGGGGGGGAGATGGGGTTTTAGGGTCATGTGACTGCCGTGATTCGGAAAAGGTCCTGATCGCAAGGGGAGATCGGGACATAGTTTCATAGTTAGTCTGGCTGACAAAAGTCCATCCAGTTCAACCATTAAAAAAAAAAAAAAAGTTATAATCCTACACCCACAGTTGATCCAGAGGAAGGCAAAAAACCCAGCAAAGCATGATCTAATTTGCTCCTGCTGGGAAAAAAAAATTCCTTCCTGATACTCCGAGAGGCAATCGGATATTCCCTGGATCAACGTTACCTATAAATGTTATATCCAGTTATATTCTGTGTATCTAAGAAAGAATCCAGGACTTTTTTAAAGCAATCCACTGAGCTGGCCAGAACCAACTCTTGAGGGAGTCTATTCCACATTTTCACAGCTCTCACTGTGAAGAAACCTTTCTGTGTTTGCAGATTAAATTTCTTTTCCTCCAGACGTAGAGTGCCCCCTTGTGCTCTGTGATGACCTCAGGGTGAATAGCTCTACACCGAGTTCACTATATGAACCACTGATGGATCGATCACCTTTCCGTGAGTCACGGACATATGTGCTGGGAGTGTGCAGGGAGGGCGCTCTCAGCACATATGTATTTTCAAATTTTACGCAAATATGCGGCTGCTCAATGTCAAGGCCTAGATGCTGAGAGGCTGCATATTTGCGTGCGCTCAGCATCTAGGGGTTAACCCCACAGGGGAAAAGCGCATCTAGACCTAATAAAGGATGCACTTAGGTCTAATTTTGGAGGTGAGCACATCATCATTAAGGTGACGGGAGTCACAGTTGCATGAAGGTGGTGATTATTGATTTAATCACAGATTGGAAGAAGATGTATGAGTTGTACTAAGGAAGATTAGTCTGAATTTGGGACTTTCACACACTGATTATGTTTAATCTTTCATTCCATTTTATTGAGCACTCTATTACACAGAGGTGTATTTTTGTATATTAGTTTAACAAATGTTTTATGCATTTAATTCTGTGTGTTTATGTTACCTGCATTTTTTTATCTTTTTGATTTAGTTTGTTCGGTAAGGGAGCGCCGCATATATCTTTCTATATTTTTATGTAGCAAGTGTGAGAATGGCTAAATGGTTAGCACTTCTGCCTGGCAGTACTAGGGTCGTTGGTTCGAATCCCAGCCCCGGCACCACCTGCCTGGAGTTTACATGTTCTCCCTGTGCCTGCGTGGGTTTCCTCCGGGTACTCCGGTTTCCTCCCACACTCCAAAGACATGCTGGTAGGTTAATTGGATCCTGTCTAAATTGACCCTTGTATATGAATGTGAGTTAGGGACCTTAGATTGTACGCCCCTAGAGGGTTAGGGACTGATGTGAATGTACAATATATATGTAAAGCGCTGCGTAATTGATGGCGCTATGTAAGTATTTGAAATAAATAATAATACACATTGATGTGAGCTGCACTAGATCACGAATTCCTAGCCAGTTTTCTATCACAATATACTTTTCACTGCACTCTTGTGTTTAGTTTAAATTGGGTAGCACAGAAGTCACACTACACTATAGATTTGATTCCGTACATGATGCTTATGAGTGCATAGCTACTGTTTTTAACTAATAAATCCTGCTACACTATTGGCGGTCTGGCACCTCTTTTTCCTCTTCCCATCCTAGGTAATGCCTAAATGCAATCCTGAGCCTCCACAATTGAAAGAACTGAAGTCCAATGAATGAAAAAGGACAGGACAGGGAAAAAAGCTAAATGATGCTGGACATCCTCCAGTCAGGAAATGAAGTGGACTCTGACTTGCTGCAGCTTCTAATACACTCTCTGAGAATCTCAAAGTGTGCAGTGAAATCAGAATAAGCATTTTCATTACAGGAGAGGAGCCTGTACAACTGTGCAAACCTGAATGGTAGGCTGCAGTTCACTTTTTAAAGCCAAGCCTAATTTTCTCCATTTTCTGACAGTTACATATGTACTTTGTATTCTATATTTTCTCATTTATTTGATACAGCCACCCCACTCTGCTTTGCTAATTTGTCTTATCACTCATTTGTAAAATTTTGTGTCCAGTAAACATGCCTGCTAGAATCACACCAATCTGACAATCATGACCAGCACAACCCAATGCAGCTTCAGAAAGTGTGTGAAAGGAATAGCAAAAGGTTGCTTTTTTTTCTACCAGTTGAATAACAACAAAATATCCGGCCATAGGTCCCATTATACCTTGTAACAGCGAAGGCTTTGTATCGCACCATGGACCCATCTTCGGGAGATGGAAGCTGATATTTGCAGGTAAGAGTATCGCTTTCCCAAGCAAAGATGGAATTGTCCTTAAAACAGCTCAGGATTGTATTACTTAGCGGAAGAAAAAATACCTATGCCAATAAAAATGACAGAATTGTAAAAAAAAAAAAAAAAAAAATGAAAGCAAAAAACAAACAACTGTTTTTACATGGCCATGGCTTAAAGTGCTTGTAAACCTCAGAGAAGAAATATGAGCAAAGCATAACCCTCTATAATTTGTACTTATCTCAATCCAGAGCACTGGATTGGTGTCATTTCTGTCTACTGGTTCATCCTCTGCTATCAGCATGAATCACTTCTGACAAGTTTTCCTGACACCAAGAGATACAAAGGTGACAGGGGAGGGACCTCCAGCAGACATCTTGTGATTGACTTTGTGAAGAAAGGTGTGTCCCTTCCCTCCAATCAGACCTCCTCACTGAGATCTGCAGAGTGTAATTGAAATCTCAGACAAGCTGTATAAATTCCGCACTTAAAATGGATGTAGGAGACAGATAAACAGGTACAACTTATGTAGGAGGATTTGTTTCATCTCCGTGTATCACTCGAGGATAGTCACTTCACTTTGTATATGTGAGGGTTTACAACCACTTTAACCACTTGCCTACTGGGCACTTATACCCCCTTCCTGCACAGGTCAATTTCCAGCTTTCAGCACTGTCACACTTTGAATGACAATTGTGCGGTCAAGCAACACTGTACCCATATGAAATTTTTATCATTTTTTTTTCACACAAATAGAACTTTCTTTTGGTGGTATATAATTGCTACTGGGTGTTTTATTATTTGCGCTATAAACAAAAAAATAGCAAAAACTTTGAAAGGAAAAAAGTTTCTTTTTTTCTATTATAAAATTTAGCAAACAACTAATTTTTCTCCATCACTGATGCGCGTTGAGGCTGCACGGATAGGCAGCATTGATGGGCACTGATAGGCGGCACTGATGGGTGGCATTAATGAGCTGGCACTGTAGGGCACAGGTGGGTGGCACTGATCATCAGCGATCCCTTCGCTGACAATTGCCGGTTCTCGGCAATACTTTTCTCACACTGTGACAGAGTGAGGAAAGTGCAGCCGATAATTGACAACTGTATTTTCCCACTTATCTGCTGTGTCATTGGACACAGCTGATCACGTGGTAAAAGTCCACCATGATTGGCCGTTTACTGTTTCACGCGATCAGCTGTATCCGTAGGACACAGCGATCACCAGCAGCGCCGGGTGCACACCGCTGGGGGCGTGTTCTGGAATGACATCCATGGACGTCGTTGCAGAACTACACAACCGCGCGGTAGCCATCCTTCAGCTATAGCACGGTTGGGAACTGGTTAAGGCTGATGTTGTATTTAGGGGTGGGAGCCAGTGGGGCCAATCATCTATTGATTTCCTTATAGCATATCCCATTGATGCTGCTGTTGGGATTGGACACGTTTATTTCTACCCTTCCCACAAGACAATAAAGATGTCAATTCTCTGTGTAGCTGGATTCGCTGATAGTTAATATATTGTTTATATACGGAAAGATCATTGAAGAAGTGGCCACAGCAGTTAAATACAATTGAGTATCTCACCAGTGAAATCCTAAAAGATATAGGGAAACATACTGTACATGCTGCTGCAAAAGGGTGGGTTTTAACACCTACACACAGCACATATCATCACTGGGCAGCTAATGTTTCTATGCTGAGATCATGCTCACTGCAGGCACAGAGACAAAGGTGTCAAAGACCGCACATGCTCCTGATCATGTGACCACTGACAGCCAATCACAGTGGTCACTGGATACTTCCCGTCTCCAAAACATTTAAAAAAAGCAAATTGGGGTGGACAGGAAGGGAGTTAACATTCATATCACAAACAATTTATGTTTCAGTCGACATCAGTTTTTCATAAACATAATCCTGACCTTCTGTATTCCCACAGACTGGCGAACATTCAGCTTTCTCTTCCTCTGGAAGGTGTCCAGGTCCCAGAGCTGAGCGGTGTCATTGGATGTGGTGACAGCATAACGGCCAGACCCATGTACGGAGATCGACGTGACTGTGGACTCGTGTCCACGCATCCAGCTCACCAGTTCTTTGCTATCTATTGAAACATCAGGTGGATTATTTATATAGTGGCAGCATATTTGTTGGGGCTCATTCACATTAGCGGTTGAGGAATGATAAAACCCAGCTGCGGTTTTACTGCCCCCAACCGCTACCCCCTAGCATTAGACAGGGGTGTACGAATGCAGGAATTATACCCCATGCTTCTTTCAGTGGGCAGAGCACCTGCCATTTGCGACCATTTAAGTAAATGTGTATGCTCTGCATTGCACACAGTTGCAGTACATGGTTCAAGTGGTTAAAGCAGGCAGTGAGGAGGCGATACATTGTCTCCTCACCACCTGGTAAAAGCTCTCCCTGAGAAGCAGTTAGAACGCAGACATCTCTTTAGAGAGCAAAGCTCGTGTGAACGACCCCTTAGTGATTTTCAAGCCAATAAACCACAACATCATTCAAAACATAATGCGGTATAATAAACAGAAATAACTGTCAGAAGGCATTAAACATGAAAGCTCACAATCTAACTACACCGAAAATATATCAACTAAGAGCAACTAAGAATTGGGCTGTAGCTCTGAAGGTGAAATCTCAGTGTAGCGAAGGTCTGCAAGCAAAACAATGGGGTTGATTTACTGAATCTGGAGAGTGCAAAATCTGGTGCAGCTCTGCAGAGAAACCAATCAGCTTCCAGGTTTATCAAAGCTTCTTTCAACAAGCTGAAGTGACTCCCCGGTCACATCAAGCCAGACTTTGAAATCGTGTGACTTACATTGAAGCCGCACAATTTGAAGGTCAATGGACATGCCGATTTCAGGTGCGATTTGCAAGACATCTGACACAGATGTCTATGTGAATCGCTCCAAAAGTAGTGCATGTACTACTATAGAAATCGGTGCGGCTCTGACCAAGTCGGAACTGTACCAATATGACCGCTGTAATTGCGGACAATAGGGTGAGACTTTGCATGCGATTTGCAAGTTGCAGGACATGCAAATCGCATGCCAAGTTGCACCTGTTACCAGGGTGTTATGCAGGCCATAGATGGGTCGAAAATCGGACAATTTTTGAAGAAGAAGGAGGAAGGAGAAGAAGGAGGAGGAAGGAAGAAGAAGGGAGGAAGGACGGAAGGAAGGAAGGGAAAGGAAGGAAGGGAAGAAAGGAAGGGAAGAAAGGAAGGAAGAAGGAAGGAAGGATGAAGGAAGGAAGAAGGAAGGAAGGAAGGAAGAAGGAAGGAAGAAAGAAGGAAGGAAGAAGGAGGAGGAAGGAAGGAAGGAAGGAAGGAAGAAGGAGGAGGAAAGAAGGAGGAGGAAGGAAGAAGGAGGAGGAAGAAGGAGGAGGAGGAAGGAGGAGGAGGAAGGAAGGAAGAAGAAGGAGGAGGAGGAAGAAGAAGGAGGAGGAGGAAGAAGAAGGAGGAGGAGGAAGGAAGAAGGAGGAGGAGGAGGAAGGAAGAAGAAGGAGGAGGAGGAGGAAGGAAGAAGAAAGAGGAGGAGGAGGAAGGAAGAAGAAGGAGGAGGAGGAAGGAAGAAGAAGGAGGAGGAGGAGGAAGGAAGAAGGAGGAGGAGGAGGAAGGAAGAAGAAGGAGGAGGAGGAAGGAAGAAGAAGGAGGAGGAAGGAAGAAGAAGGAGGAGGAAGGAAGAAGGAGGAGGAAGGAAGAGGAAGGAAGAAGGAGGAAGAAGCGGTTGCAACAATGTATCTATTTGTATCCGAATAAAACCATCTGTATCCGAACTGGATACAAATAGATACAATGTTGCAACCGCTATACTTGTTAATGTCAAATATAATAGCGGAGCTCTCTGCAGGGACAGAAGTAATTAAATGCCGGCCGTAGACGGGACAAAAATCGGACAATTCTTTTTACTGTTGGTGGTAACGTCTGCCTATTGAATGACCAATTTTTTTTTTTTCTTTTTAAAAACGCCCGGTTTTCGACCAGTCTATGGCCTGCATTAGAAGCTGTTTGCCTACCATGCACAGCTGCACCAGATTTTGCACTCTCCAGTTTTGGTAAATCAATCCCAATTTGCTTCACCTGACACCTATCCGGAGTCAGCAAAGCCACCATGATTACCTTTATCGAAACACTTCACAGAATAATCTGCAAGAGCCACAAGAAACTCGGATTTCCTGTGCAAGGTAAATGCCATTGCAGTGCAGGCCTGCATCGTTTTCTGGACCACATCAAACCTAGAAGGGAGAAATAGTAGAAAGTTCAGTCTCATCCTTACAGAAAACAATATGCAGCATGACCAGAAAGATACAAAGTGATTCCATGAAATCTTTACCAAGGCTCCATTCACACCTTTGCAGTTTGCTTTTTGTCAGTTTTGCAGTGCTTTTCGCGTTGTTCTACATGCGTTTGACGCATTTTGTTCAATTTTATTTAAAAGTGAAAGTAAACAGTTCTCCTCCCTGTCAGCTCATGCACACTGCTTTGAATGGCTGTGCACAGCCATTCGAAGTAGTGTGCTTACAGCGAAGCACACACAGCTAACCCTTTGATTGCCCCAGAAGTTAACCCCTTCCTGCCCAGTGCCATTAGTACAGATTTTTACTAGCACTGATCACTGTATTGGTGTCACTGGGGATGTCATTGACACCAAGTCAGTTCCCCCCAGTGTCAGAATGTCCGCCGCAGTCCCGCCATAATTCGCTGATCGCCGACATTACTAGTAAAAAAAACAAATAAATCCCAGTATATATACCGCCATTTGTAGATGCTATAACTTTCAATAAATCAATTACCGTATTTGCCGGCGTATAAGACGACCCCCTACTTTTCCTGCTAAAATGTAGTGTTTGGGCTATACTCGCCGTATAAGACTACCCCTCTTCCAATGCACACCAGTGGGAGGAATAGTGCCCCATCATTGGTATCAGTGGGAGGCATAGTGCCCCATCATTGGTATCAGTGGGAGGAATAGTGCCCCATCATTGGTATCAGTGGCAGGAATAGTGCCCCATCATTGGTATCAGTGGCAGGAATAGTGCCCCATCATTGGTATCAGTGGCAGGAATAGTGCCCCATCATTGGCATTAGTGGCCGGAATAGTGCCCCATCATTAGTATCAGTGGGGGGAATAGTGCCCCATCATTGGTATCAGTGGGGGGAATAGTGCCCCATCATTGGTATCAGTGGGGGGAATAGTGCCCCATCATTGGTATCAGTGGGGGGAATAGTGCCCCATCATTGGTATCAGTGGGGGGAATAGTGCCCCATCATTGGTATCAGTGGGGGGAATAGTGCCCCATCATTGGTATCAGTGGCGGGAATAGTGCCCCATCATTGGTATCAGTGGGAGGAATAGTGCCCCATCATTGGTATCAGTGGGAGGAATAGTGCCCCATCATTGGTATCAGTGGGGGGAATAGTGTCCCATCATTGGTGTCAGTGGGAGGAATAGTGTCCCAACATTGGTGTCAGTGGGAGGAATGGTGTCCCATCATTGGTGTCAGTGGGGGGTGGAATAGTGCCCCATCATTGGTGTCAGTGGGGGGTGGAATAGTGCCCCATCATTGGTGTCAGTGAGGGGGAAGAATAGTGCCCCATCATTGGTATCAGTGGGAAGAATAGTGCCCCATCATTGGTGTCAGTGGGAGGAATAGTGCTCCATCATTGGTATCAGTGACACCAATGATGGGGCACTATTCCTCCCACTGACACTTGCTGACCCTGTTCTCGTATGGTGCTGCTGCAGCCAACATATGTGGTTGCAGCAGCACCTCTACACTGAACACTTACCTGCTGGTCCTGCACTCGATTTTCGCGGGGCCGCTCGGCTCCGCCCCCTCGCCGGTGATTGGCCCGTCTGTGTGCCTTTCCTGAGCTACAGTTCTGGCGGCCAATCACCGGTGAGGAGGCAGAGCCGAGCAGCCGCACGAACATCCAGTGGCCGAACTGAAGGAGCAGCTGCGCTTCCTGGACCGGATCGTCGTGGGACCGGAGCCAGGTAAGAATCAGCCCCTGCCCACCCCTGTACTTAGTGTCCCTTCCGTTGGAAAGGGGGGGGGGGGCGGCGGCGGCACCGTGCCACCCCCCTAAAAAGTGTCAGTATGCCATATACCGGCGTATAAGATGACCCCCGACTTTTGAGAAGATTTTCAAGGGGTAAAAAGTCGTCTTATACGCCGGCAAATACGGTACTTTACACGTATTGGGATTTTTTTTTTTTCTTTAGAAAAACCTGGAGCAGAATACATTTTGGCCTAAATTTATGACGAAATTTGATTTTTAAAATTTTTTTACTGGACATGTTTAATAGCAAAAAGTTAAAAATTAGTTTTTTTTCTCAAAATTGTCAGATTTTTTTTTTTTTAAAGCGCAAAAAAGAAAAAAACACACAGGCGATCAAATACCACTGAAAGAAAGCTCAATTCGTGGGGAGAAAAAAAAAAAAAAGGACATAAATGTCACTTGGGTGCAGCTATGCATGACCACGCAATTGTCAAAGTAACGCAATTGCAGCAGCTCAAAAAAAGCGCAAATATGAACATGTTCAACAGGAAAACATGTTAAATGGACTGTAGAGATTTTCTGCAAAAAGCACCAAGCGGTGTGAACGGAGCCTAAACCAGCAAAGATTTGTTATAAGAAAAGCAGCGGGACAAGCATTATGATTTACATTGCAATGCTAAGGTATCTAAACCAGGTCATTTACTGTTGAAACTCCGCACTACCCTGGCCACCTTGCTCCCTTAGGGACGTTAAAATGAACCTGTGCCCAGATTGTGCACGCTTTCTGAACAAGCAGAAAAAAACACTTTAAAAAAAACTCTCATTCACTTCTGTAGCTATAGGCACATTGGAGAACTTGTTGCCTAGACAGAGGGCACCGACCGCTCAATCATTGCCTTCACTTGTTGCCTAGAGAGAGGGCATCGACCACTCAATCATTGCCTTCACTTGTTGCCTAGACAGATGGAACCGACCGCTCAATCATTGCCTTCACTTGTTGCCTAGACAGAGGGCACCGACCACTCAATCATTGCCTTCACTTGTTGCCTAGACAGAGGGCACCGACCGCTCAATCATTGCCTTCACTTGTTGCCTAGACAGATGGAACCGACCGCTCAATCATTGCCTTCACTTGTTGCCTAGACAGAGGGAACTGACCGCTCAATCATTGCCTTCACTTGTTGCCTAGACAGATGGAACCGACCGCTCAATCATCGCCTTCACTTGTTGCCTAGACAGAGGGCACTGACCGCTCAATCATTGCCTTCACTTGTTGCCTAGGCAGAGGGCACCGACCGCTCAATCATTGCCTTCACTTGTTGCCTAGACAGAGGGAACCGACCGCTCAATCATTGCCTTCACTTGTTGCCTAGACAGAGGGCACCGACCGCTCAATCATTGCCTTCACTTGTTGCCTAGACAGAGGGCACCGACCGCTCAATCATTGCCTTCACTTGTTGCCTAGACAGAGGGAACCGACCGCTCAATCATTGCCTTCACTTGTTGCCTAGACAGAGGGCACCGACCGCTCAATCATTGCCTTCACTTGTTGCCTAGACAGAGGGCACCGACCGCTCAATCATTGCCTTCACTTGTTGCCTAGACAGAGGACACCGACCGCTCAATCATTGCCTTCACTTGTTGCCTAGACAGAGGACACCGACCGCTCAATCATTGCCTTCACTTGTTGCCTAGACAGAGGGAACCGACCGCTCAATCATTGCCTTCACTTGTTGCCTAGACAGAGGGCACCGACCACTCAATCATTGCCTTCACTTGTTGCCTAGACAGAGGGCACCGACCGCTCAATCATTGCCTTCACTTGTTGCCTAGGCAGGCTATTTAATAATTTACACATGAGCGGGAAGGTCTGCGAGCCTCTCACCTGTTTCTGTTTAGGTTGAACAGATAGATGTTTCCTAAGTGATCCCCGGCAAGAAAACAATCGCCAGCCTCATCAAATGCTACTTGCAGGAACAGCTTTGTCTGGGCATGAGAAGCTGCAGCTCCATGCATTAAATTCACTATAATTCTGGACAGGAAAGAAAAACCCAGATACACAGGTAAATTCATAGTAAAGCAGATTTCAAATGAATACACACTGCAATACAGGGACCAACAATGCTATTTATGCTGTAAAATGAATTCAGAAAAAAACTGTATATTTAACCACTTGCTGCCCAAGCACAGCATTTACTGTGACCGGGCAGCAGCTGTAGGCCCAGCAACGTAAAACACTGCCGCCTTGCTTCCGGGTTCCTGCTGACCTACTCGGTGATTGGACACAGCTCGATTTTGTCAGCAGGTTTTAGCCCATGATTTATGGCTGAGGCTCTGTACACAAAGCACCGATCTGGCCGTTTCTTCTCCCCGAAAAGCAGGAAGAAAAAACAGTAAGATCTGTAAGTAAAAGCAGCACATTAATACACACATTACACGTTAGGAACACAGTTAACCTTGTCTGCCCCTTGATGTCAACCCCTTCCCAGCCAGTGTCATTAGTACAGTGAGTGTACAGTATTACAGGGATGTGGAACTACTTGTCCAGGGACTAAATTGAGGCCACAATCTCCCTCATGACAATCTACTTGTCCATATTAAAAAAAAAAATAAAAAATTTAACCAAAACCGTATTTAAATTGGAGGTGATTTTAGGAATGTCTGGAGCTTTTAAAAACAAAAAAGAGGCTTTATGGCAGGGTGGATAAAAATCAATGATTTTTTTAAAAAATAAAAAAAAATAAAAAAAATAAAAAAAAAAAAAAATCGGATTTTTTTTATTTAAATCGGATTTTTTTTAAATAAAAAAGCTTTTTGAGGAAAATATATTACCATCCAAAGGTTATTTCATCATGAAATAAAGATTAGTTTTTTAATCATGTAGAATAAGGCTGTATATGTTTAATTTGTTTGGTACATAAATTCCATTATTATTATTATTATTATTATTATACAGTATTTATAAAGCCATGAATCCATTCACAATGTCATGCTCTTCCAGAGGTTTCTGTAAGATTATTGGGCAGTTTCTCTGCCTACAAGATATTATCACAGATGTTCAGTTTACTTTTGCAGTTCTCAAAACTGAATTTGACTCAGCGGAGATCACATGCCTCTTCTTCACAGCAAAAATGTTATAACATGAACAGAGTTAAGAAAAAGACCTTCATCCTAACTTCTACAAACCTATGAATACAGAATCAACCCCTTCACTGCTAAGTTTCAAGAAGTTCAGTGAATAGAATAGAAACAATATTTTTCTGATTGTTTGGAGTGGAATAGATCTGCACAAGAAGAAAGTGAAACTAAGTGTGAGGAGGAAGGGGCTGACAGTCTAAGTTTCTTAAAATATATATATTTTGTTTAGCCAAATTAGTTACCAAACATGGATGTTGAAGCAAATCACATATACTGGAATGTTATTGTTTCAGTTGAATAAATCTATTTAAATTGTTATTATTAAGGTAATGATTATTTTTCTCCTTCCTAAGTACAACAGAAAAGTTGTCCAAATATGAATGATTAACCTATTAAACTGGGGATAAAAAAACTAATATGAAAAGTTGTTATTCTAAAAATCTTCATCTACTTGTATATTAAAGTTATACCAGCAAGAATGAGTCTTTATGTAGAAAACTAGGATTTAAATCAAGCCTTACTGACTAGTGATATAAATCGTGATTTAAATCAGTTTGATGTAAATCAAATCCACCCCGCTTTATGGCGACTTAAACGTGTAATATTTTTTAACATTGCGCTGTTTATCTCCTCCTCCCCTCCCTGCCTGTCTCCAGCACCGCTCTCGGGGGCTAGCAGGGAGGAGAGACACCTTGCAGTGTAATCAGCACCGATTGGCTGCTCGTCAGGAAAAGCTGGGTCAGGGCTTATACTTTATTCCTTTCGCTGCCTGAGACGTTTTTGCATTTTTTGCACACATTTTAAAAATTTTAGGCCTGAAGATTACATAAAATCCCCAAACATTATATATTTTCTGAAAGCAGAGACCCTAGAGAATAAAATAGTCGTAATTCCAATTTTTTATGTCACATGATATTACTGCAAAATTTTTGTAAAAAATACAAGTTAATTTTAGGGCAAAAAAAAAAATGTACCCAATTTTTTTGGAAAATATAAAAGACAAGGTTGCACTGAGTAAATAGATATCCAACATGTCAAACCTTAAATTTGTGCGCACTCGTAAAATGGTGATGCACTTCAGTACCCTATTATGGAGCATTATGGGGGAGGTCTGCTGCTAGAATTATTGCTCTCATTCTGGCGTGCACGGTGATATGTGACATGTGTATTGCAATTGACGGTTTCATGCGTAGGCGCCCTAGCGTGTGCTTTCATGTTTGTACATGCGTATATGTGGGGCCCTTAATTTTTTTTGGGGGGGGGGATGGTATGTGCTTGGGTGCAACTTTCATTTTTTACAATTAAAAAAAATACATTTTTTTTTACATCACATAGGGGACAAAGTCCCCTATGTGATGATTTTTGGTGACAATTTCTCTTTGAGACATCCAAGGTCTAAAAGACCCTGGATGTCTCCCCTCTGCTCCACTGAATGTAATGGGGTGCACATTGTGCTGCATTACATTCTTTCCCGGGGATTGCATTACAATCTCTCAGGGGGGACCAGGAAGTGACATCATAATGTCACTTCCAGATCAGCACAAGGAGAGGGGAGCGGACTTGTCCGCTCTTCTCCCTCCCCTCTAGCCGACGGCGAGCTGGGCCCGCAGATGGGCAAACAGAGCCCAGGAGACCTCACGCCAGGGGCGCGGAGAGGCTGGCACTGTCTGGAAGCAATTGGTGGCAGCGCTGCCGCCGATTGCTTCACCTGGCACGTGAGCCCTGCTGCTTGCCCGCAGCAGAGCTGAAGGTAGAAACTACATGTCCCGGGCGTCGGGCAATACGAATCCAATATCCCTGTATTATATCTAATCACTGTATTCGTGTCGCTAGTAGTAGCAGTACCATTTAGTGTACCTCCCAGCTGTGACGGACGCAAGATCGCTGCCACCAATATGTAAAGATCCCACGATCGCTGTCCCCAATATGTGACGAACGTGACGTCAGACCCCAGCCCTTCTCACCAAACTCGTGACCGAAGGACTAGCCAATCTAAAACCGCGATGTCACGTGCGTAACAATGCCACACCCAGCTGCACCCTGCACAACGATTTTCCAGCTAATTGGACCACAATCTACCTTCACACTGCCACCACCTCCTTTTTGTACAGAGAAAGAGGAAACTCGGCAATATCAGCTATAACACTATAATGGTTAAGATAATCGTCTGTATAACACGGTCACCGCAGGCCGGTTATACAGAGGGTTAAACAAACACAGTGGTGCTCCTTTTAGAGGCAGGAATTCATAAATTGCAATTAAGAGCTATAGAAACAGTTCAACACTTTCAGAAGGAAAGATTTATTACTAAAAAGGTCAAAAAGGGTGCAATAAAAATATTTACAGAAAAAAGATGTAACATACATATATATATATATATATATATACATACACACATATACATACATATATACACACAGAGAACAACAGCACAGCAAAGAGGTAACAGAAGGAGGTTAAAGTACTTGCCAATCAGCCGTGGGTTTGAAGATCAAGTTTCAGAGCAAAAGGGTACGGGTCTCCCCAGGTGGTTCTGATGTTAAAATGGGAGACTTCTTCAACTTAACTCTTCTTACGCCTGACAACCCAATTTGTAGTTCCCCAGCAGGGGGTGTCTCTGAAGTCAAGGACTTCAAGGGAAGGTCTGGGCGTAGACCTAAACTAGAGCCAAAATCTTGTGTAGTTCATATTTTGGCTCATAACTCTTCATATGCACAAGTGACACTCCACCTGCGGGTAGATTATTATGCAGACACGTCTGAGGATTGATTAGATCTACTTTTCTGCTTTCCTATGCATTCCAGTCAGGGAGTGTGACCTACCAAACTGTTCGTCTCCTCTTGGCCAATCCGAGGATATGCCTGGTTTTTATGTAAGTCTCTCATTTTCCAAGATATGAGGCCTAAATGTATTTTGAAAAAGGTTACCTGGTCGTGCTTCCTTGGTATGTCTTTTGAACTCCTGGGAAGACTGAGTTATCTTTTTACGAGGTGTTATATTGCACAGGTTCTTTGGACAATGAGTCACTTTGTGGCTCCCTGCTGGGCTTTGGTCTGTGACACTTTTAACACACACGCACTGGCCAAATGTGGCTGTGACTCTCAGAGAGGGAGGGGGAGAAGAATTCTTAACAAAATGGAGAGTTGGAGCAAAATGGTTGAATCGCGTCCATCTAAATGTGTACACTTGCTACACCAGCCAGTGTCTGTAAGTGACAGATTGCCTGCCACACTATCAGCCGCTGATAACCTCCACTACCAGTGTAGTGTCATAGCTGTGTAAATTCCAGTATATACACCATAGTTTAAATTGTCAGAGTAGCAAAATGCTGAATAGCAAAAAATGCCCCAGTCATGAAGGTGGGAAAACCTTCCAGAGGTCAATGTATGCACACACAAATATAAATAATACAGCATGGAAATATATAGCATGCAATTAGGATGTGCCGTATGCTTGTCTCCTCCCACCCCCAAACTTTGTTCTGAAATGGTGGTACCAACACCTCCCGTACACTCCGCTCTACATCCAGCTAGAATTAGTGATCAATCCCATGGAGCTCTGTGGAGAATTTCCCCAACAATCAGTTGGCTACAAAGCAGAGAATATACACTCACCGGCAACTTTATTAAGTACACCTGTTAAGTTGCTTGGTAACACAAATTGCTAATCAGCCAATCACATGGCAGCAACTCAATGCATTTAGGCATCTAAACGTGGTGAAGACAACTTGCTGAAGTTCAAACCGAGCATCAGAATGGGAAAGAAAGGGGATTTAAGTAACTTGGTAGCATGGTCGTTGCTGCCAGATGGGATGGTCTGAGTATTTCAAGAACTGCTGATCTACTGGGATTTTCATACACAACCATTTCTAGGATTTGCAGAGAATGGTCCAAAAAATAAAGAAAATTTCCAGTGAGCGGCAGTTGTGTGGATGAAAATGCCTTGTTGGTGTCAGAGATCAGAGGAGAATGGGCAGACTGGTTCGGGATGATAGAAAGGCAACAGTAACTCATGTCACTATGGATCAAAATCTCTGAGGAATGTTTCCAAAACCTTGTTGAATCTATGCAATGAAGGCAGTTTTGAAGGTAAAAGGGAGTCCATCCAGGTACTAGTAAGGTGGACCTAATAAAGTGGCTTGTGACTGTAGAATGTAATTGCACCCACATTCTAAAATTTTGGAAGGGGGGCAGAGAGGTAAAAGGCACTGCGGGGATCTAGCTTTCCTGGAAGAGGAATTTCACTTATTCCTGCAACATTTTTTCTCTTTCCCCTCTTCCCTTGTCCGCTGGGTAGTCATTAAAACATATTCACACGCCCAGCGATTCCAGCGTTGTCTGGTGTTATCCATCACTGCTCGCTGGGTCCCAAACCATTAGGTTATAAGGGGCCGGCTGTCTATACCTGGCCCCCTAATGATGCGTGGTGCCTGTGCAGTGTGGTGTAGATTGCCCAGGACATGCCCAGTGGTGTAGATTGCCCAATGCATGCAATGTGTAATGTGGATTGGCTGCCCTCTGAACACTATAGTGTAGCTTGCCCGATGTAGGCACAGTGTGAAAGGAAAGAAAATTGCTTGATTTCCCCATCAGAATCGATGTAGGTGAGAACATTGCTGTATCGCTGGACAGATAAGTGTCCTTATAATAAAAGTCAGTAGCTACAGTATTTGCAGCTTCTGATTTTTAATGAGACTGGAACCCCTCTTTAACTTTCTGACTAAAGTTCCACTTTAAGTTAAAGCGGAGTTCCACCCAAAAGGAGAAGCCTTTGTCCCCCGCTCCCCAGTAAGGATTGGCACCTTTTGGGAGCGAGTACCCGAATTTGACAGGTACCCGGTCCCACTTCCGCTGCAATCGCCTAGGCGATCGGAAGCAGACGTTTTCCTCCCCACTCCCTCCCCGTACTCTTCTGGGACATGTGACAGATCCCAGAAGACTACGGGGCCATTCAGGAAGCGCACTGCTACTTGCGCATGTGCAGTGGGCACCCGGCTGTGAAGCCGCAAGCTGTCACAGCCAGGTGCCCACACTGAAGATGTCCACGCCAGGGAGAAAAGACGGCCGGTGAAAGCAGCCGTGGTGAGGACATTGCTGGACCGAGGGACAGGTAAGTGTCTGTATTTTAAAAGTCAGCGGCTAGTTTTTGTAGCTGCTGACTTTTTGTTTTCTCTTTCAGCTAGAACTCCACTTTAATTTGCTTTCCAGTTAAAGATAAAAAAAAAAAAACAATTTGATAAGTATTTCTCCTTACCCATCATTGGAGGTTGGCGTGGGCTTCCTGTGCCAGATCTTGCCGGTCTCTCTGCTGCCCAGATCTGTCGTCTGCATGATGCCACACTGTACCCGGGGATGTCCGGCAGATACGATCTCCCCAAGAAGATGTGAAGTGGAAATGACCGCTGGCCAATCTGCACTGTACCAGTATATACGGCCAGTATACAAACTCCGCTACTCCCACTATGCAAAAGTGATTGAAAGTAAACAATGAAATATAAAGATCTGGGCATCAATGACCAAGTGTGTGTAGTTGGAACCCGACTGTGCCCTGCGTTATTGTGCCATCCTGTGGTGTATACTGGGTGACAGTGCAACCAGATCTACATCACCGGGACAGGACTATACCGTGACCTGGGGTGCAGCTGTACAGACTTAGAACGATGCCAAGAGCTGGTATACATACAGCCGCGCGTCCATGTAACCGTTCAATCACTGTGCGTCCGCTTCTTGCACCACAGCTTTGTGTGTGCAGCAGTTGCACACCTGTCTAGATCAAGAAAGTCACTTTCTGTGTGCTGGACGTGTCAGATCGCAGCATGGACACCGGAATCTGTACACACCGGTCACGCTAAAGTGCAAATACGTGCAGCAAATGCAAGTGTGGAAGCTATATGGAGCGCGGCGAGCCTGTATTCTGGTTGTATGCTGGCCTGGGGGTACGTACTGCACCTGTCAAACGTTTTCAGCAGCTGTAAAGAAGTTTCTAGCGGTGTGTAGGAGGTAAATATCCCCAGACATCTGTATACGTGGGCCGTGTGTGTCTATACACGTGTGCGCGCAGGTTGTGGCCCAGTGTGTGTAGCTGTAGGGAAGTCGTGGCTGTGTGTACAGGGAGCAGTGTGGGTAGGTAACACGTACAGGTGCTATAGAGAAGGAATAGTGTAGGTAAAGCCGCAGTCGTGTATGTCCTGTGTATCTGCAATGGTTGTGTCCTCCCTGCTGCGTCTGCGTGCAATGCCTGCTGTCCTGGCTGTACGCGTGTGTATGTGTGTTGCTGGGAGTTACACTAGCCCCGCCCACCGCACTAACACCTGAGCTGCCGCGCTCTACAGCGGGAACTTCAAACTTCCCCGTATCCCTCCGCCCCGCCCACACATGTGACCTTCGGAAGGACTGGTCACGTGTGGGCGGAAGTCTCCGCCTCCGCAGGTAACGTTCACAAGAACGGTGTAGCAACGACTATTCATACGCATATTACTCCGGGCAGAAAAGAAACGCACGGGCACATTTATTCTCGCGAAGAGATAGATTATGTCATTTTATCGTTATCACCGTCAAAGATTAGCGAAAGGCGGAGAAAACATGCCTGCTTCAGCCATCTTTACTAATGGCAGCTTACTAGTGCTGTAACACCTGTTCATTTAGACTTCTTTACTGCCATTGAAGTTTATCAAAGGGTCTGTGTCGGGCATCTTTACTAATGGCAGCTTGCCAGTGCTGTAATAGTTATTCATTTACACTTCGTTACCGCCATTGACGTTTATGAAAGGGTCTGTGTTGAGCATCTTTACTAATGGCAGCTTTCCAGTACTGTAATAGTTATTTGTTTAGAATTCGTTACTGCCATTGAAATTTGTCAAAGGGTCTGTATCGAGCATTTTTACTACTGGCAGCTTGCCAGTACTGTAATAATTCGTTTAGACTATGTAACCAGCATTGAAGTTTATGAAAGGGTCTGTGTTGAGCATCTTTACTAATGACTGCTTGCCGGTACTGTAATAGTTATTCGTTTAGACTTCGTTACCTCCATTGATGTTTATCAAAGGGTTTGTGTCGGGCATCTTTACTAATGGCAGCTTGCCAGTGCTGTAATAGTTATTCATCCACATTTCGTTACCTCCATTGACATTTATGAAAGGGTCTGTGTTGGGCATCTTTACTAATGGCAGCTTGCCAGTACTGTAATAGTTATTCCTTTAGACTTCGTTACCTCCATTGATGTTTATCAAAGGGTCTGTGACAGGCATCTTTACTAATGGCAGCTTGCCAGTACTGTAATAGTTATTTGTTTAAACTTCGTTACTATATCAGTTACCACCATTGAAGTTTATCAAAGGGTCTGTGTCAGGTATTTTTACTAATGGCAGCTTGCCAGTACTGTAATAGTTATTTGTTTAGACTTCGTTACCACCATTGAAGTTTATCAAAGGGTCTGTGTCAGGTATTTTTACTAATGGCAGCTTGCCAGTGCTGTAATAATTTGTTTCAACTTTGTAACCACCATTGAAGTTTATCAAAGGGTTTGTGTCGGGCATCTTTACTAATGGCAGCTTGCCAGTACAGTAATAGTTATTCATTTAGACTTCATTACCGCCATTGACGTTTATCAAAGGGTCTGTGTTGGGCATCTTTACTAATGGCAGCTCGCCAGTATAGGAATAGTTATTTTGATTGAGGGCAAACTTTAGTTACCACCATGGAGCTTTATGAAAGTGTCTGTGTCAGCCATATTTAATGATGGCATCTTGCCAGTACTGGAATAGGTATTTAAGCGGTGTTCCAGTCGAATTAAAAAAAAAAAAAAAAAAAAAGTCATCAGCTACAGTTGTGGCCAAAATTATTCAACCCCCAATGCTGTAAAGGGGTTTAGGGACTATAGTGTACATTTGGAATTGTATTCAGAATCAAATCCTACAAGGACGTTGTAACTACCCAAATGCAACTAAAATGACATCAATTGTTTATGTAATACAGTAGTAAATGGTTCTTATGTGGTTTCTTCATTGCCACAATTATTCAACCCCTTAAAGACTACCACTCTGAAGAACAGAGGTTCATACAGGTGCTTTCCATCAGGTATTGAAAACACCTGTGGATGTCACCGAGCAGCAATCAAGCATAATAAGCACCAATTAGGCAGCTTTAAAATGACTGTGATACTCAGCTCCTTCTAGACATTTACTGGTGTGGTTACAAACATGGTGAAGGCAAGAGAATGGTCCAGGAAGACAAGAGAAGAGGTGATTTCTCTTCACAGGAAGGGCAATGGCTATAAGAAGATTGCAAAGATGTTAAACATACCAAGAGACACCTTAGGAAGCATCATTCGCAAATTCAAGGCAAAGGGCACTGTTGAAACGCTACCTGGTCGTGGCAGAAAGAAGATGCTGACTTCGACTGCTGTGCGCTACCTGAAGCGTAGAGTGGAGAGAAGTCCCCGTGTGACTGCTGAGGAACTGAGAAAAGATTTGTCAGATGTGGGTACAGAAGTTTCAGCCCAGACAATAAGACGCACACTGCGTAATGAAGGCCTCCGTGCCAGAACTCCCAGGCGTACCCCCTTGCTGTCTCCAAAGAATAAGAAGAGTCGACTGCAGTATGCCAAAAGCCATGTGGACAAACCACAAAAGTTGTGGGATAGTGTTCTGTGGACTGATGAAACAAAATTAGAACTGTTTGGGCCCATGGATCAACGCTATGTTTGGAGGAGGAAGAACAAGGCCTATGATGAAAAGAACACCTTGCCTACTGTGAAGCATGGTGGAGGGTCAATCATGCTTTGGGGCTGTTTTGCTTCTGCAGGTACAGGGAAGCTTCAGCGTGTGCAAGGTACCATGAATTCTCTTCAGTACCAGGAGATATTGGATGGAAACGTGATGCAGTCCGTCACACACCTGAGGCTTGGGAGACGTTGGACCTTTCAACAGGACAATGATCCCAAGCATACCTCCAAGTCCACTAGAGCATGGTTGCAGAGGAAAGGCTGGAACATTTTGGAGTGGCCATCGCAGTCACCAGACTTAAATCCGATTGAGAACCTCTGGTGGGACTTAAAGAAAGCAGTTGCAGTGCGCAAGCCTAAGAATGTGACTGAACTGGAGGCCTTTGCCCATGAAGAATGGGCGAAGATACCCGTAGATCGCTGCAAGACACTTGTGTCAAGCTATGCTTCACGTTTAAAAGCTGTTATAACTGTAAAAGGATGCTGTACTAAGTACTAAGATTGAATGTCACTTGGGGGTTGAATAAAACTGATAATGCTGTGAGCACAGAAAAGACATTTGTGGTTATTTCATTATAACTGTTATGTTATATTTGTCTGACCTACAAGTGCCTCTTTAATGTAAATGTAAGCAAGATGACTGAATGATCAAAAGCAATGTCAAACTGGCCAAAACACTCAATTTCAGTGGGGGTTGAATAATTTTGGCCACAACTGTACATAAAGTGTAGCTGCTGACTTTTAAAATACAGACACTTACCTGTCCCTCGATCCAGCAGTGTCCTCAACATGGCTGGTTTCACCGGCCGTCTTCTCACCCTGGCACCGGCATCTTCAGTGTGGGCACCTGGATAGGATTTGTTTTTAAGGGGTTAAAGGCCTGGTAAAAGTAAAAATCTTCACTTGCAGTGGGGCTGCCCCTGCACTGTAAGGGTTAAATGCTCTCTTTAGGTCTATGGGCCCCAAAAAGCAGTTTTATAAACCTGATACTCTGACAGCCAGCGCTCTCTTCTTCTACCCTATGGAATCCCCTAATGGTACCTGCCCGCTGGTCTGCATTTCTCCGTGCGAGTGGTGCGGCTGCACGGATTTTTGTGCAGATCCGCAGTGGCACCACCCGAATAGATGTGAACTGGGGGTTATAGTACAGTTTTTTTACTGCACCAAAAATGCAGCAAGCAGGATTTTAAAAAAAGCAACCCATCAGTGTGAACAGTTCCAAAGGAATACATAGTCACATATTTTTCTTTAGTTTTTTTTTAATGCAAAAGTGGAACAAAAACAGACAATGTGAAAGCAGCCTGACCCAAGGTTCACACAGGCGTTTTCTGCAGTGTTTTGCAGAAACTCAGTACGGTCCATTTAACATGATTTCCTATGGGACATGTTCACATCTGTGCGTTTGCACTCGGTGCTTTTTTTGGAAAGGGTCAGGGACTTTTTTGAACGCAAAAGGTGTTGTTTTTGGTTCTATAGACTTCAATGGAAAAAAAGCATTTTTGATGGTTTTTTTGATGGTCATTTTAAATCTGCCTAGCAACAAGAAAAAAATTTTAAAATGAAGAAAAAAAAATGCAACGCAATGCAGAAATGGCTCAAAGGCAACCTGCATAGGTGTGAACCTAGCCTCCAGGGCCAATTCATGCTGCTTGTCAGGTAGATCGCAGAGTGATTCAGTGCTCTAGCTGCTCTGAGTTGTTGGCTGGCTAGGGGGAAGTGTGGTGCACGATTCTGCGCACAATTTGTTTTGTACCAGCTTTATTTGAAGTGTATAAAACGTACATGTCTTTCACTGCAATGTCGGGCGGCGTGATGCTCTACGATACCTGAGATTACAGTACGATTCAGGCTGGTGCACTGTGATTAAATGCAGAATGTCTACAACTGTGAGTGGGACAAATAGGAAACAATTGTTTCCTATGTGTCCCTGCAGTGACAGGCTTTTTACCATGCGGTAAAACATCTGTCATCGCATATAGTGTGAACTGGCCCTAAAGAGGAACTTCTGTCCCCTTCAATCATGGTTCCGCCATCCCTCCACCAGTGCATCCCTCCACCAGTGCATGTGTCCAGTGTATGTGTCCAGTGCATCCCTCCACCAGTGCATGTGTCCAGTGCATGTGTCCAGTGTATGTGCAGATGCACCGAAGGGCCCTGCCCAGCCTTAAGGCTACTTTCACACTGATCCACAACACAAACACAACAAAAACGCATATGCGTTTTTGCCGTGTTTTTATTGCACTTTTTGCTGCATTTTCTGAGCGTTTTTTTAAAGGACACATGACTTAAAAACTGCACCAAAAACACTTCTGAGAGGCGATTTTCAGGAGTTTTCCATTGATTTCACAGGGAAAAGGTGTTTTTGGGGCATTTTTTGAACTGAACAATTATGCTCCAAAGATTTAGGATACAAGCAAGTTTTTTTACACTGCAATGCCCCAGTGTAAAAACATACATAGACATACATAGGAAAGCATTTTTCTTGATCATTTCATGCACTTTTTTAGCGCAAAAGCACTTCAAAAACTCAATGTGAAGGTAGCCTTAGAGGCCTGGCCAAGCCCTGCGGTGCATCTGTGCATGTGCCGAGTTTTGGGTGCATGCGCAGAAAAACAGACATCACAGACCTTCATGACCGCACCATCCGTGCGTAGATGTGCCAAAGGTCTCAGCCAGGTCTTGAGGATAGGCACAGCCCTTCAGCGCATCTGCTCCCATATGTACAACATCATTTTTTTCCTAGGGAAGAAAGAAGGAAGTGCTGCCGTGGAGCACAACATTTTTTTTTTTAAAAGTTTAAAAATTTATTTAAAAATTGAATTCAAAATTGAGCAAACAGGACAGATTATTAATGAAAAAGAGACCTACTCTGACTCTTCTGCAATAAAGTCTTATTACCTACCTGCTAGCCAGATATACAGTTGTTTTCAAAATAATAGCAGTGTGTTGAAAAAAGTGAATAAAGCTGAAAATCCTTCTAATAGCTTTTATTTCCATCCACACAAATGCATTGGGAACACGACACATTCTATTCCAAATCAAAACATGAAGAAAAATAGATCAAATTTGTGTTGTTCCTCTAAATAAATTGAAGAAAAGTGAATATTAGACGGTTCAAAAAAATAGCAGTGTTTGTATTCTTCTTTACAAACTCAAACATTCACTATATAAACTGAGAAATGTTTGAAGATTTTGCTTCCCTTTGAATGACTTAATGAATATTTGGTTGTAGTCGCACTGTTTCTGAGAACTGCTGTACATCTGTGTTGTACGGAGTCACCCAACTTCTGGCCCCTGTGATCAGGTATTCCAGCCCAGGATGATTGGACTACATTCCACAGTTCTTCTCTTTTTCTTGGTTTTGCCTCAGAAACTGCATTTTTGATGTCACCCCACAAGTTTTCTATTGGATTAAGATCCGGGGATTGGGCTGGCCACTCCACAACGTTAATCTTGTTGGTCTGGAACCAAGATGTTGCACGTTTACTGGTGTGTTTGGGGTCGTTGTCTTGTTGGAACACCCATTTCAAGGGCATTTCCTCTTCAGCATAAGGCAGCATGACCTCTTCAAGTATTCTGATGTATTCAAACTGATCCATGATCCCTGGTATGCGATAAATAGGCCCAACACCGTGGTATGAGAAACATCCCCATATCATGATGCTTGCACCACCATGCTTCACTGTCTTCACAGTGTACTGTGGCTTGAATTCAGTGTTTGGGGGTCGTCTGACAAACTGTCTCCAGCCACTAGACCCAAAAAGAACAATCTTACTTTCATCAGTCCACAAAATGTTGCGCCATTTCTCTTTAGGCCAGTCAATGTGCTCTTTGGCAGATTGTAACCTCTTCAGCACATGTCTTTTTTCCAACAGTGGGACTTTGCGGGGGCTTCTTGCAGATAGCTTGGCTTCACATAGGTGTCTTCTAATTGTAACAGTCCTCACAGGGAACGTCACACCTTCTTTCATCTTCCTGGAGCTGATTGTTGGCTGAGTCCCCGCCATTTTGGCTATTCTTCTATCCATTCCAGTGGTAGTTTTTCGCTTTCTTCCACGTCTTTCAGGTTTTTGGTTGCCATTTTAAAGCATTTGCGATCATTTTAGCTGAGCAGCCGATCATTTTCTGCACTTCTTTCTATGTTTTCCCCTCTCTAATCAACTTTTTAATCAAGGTACGCTGTTCTGAACAATGTCTGGAACGACCCATTTTCCTCAGAATTTAAGAGAGAAATGCACTGTAACCGGCATGTACAACATTTGCTGCCTTCCTTCCTTAAATAAGGGCAATAATTGGCACCTGTTTTTCAAAAGATGAATGACCTCACTAATAGAACCCCACACTGCTATTATTTTGAACATGCCCCTTTCAATTAGTGATTCAATTACACAGAATCAGCAGCATGCATGTCATGACTGTTGGGTCTGTTGGATTTCTATTACTCTACTACACCTGCTAGGAAATTATTTGCCATGTAGAAATATCATTTCTACCAAAAACAGTGACTGATCCGGTTAGTGATGTCTGACTGCTATTATTTTGAAAACAACTGTATCTGAACTCAGAAGAAGCTAAAGGCACCGATGAAGGAGCTTGAGGACGTGGCTTCGCTGGAGGAGAGGTGAGTATTGGAAGGTTTAGTTCCGCTTTATTTCCATTTCTCCTTTTCTGAAAATATTGGTAGCCCGGCTATCATGTAGACCAGGGGGCACCAAACTTTTCAAACTGTATACAGTCCTTCAGACTTTAGGAGGGCCGGATTAGGGCCAGTGAGGATAGAAAATGTACTGGCCCCAGTGTCAGTGAAAATAAACATGGCCTCAGGGTTGATGGTCATTAGGAGGAGTAGTGCCCCACCATTGGTATTAGTGAGGTGAATAGTACACCATCATTGGTTCTAGTGGGAAGAATAGCACACCATAATTGGTTTCAATGGAAGAAGTGCTGCCCCATTGTTACATATTTAGTCTGGCTGAAAAAAGACAAAAGTCCATCCAGTTCAACCGTTAAAAAAAAAAAAAAAAAAAGTTATAATCCTATACTCACAGTATAGGAGGAAGGCCAAAGAAACCAGCAAAGCATGATCCAATTTGTTCCTGCAGGGAAAAAAAAAATCCCTCCTGATCCCCCGAGTGACAATCGGATATTCCCTGGATCAACTATTAAGCCTCTTAATAGGGAACCTTCACCCATTTTTCTCTCATCTTACCCTCCCTTTTCTCTCAATATCACAATTTTGGTTTTTCAAGATACTGTTTCTCGGGACCCCCTCCCCCAGTACTTTTGGAACAGAATGACATCCTAGTCGTTTACAGCTTCCTGGGATACTGATGTCACACATCCCATTGGTAGGCCGGCTGTCTCTTCCTGGTTCCCATTCCTCCAATGACGTGGCACATGCCTGTCATCAGGGGCCAGCTGCAAGAACCCAGAAGCAACCGCCAGCCCCCTGATGATGTAAGTAAAGAAGATGGCGACATGGGACCCAGCATGTGGTAATGAATTGCAGCTGGACAACACCGGACTTGCTGGACCGGAGTATATATTTTGAGGATAACCCAGTGAATAAGGTGAAGTTCCTTTTTTTTTTTTTTTTTTTTTTTTTTTTTTTTAATGGGATCTGTCTTTTGCTGAATAAATTTTAGCAAAAGACAAGTCAATACAAAAAAAAAAAAAGAAACAGGTAAGTCTCAATAAAGAGAAATAGAAATTGACAGGATCACAGGGCAAACTGAAGTATTCCAATGTCGCTAACACATCAACATAAAAAATACATACGTCTCAATTACAAATTGAAGATTAACGACAAATTATTATTATTATTATACAGGATTTATATAGCGCCAACAGTTTGCTCAGCGCTTTACAATATAACAGGAGACAATACAGTAACAATACAGTTCAATACAAGAGGGATAGGACGGCTCTGATCCTAGGAGCTTACAATCTAGGAGGGCGGGGTGAGTGGTACAAAAGGTAATAACTGTGGGGGATGGACTGGTTGTAAGAGTAGAAGATTCCAGTATTGGCTGAGGGCAGGATAGGCTTCCCTGAAGAGATAGGTTTTCAGAGATCGCCAAAAAGTGAGCAGAGTAGGCAATAGTCTGATAGATTGGGGTAGAGAGTTCCAGAGGATGGGGGAAGCCCTGGAGAAGTCCTGGAGAGGAGCATGGGAGGAGGAGACAAGGGAGCTAGAGAGTAGGACGTCTTGCGAGGAGCGGAGAGTACGGTTTGGGTGATATGTAGAGGCAAGATCGGTGATGTAATTTGGGGCAGAGTTATGAATGGCTTTATACATCAGTGTTAGTGTTTTGAATTTTATCCGTTGGGCAATAGGAAGCCAGTGGAGGGATTGGCAGAGAGGGGTGGCAGATACAGAACAAATCAAACCAACCTGAGGCTAGTGATACAAACCAACAATAACATCCAGGATCAGCAATTGAAAACCTTACTGTAATTAAGACACAGGGCAACCACGGCTAGGTCATCGGCTACAGCATTCGAGGAAAAAACGGGAAGTAGCAATGTACACAGAGGTCAGCAAACCCCCACAGCCGCCCAGTAAATATTATGGCAACATAGTGAAGTTCCTTTTTTATCTGCTCTACAGATCAGCCTGATACTGCTGTAGACCTCATGCACGAGGGCATAGGATTTTATTCTCAAAATATGTTGGATTTGTTTCTGCCAGAACGTGTCAGAAAAAAATGCCTCTAGTGTCATGTGTGTACATTTTATTATTTCAGGCTGTCAATTTACGCAGCGCTTTACGTATATATATCGTACATTTACATCAGTCCCTAACCCTCAAGGGGTGTACAGTCTAAGGTCCCTAACTCACATTCATACATACACATACTAGGGACAATTTAGACAGGAGCCAATTAACCTACCAGCATGTCTTTTGGAGTGTGGGAGGAAACCGGATTACCCAGACTCCAATCCACTATGCTCCCCAGTCCGCAGATCCTATCCATCCTGCGGGGATCGTCGGCTTTGTTTACAACTTACCTTTTCTTGGAGTGGGTCCGGTGTCACTGGGTATAGGTTGCATGCCGCTGATCCCCGCAGGATGGCTCGGATCTGCGGATTGAGCATAATGGATTGGAGTCCGATCCATTATGCTCGCCAATCCGCAGATTCGATCCATCCTGCGGGGATCGTCGGCTTGATTTACAACTTACCTTTTCGTGGAGCGAGTCCAGTGTCACCCAGTGCAGTCAGTGTCACCCGCTGCGGGCCGCACTCTCCGCACCTGCCTCGGAATGCCACTGGTAACATGTAACATGTGAACGTATCCTTTAATAAGTTGTGCAAGAGATACTGTTGACTGCAATTTTACATGATGGTCTGCAGGTGGCGTCGGTGTACCATTTTGTCGTTTCAATAAATCAGCACTTTCAGCAGCTGATGTAAGGCTGATCTTCAGCTTGAGGGACAGTTCACACTACATGCGTTTCAGTTGCTTTTTTTCTGCATCCAAAAACACACAGAAAGTAGGTTATATGGTTGACAATGTCATAGTTCACATCAGCGCTTGCCGTTCCAGTGTGTTCTGGTTGCAGAAAAAAAAATAAGTAGACCATGCTGCATTTTTCCTGCACAGAATTATACTGGAACGCGGTAAAATGCATCAAAAATGCACTGGAACGCACCAAAAATACACTGGAACACACATGTCCCTGTTTAAATTGAAGAAAGAGAGAGGAAAAAATGAATTGCAACGCATCAAAAACACACCATAATGCACCAAAAACGCACATGCAGAAACACATCCGGAACACATCTTGACTGCGTTTCTATAGTGTGAACCGGCCCGTAGTCTAGGTTCACACCTATGCGTTTTCTGGTTTGCAGAAACTCACTGCAGTCCATTTAACATAATTTCCTATGGGACAGGTTCACATGTTCGCATTTTCACCCGGTGCGTTTTTTGGAAAGGGTCAACCTGGGTTCACACCGATGTGGTGTGGAATTCGCACCGGTTTCTGTGCGATTTCTGCACCGCATCACAATCACACCCCGTTCATAGGAACCACTCCCGATGTGTATGTTAAGCTATCGACACCCTGAAATCTGTTCGCAAAACGCAGTCCGACGTGCAGAATCGTTTCACATGGGTGTGAATCCCCTTACAATCTGATTCTGGTGCAGACTAAAAAAGGGTCCTGCACATTTTTGTTGTGGATACGGTGCGATTTCAGCCATACAAAATGTGTAGCTCAAATTGCATGTGGTCTGCACAGGAATGTGGTGCGGTTCCTGTGTGAATCACATGCGTTGTGCGGCACTGCATCAGTGTGAACCCGGGCTCGGGGATTTTTGTAAACACAAAATGTTGCGTTTTTGGTCATATAGACTTCAATGAAGACACTGCAGAAAAGCATGTAGTGCGTTTTTGATGCCTTTTGCATTTTAATCTGCCCAGCAACAAGTTGGGGAAAAAACGCAAAACTCGTCAAAAACGCATGTGCAAAACGCACCACAAAAAACGGATCAAACGCAAACTGCAGAGGTGTGAACCAAGCCTTAGGTCCCTTTCACACGGAGCGGACCCATTTAGCAGATCCACTTGCTGAGCTTGGTTCAACCAGCAAAACAAAAAAACAAAACAGATCCCTGCATCAACACAAGTGATGTGAATGCAGAGATCTCTCCCACTGGTCTATTGTATTTGATGGTCGAACATAAGCAATGATCGAATGCTGGTTTTCCAGCATGCCCGTTGTTAGACCGGATGCAGGGATCTTTCCCACTGTTCTATTGTATTCGATGATCGAATGTAAGTGATCGAATGCTGGTTTTCCAGCATGTCCGTTCAACTGAAACTGGCCCTTAGACCAGAGGTATATGTACTAAAAGTAGCCTGGTGCCCAGGGGTGGACTGACCATTTGGAAACTCAGGCACTGCCCGAGGGCCGGGGGTCAGTAGGGGTCCCTATTAGATGCCCCTGGTACCGTTTTCATAGGCTTTTTTGAGTTTGGGCAAGGACACAGGGGCCCCATGATCCCCTATTGCCCAGGGGCCCCATGAGTTGTCAGTCTGCCCCTGCTGTTGCCTGATAAACCGACGAATTTTGAGTCCATGTTTACCAGCTTTAACCACTTCAAGTTTTTTACCCCCTTCCTGCCCAGGCCAATTTCCAGCTTTCAGCACTATCACACTTTGAATGACAATTGCGCGGTCATGCAACACTGTACCCATATGGATTTTTTTGAGACAGATAAAGCTTTATTTTTGTGGTATTTATTCACCACCGGGATTTTTATTTTTTTGGTATATAAATGAAAAAGTCCAAAAATTTTGAAAAAATAGTTTTTCTTATAAAATTTTGCAAATAAATAATATTTCTTCATAAATCTTGGCCAAAATTTATTCAGCTATCTTTTTAGTTTTTAGTAAAAAAAAATAACCCAAATTAGTTTTAACCAAAAATTATAATTTTTCAAAAAAAAGTTTTATTTTTATTTTTATATATAACTAATGTGGTTTTTTTTTTACATACTGTCACCTTAGCAGTGCAGTGTCACCATGGTGACACTGTACTACTTCTGGGGGGTGATGATTTTTTTTTTTTTTTACACTGATTGCCTTTACACCCATAAAAAGCTGCTCACAGGGAGCTTGCACAATCCAAAATGGCGGGCGCGGTTTATGAACAACAACCCGCCCCTGCACTGCCACCGTCCGACCGTTTATATACAGCGGCCGGATGGGAAGCGGTTAAAGTGTTACTAAACTCACAACAGTAAAATCAGTCTGTAGATGCAGTAAAGTATGCTTGTTATACTCACTGTGGGACCTAAGGGGTTAATCCTCTGCATTGCGTAAAAAAGGCTGTTTGATCCTGTCTTCTCTGATCCTCCCCTTCTTACACACTCCCCATTTCATCTCCTGATAGACCAGAGCCTCGGGGAAACTCTGCACATGCTCAGTTTGATGTGTACTGCTAGAGAGTTTTTTTTTTTTTTTTAATTTGGGAGGGTGTATGTGATCGGCACTGTCCAAACAGAGGGTCAGAGGTTATGCAATCTCAATAGGCAGTAAGAGGGGAATAAAAACTCCTCCTTCAAGCTTTAACCAGTGCTCAGCCGAACACTGATAGAAGTTACACAACTGCTATATGCTTCTGATGATAAAACGTATTTAGCAGCTTATATTTACTAAAATCATTGCATTTTCATGTTGCGTGTACTGTGGGAGACCAGATATATTGAATGCAGGGTCCGGGGAGAGCGGATATAGTGAATGCAGGGTCCGGGGAGAGCGGATATAGTGAATGCAGGGTCCGGGGAGAGCGGATATAGTGCATGCAGGGTCCGGGGACACCAGATATAGTGAATGCAGGGTCCGGGGAGACCAGATATAGTGAATGCAGGGTCCGGGGAGACCGGATATAGTGAATGCAGGGTCCGGGGAGACCGGATATAGTGAATGCAGGGTCCGGGGAGACCAGATATAGTGAATGCAGGGTCCGGGGAGACCAGATATAGTGAATGCAGGGTCCGGGGAGACCAGATATAGTGAATGCAGGGTCCAGGGAGACCAGATATTGTGAATGCAGGGTCTGAGGAGACCAGATATAGTGAATGCAGGGTCTGGGGAGACCGGATATAGTGAATGCAGGGTCTGGGGAGACCGGATATAGTGAATGCAGGGTCCGGGGAGACCGGATATAGTGAATGTAGGGTCCAGGGAGAGCGGATATAGTGAATGTAGGGTCCGGGGAGAGCGGATATAGTGAATGCGGGGTCTGGGGAGACCGGATATAGTGAATGCAGGGTCCGGGGAGATCAGATATAGTGAATGCAGGGTCCAGGGAGATCAGATATAGTGAATGCAGGGTCCGGGGAGACCGGATATAGTGAATGCAGGGTCCGGGGAGACCGGATATAGTGAATGCAGGGGAGATATTTTAACATGTAGGTGGTGTTTAAGTTGGCTGACAATAGCGTTCACTTTGTTCACACTGTAAAGAGATCCGGAGGAGGTTCTGTTAATCACAGGCTGTGTCACGCCCCTTAAGCCCATGTCTATGGTGTGTATGTTCTGGAACTAACTGGGGGGGGGGGGGTGAAGCCTCCATCAATCACCATCCTATATCCTGCATCCATAGTGTTTACCAATATGAGGACATGGAGGAGGGAGGGGAGTGCTATTTACCATGGTGTATAGGCCCACGTTTGTGACTCAATAGTCACATGGGCTGCATAGATATGAAAAAGGATAAATGAACAGCTTAGAAGGGAACTGAAACTGGAGCATGCTCAGTAGATGTGGCAATGGCTGGTCTACACAATCCCAAGCTTCAGCAGACACATGCGCAAGGAGGGAGGGACAGGGCACAGCAGGATCAACCAGGATTTTTGCAATCTACAGAAAACGAATGCTCTAGTGCAGTGGTCAGGGGCACTATTCCTCCCACTCATGCTAATCACGGAGCACCATTCCTCCCACTGACACCAATGATGGGACACTGTTCCTTCCACCGATACCAATGATGGGACACTATTCCTCCCACTGATACCAATGATGGGACACTATTCCTCCCACTGACACCAATGATAAGGCACTATTCCTCCCACTGATACTAATGATGGGGCACTATTCCTCCCACTGACACCAATGATGGGGCACTATTCCTCCCACTGATACCTATGATGGGGCACTATTCCTCCCACTGATACCAATGATGGGGCACTATTCCTCCCACTGACACCAATGATGGGGCACTATTCCTCCCACTGACACCAATGATGGGACACTGTTCCTCCTACTGATAACAATGATGTGGCACTATTGCTTCAACTGACAGCAATGATGGGGCACTATTACTCCCCTAATACTAATATTGGGGTGTTGTTTACTCCACTGACACCAGGACACTTGCTTCTCCTACTGGCTACAGTCCGGCCCCTCTAAAGTCTGAAGGACATTAATCTGGCCCTTTATTTGGAGACCCCTGCTGTATCGGATGAGTGAGCATGGACACAATGTAATAAAGCATGTATTGACAGTTTATAATGATTCAGGTTTACTGACACTTTAAGTAATTGGTGTGTATGGAATATTACGGGAAATAAGGATCTTGTTTAGAGTTACCGTACTTTAAAGCAGAACGCCATCCCAGAAATGTACTAATCCTTTAAAAGACAAGGAACTGGATGAAATTCACTCAGTGGGTGGGCTTTGACTTTTGTTAAAGGAGTCTGCTGGAACATTTTTTGTTGAATGGCAGGTGCATCCAATAAGATGCAGCTGCTGTTTGGGTGTTTTGACATTTCTTTCCACCACAAGATGTCCTCAGTCTTCTAGGTGGAATAATATTCAACACCATTCAGCCCACATCCTGCACCCCAGGGGGATATCATCCTGCAGCCTGGGCTCAAGGTCACTGGACAGCATGCACAGTCAATATTTAACCCTCCCCCCCCCCCCCTTTACTTTCCTTCCCCACCACATCATGGGAGAAAGGGACCCATGATGTCATGAGACTGAGAAAGCAATGTCCTGCCTCTACCAAGCTGTCTCCCTCTATACAGTACAGAGACACAAGTATGGTGTTTCTTCTGCAATAAAAAGCCCACCTGATTGCCTGTTTTTTATTTTACAATTTAGTTAGTGGCTCCTGTAAGACCCTTGGAATGGAGCCAAGTGCCTTGGGTCAATGAAACTTCTGTGCACGTGTGCAGGAGTTACATTATCAGAGTCGGCCTGTTGACCAAAGAGGACAACAGTGAATCCAAAGAATGATATGATTACTGGCAGGGGTATATTCAAGTAACAGCTGGGGGGGGGGGGGGTGAAGTACAGAACAAAGGAAGGAGCAGCAGGGAGATCCTTACACTGAAAATCTTCAGGTACAGCTTCCTCTCCAGCATAGAGAACAGTGAGCAACACAATAGTGATCCTGTGCAGTGAACAGGAAAAGGATTCAAATTCCTGGGTTGGAGCAACCTAGTTGCTGGCTTAAAGCACAACTGAATCTTGAATGATTATTGTAGGCTGTAAATACATTAATCATAAATATACCTTCCTCTAACACTGACCGATCGATGATGTCAGTCACTGCTCCATCCGCTGTCACCATCTCCTTTGCTGTTATTTCTGGATCTTCAGTTGTCTTCTTTGGCCAATGGGCAGCCTCTGATTAGGTCATTCTGCACACAGAAGACATGTGCAGTTCGTTTCATTCCGAATTGAAACTCAACAGAATTTTCCTTTATTCAGAGATTCAAATGTATCCGAATTACAACAGGAACAACTTTAAATGGATCTGAAATAATTAAACGAAACTTGGTCGAAATTCGAATCAATTCGAATTGGAAAACCCATTCTAAAAACAAATTAAAAAAACAGTTTGTATTTGAAAACAAGAATAGAATAGAATAGAAAAGAATAGAAAATAAAAGAATAGAATATTCACCGACTTGGCGTGGTGATGTCAGAGCCCCTCCCCTACGCGTTGCACCACCGGTCACGTGACTTCATCAGGGGCAATTGATCATCATCACATCAGTGCACATTTTATTCTTTTAGGATAAACAGCTTGTTTAGCCTGTATTTTTGGGCTAAAAATGGAGGTGAGCGCATAATTGAGCTTCATATATACCACAATCATCTATATGTTGGAGTGAATTCACCCATTTGTACCTATCTCTCAGAAAAGGAGGATTTTCCTTTATTATTGATATTGGACACATAATGATGTTACTACACTAAAATTTCTCTATATCCCAAAGGGATCATTTGGGCGTTTTTGTGTGTTGTTTGGACGGTATATGTGAGGACACACACTGTTTTTTTGTATCGATGTGGGAGCGCAGCACAGTTATTTATTTTTATATAGGATTAGTGTACACTGCATGGGGCATGTGCTATACAGTGTGTGCAAAAAAATGAACCCCCCCCACAAAAACGCATCAAAAATGCGTCAAAAACGCAATGCAGAAACACATCAAACGCAACCTGCATAGGTGTGAACCTAGGATTAGTGTACACTGCATGGGGCATGTGCTGTACAGTGTGTGCAGAAAATGAAAACCCTCTAAAAGGGAGAAGCAGCACTTTTTTGCAAGAACAGACTTTATATTATTCTTCTGCCAAAAATTCTACATTTTGTTCTTTATTTTTTAAGTTTACTTCCACTTTATATGTATGTGTTTTAAACTGATATTTTATATCTTTTTAATACATATAGATACAATTTTTGTTTTGCAAATAAAAATTCAAAGCAGGTTACACCATTGACACAAAACTATGGGATATCTAAAAGAAGAACACAACAGTAGTTGTCTCCTTTCAGATACTCTGCCTGGTTGCAACCTAGGACAAAACTCTATACTACTTGTGTGTGTACCTATTAGTTTGAGCTATTGAGCTCTCTTAATAACAGGCTTTTTGCAGTAGGAGATAAGGGGAAACTATAAAACCTTTGAAAAGGAGCAGAACGCTCCACCTGCTGGCTGAGTATGATACTAATGTAACCTGTACTGTAGCTAATAACTGCTGTGGAACTTCATCCTTTGTTGCTGCTGTATTGTCCTTTTGCAGTGCGGACAGTGTTAAACTGAATATTCATGAATGCAGAAGTGCAGCAGCAATCTTTAACCTCTCTGGAGGTATTCCCGAGTGTAGCTCGGTGTAAAGTTTTAGCACCACAAGCGGTAACACTCGGGAATACCCTGCAATATTGCTCCGGGATCTCTTCTTCACTTCACTTACCTTGTCCTTTGCTCCCATGATGTCCCCCCTGCAGTGTCCCCAGCAATCTCCTCCGGCCGATGCCGGCATCCATCTTCTGGGTTCCGTCCCCTGCGAACGTCGGGACGTACGGGGACGTAACCTGCGGGAAATTTAAAAATGTGAACAAGTGACATTCACTAAAATCACATAGTAAAACATTCCTATATCAAACCATTTCAAATACATTTTGTCCCGAGTGCTTTGTCCTGTTCCCTGCCTGCATTTTTACTGTTCTTTCTGCCTGGAAACTGAGAAACGTCCATGGCGTCCAAAAAGCGTCCCTTTAGGTCAAAAGCGGTTTTAGACCGGCTAGAGAACAGCGATAGTAAATCAGAACCACTTGCAGAATTAAGTGATAATGATTCGTGGGGGAAATTCCTCATCAGACACTGAAAACGATTCTGCGACTTTGCTCAGTGATGTGCGAACTTGGCGCTATATTTCAAATTTCAGTGTTTTTGGTTTGATTATATTATTGAATTAAATTTATTATTATTATATTATTATTTTTTATGATTATTTATTAAATTATAATTTATAATTTCGTGTTTCAAATTTTAACATACCCGGGATGTTTACTAGACTCTTTTTCAGACATATTTCAGTAAGGTATTCCTAAAAATTACAGGCCTACAATAAAAAAAATACATGCAACAAAATGTACCACTTTGAGCACAGAAATACTGACATAATCAGACCGCTAGGGAGGCTACGGAGCCCACTTTGCAATGCTCACCTATGCAGTGTTTCCAGTGCCGGAGGCAGTCATCTTGGCTGTGTCTGGATCGATTCTGGAGGACAGGGATTGGTTGATGCAACAAAGCAAGGAGAGTTGTGTGTCTGCAGGCTGAGAGGAAAGGAAAGAACAGTCCTAAAAGGAGAAGCAAAGCTGAAGCTAATTGGGCTGTACTTCTGCACTCCTGTGACCCATTTTTAGCCGACAATGGGCAAAGGTCCGCTGTCAGCTGACTTCACTCAAAAAGTTGGGATCCACCTACAGAGGCAGATCTAGGCTTTGTGAGGCCTTTGGCTCCATGCACACGGGGTGTTTTAATAATGCTGGTAACGTTAACTGTGTAAAGTCACGTTAAAAACTTTAGTTTTTCAGTGGTTTTTAGCGGTTTTGTATTAGTGTTTAGTGGCATTTTTTCGCGTTTTGCGTTTTGTACCCAAAAAATATTTATTTTAGTCAAAACAAGTCCAAAAACGCTGATTTACTGCAATTTACCACATTTTGCCACGTTTTTCAGCATTATTTATTTCAGGTACTTATATAGCGCTGTCAATTTACACAGCACTTTACATATATATTGTACATTCACATCAGTCCCTAACCCTCAAGGGGTGTACAATCTAAGGTCCCTAACTCACATTCATAAATTCATATACTAGGCCCAATTTAGAGAGGATCCAATTAACCTACCAGCATGTCTTTGGAGTGTGGGAGGAAACCGAAGTACCCGGAGGAAAACCACGCAGGCACAGGGAGAACATGCAAACTCCAGGCAGGTGTTGCCGGGGTTGGGATTTGAACCAACAACCCTAGTACTGCCAGGCAGAAGATTTAAAGTATATCGCAAAAAAAAATATTTCTTATTATTATTATTATTATACAGGATTTATATATCTCTTTTAAAGCTAGCAGGGGGTCTGAAAAAGAGATATGGCTGCTGGCTGAAAGGAACCCTGCCATAGCTGACTGCAATCAGATGAGATCTGAGAGAAGCAACGAGACTGCTTATTGCACAGGACCTTGCCTCAGAGACCAGGAACCGTCTTCCTGGGAGGGTGTGATAGGCAATGAATAGTCCCCGATGTTGCTCATGGTGTCTCTGTAGTTAATCTTGCCCCACTGATTTGGTGCACATAAAGTGGATACCCTCTGTGGATATTGAGAATTATAATTAACCACTTTACAACTGTGCTATAGCCAAATGATGGCTACAGAGCAGTTGTCCAGTTCTAGTAGGGCGTCTCATGACGTCCTCTCAGAACGCGCCCCCGACGATGTCAGTGATCACTCTGTCCTATGGACAAAGCTGATCACACGACTAGGTAAAAGGCCAATCACAGCGGACTTTTACCACGTGACCAGCTGTGTTTAATGACACAGCTCATCACAAAGTAAATATATTTGCCGGTTATCTTCACGCTAACACAGTGCGAGGAAAGTACTGCCGATAACTGGCAAATGTCACAGAGCAGATCTTCACTGATGATCAGTGCCGATTGTCAGTGCCACTTGGCAGTACCGCCTATCAATGCTGCCCAGAAGTTGTGCCCATCAGTGCCACCAGTCAGTGCCCATAAGTGCCACCTATCAGTGCCCATCATTGCTGCATATAAGTGCAGCATCATCAGTGCCTCCTCATCGATGCCTACCAGTGCCACCTCATCAGGGCAGCCTATCAGTGCCCATCAAAGCTGCCTATCTGTGCCACATCATCAATGCCTATCAGTGCTCCCTATCAGTGCAGCTTCATCAATGCACATCAGTGAGGGAGAAAAATTACCTGTTTGCAAAATTTTATAACCGAATCTAAGAAAAACTTTTTTTTTTTTAATTTTTTGCTATTTTTTTGTTTATAGTGCAAAAAATAAACCCCCCAGTGGCGAATAAATACCACCAAAGCACTATTTGTGTGGAAAAAATGATAAGAATTTCATTTGGGTACAATGTTGCATGACCGCGCAATTGTCATTCAAAGTGCAACAGCACTGAAAGCTGAAAATTGGCCTGGGCAGGAAGGAGGTAAAAGTGCCCGGTAGGCAAGTGGTTAACGCAAGTGGAGTTCAGCTTTAATGTACATTGCATTTCAGGGAAAACAATAGTGACTGACGGAGACAAAACCCAACATGGCCAATCGATTTTTCTCTTGAGGACTAGGTGGAGCAAGTCTAGAAATGAGGGTGCTTACATATTTGCAGTCATTGTTTAGTCTGCTTTTACTAACCAGATCTGGGCAAGATGACCTACACTGCATCCACTCATTACACTTCTTTTCTACAATCCACTGCCATTAAATGCAGTAGGCAGAGCTTTTGGGTTAGCACTGCAGTCTCTTGTCACATGACACTGGTTCTCACTGCCTCCTTTAGCAAAACCAACAAGGGGGGAGAGTGGGACAACAAGATGGCAATTAAAATGATGCGTAACAAAATGTAAGATATATTTGCTGTCAATTTTCGTTTTTTCTGGAGTTCTCTTTTAAGGAAACGAAGGCTTCGCTGTTAGGGCTTTGTGGCGGCCTGAGTGACAAGAAGGGGAACATTGAAGCTGAAGCTTACAAAACACGATAAGCATGTACAGCGAGTTCCCAAAATGCTGGCCAGTTTAACCAGCGCAGTCTGCATGTGACTGAACGTATGTGTAAATATATGGATTACAACATGTCAATGCAAGTGACCGATCCCTTTAATGGGCTATTTTTAGCCAAGTGTCTTAAAGGAAACCTACAGTCTCACAATAGGCTGGAAATACATCGCCTGGTACATACTAGAAGTTATTTTTCATTCAACCCAATGGGCTGAATGAGAAAAAATCTGAGAGATCACCATACTAACACAAGCAATGCTAGTGTGTCAATCTCCCCTACTGCGCCTGTGAGTCCCCCCCCACTTTCACCAGAATACACTGATCATGCTTCTAGCCATTGGCTGCCAGCGCTGATCAGGTGCAGGTCCAATTCGATAGAGAAAAGCTTCTGTGGAACAGACAACTGTAGACACGGGCCAAAAGTTGGCCATTTCCTGATTTTGGATGATTTTTGGCCGTGTGTACAAGGCTTAAGTGTTGCGTATAGGTGACCACATACTGTAACTTCCAACTATCCCTTAATCACTTAAGGACCACCCACAGCATATATACTGCGAGCAGGTATCCCCACTGCGCTGGATCACACACATGTACGTGATCTAGCATTTCTGGGTAAAAGGCGTGTGTGCCCCCCCCCCTCGCACCATCTATGCTGTGATTCGGTACAACACAATTCGGTCATCAGGTTCCAGCCAGTGATTTATGGCAGTACAGAGCCCTGTGTTTGCTAACAACACAGGGCTATGTACACAGAGCAGCGATGAGGCTGAGAGAGAGAAAAAAACAGCAACATCTCTTAGTGAAAGTAGCACATATTACACATTGTTAGGCACACAGGATTGGTGGGCGGATGCCCAGCCTCTTTCTGACAACACTCTAGAGACACTGCATGCAGACACATTTACACCTCAGTACCAAGATATCTTTGCTTCAGATCCTTCACCACAACCTGTTATCTTCATTGAATTACCATTACTCACTACTGTATATGGGCCCCATCATTGCTAGCAGAAAACAGCTACTATCACATCAGGAACTTTAAACATCTCAGGACTTAAGTTGCTGTTTCTAGTTAAAGGGACCTCTTCACATCTAAGCCATTGTTATACAAATTATAATCTGTTAATCATTGATATTTGGTTATTTCCATTTCATCAGTGTTTTGCTTTTATGTGTTAACTGGGGATGTACCTCCTAAACCTTCATTCTGTGGTCTACTCTTTTGAACAAGTCTAATATACTGTAGAGGTGTCTCTTGCATTATTGTTTAATACTGTTGAAATTTGTCTGAACCCAGAGTGTCAGAGGTGTCAGGAGGCTTGCAAGGTCAAGAGAGCTACTGGGGACAAGCATGATCAAGTGGCCCCTGCAGGGGTAGAGCTACATTTGGGGGCTCATCTGGGATGTCTCCCACAGTTAGCCCTAGCAAGTGGAGTCATAAGCCAAGAAGTGAAGAAATTATGGACTCCGCAGCTGAGTAGGCCGAGAGCAAAGCAGCGAATGGTGGTTGAGATACCAGAGCTTGAACAGACTGAGAGGGAAGTCTGTCAGCTGATGAAGAATCTGGTGCTAGACCAGGGAGACCATCTCATTGACATGAGGATGGAATGTGCTATGGACTGCCTTGTGTATTACTAGAACAGAAGGAAATTATACCTGCTGGTTTCCAGAAGGACAGCATAAGTTTGATAAAAGGGGTTGAGGCCCGGGTGATCCCATTGTTTCTCACTGTGGAATCAGTAGGGGATCACCCATGAGCAACAGCAAAAACTCTGGTGTCGGTGGATGCTGACTCACTCCCCAATTGGGTTCCCCCTACCTCATTCTACACGGACATGAGCAGGGGCGGACTGACAACTCATGGGGCCCCCGGGCAATAGGGGATCATGGGGCCCCTGTGTCTTTGCCCAAACTCAAAAAAGCCTATGAAAAAGGTACCAGGGGCATCTCATGGGGCCCCCTACTGACCACGGGCCCTCGGGCAGTGCACGAGTTTCCAGATGGTCAGTCCGCCCCTGGACATGAGCAAGCTAATTGAGAACTTAGTGAAGTATATCTCTGCTTTTTTCAGTCAGAATCTTTGCTTTTTCTTGGGAGAGGAAGAGTTTGAAGCCTGAATGGATCAGGCAACTCGTATTGTGGAAGAAAGGGAAGTCCCAGAAGCAGTCAAAACACAGCGACCAAGTGAAAGTCTTACAGGGCCTGCAAATGAAGTGATTCGCAGTATGAGGATGGGAAAGCAGGAATATATAGAAATGGACTATAGTTACTTAGTTACATGGTTTGTCTGGTTGAAAAAAGACAAAAGTCCATCCAGTTCAACCATTAAAAAAAAAAGCTATAATCGTATATCCACAGTTGTTTCAGAGGAAGGCAAAAAAAACCCAGCAAAACATGATCCAATTTGCTCCTGTAGGGAAAAAAATTCCTTCCTGATCCCCCGAGAGGCAATCGGATATTCCCTGGATGAACTTTACCTATAAATGTTAGCATCCAGTTATATTCTGTGTATCCAAAAAAGAATCCAGACCTTTTTAAAGCAATCCACTGAGCTGGCCAGAACCAACTCTTGAGGGAGCATATTCCACATTTTCACAGCTCTCCCTGTGAAGAAACCTTTCTGTGTTTGGAGATTAAATTTCTTTCCCTCCAGCCATGAAGAGTGCCCCCTTGTCTTCTGTGATGACCCCAGGGTGAATAGCTCACCGAGTTCACTATATGAACCACTGATGTATTTATACATGTTGATCATATCCCCCCTTATGTATTATACATGTTGATCATATCCCCCCTTAATCTCCTCTTCTCAAGAGAGAATACATTCAGTTCCTCTAATCTTTCCCCAAAGCTGAGCTCCTCCCATATTGATGCTTTGTATGCTGTCTTCAACTGAGCAGAGAAATTTCCAGACCTTTTGTATAAGTTCGAGTGTGCTTTTCAGCATATCTAAATACATTGCTCGAGTAGATAAAATTCTACATCAGATTATCCTAACGAAAAGGATTGATCTACGGAATGCTGACAAAGTCCGCTTGGAGCGGATCTTACAAGGTGCACAAGCTAACCATTGGATTGAGCTGGAACTATTACTCAAAGGACCACAAGCAGCTCCCACTTTCCCTGAATTAGTGTGAGAGGTGAGAGAGGAGGAAGCTTTATTAGAGAAGAATCAAGACCTGAGAGAACTACGAAAATCTGCTCCCAAGCAGGAGAAAGTGTCAGCTTGGGTGGTACAGGTAGATAAGTACTTCACTGATGAGGATAGTAATGGGAGCCAAAAGCAAGCGAAAACTCCAGCTCTTCAATCTCCAAAACTGTCAGTGAGGAAGCCCCAGCCGACCTGCTGGTTCAAGTTCAGAATCAGCAGAGCTTTCTGCGAGCGACGGAGACACAAGCTAAAATGCAGGAAGCCAAACCAGATCAGAGTGGAGCCCAGTCCTCAGTTTATGAAGAGCATAGGTGCTTATGTGTGGAGAAACTGGTCATTTTAGGGCTCAGTGCCCCAGGAAAATGACTGAGCCAGATCTAACCGTTGTGCTAAAAGTGCTAAAGGCAATACAGAAGCTTCTCTTCACCGAACTAAAGGGAAAACATCAGGAGGCCTCAATGAAGGAGCTAACTGAGGGCCCTGAGAATAACCAGGGCTCCAAACGACAGAAAAGTCTGAAAGCCAAGCAAAAATGTAAGCGGAAGTATTCCAGACTCTCATCAGAATCCTCAAAGAAGCCTAACTGAAAGCCATCAAAGCCAGGGGGAAATGCGCAGAAAATCAATGAACCACCTCTACCTAAAGTCACTGTCAGATCATTCCAACAACTAGCAGGAAGAACAAAGGGTCAAGCCAACGGTGACATGCCAGTCAAGTTACTTGAGAAGCTGGTAGGTCTCTCTCCTGTAGCATCAGTTCAGCTGGAGGGAATATACACTAAGGCACTGTTAGACACCAGGGCCCAAATGACCTTGCAATACAGAGACTTTTATGACAAATACCTGACACATATTCCTTTGTGCTAGATGGAAGAATTGCAAATCTGGGGTATTAGCTCTGAAAAGATTTCCTGTGATGGCTACATTCCAGTTAAAACAACTTTTGGTCCCTTGACCCCAGGGAAAACAGAGACATTTGATATGTTAGCAGTTGTGTGTTCCAGACCTCCAGGGACAGTACAAAACTCCCTATTGGAACCAACACTGACCTAGTGAGAAGGTTGATTATTCCTTTAGCTGAGAATGAAATCCTCACACTCAATGAAATACACCCTCAATTGCATCAAGCCTTTCAACAGGTGGTTCAGGAGCAAAGAGCTCTAACAGAAGGAGTGGGAAAATTGTGGAGGCTAAGAGCCAGGGAAAGAGTGCTTCAGCCTGGTAAAATAGTCTGTATGAAGGCCACAGTCATGTTGACTTGGGATCAGACAGGACCCTTCGTCGTCTTAGAGACTGATTCACGACAAGGAAATATGGGAGTGGAGCTGGTCTCTAAAATAGTGCCCAGAAGAGCCTTGTCCAGGAATGGAGGGAAGGTGCCATTTACTCTCTGAAATGGTACCGACTTTCCTATCAGGTTAAAGTCCCGAATGTTGCTTAGACAAGTGAGTTTGGCTACTCCGGTAACACCTGCTGATTTGGTGAAGGGAGAATCCAGAGGAAGCTCAGAAGGGGAGTCTTCTTCCTCACATACCACTATCTCCTAAGTGGGAGAAAAGAGTCAAGGATCAGTTGTTAAGATGGGAAAATACTGGCTGACTTTGACGTGAGATGTGCTAAAAGTGCTCAGCTTAAGATCTGGCTGCAGGAAGACAGGCCGTTTAGGGAGAGAGCAAGGTAAATACCTTTTGGGTGACCTAGAAGACCTCAGAGAGCAACTTGCTGAGCTGAAAAAATTGGGAGTCATTTGAGAATCCTGGAGCCCTCATGCTTCTCCTATATTTGTAGTGAGGAAGAAAAATGGGACCCTGTAGTTGTATAGTGACTGTAGAACTCTGAACAGAAGAACCATTCTCGATCAGTACACCACTCCTCATATCGAAGATGCCCTTCAATGTCTGTCAGGGGTGAAATGGTTTAGTGTCCTAGATTTGAAAAGTGGGTACTATCAGATCCCCATGCATCTGGACGATGGAGAAAAGACTGTGTTTGTTTCCTCATTAAGGTTCTTTGAGTTCAGCCGGATGCCTCAAGGACTATCAGGGGTTCCTGCCACATTCAAAAGTCTAATGAAGTTCGTAGTGCGCTCCAGTGCTGGTTTACGCAGATCCTACCAAACTATACAAGCTCCATGTGGATGCCACTCAAGAGGGGCTGGGTAGGGTCCTATACCAAGAGGAAGATGGGAGGTTATGTCCCATAGATTATGTAAGAAGAAGTCTTATTCCATCTGAGAAAAACAACCCTGTGCATAAGTTGGAGTTCTTGGCCCTGATGTGGGCCGTCGTCAACAAATTGAAGGACTATCTGTATGGGGCCTCCTTTGAAGTCAAGACAGACAATATCCCCTAACTTATCTTTTGACAAAAACAAAGCTAGATGCCACTAGACATTGTTGGGTAGCCACTTTGTCGGGATTTCAATTCAGTTGGAAATATCAGCTGGAAGTAGGGAACCAAGATGCTCACGCTTTATCCCGAAGACCACATAATCGGGACACAGTTCCAGAAAGCTGGACTCGTGACATCCAAGGGAGTCCAGGCTTTGTGCCAAGGCATTGATCATTGGCACAAAGGAGCTGTTGGAGCTAAGGCCATTGTGACCTCATCGGGAGTGCTCAAAAGCTACTGCAACTTGCCTGAAGTGAGAAGCGAGGGGCTCTCACAGTTGTCAAAAAGAGACACGAAGGTGAATCAGAAATGAAGACCCGCTCTGCAGTTTAACTTTGAAAGCTCTGACCAAACAAGATCCCAACCTGCTACTAAATGGTTCCATTATGAACTCCAAATAAATCTATAAAGAATGGAACTGGCTGCAGGTATGAGATGGCATCATCTATTGGCGGGGTCCTTAAGGAGATTTGGAAGAAGATAAGCTGTACTAATGCCATATCTTGGTAGGTTTGCAGTTGTGCCATACTCTTTCCATTTTCGGATGATGGATTGAACAGTGCTCCGTGAGATGTTCAAAGCTTGGGATATTTTTTTTATAGCCTAACCCTGCTTTAAACTTCTCCACAACTTTATCCCTGACCTGTCTGGTGTGTTCCTTGGCCTTCATGATGCTGTTTGTTCACTAATGTATTCTAACAAACTTCTGAGGGCTTCACAGAACAGCTGTATTTATACTGAGATTAAATTACACACAGGTGGGCTCTATTTACTAGTATGTGACTTATGAAGTCAATTGGTTCAACTAGATTTTAGCTAGGGGTATCAGAGTAAAGGGGGCTGAATACAAATGCACACCACACTTTTCAGGACGAGTTTACTAAAATCAAGCTTGTCATTTAGACTCCATGTACACTGCAGCTGCTAAACTGACGTTTAGGAGCTTTTCTGCATTTTTTTTTCAGCAGCCCCTGAACTCTCCCTAATGTTTTCCTATGTGTCCATGTACACTATGTTGTTTACAGGCAGTTGAGTTTACAGTCGTTTTTTTGAACGCACCAAACTTGCGTTCAGGAGTAGATCTTATCAGCGTTTAGACGTGTGTAAACGCAGCTAACCGTGTTTATAAGCGTTTGCAATTTTTTTTTAACTCTTCCATTTCCAGATAGTGTCCACAGCCTTTTTTCATCATGAAAAATGCATGCAAAGAGTTTTCCCGGTACTCAGATGGACCTGGTACACCATACTTTGAGGTTTCGCATGAAAAAAATATGTTGGACACTGCTGAAATAATTTCTGCACAGAAATGAGCTGGAACACATCCAAACACCACAAAAAAAAAAGACAGCTAATCTCAACAAATACTGCTTTCTCTGCTTCTGCTCTCTCTATTTCACTCAAAATGTCTGAAATAGTTATTTTTTTACTGTTTTTCAGTGCATTTTGGAAGGTCTCCTGAGTCTATCTTTAAAAAACGCTTCTAAATGCAAACTCTCATAAACGTGCATAAACCCACATAAACGCGGTATGCAAACAAGGCTTAACAGACGTTTTTTAACCTATGTTATGCCAGAGTCGGTTTCCATCGTTCAGAAGTGTCCCGTGTACATGACAAATTGGGTCTGGTCACAAGGGTCTCCTACCCCCAGTCACAAAGGGGTTAATTGGGGGCTGTGGTTGCCTTTGTCATATTGACTCTGTTATGTGGTTACCCTGGGGGATTCGTTTGTGCAACAAAAACAGGCTTATTTGCCATGACACCAAAAACAGGTGACTCAGTGAGATGACAGAATCATGTTATCTAATGCCTTCCAGCTGCTGAGGGACTGCAAGAGTCAGCAAGTCCCACTTGGAGGCTATGTTCTGAAAACACTAAAAGAATGGCAATTATTCTGACCCTCTGGCTTTAATATGTAGAACCACTCAACAGACGTGTGGCTGATTACCAATGTAAGGAACATACTTCTCACTGATCACCAATGTAAGGGACATTCTTCTCACTGACCACCAATGTAAGAGGCATTCTTCTAATTGACCACCAGTGTAAGGGGAATTCTTTTTACTGATCACCAATGTAAGGGACATTCTTCTCACTGACCACCAATGTAAGGTGCATTCTTCTAATTGACCACCAATGTAAGGGGCATTCTTCTCACTAACCACCAATGTAAGGGGCATTCTTCTCACTGACCACCAATGCAAAGGACATTCTTCCCACTTATCACAAATGTAGGGGACATTCTTGCCACTGATTACCAATGTAAGGGACATTCTTCTCACTGACCACCATAGTAAGGGGCATTCTTCTTTTTGACCATCAATGCAAAGGACATTCTTCTCAATGATCACAAATGTAGGGTACATTCTTCTTACTGATCACCAATGTAAGGGCCATTCTTCCCTCTGACCACTGATATAAGGAACATTCTTCCATCTGACCATCAATGTAGGGGCCATTCTTCCCTCTGACCACTGATATAAGGGCCATTCTTCCCTCTGACCACTGATATAATGACATTCTTCCATCTGACCATCAATGTAAGGGGCATTCTTCCCACTGATGTAAGGGACATTCGTCTCACTGATCACCAATGTAAGGGGCATTCTTCTCACTGATCACCAATGTAAAGGCATTCTTCCCTCTAACCACCAATGTAAGGGGCATCCTTTTCACTGATCACTAATGTAAAGGGCTTTCTTCCCATTGACCATCAATGTAAGGGGCATTCATCCTACTGATCACTAATGTAAGGAACATCCTTCAATGGGGCATTCTTCCCACTGAACATCACTGTACAGGAGATTGTTCTCTGATCACCAATGTAACAGGCATTCTTCCCACTTTCCATTAATGTAAGGGGCATTCTTCCCACTGATCACTAATATAAGGGATATTCTTCCCACTTACCACTGATATAAAGGGACATTCTTCCATCAGACCATTAATGTAAGGGGCATTCTTCCCACTAACCATCAATGTAAGGGACATTGTTCCCACTGACCAGCAATGTAAGGGGCATTCTTCCCTCTGACCATCGATGTAAGGGGCATATTTCCTTTGACCATCAATGTAAGGGACATTCTTTCCTCTCATCTTTGATGTAAGGAGCACTCTTCCATCTGACCACAGGAAGAATAGTGTCCCATCCTTCATATCAGTGGGAGGAATGGTGCCTCATCGTTGGTGTCAGAGGGAGTAATAGAGCCCCGTCATTGGGTCAATGGAAGAAAAAGATTTTGAAAAGCCAGCTCTGCAACAAAACAAAAACAAACAAAAAAACATTTTTTTTTCACTTCTATATAAGCAGCTTGCAGTGTATGTCAATATACAAAATTAGAACACAAAATAACTAATAATTGCAACGCTGTAAAAACAAAAATTAACCCAAACAACATACAACAATAGAAAGTCCAATTCTCACTTAGAGTATCAAAGTCCTTATAGATATTTAAATCAATTATAAGTTCCTTTAAGGAATCACTATCTAGAAAGGAAATTGTCCTCAGGTGATCCATCGTTGGTGTCAGTGGAAAGAATAGTGTTCTGTCATTGTTGTCAGTTGGAGGAGTAGTGCCCCAAGGACCAGATAACCATCTAACCACCATAAACATCTGTCCCGCAGTCTGGGGACCACTGTTTTAGATGGTTAAGTGTTAATGTATAGGTTTGGGGCTAAGTAATAAGAGGGGCAGTATAAAATGTATTATTGTACAGTTAAAGGATAAGTTCACCTTTGGAACATGTTACATTTTTAGGGTGGAACATGTAAAATGTTCCCAAAGCCACAGCTGCGCCCGCCGCCCCTCTCTCTGACAGATAATACAGAGAGAAGCTTCCTCATACTATCTGTCAGATTTGAAAATAGCACAACCGTGCGGGGCTCCGCCCACATGGCCGCGTCATTCATTCACGGACTTCCATGAATAAATTATCTGCAAGTCATGGCAGCCTTAGCGGCTTTGGGCTTGTAGGTTTCAGTGAACTACCACAGTGCTGTGGTGCGCCATGGTAGTTCATTGAAGCTTCCTGTCAGAATATCTGCTTGCTTGTACATCCTGTACGGCAAGCAGATATTCTGACAGGTCTGCAGGAGACCTGCATGGCATCAGCGATCTACTTTCCAGACTTTCCAGACTTTCCAGACGTTTTTTTACCTGCAAAAAAATGTGCATTTATTATTTTGGTCCAAAAGGTGAACTTATCTTTTAAGTATTAAAAAGGCTCATAGGTTGGAGGGTGTAAACTAGGAGGTAGTATGTACATGTGTGGCAGGGCAGCTCAGGAAGCACTTTAGGTACTTTCAAGGTTTGCACTTATGTTTATGTTGCTCAAATGGTTGTTTTCAGCATAGAGCTTTGGATTTCCAGACCTAATGTACTGAAAGGCAGTGTCTGAGAGCTCATAGACATTGGGTCATAGTCAGAACATGGTTAGATCAGAAGACTAACCTCTGGCATCTATGGCATTCTTAAGAGAACATTTGCCCAATCTAGCTGGTTAGTTGGACTGGGCACTGGTGCTCAGATAAGCTGGACCCAAATGTTCCTGTTCTCTCAATGTATGCATACTTTCATAGGAAATATTACCAGGCAGCTAGCCACTGTCTGTTGCTCCTTCAGGACATGGTGGATATGTAGACAATCAAATTTGTGTCAAGGCAACATATAATATGGTATTTAAATAAGAAAGTTGTCATCTGGCTGAACCAATTTCTCCTGCCACATTAAGCTACGAGAGGGTGAACACACTCATCACACTTTCAGCCAGTGAGGGGTTTCCAAAGCATCGACTTGCTAGAAGATGCGTGTGGGAGGGGTTTCTTGCCCAATGGTGGGACCCTGACAAACATGTCCGGGGGCACAAGGATGGGGCTGTGGTCATGTGGCGGTCAGCATTAAGGTGGCACCCATCTCAGAAGCAAGCTGTTCATATTGCATGGTTCCACTTTGTAGACTTAAACACTTTCCTCATGTCACTGTACACCTTTTCTTCATGAATGCAGCATCTCTGAGGGGACACCATGGAGCCTGTGTCCCGCTCACCAGCACAGCCATGATTGTCACCTAACTCCCAGTTACAATGCTTCCAGTTTCTTGCCATACACACAGTGCAGACCTCTTTTGCTACCAAGCTTTGACACTTATTTGAATCCACTTCTTTCCTCTCTCTTCCTGTATCTGCAGGCTAGGTCCATAGGTTCACCGTGCCGCATTATTGGTCCTTTGTATGGGGTACTGATTGCTAGTGTAGCACCCTTTAGTGTGCTACTAGAATATTGTAGGCAAATTTATTGTGTATGACTCATGGTAATTGTGTGAGTCTGTGATTAAGGTCATGTTACTGCAGGTCAAACTGGAAGGCTTAAACCTTCACTTGGTTCTGGAGGACCATTGGAACCTTCCTGAAGTCAGTGGGTGGAAGAGGTGGAGACCTAATCCTGCATGTTTATGGGAGTCTAACCAATCCCAGGTTTGGAGGCCCTGGTAGAGTGGTGGACCAGGTCATAAATATGGGAGAGTCAGGCTAGCAAGGGAGTCGAGTGGAAGATGGAGTGCTGAGGAGACTGTCAGTGGCTTGGGAGAGGTCCCCTAGGGTTGGGGGGCTGTCCTCCAGGCTGGGCTCGGGCTGGCTCAGGAGGATCCATTCAGCAGTATGGCTTGAACAGGATCAAGGTCTGCAAGCCATGGGAACAAGGACAGAGTGAGTACATCAGCACTCCCAGGCATTTACAAGGGGAGAGACTGTCACATGTAGCAAGCTTTCAAATGACAGCGCTGTGCTTAATCTTTTATCTTTGCCCTTGGAGATCGTCAGAGCAGCCAGGAGGGCCGGTAGCATCTGCAGGCTATGGAACTGGGAGCAGTTCTACAGAGGAGAGTAGACATCTCTGCATGTAGTTTTCAGCAAGGTAAGCTTATTTTCAAGGTGGGGGGGCTGCGAGTCCCTAGCCTATAAGGGACTGTTGCTACAGATCCACAGAGACTGACAGCTTTCCAGAAAAAGAACAGTGCAGGATCTGTTCCTGTAAATGGGAAGGAAGCTGTCCTTGTGCAAAAGTGGGCATCCCATAATCCATTTAATCCCATCAAAGTTATTTCTCCTAATAAAATAACAAAAACCAAGTTCAAGGACTGTTCACTGACTGTGGATGCGAGTGTGGAAAATCCATGTTTCCTGGCTGTGCAGAGTTAAGGGGGATCTGGAAACACAGTGGCCCTCACGAGGGTAGAGCTACACTAGAGAGGGGGATCAAGCTCACCAATGCCCTCACTAAGAGGGTAGCTGTCTCCCATGCCAGGTACTAACCTGGTTGGCTGCTATAGCATTCCACATGACTTCTCTGGCTACCCATAGCAATGGCAATGTGGCTGTAACTCCCGCCAATTCCTCTGCACAATTAATCCTTTCATGCTGGCCCTATAGCATCTCCTCTTCATCTCCTTTTGTACAAGCCCTGTTCTAGTTACACCATGCATGCACCCCTTTTTGGGAAGAACTTAAGACCAGGGACTAAAAAGTTAACAGAACTTTTACTGAAACACTTCTTGCAAATGCCGTCAATTCAAACAGTCTCTAACAATCAAAGCCCAGATAAATAAAGTTCTGCATATACATGGTCAGTTGTTTCCGGTCCACCTCTTGCTCCATGTCCCTACTCTTCCACTAAGCCACTATAAGTGATGCTCCTTACCACACCTTTTAAATGCAGCTAAGAGACTTCTACCCATATACTGGAAACATGCTCATGTTGCCAGTAGGGAGGACTGGATTAGAAAAGTGAACGAGATAATGGAGGCCGAGGACTGGATGGTAACTTCCAGGGGCACACAAGAACGTTTCACAGGCGTTCGGACAACCTGGCAAGACCACGTCTCTGACCCAGACCAGGTTGCATCCAGCTGCTTGGATATTGCCTTTTTGGAGTTAGCAGAACCCTCGCTTAGAATACCTCATTAAATAGTGTAGCCAGTGTAGCCATTGCCTGGTTTAGGTGCCTTTCTTTTTCCTTTCTTTTTCTCCCAGCCTTGGAGTTGGCTCTCCTCCTTACTCCTTTTTCTTCAGCTGTGTCAGCTGGTGGGGGCGATTGCGGCTCAAGTATTTTACAATGTTGGCTTCTGCCTGTCCTGGTGGTATGTCAGTCCTTTCTCTCCTTATTTGTTGTTCCCCTTCCCCTTTTTTCAGCACTTTATTTGACCTTGAGGCTTGCAGTCTTGATGCCTTAGGCCTCTCCAGTGTTACGGAACCCTCTTGCTGGAGGTCATTATTGTTCTCCAACGGATGGGCCCTTTTCTTGTTACTTTCGTACATTTTTCTGTACCCTATGGTGCTGTAGCTCCCTGTCACATTTCATGGATTTTGCAACACCTGTATTGTACTAAGCTTGCACATGGTGAGTGGCGTGTCACTTTTGCTGACGCCAGAGACTGCACAGATGTATTTTCTATTGTCATTGCAATTGTTATGGTTCATTTATTTTTTTGTATGAAACTCTTATCTTGAAATAAAGATTACATAAAAAAACAGTCTCTCACAGATATGTTGCAGCATAACCCTTTCCTTCCTACCCCAGGCTGCAAACTCATAGCTCTCCAAGTGGTTAAGACCTTTTGCTCACACAGTCTGTTTAGTCTTCTCTGGGACCCCGATTGGGTGCCAAAAAGGGAGAGCTCTTTTGGGAGAAGGTGACCCGCAGTCCTGCTTGCTATTTCCCATGTGCTCCAAAGGACCCTCAGAGATCACCTCCCCTTGTATTTATGAGCCACCACAAGGGGTCAGATCATAAATACCCAGAAGTACCTTAACCCCTTACTGACCTCTGGGCAGCCTGCTAACCCTATGCAAAATACACAGAACTTTAAGTAACTCATGCAGACTTCACCTCCGCAACATCGCCAAAATCCGCACGTTCCTAACCCCGGAAACCACTAAACAGCTCATCCACTCCCTCATCATATCACGACTCGATTACTGCAACTCCCTCCTCACTGGCCTACCTCACCACAGGCTATCCCCGCTTCAGTCGATCTTGAATACGGCAGCCAGACTCATTCACCTTTCCAACCGCTCCGTTTCCGCCACCCCCCTCTGCCAATCCCTCCACTGGCTTCCGATTGCGCAACGGATCAAATTCAAAATCCTAACACTGACGTACAAAGCTGTCCACCATACTGCCCCGAACTACATCACCAACCTAATATCCAAGTACCACCCAGCACGCACACTCCGCTCCTCACAAGACCTCCTTCTCTCTAGTTCCCTGGTCTCATCCTCCCATGCCCGCCTCTAGGATTTCTCCAGGACATCACCTATCCTCTGGAACTCCCTACCACAATCCATCAGACTATCACCTACTCTCCTCTCATTTAGGTGCACCCTGAAAACCCACCTCTCAGGGAAGCCTACCCCACCCCCTGCTAATTGCCGACCTCCACTCTTCCTACCACTCCATCCCCCACAGCTATCTCCTCCTGTACCACCATCCCCCCCTCCTAGATTGTAAGCTCGAGAGAGCAGGGCCCTCGAACCCCTCGTGTATCGCATTGTATTGTTTTCGTACTGTCGCATGTTCTGTCTCCCTTTGTAATGTACAGCGCTGAGCGAACTGTTGGCGCTTTATAAACACTGTATAATAATAATAATAAGTAACACAAGTTGGCTCAAAATCACTTTAATTTTGCCCCACATTGTAAGCACTTGCTTACAAGTGCGTATTTGCTTAAGCCTTGGTTCACACTGAATCCGACTTTGAAATTGTTGCTGCAGCAAAAGGTGGTTCTACAAAGTATTGACTCCGGGGAGCTGAATACAAATGCCGTCACACTTTTCAGATATTTATTTGTAAAACATTTTAAAAACCATTTATCATTTTCCTTCCACTTTTTGGTTGTAACATGACAATGTGGAAAATTTCAAGGGGTATAAATTCTTTTTCAGGGCACTGTAAGTGAGGTCTCCAGAACTGGACATGGGATTCTAAATAAAGTCTAACTAAAGATCTATATTGAGAAAACAGGACCTTCTTCTTCCTGCTTGTAATCTCTCTAGGGATAACTAAAGATCACCGCGTACCGGAAGTTCCTCCCCGTGTTCCTACGCGTTACGTCACGCTAAATCACGTGACTTCTTCAGGATATCCTGAAGAAGTCACGTGATTTAGCGTGACGTAATTCAGGATTTTCAGAATATTGATTTTTATAGCTATCTGTTAGGGGGTAAATCTTCCCAATAACCACAGGTGTAAGGAGGATTTTTCCCACTGTTTTCCCACCTCCTACCTTGTACTGGTGATTCCTCTAGTCATAACTGTAGCACCGTCTAGTGTGCTACCAGAAAAGTGTAGTATATCATAGGTAAAATAACTGTATATGATTCATGGTAGTTGTGTGAGTCTGTGATTGAGGTCAGGTTATTGCAGGTCAGCTGGATGACTCAACAGGTTGTGGCTCTATCGCCCATTCCTGACTCTGAAGGAATATAGAACCTTCTAGAAGTCAGTAAGCAGGAAGTGTTGACAGAGGAGTTGGGTGGAAGATGGATTGCTGAGGAGACCGTTGGTGCCTAGAAGGGGTCTCCTAGGTCTAAGGGAGAGGGGCGACCTCCAGTCTGGGCTTAGGCTGGCTCGGGAGAATACATTCAGCAGTAAGAAGTGACTGGGATCGAAACCTAGAGCAGCAGGGAGCAATGAGGACAGTGCGAGTACAGCAGAATTCTGTGGGATCTACAAGGGAAAGACTGCCACATGTAGGTGGGCTCAATCTTTTATCCTTGTCCCGGGAGATCTTCCGAGAAGCCAGCAGGGTTGGTAGTGTTTGCAAGCTGTGGAGCTGGGAGCAGCTCTAGAGGGGGAGAGAGAAGACATCTCTGCATGTAGCTACGAGAAGATAAGTTGATTTTTGAGGGGCTGCTAGTTCCTCTCCCATAAAGGGCTACTGATCCACAATGACTGACGGCTTTCAGGAAAAGAACAGTCCAGGATCTACCTTTGTACATAGGAAGGAAGTGCCCCCCCTTTCATTGATTCAAGCATCAGTCCCATAATCCATATTCCCCTATCCAAGTTGAATTCCCCTAATAAAAAAACAAAACCAAGCCCATGGACTGGTCAGTGTCTTTGGATGCAAGTCTGTGTGAAAAATACCTATTGCCTGGCTGTGCAAATGGAAGCTTAGGGATACCCATTACACAGTGGCCCTTACAAGGGTAGTGCTAGATAACGAAAGATCTATATAGAGGAATCGGGACTTCCTTCCTCCTGCTGGTGATCTCACTAGTCATAACTAAAGATCTATATAGAGGAATCAGGACCTCCTTCCTCCTGCTGGTGACCCCTCTAGTGATAACTAAAGATCTATATAGAGGAATCAGGACCTCCTCCCTCCTGCTGGTGACCCCTCTAGTGATAACTAAAGATCTATATAGAGGAATCAGGACCTCCTTCCTCCTGTTGGTGATCCCTCTAGTGATATAAAGATCTATATAGAGGAATCAGGACCTCTTTCCTCCTGTTGGTGACCCGTCTAGTGATAACTAAAGATCTATATAGAGGAATCAGGACCTCCTTACTCCTGTTGGTGATCCCTCTAGTGATAACTAAAGATCTATATAGAGGAATCAGGACCTCCTCCCTCCTGTTGGTGATCCCTCTAGTGATATAAAGATCTATATAGAAGAATCAGGACCTCCTCCCTCCTGTTGGTGACCCCTCTAGTGATAACTAAAGATCTATATAGAGGAATCAGGACCTCCTCACTCCTGTTGGTGACCCCTCTAGTGATAACTAAAGATCTATATAGAGGAATCAGGACCTCCTCCCTCCTGTTGGTGACCCCTCTAGTGATAACTAAAGATCTATATAGAGGAATCAGGACCTCCTTCCTCCTGCTGGTGACCCCTCTAGTGATAACTAAAGATCTATATAGAAGAATCAGGACTTCCTTCCTCCTGCTGGTGACTCCTCTAGTGATAAATAAGATCTATATGGAGGAATCAGGACCTCCTCCCTCCTGTTGGTGACCCCTCTAGTGATAACTAAAGATCTATATGGAGGAATCAGGACCTCCTCCCTCCTGTTGGTGATCCCTCTAGTGATATAAAGATCTATTTAGAGGAATCAAGACCTCCTCCCTCCTGTTGGTGACCCCTCTAGTGATAACTAAAGATCTATATAGAGGAATCAGGACCTCCTTCCTCCTGCTGGTGACCCATCTAGTGATAACTAAAGATCTATATAGAAGAATCAGGACTTCCTTCCTCCTGCTGGTGACCCCTCTAGTGATAACTAAAGATCTATATAGAGGAATCAGGACCTCCTTACTCCTGTTGGTGACCCCTCTAGTGATAACTAAAGATCTATATGGAGGAATCAGGACCTCCTCCCTCCTGTTGGTGACCCCTCTAGTGATAACTAAAGATCTATATGGAGGAATCAGGACCTCCTCCCTCCTGTTGGTGATCCCTCTAGTGATATAAAGATCTATATAGAGGAATCAGGACCTCCTTACTCCTGTTGGTGATCCCTCTAGTGATATAAAGATCTATATAGAGCAGTGGTTCTTAACCTGGGTTCGATCGAACCCCAGGGGTTCGGTGAGTCAGTCTCGGGGGTTCGGCGGAGGTGACCCACACCCGACTCATATGATTTGTGATGACATGCCCAGTGGTCGGCAAGCCGCGGCTCTTGTGTGCCGGGCGCCCGCTCCCCTCCCTCCTCTCGGGCGGCAGGGACTCAAATGCAATGATTGGCCAGTCTCGCTGCCACTCACATCCTGATAGCCAGTGATTGGCTGTCAGGATGTGTGTAGGCGGGGCAGCGTGACGAACGTGAGAGGAGCTAGGCTCCTCTCACAGTCCGCCCTGAAGACCGGAACGGCGCGGGAATACAGCGAGAGGAACGCGCAGAGCAAAGGTAAGTGAATTGACACAGGGGGGACTTGGGGACTTAATATGGGGGATGAATTAATATGGGGAATGAATTACTATAGGGGGGATGAATTACTATAGGGGGGATGAATTACTATATGGGGGATGAATTATTATATGGGGGATGTATTACTATATGGGGGATGAATTACTATATGGGGAATGAATTACTATATGGGGGATGAATTACTATATGGGGGAGGAATTACTATATGGGGGATGAATTACTATATGGGGGGATGAATTACTATGGGGGATGAATTACTATATGGGGGATGAATTACTATGGGGGATGAATTTTCATACCGTTTGTTACAACATATCTTTGCGAGCAATCCCTTTCGAGGATGCTGGACATAAAGATGAAGAAAAGGAACAGACTTTGTTGCGAAAATGACATGAGAGTGGCACTTGCCAAGGTAATGCCGCGCATTTCTGAACTGGCCTCTGAAAGACAACAGCAGAAGTCACACTGATTTGCGATAAATATTCATTATTTTTTTTTTGTGTGAAAATCATGTTTTAATGGTTTTGTTCTTTGTTCTTAATGGTTTTGTTCATTTTGTGCACCTATGTATAAATATATACCTATGTTTTGAATTTTAAAAATCATATTTTATTTTTCCAATTAAGAAGGGTTCGGTGAATGCGCATATGAAACTGGTGGGGTTCAGTACCTCCAAAAAGGTTAAGAACCACTGATATAGAGGAATCAGGACTTCCTTCCTTCTATTGGTGACCCCTCTAGTGATATAACAATCTATATAGATGAATCAGGACTTCCTTCCTTCTACTGGTGACCCCTCTAGTGATGCACTCCAAAATTCCTTTTCTGTTGGTGCATTGTTTTGTATTTCATAACATTGAACTGCAGTTTCCTCTGCTTCGACCAATCTTCGAGCAATGCCATATCATATTTCATGTTACAAACGCCTCCAGGACTAACAACCCTATTGCACACCTTTGTGTCATCTGCAAAAATCAGACACCGTCAACACCAACGTATTAACAGAAACCTAACTCATTTCCGCAAATGTTACAGCGAGAATCTGCCGGCTTGCATGGAACGTGGTTATATTTTGATTTCTCTTGTACCTTCCCAGTCGCCGTAGAGGAACTCCCAGTCCTTCCCTCCCCCCACTTTAACTAGCTGTCTCCAAACCAAGCTAAAAAAGCTTGAAGGGGTGGGGGGCAGGGAAGGGAGAGAGCCCTGTGCAGTAACAATGTAGCTTTTCTGTCTCCCAGGAACTCCTGCCGATCTCTGATGTGCTGTACACAACATGTGATCATTCAGACTAAATATTGCATGATCCTCCCCTGTGATCACTGGCTTGCAGTGATCTGAAGACTTTGGCAGTTCCATGCAGGCAGGCATATTGCACAATAGAAGCTGCAAGGAGTTGCTGTGCCAGTGCCTAGGTATCAGGGCTGTGTGCAGCTGGTGGCCCCGGAGTCCTGATCCTGGACTGTGCATTGTTGGGCTGTTGGAGCCTAGAGGGGGGTGGCACTGCATTGTGTGAGTGCAGCAGTGTGGATGGGAGCCAGGAAGGGTTGCTGTGAGTTGTGATCTTTAGAACTTTTTTTTTTTTTGTCATCTGGTCTCAAAGTTCAGCCCAGCTGACCTCCCAACCCTTGCGCTACGCTACTCTACAACCCTAGTGTTGTCCTTGCAGGGACATGCTAGGAACCCTCCTGCATTCTGTGTGCTGTTCCTGGATCACCTCTGTGCCTGGGTGCTTGGGTCCTTGAGGTCGGAGGCATCTGCAAGAAGAATAAGCCCCCTGGTGCCGCTGTGTTAACCGGAGAGAAGATCACAAACCGCAGGTCAGTAGTTGTGGCATGCTTTTTTTTAAAAAATATTTTTGCAACCCCTAACAACTAATCGGCACCCAACTTCCTTTGTTCTAAGCCGTGTTCGGTTGCTACGAGATACCGCGGTTTGCGCATCACTTTTGCTTTTTGCAATGCCTGAGCAACATCGTCGACGTACCTGGAGGAATTGTAAACAAAGCCGCTCATGCCAGATGACCATTTGTAAACACTGTATAGAGGGCAGCATAGAAAGCAAAACTAAAGCGTGGTTTAGAGCCATGTGTGTCGGAAACGCATTCAAAATCGCATGCTTCGCTTTAGCAGATACACAGGGGGGTGCCACCACACATAGACCATGTGGTTTGCTGCTGCACAATGTTTAAAAAGTGTTGGGGATTTCTTTAGCCGCACTTCTCCCGTTGCAATGAATTGGCTACCCTACATGCAGAACGCAGTCTTGTGGATCTGATCCAAGTCTAAAGCTGGCCATACACTGCTAGATTTTGGAACAAACATTCTCAGGACATTCCACGAGAATGTCGTTCTAAACTTGGTTTGCTTTTAACATTCGATTTTGGAACGAATACCAGATGAAAACCACATACACTGTTAGATATGTGTTATATGCAATTTAGCCTGGGTTCACATATATGCGGTGCGGTATGTCGCAAGTGTGCAAATCACATGCCATTTGTGTGCAGTGCGATTGGAGCCATACATTTATTATGGCTCTAATTGGACCACACCCGCACCAAAAAGGCGCAGGACCCTTTTTTGGGTCCGCACTAAAATCGGATCGCATAGGTATTCACACCCATGCGATCCGATTCTGCACATCGCACCGCGTTTTGTGGACCACTTTCGGGGTGTTGTTAACTTAACATACACACCCGCAGCGGTTTGCATGAACGGGGAGCGATTCTGAGGCGGTGCGGAATTCGCACTGAAAACGCACCACATCAGTGTGAACCAGGGCTGAGAGTTTGCAAAATCGTGTCGGGGATGACGGTACGTGGGGGTGCCATTAAGAATTAATCAATGGCATCCCCGCACGTCTGCAGCGAGTTTCTCTGAAGATCAGGACCATGCAAGATTTCCCCCCCCGAGGTGTGAACGTAGTCTAACGGTAAAATCTACTTCTGTCATTTATTTCAATGGGCTGCCCTAAACGCGAGTAGCTCATGTAGCCTTTTGCGGTGTTGAGCCTTCCACATTTTTAGCTGCAAAGCATTTTGCTGAGTTTGTTGTGCGGTTTTGCCATGTGGCAAAATGCACATCTGCTTGCTTCGCTTAGAGTGCCAAAACACGACGAATGACACCGCAAAAGTGAAACACGATCTTTGCACGCGTTTCGTAAACACACGATTTTCTGCGCTGCGCATTTACCTAAGGTGTGCATGGAGCCTAAGTGTTGTGTATATTTGCAATCTTTTCAGTGGTCTTTGTCCCAGGTTCTTAAAGTGGTTGTATTCTTTGGACATGAAATATGAACAAAGCATATCCCTCTATAGCAGCGGTTCTCAACCTGGGGGTCGCGACCCCTTTGGGGGTCGAACGACCATTTCACAGGGGTCGCCTAAGACCATCGGAAAACACATATTTCCGATGGTCTTAGGAACCGAGACACCACTCCTCTGTCTCAGGCGATCTGTGGGCGGGATGATATGCTGCCCCTGTCACCTGGCCACACCTCCGGGATCACTCAACAGCTCCGCCTCCTCGCCGCTGATTGGCCACCGGAACTGTAGCTCAGGAGAGACACACAGGCGGCCAATCACCGGCGAGGAGGTGGAGCTTGGAGAGGAGGAGCCGAGCGGCAGCGCACGGAGATCAACGAAGATCGAGAGAGCTGCAGGAGCGAGTGAAGAGAGAGGCCAGAGAAGGAAGACAGCTGACAGGTAAGTGCAAATTTTGCTGCTGCAGCCAGGTATGCAGGCTGTAGATGGGAGAGGGAGAGCGAGCCCAGCCTGGAGCAGGAGTCAGCAAGGTAAGTATCATTGGTGTCAGTGGGAGGGATAGTGCCCCATCATTGGTGTCACTAATACCAACGATGGGGCACTATTCCTCCCCCCACTGACACCAACGATGGGGCACTATTCCTCCCCCCACTGACACCAACGATGGGGCACTATTCCTCCCCCCACTGACACCAACGATGGGGCACTATTCCTCCCCCCACTGACACCAACGATGGGGCACTATTCCTCCCCCCACTGACACCAACGATGGGGCACTATTCCTCCCCCCACTGACACCAACGATGGGGCACTATTCCTCCCCCCACTGACACCAACGATGGGGCACTATTCCTCCCCCCACTGACACCAACGATGGGGCACTATTCCTCCCCCCACTGACACCAACGATGGGGCACTATTCCTCCCCCCACTGACACCAACGATGGGGCACTATTCCTCCCCCCACTGACACCAACGATGGGGCACTATTCCTCCCCCCACTGACACCAACGATGGGGCACTATTCCTCCCCCCACTGACACCAACGATGGGGCACTATTCCTCCCCCCACTGACACCAACGATGGGGCACTATTCCTCCCCCCACTGACACCAACGATGGGGCACTATTCCTCCCCCCACTGACACCAACGATGGGGCACTATTCCTCCCCCCACTGACACCAACGATGGGGCACTATTCCTCCCCCCACTGACACCAACGATGGGGCACTATTCCTCCCCCCACTGACACCAACGATGGGGCACTATTCCTCCCCCCACTGACACCAACGATGGGGCACTATTCCTCCCCCCACTGACACCAACGATGGGGCACTATTCCTCCCCCCACTGACACCAATGATGTGGCACTATTCCTCCCACTGCAAAATTACAGTTATGAAGTAGCAACGAAAATAATTTTATGGTTGGGGGTCACCACAACATGTGGAACTGTATTAAAGGGTCGCGGCATTAGAAAGGTTGAGAACCACTGCTCTATAGTGTGTACCTGTCTCAATCCAGAGCACTAAGTGTCATTTCTGTATCCTGCCTCGTTCGTCTATCTGCATGAGTTAATTCTGACAAGTTTTCCTGACACCAAGAGAAAAAAGGTGACAGGGGAGGGATCTCCAGCTGATTGACAGCCTCAGCTCTGTTCCTGTATGTTGTGTAAAGGGTGGTGTGTACCAGTGGTGGACTGACAACTTATGGGGCCCCCGGGCAATAGGGGATCGTGGGGCCCCTGTGTCCTTGCCCACACTCAAAGCCTATACAAAAGGTACCAGGGGAATTTCATGGGGCCCCCTACTGACCCCGGCCCTCGGGCAGTGCCCGAGTGCTCGAATGGTCAGTCCGCCCCTGGTGTGTACCTTTCCTCCAATCAGCTCTCAGAGCTCCTCTCGCTAAGCTCTGCAGTGTGTAACTTCAGCTCTCCGCCCCGCTTTATAAATTCTGGACTTTGAACAGATATAGAGAAGACTGAAGATAAACGGGTACAACTTATGTAGGAGGATTTGTCTATGCTCTGTGTTTCGCACAGTCACTTCACTGGATGGTCCCCTCACTGGGTACATGTAAGGGTTTACAACCACTTTATGCCTGCTATACAAAGCTCGAATTCCAGCTGAATCAGCCAAAATTGGAACCGTGGGTGGCCCTATTGGCAACACCCACCTTGAAAAAAGTAGATTTTTCTACCAAACTGTGACTGCATCCAATTGGATGCAGTCACTATTCGGGTAATCTGATACCAGGGGTGCTGGCTGCTGGGATACAATAGCTGGTAGGGAAGACTCGTCTAACCACTCTGTTTTGCATGGATTTAGAAATAAATAAATAATAGATATATATATAATAGACACATCCTGCATCTATCTATATGAATCCTCCAAAATTCAAGCCGCGTATGGTAGGCTTTAGTTCCCACGCACACGCATTTTTCATGCGCCACCTTGACGCCCCATTTATTTATTATAGGCCATCAACATGAAACAAAAAACGCACCAAATTTTATTTTTGCAGCGCAGCACAAGGCAATGCTTTTTTTTTTTTTTTTTTTTTTTTATTCAATGCATTGAGGGTTTGCTTTCTTTTGAATGTGTTTTATGTGGCATTTAAAAAAAGAAAAAAAGGGGCATTCAGCCTATTGGGCATAAGTGGCACAATTTTGCGCATTGAAACACATGCACAAATGTGAATGTGGGGGTATGCTGGGTGATTTTTTTTTTAAATACGAATCAATAATTAATTTATATTTAATTTGATCTTATTACATTATGAGAATGATTGAGTGTGATTATTGAATGATCACTCTTTATTATAGTGGTTGTAACTCGTACATCTCTAGATCGATTGATCATTGCATCTGATTGCCTGTACCTTGAGCAGAAACAGTTTAGATTGCAGTCGGCCTGTTTTCTGACCAATCGCTTCTTTTCATAACATTTTTTGAGCCGGAAATGCGTTTCCCACAGCACATTTAAGTTTCACTGCACTGCGATCTGCAGCGATCGGTGCAATCTCAGCGACACCCCAAACGCAAGTTGCAAATGCAGTGCGTTTACCTGCACCGGATCGCACTGGATTGCACAGTACAAAACTGCAATGTGATTCAGTCTCAGTGCGATTGCAAATTTGGTGCATGCACGTCTTTGGTGCAAAAACCTTCATTTGAATATATATCTCAGTAGTAACTAAGGATATGAATCTAACTTGTGTGCACCAAATTATTATTATACAGGATTTATATAGCGCCAACAGTTTGCTCAGTGCTGTACATTATAATGGGAGACAGTACAGATACAATACACGAGGGGTTCAAGGGCCCTGCTCCTTGGAGCTTACAATCTAGGAGAAATGTTTTACAAACCCAGATATTACCTTGTAAAAGTAGCAATATCATCACTGTGCTCTGCAAAGACCAGCGCTATGGGAGGGTCTCAGCAGTGACAACCGATTAGCCCAGATATGTCACATGTTCCTCTTTGCCATCCATCAGGGTTCTATGGAACTGTAGGGTTCCTCAAAAAATTGCTAGGGGTACCTTGAGCTGTGGCCAATTAACCTCCCTTTTGATGGTACTTTATTAGTTATTATAATACAGGATTTATATCGCTCCAACAGTTTGCTCAGCGCTGTACAATATAACGGGAGACAATACAGTTCAATACAAGAGGGATAGGACGGCTCTGATCGTAGGAGCTTACAATCTAAGAGGGAGGGGCTGGTGGTACAAAAGTAGTAACTGTGGTAGGAGGAATAGAAGATTCCATTATTAGCTGAGGGCGGGATAGGCTTCCCTGAAGAGAGAGGTTTTCAGAGATCACCTAAAAGTGAGCAGAGTAGGCGATATTCTGATAAATTGGGATAGAGAGTTCTAGAGGATGGGGGAAGCTCTGCAGAAGTCCTGGAGACGAGCATGGGAGGAGGAGACTAGGGCCAGTGGTACCTGGTACAGCCAGCTGCATGACATCAATGATCTTTGTAGCCTTGTGTAAGAGTGACCACCACCATTTTCCCACTGCCCCCCAATGAGCTGATTTTAGCAGGGATTCCCCGAGACCTGAAAATAATTTCATAGGTTCCCTGGTTCCCTTTTGGTTTCTGACTCCAACACCCCGGTCGCACTGGGTGCAACTTGGCATGTGATTTGCATATCGTATGCCAAGTCGCACCCTATTGTCCGCAATTACAGAGGTCATATCAGTGAGATTCCGACTTGGTTGGAGCCGCACCGATTTCTAAAGTAGTTCATGCACTACTTTTCGTGCGATTTGCATAGACATCTGTGTCAGATGTCTTGCAAATCGCACCTGAAATCGGCATGTCCACCAACTTTGAAATCTTGCGACTTGGGGGGGGGGGGGTTAATGAAATGCTGGGGGCAGCAAAGGAAAGTTAAGTGTGTTGGGTGGGGGGGATCTGAAAGCTTAGTCCTCATGCACACTGGATGTATTTACAGCAGCTGTTTTTGGCTTTTGACATTTTTTTTCTATAACCAGTAGACCCCCCAGCATGTTATCCTATGTGTCCATACACACATAGGCTTTAATCAGCATTTTTTTGTTTGGAAAAACCCCCAGAACTAGTGGGTTTCAAGAATTTTTTAGCTGTAAGGCTCCACGGGGCATTTTTTAGCTTTTTGCATTAGCTTTTAGCCACGTCTTTTAGCGTTTTTTTACTGGAAAAAAAAATGTTGCTCCAAAAAAGTCCAAAAATGCAAGTGGTTTGCCACAATCTACCACGTTTTGCCACATTGTTCAGCGTTAGAGCATTTTTACAGCTAAAAACTCTTCTAGAAGCCCACTAGTTCTGGGTTTTTTATCAGCCAAAAAACATCCCTGCCAAAAACCACTGATTCCAGTCTATGTGTGCATGGACACATAGGATAACATGCTGGCTGTACAAAAAAAAATGTCAAAAGCCAAAAACAGCCGCTGTAAAAATGTCCAGTGTGTATGAGGAATTAAAAATGCTCTAATGCTGAAAAATGCTGATAAGTGGAAAAACACTCCAAAACACTAACAAAACGCAGCTATCCGGTGACTATGAGCATTTTTGAGCCTGAAGATTTTGTGGGAGTATAACTTTGCTAAAAAACGCAAACGTTAAAAAACGCAGACAAAACCTAATGCAAAGATGCTAAAAAACACAAAAAAACTCACATTTTTGTTGCAGCATTCTACAGCTAACACTACTGCCGGTTTTATAACGTCCAGTGTGCATGAAGTTTAAACTGCTTATATTTTACCTTTCCTGGTTCATCAACATGCTGATCATTCATTTCAGGTACTTATATAGCGCCAGCAATTTACGCAGCACTTTACATGTATATTGTACATTCACATCAGTCCCTAACCCTCAAGGGGCGTACAATCTAAGGTCCCTAACTCACATTCATACATACACATACTAGGGACAATTTAGACAGGAGCCAATTCACCTACCAGCATGTCTTTGGAGTGTGGGAGGAAACTGGAGTACCAGGAGGAAACCCACGCAGGCACAGGGAGAACATGCAAACTCCAGGCAGGTGGTGCCGTGGTTGGGATTCGAACCAACGACCCTAGTACTGCCAGATGGAAGTGCTAATCATTTAGCCACTGTGCTGCCCCATTTTAACCGCTTAAGGACTGCCGTATAGCAGATATACTGCTACAGGGTGGCACCTCTGTGCAGAATCGCGTGTGTGTATATATATGTGTATATATGTGTATATATATTTATATATATATATATGTGTGATTTTTGCATCGCCGCCATTACTAGTAGAATAGAAAAAAAATCTCATTATCTATACCGCCATTTGTAAATGTTATAAATTTCACGTAAACCAATTAATTTACACGTATTGGGATTTTTGTTACCAAAGACATGGAGCAGAATACATTTTGCCCTAAATTTATGACGAAATTTGATTTTTACAATTTTTTTTTACTGGACACGTTTAATAGCAAAAAGTCCAAAATATTGTTTTGTTTTTTGTTTCTCAAAATTGTCGGTCTTTTTTTGCTTATAGTGCAAAAAATAAAAACTGCACAGGTGATCAAATACCACCGAGAGAAAGCTCAATTCGTGGGGAAAAAAGGATGTAAATTTCTTGTAGGTGCAGCGACCGCGCAATTGTCAGTTAAAGTAACGCAGTGCCGTAATGCAAAAAATGGCCTGGTCAGGAAGGGGGGTAAATCCTCTGGAAGGCAAGTGGTTAAATGAAACCTTTCCATTTTCATTAAATACCTTATTGTAGACCCAGTAACATCATCACCAGCTGTCTGTGATTTTCTATGCATAACAGGCAGATCATGGCTGGTGGAAGGAACTGGCAGGGTGCTCTGCATAGCTTAATGAAGACATCCCAACACCCAGTTTAGTACTCCTGTAAAGAGCCCTCAGCCCTGTTGCAAGCAGTGGGCTGGCTCCTGGGAGAACTTATGCAATTATCAAAACACCTTGATGGGTGGGAGCAGTGGGCATTCCTAGGCAGGATGTCCGCCTGGCAGTACTAGGGTCGTAGGTTTGAATCCCAATCACGGCACCACCTGCCTGGAGTTTGCATGTTCTCCCTGTGCCTGCGTGGGATGGGTGGGAGCAGTAGGCAGGACGTCTGCCTGGCAGTACTAGGGTCGTAGGTTTGAATCCCAATCATGGCACCACCTGCCTAGAGTCTGCATGTTCTCCCTGTGCCTGCGTGGGATGGGTGGGAGCAGTGGGCATTCCTAGGCAGGACGTCTGCCTGGCAGTACTAGGGTCGTAGGTTTGAATCCCAACCACGGCACCACCTGCCTGGAGTTTGCATGTTCTCCCTGTGCCTGCGTGGGATGGGTGGGAGCAGTGGGCATTCCTAGGCAGGACGTCTGCCTGGCAGTACTAGGGTCGTAGGTTTGAATCCCAACCACGGCACCACCTGCCTAGAGTCTGCATGTTCTCCCTGTGCCTGCGTGGGATGGGTGGGAGCAGTGGGCAATCCTAGGCAGGACGTCTGCCTGGCAGTACTAGGGTCGTAGGTTTGAATCCCAACCACAGCACCAACTGCCTGGAGTTTGCATGTTCTCCCTGTGCCTGCGTGGGTTTCCTCCGGGTACTCCGGTTTCCTTCCACACTCCAAAGACATGCTGGTAGGTTAATTGGCTCCTGTCTAAATTGTCCCTAGTATGTGTATGAATGTAAGTTAGGGACCTTAGATTGTACACCCCTTGAGGGATAGGGACTGATGTGAATGTACAATATATATGTAAAGTGCTGTGTAAATTGACGGCGCTATACAAGTACCTGTAATAAATAAAATGTTGCAGACGCACACAATTTTAAAACACGGAATGTTTGGTATCTATTTGCTCAATGCAACCTAACCTTTTATATTTTAACAAAAAATGTGTATTCTATTGTGTGTTTTGCACTTAAATTAATTTTATTATATTTTTCCTTTAAAGCGATACGAAAGGTTCTTTTAAAAAAAATTTTTCTAAAATAACAAACATGTCTATACTTACCTGCGGTGTTCAGTGGTTTTGCACAGAGCAGCCTGAATCCTCCTCATCTCGGGTCCCCTGCAGGCGCTCCTGGCTCCTCCTTTCTGTCTGGGAATGTGGAACATATATGTAAAGTGCTGTGTAAATTGATGGCGCTATATAAGTACCTGTAATAAATAAATATTTGCATGCAGATCGCCCTAGGCATGTCCACCTGTGAGTCCCAGTTATTCTAATAAAAGAAAAGGGTGGGCCAGGGACGTTCAGGCTAGGGAGGAAAGAACTAAATGATGCTGGATGTCCTCCAACCAGGAAATGAGGCATGCTGTGCCTAACTTACTGCAACTGAAATGTGAGAAGTTCACAGTGTGCAGTGAAATCAGAGTAAGCGATTTCAGTCCAGGAGAGGAGTCTCTACAGCTGTACAGGACTGAAGGGAAGGCCAGAGTTCAGTTTGCCTTAAAGCAGTGGTTCTCAACCTGTGGGTCGCGACCCCTTTGGGGGTCGAACGACCCTTTCACAGGGGTCACCTAAGACCATTGGAAAACACATATTTCCGATGTGTAGAGAGCCGCTACTGTGTTTGAGAGCAGCTACTGTGTTTGAGAGCAGCTACTGTGTTTGAGAGCAGCTACTGTGTTTGAGAGCAGCTACTGTGTTTGAGAGCCGCTACTGTGTTTGAGAGCAGCTACTGTGTTTGAGAGCAGCTACTGTGTTTGAGAGCAGCTACTGTGTTTGAGAGCAGCTACTGTGTTTGAGAGCAGCTACTGTGTTTGAGAGCAGCTACTGTGTTTGAGAGCAGCTACTGTGTTTGAGAGCAGCTACTGTGTTTGAAAGCAGCTACTGTGTTTGAAAGCAGCTACTGTGTTTGAAAGCAGCAGTATTGGAGGTAAAACGACACTCATGAATTATAATTACTGGGTAAATAATTTTATGGTTGGGGGTCACAACAACATGAGGAACTGTATGAAAGGGTCGCGGCATTAGGAAGGTTGAGAACCACTGCCTTAAAGGAACACAAGGGAGGATTTGGTTGCTTTTAAAAAGGGTTTAGCAGCTTCTTGTCATCCTAACTGCGTCCATCAATTCTTCTTTCTAGGTTGGCCTTCCCCTAAATTTCCCTGCGTAGAGTCCTTTGGCTCATGTGTTAATGAATGAACAAAGGTTCCCGTGTATGAGCGCTTTAGAGGGTTTAGTAGTAAATGAGTGATACAGAAAGCAGCAGTGTATGCGCTAAATGCAGCCATTGGGCTTTGTGTTACGAGTGCGCGTGTAGGGAAATGAGCCTTGAATGACTGGCTAGAGACGGGGTTGGAATGCCGGGCATTGCTGGCATCTCATCAATGGCTCTTTTAATTCCTGTTTGGTTTGTCCCAGCAGAGATGGATGCGATCAGCCTAGCAGTCCTGACGAGAGCTACGGAACTGGAGCTGGCTGGGGAAATCATTATCATCGGAGAACAGCTAAGGTGGGAGCTGACAAGATCAATTTTACTTGTTAACCTGATTTTGTTATCTTTTTTTAATGTCCATTTTACATTTTGATGTCAAAAAGAGAAACCCTTGTCTAACAAGAGGCAAAGTCATTTTTTTTACCTGTAGCAGTCTCTTGCTTGGATAAATACACCAAATGTGAACAACCCTTTAAACTGAAAGTGTTTCCAGTGAAAGGTACTGTTAATACTACATCATACAAAGACATTTTAGACAATTGCACACTCTCAACCTTGTGGAACCACTTTGAGGAAGGCCCTTTTCCGTTCCAAAATGACTTTTCCTCTGCTCAAAGCCAGCTCTGTAAAGACATGGTTTGAGTTTGGGGTAGAGGAACTCAAGCCTTGACCAACAGGTTTCTGTTTCAGGATGACTCTGCTCCTATGTACAAAGCCAGGTCCATAAAGGCATGGTTTGATGAGTTTGGGGTAGAGGAACTCAAGTGAGCACTTGCAACCTTGACCAACAGGTTTCTGTTTCAGGATGGCTCTGCTCCTAGGTACAAAGCCAGGTCCATAATGAATGGTTTGATGAGTTTGGGGTAGAGGAACTCAAGTGTGCACTTCCAACCTTGACCAATAGGTTTCTGTTTCAGGATAACTCTGCTTCTATGTACAAAGCCAGGTCCATAAAGGCATAATTTGATAAGCTCAGTGTGGAGGAGCTTGAGTGTGCACTTCCATACTTGGCCAACTGTTTTCTATTCCAACACGTCGGTGCACCTGTGTACAATGCCAGCTCCATAGAGACATGGTTTGATGGGTTAGCTGTGGAGGAACTTGAGTGTGCTCTTTCAACCATAGCCAACAGTTTTCTGTTCTACCTCATATGTGCCCCTGTGCTTAAAGCCAGCTCCATAAATACATGGTTTGATGAGTTTGGGGTAGAGGAACTCGCTTCCAACCTTGGCCAACTGTTTTCTATTCTAACATGAGAGTGCCCCTGTGTACAACGCAGGTCCACAGAGACATAGTTTGATGCGTGGATAGCTGTGGAGGAACTTAAAGTGATACTAAACCCCGGACCCTGCATTCACTATATGTGGTCTCCCAGAGTACACACAACATGGAAATTCAATTATTTTAGTAAATATAAACTGCAGTTAGAGCAGTGTTGTGACTTCAGCAGAGCACTGGTTAAAGCTTGTAGGAGGAGTTTTCTTTCTGCTCTATGAGGATGAAAAATCTCTGACCCTCTGTCTGGACAGTGCTGATTGCCCCTGTGCTGACCACATGCACCCCCCCAAGAGGAAAAAAAAAAAAACCTCTCTGACAATACACACCAAACTGAGCATGTGCATGTGACCATGGGTTCAGTCTGTATCAGGTGGTCAAAGAAGGCAAAGAAGAAAGGATCAATCAGCCTTTTTACACAATGCAGAGGATTAACCCCTTAGTTTCCACAGTGAGTATAACCAGCATGCTTTACTTCACGTACAGACTGATTTTACTGTTGTGGGTTTAGTAACACTTTAAGTGCGCACTTTCAAATGTAGCCAATGGTTTTCTGTTCCACCTTGACAGTGACCCTGTGCTTAAAGCCAGCTCCAAAAACATGGTTTAATAGGGTTTGAGGTGGAGGAACTCAAGTGTGCACTCCCAACTTTGGCCAACAGTTTTCTGTTTCAAGATGATGGTGCCCCTATGTAGAAAGCCAGCTCCATAGAGACATGGTTTGATGAGTTTCATGTGGAGGACCTTGAGTGACCTGCACAGAGCCCCAACCTCAACCCTACTGAACATTTTTGGGATGAACTGGAAGACTGATTGTAAGCCAGGTCTTCTCATTCAACATTAGTGTCTGACCTCACAAATGTTCTTTTGGCTAAATGAGCACAAATTCCCCTGGATACACTCCAAAGTCTTGTGGAAAGCCTTCCGAGAATTGGTGGGGAAAGGAGGGGGGGGGGCTTGGGGTTCAACTCCATAATAATGGCCATGATTTTGAGTTTGGTGTCCAATAAGTTTATATAGATGTGATGGGCAAAGGTCTCATGCACAGGGGTCCCTGCCTGCCCTGTCCCTGCCAGGAGAACTATTGCACTTCAGTTCTAGAAAACGATGGCTGGCTGCAGATTGAAGTGAGTTGCTTTTAGTAAAACTACAGACGTTTCTAACCTTTAATTCATGGTCACTCAGTGCAGCCAGTGTGACGCTGTTTGGCCTTGGACATGTGATGAGAAGCAATGAGTCTCCAGTGCTTGTCTGGGCTGCTCTGACCGATGGTAGCCTTGAAGCTGCTTGTGGGCTTTGTCCAAAAACAAAACCTGGCTGAAGTTTGAACTCTTCTCCACTATTTCCCAAAGTTAGGCTTACAGTAGAACATCATCCAAACTCTTTTGGATAGAGTAGGGAAGGATTAGAAATTTTGGGTTAGGCTTTTATAGCCTTTTGAGTCCTCACTGGGGAGATTGTTCACTTTTTGTCCTGATGGTTATTGTCATCCGAGAGGGGAAATGGGAGAGAATCCAAAACATTGTCACTGGAACATGAACGGAGAGGAAATCTCACACATAGGATGGACCAGCAGACCTGTGTCTTTATGTAACTGTGCAATAAGGACACCATTTACCCTCATTTTTATAAGATGGGGGGTGCACTACATTCCTGGAAGTGCAGAGAGATCTCACTAACGGGGAAAATAAAATGGCTTTCATGAAGTATTTACAGAGAGAAATAGAAGCGGCCACTTGCTGACATCTTTTTGAAATGCTAGTTGCCTGGCCACCTTTTTCCCCAATATTGACCGGGAATAAAGCGTATAAATGAGTCTCTGAACTCCAATCTGCAAACCTTTTCTAATTTAGCGATTTTTAAAGTACTGAAGCTTGAAGTACTCTGTATGATGCACAGTAATCTTGTATTTTCCAAAGTTGGAGGTTGTGGCCTCCATGTTCTGTCTCTCAAATCTAAGCATTGAAAGTGTGATCTCTGTAACTTACAGCTGTGATGAGATAGCGATTACTTCAACCTCAGTTGGAAACCAGTCAGTGACTCAATCGAGATCTTGTAGATCTTGTGAAGTTTAATCCAAAACTGAGAGAATCTTACAACAATGAACATCTGATAGGTCAAAAGATCATAATGTGCTCTGCTTCATGAGACATGCGGCTTGCTGAAATGCATTACTGGGAAGGGGGAGGGCTATCTATACAGCATTAACTAAACTAAAGGAAAGGGAGGAGCAGAGACAAAATATAGAAAACACTTAAAGACATATGACAGTCATGTCAAACATGACACTCCATATTGGAAAACCCTAGCCACAAAAATGAAATGTGCCCCCTCCCCCCTACGCTGTTTCCCCAGCAGAAAGTAATGATTTTATATTTTTAAGGGGGGAGGGATAACTAAGAGAAGAATACTTGCCTTACTCTGCAGTCCTTTCTGTTAGTGACGGCCGGTCCCCCCCCCATAGACCCTGTTCTTTTCCTCCTCCGTTCTTACCAATGTCGCATACAATGGCCTAACATTGAATTTGGTAATGCTGAGGGCTGCCTACATTCTGAAAATGGAGAGAAGATCACAGAGGGTTTAAGCCGAACTCCGGGTTTCCTAACTTTTTGTTTTGCTTGGCCCGTGCAAACTGTTTAAGTCCTCATGCACACTGGATGTTTTTACAGCGGCTGTTTTTGACTTTTTTTTTTTTTTTTCTACAGCTAGTAAACCCCCCAGCTTGTTATCCTATGTGTCCATTCACACGTAGATTGTAGTTAATGTTTTTTGGCAGGGACGTTTTTTGACCGGAAAAACCCCGGAACTAGTGGGTTTCTAGAGTTTTCTTCGCTATAAAAATGCTGAAAAACGCAGCAAAAAAAAAAATGGTGTTTTTGGACCTTTTTTTTTATCCTAAAAATATTTTTTTGTAAATGTTGGAAAACAAAGCTAAAAAAAGCTGAAAAACTTAAGTTTTTAACGTGACTTTTCACAGCTAACGTTACCAGCGTTGTCAAAACGTCCCGTGTGCATGGAGCCTAAACTGGAACTAAACCTAACTTTTGTAAAATTGCAAGCAGGCAGCTTTTTATTTACCAAATGTACACTCAGCTGCATGTATACATGTGCAGGATGACGTCATCGCCTGCTGTCCAAGCAAGCCAGTGTGGAATGTAAAGGTGGAAGATGCAGGTAAGTATGCAGGGTTGTTATTACCGCTTTACACCCCGGTTGCACTGGGTGTGACTTGGCATACGATTTGCATGCCATGCAACTTGCAAATCATATGCAAAGCACACCCTGTTATCCGCAATTACAGCGGTCATATCTAAAACTTCTAAAGTAGTACATACACTACTTTTTCGTGCAATTTGCATAGACCTCTGTGTCAGATGTCTTGCAAATCGCACCTGAAATCGGCATGTCCCGCGACTTTGAAATTGTGCGACTTCACTGTAAGTCGCTTGATTTGACTGGGGGGTAAAAGTCATGAGAAACCTGGAGTCCAGCTTTGAGCTTAGCATTCCTTCCTACATCTTTCATATGCTGGGGGAAGGGGGTGACCGTTCATTTCATTGGCCAGCTCAGAGTTCAGCTTTAAACAGTTGCGTTGCCTGGTGCAGTACAGCTATGTGGGCATTATATTTTGTATATGCTGGGGGGCTTAAATTTATCTTCCAGCCTAGAGATCAGTCCTTTGCCTGGTGCTATGTGGGCATTATATTTTGTATGTGCTGGGGGACTTAAATTTGTTTTCCAGCTTGGAGATCAGTGCTTTGCCTGGTGCTATGTGGGCATTATATTTTGTATGTGCTGGGGGGGGGGGACTTAAATTTATCTTCCAGCCCGGAGATCAGTGCTTTGCCTGGTGCAGGACAGCTATGACTTGAAGAGAAGTCCTGTCCAGATCGGCTGCGTTCCCTAAATGCATTTGAAGGCATCATTCCCAATTATTTATGGAGTGTACAGGTCAGATTTCCAGATGACGGTACTTTGGCTGATGTGCTGGGGATAGCCTGGTCACAGTGAGCACAGTCTATGTGAACGTGCATATCTGCATATGGAAGGAAGGAAGAGCTCATTTGGGAAAAGTTGACATCTGGAGAGGACTTTCCCATTTTATGCACCAAAAACTCAACAACAAACTCCTTTTTTTTTTTTTTTTTTTTGTTTCCTTTTTGTTTGTTTATATATATATACACCATCAAAAGGATTTTATTTTATTTTGAGAGTATGCGGTGAAGAATTGGCAACTCATTCTCCTGATGAAAGTAATTTATTGGTAAAGGGTACAGTGTGCAAGTTACAGCAGCTGATGCGTTTCGCTGAAAAAAACCCAAAACAAACCAAAAAAACCTTTTTTTCTTTTTTTTTCTGAAAAATGTAAGCTACTGTAACTTGCACACTGTACCCTTTACCAATAAAGTACTTTTATCAGGAGAACAAGTTGCCAATTCTTCACCTTGTACTCTAATGCTGCCACTTGCCCTCCAGAGGATTTACCCCCCTTCTCTGATCAGGCCATTTTTTGTGATACACGCTGCGTTATTTCAATTGACAACTGTGCAGTCATGCAACACTGCACCCAAATTAAATTTACGTCCTTTTCCCCCACAAATAGAGCTTTTTTTCAGTGGTATTTGATTGCCTGTGCGTTTTTTTTTTTTGTTTTTTTTTTGTTTTGTTTTTTCATTTTTTGCGCTATAAACAAAAAAAAAAGTGACAATTTTGAGAATTTTGCTATTAAACATGTCAAATAAAAAATTTTTAAAAAATCAAATTTTGTCAAATTTAGGCCAAAATGTATTCTGCTCCGTGTAAATGAATTAGTTTATGTGAAAGTTATAACATTTACAAATGGTGGTATAGATACTGGAGTTTGTTTTTTACTAGTAATGGTGGCAATCATCAACTTATGGCAGGACTGCGGCGGGCATTCTGACACTGGGGGGAACTGATTTGGTGTCACTGACATCCCCAGTGACACCAATACAGTGATCAGCACTAGCACTGACACTGTACGAATGATGGTGGGCAGGAAGGGGTTAATGTGGGTGAGCAAAGGGTTAGCTGTCTGGTGTTTTACTACGTGCTCACTGTAAGCACACTGCTTTGTATGGCTCTGCTATGCTGATACTCTGCAATCTCTGGGTGCCAGCCAGTAATCACCAGCCGGGACATGGTGATTGACAGCTGAGGCTGCGAATGGCGGTGTGGGTAGGGTGTGCATGTGGCTTGTGTACGCCCCCTACCTGGAACTGCAATATCACATGTGTATATATACGTGATTTTGCGCACCCCTGCCACCCTGTAGCAGTATTTCTGCTATAGGGCAGAGGGGAAGCGGTTAAAGTGCCAGGAAGACAACGTGAGCTTTGTTCTGTTTACAACAAAAATAGAAATCGAATGTGACCATATGCACCCAGTGATGTGCCTCCATCCCTTAATATGAAATGCATTAATAGGGATTTATTACAAATTTATTGCAAATCTGCTTGTTATTTTGTCCTCTTTTTGTATGCAATGAGAAGTTTATTCATTTGTTAAAAATCAATGTTGGAAACTAGTTATTTGTTGGTCATGCGTGTGTTTGGCTCATTTAAAGTCCCAGGACAAATACATTGGTTGTATGGGCACAGTTGGTCTACCTCCAGGGGGAATTAACCTTGGAGTACATCTTCGTTTGTGGAATTTTCTTTTATCTGTTCAATAAGTGAAAAAAAAAATACCTGAGAATCCTGACAGAAATCAAGTGAGCTTTTTGCTTCTTGCCAGGGAGTCTTATCAGCCCTGCCCAGATTAACCTCTGTGTCCTAGCATTGATTTATTTATTTCAGGTACTTGTATAGCGCCATCAATTTACGCAGCACTTTACATATATATTGTACATTCACATCAGTCCCTAACCCTCAAGGGGCGTACAATCTAAGGTCCCTAACTCACATTCATACATACACATACTAGGGCCAATTTAGAGAGGAACCAATTAACCTACCAGCATGTCTCTGGAATGTGGGAGGAAACTGGAGTACCCAGAGGAAACCCATGCAGGCACAGGGAAAACATGCAATCTCCAGGCAGGTGGTGCCGTGGTTGGGATTTGAACCAACGACCCGAGTACTGCCAGGTGGAAGTGCTAACCATTTAGCCACTGTGCTGCCCTATATCTACTATTCTCTACTGTAATCCACTGTAAAAGGAAACTTTAATAGCTTGGAGTCAATATCACCCAAACCATCCTCTTCGTTCCTCCCTAGACCTCCAGCTGTCAAACTCATGTTTCCTCGCTTGCTCATCTTCAGGACTTCTCCAGAGTCTCTCCCATCCTCTGAAACTCTCTACCTCAATTTGGGCGGCTATCCATTACTCTGGCCACCTTTTCGGAGATTGCTGAAAATTCATCTTTTCAGGGAAGCCTATCCTACCTCCAATCAACAACTGAACTTATAACTCTTCCATCAGCTTATCCCCCACAGTTATAACCTTTCATGCCACTTGCTCCACCCTATTAGATTGTAAGCTCTTATGGGTAGGACCCTATTAACACAGGAGCCAATTAACCTACTAGACTGTCTTTGGAGTGTTGTAAGGAAACCGAAGTACCTGGAGGAAACCCACGCAGGAACAGGGAGAACATGCAAACTCCAGTCAGGTAATGCCGTGGTTGGGATTTGAACCAACAACCCGAATATTGTCAGGCTGATGTGCTAACCATTTAGTCACTGTGCTGCATGACAATGTTCCACCTCTATGGATACAGAATGCTGAGTGAGCGTTGCTTCACCCTGGAACAGGAAGTGTGTTACTGGCAGGATCTTAAAGAAAAGCCTAAGATTAAAAACTAAAGCAGCCACCTCATCTAAGGACCAGAAAACTGAAATACATAACATTTTTTTGTAATTGGGTTGAGATATTATACAGGATTTATATAGCGCCAACAGTTTGCTCAGTGCTTTACAATATAATGGGAGACAATACAGCAACAATACTGTTCAATACAAGAGGGATTTGAGGGCTCTGCTCCTTGGAGCTTACAATCTAGGAGGGAGGGGCTAGTGGTACAAAAGATAGTAACTGTGGGGGATGGACTGGTTGGAAGAGTAGAAGATTCCAGTATTAGCTGAGGGCAGGATAGGCTTTGCTGAAGAGATGTGTTTTTCAGAGATCGCCTAAAAGTGAGCAGAGTAGGCGATAGTCTGATAAATTGGGGTAGAGTTCCAGAGGATGGTGGAAACTCTGGAGAAGTCCTGGAGACGAGCATGGGAGGAGGAGACAAGGGGGCTAGAGAGTAGGAGGTCTTGCGAGGAGAGGAGAGTACAGTTTGGGTGATATTTGGAGACAAGATTGGTGATGTAATTTGGGGCAGAGTTATAAATGGCTTTATATGTTATTGTTTGTGTTTTGAATTTAATCCGTTGGGCAATGGGAAGCCAGTGGAGGGATTGGCAGAGAGGGATGGAGGACACTGAGTGGAGGCCAGTGGAGGGATTGGCAGAGAGGGGTGGCTGATACAGAACGGTTAGTAAGGTGGATGAGTCTGGCAGCAGCATTCATGATAGACTGAAGAGGGGATAGCCTGCGATGAGGTCGGCCAATGAGGAGGGAGTTACAATAGTCAAGGCGAGATCTAACAAGGGACTGAATAAGTTGCTTAGTGGTTTCCGGGGTTAGGAACGGGCGTATCTTGGAGATGTTGCAATATACTTTAAATCTTCCGCCTGGCAGTACTAGGGTTGTTGGTTCAAATTCCAACCACGGCTCCACCTGCCTGAAGTTTGCATGTTCTCCCTGTGCCCGCGTGGGTTTCCTCCGGGTTCTCCGGTTTCTTCCCACACTCCAAAAGACATGCTGGTAGGTTAACTAGATCCCGTCTAAATTGTCCCTAGTATGTGTATGTATGAATGTGAGTTAGGGACCTTAGATTGTACACCCCTTGAGGGTTAGGGACTGATGTGAATGTACAATATATATGTAAAGTGCTGCGTAAATTGATGGCGCTATATAAGTACCTGTAATAAATAAATCTGATTTTACATATTTTCATGGCTTTCTGATGAAAGAACCACCTGAATCTACGTATCTGATTTTCCTTAGTGTTTTTTTTGGTTGTGATGTTTAGGGTTCGGAGCACCTAGGTACACCCATCGGTTCCCAGGACTGGTCTCCTTCCGCCATGTCCCAGGCTGCAGATCACAAGCTTTGAGTGTCCTCTGAAGTTGACTTTTTGGGAAAAACGGCTCTAGGCTTTCCAGAGAGATGAGGAATGTGGGGAGGGCGCAAAGGTTGCCAAGGGAACATGTGGTTTTAGGCAGTTGACCTTTGTACTCCAGCAAGACTTTAACTACCAGGAAGCAGACAGTTGGATCCAAGTGATGTCCATACACGTCCCACTGTGCTATGCTTCATAAATTGTATTTGTACATTACCATTTATACTATTGGATGGTATAATATACAGACACGTTGTTAGTAATATAATTGTATTATAGTAAGAACTTCAGAACACAACTTGGCATTGCTACCCAAATATAGAAGTACCTGTAATAAATCAAATAAAATGTTTTTGACCCCAAGAATGAAAAACTGGCTATACACAGTATTAGTATTCTTATTATACAGGATTTATGTAGCGCCAACAGTTTGCACAGAACTTTACAATCTAAAGGGAGACCGTACAGTTGTACTACAATAAAATACAAGAGGGTCCTGCCCATAAGAGCTTACAATCTAATAGGGTGGAGCAAGTGGTATGAAAGGTTATAACTGTGGGGGATGAGCTGATGGAAGAGTTAAAAGTTCAATTGTTGATTGGAAGTGTGATAGGCTTCCCTGAGAAGATGAGTTTTCAGGGATCTCCTAAAGGTGGCCAGAGTAAGAGATAGCCGAACAGATTGAGGTAGAGAGTTTCAGAGGATGGGAGAGGCTCTGGAGAAGTCCTGGAGATGAGCAAGGGAGGAGACACGAGCTGGAGGTCTAGGGAGGAACGAAGAGGATGGTTTGGGTGACTCCAAACTATTATAGTTTTACTTTTACAGGGGGTTACAGTAGAGAGTAATAGATATAGGGCTGCACAGTGGCTAAATGGTTAGCACTTCCACCTGGCAGTACTTGGGTTGTCGATTTGAATCCCAATCATGGCACCACCTGCCTGGAGTTTGCATGTTCTCCCTATGCCTGTGTGGTTTCCTCCCACACCCCAAAGACATGCTGATAGGTTAATTGGATCTTGTCTAAATTGGCCCTAATATGTGTATGTATGAATGTAAGTTAGGGACCTTAGATTGTACGCCCCTTGAGGGTTAGGGACTGATGTGAATGTACAATATATATGTAAAGTGCTGCGTAAATTGATGGTGCTATATAAGTACCTGAAATAAATATTTGGAGACAAGATTAGTAATGTAGCTCGGGGCAGAGTTGTGAATGGCTTTGTATATTGGTGTTAGTATTTTGAATTTAATTTGCAGTCCAATCGGAAACCAGTGTGTAGCACTGCAAATTAAAAAGCAAAGACTACCTTCGAGCAAATCTGGTTAACGCCATATACAGTGGATATAAAAAGTCTACACACCCCTGTTAAAATGTCAGGTTTCTGTGATGTAAAAAAATGAGACAAAGATAAATAATTTCAGAACTTTTTCTACCTTTTTAATGTGACCTATAAACTGTACAACTCAATTGGAAAACAAACTGAAATCTTTTAGAGGGGGGTAAGTAAAAATAAAAAACTAAAATAATGTGGTTGCATAAGTGTGCACACCCTCTTATAATTGGGGATGTAGCTGTGTTCAGAATTAAGCAATTGCATTCAAAATTATGTTAAATAGGAGTCAGTACACACCTGCCATCATTTAACCGCCTTCCGCCCGCCCTATAGTACAATGACGGGCACAAGGTGGTTCTCTCTTTCTGATAGGACGTCTCCCAAAAGCATGTGGGAAAATGTGTTCTGGTCTGATGAAACCAAGGTTGAACTTTTTGGCCATAATTCCAAAAGATATGTTTGGTGCAAAAACAACACTGCACATCACCAAAAGAACACCATACCCACAGTGAAGCATGGTGGTGGCAGCATCATGCTTTGGGGCTGATTTTCTTCAGCTGGAACTGGGGCCTTAGTCAAGGTAGAGGGAATTATGAACAGTTCCAAATACCAGTCAATATTGGCACAAAACCTTCAGGCTTCTACTAGAAAGCTGAACATGAAGAGGAACTTCATCTTTCAGCATGACAACGACCCAAAGCAAACATCCAAATCAACAAAGGAATGGCTTCATGAGAAGAAGATTAAAGTTTTGGAATGGCCCAGCCAGACCCGAATCTGATCGAAAATCTGTGGGGTGATCTGAAGAGGGCTGTGCACAGGAGATGCCCTCACAATCTGACAGATTTGGAGTGTTTTTGCAAGGAAGAGCGGGCAAATATTGCCAAGTCAAGATGTACCATGCTGATAGACTCATACCCACAAAGACTGAGTGCTGGAATCAAATCAAAAGGGGCTTCAACAAAGTATTAGTTTAGGGTGTGCACACTTATGCAACCATATTATTTTAGTTTTTTATTTTTACTTCCCTCCACCTAAAACGTTTTCAGTTTGTGTTTCAGCTGAGTTGTACAGTTTATAGGTTACATTACAGGTGGAAAAAGTTCTGAATTTATCTTTGTCTCATTTTGTTACATCACAGAAACCTGACACTTTAACAGGGGTGTGTAGACTTTCTATATCCGAGGTACACCTTGAATTACATTCTATCAAGGCTGTCTTAATGCATGGGCCTCAAGTGTATGGGGGCCCCATGATAATCTTGCATTACATTATAATGGCCAACTGCCAAGGATTTGCTGGGACAGTCACACTTTTTACTAAGCTGTCCTGCGATGGCCCAGGCAGTGTTTCAGGACTCTGTATTGTGCCCTCTTGATTCCTGATTCCACCCCCCCCCCAAACTGAGTGCTTCTGCCTTCCTCCCTGTACTGTGCCTTTTGTGTACAGGGAGACGTTCCCCATATTATCTGTCAGGTTTGAAAACCCCACCCACACGGCCACGTCTGTAAATGAATTGCAAGTCCCGACAGCCTTGGCGGTTGCCGACTTGTAGTTTTCAATGAACTGCCATGCTGTGGAGCCCCGTGGTAGTTCATTGAATCTTCCTATCAGAATATCTGCTTGATCATACATCTCATACGGCAAGCAGATATTCTGACAGGTCTGCAGGAGACCTGCATGGCACCAGAGACCTGCTGATCGCTGGTGCAATGCTTTACAGGCTCCTGCAGACAAAAATAATACATGCACATTTTTTTTACCTGCAAAAAAAATGTGCGTTTTTTATTATTTTTGTGCAAAAGGTGAACTTCTCCTTTTAAGACGGCCCTGCATTATATACAGAGAAACATTGTGTTTGTAAGGAGCATATATGACTGCATGTGCTAATGTAATCTTAAACTACAGAAAAGCCAGGTTTTTGAAAATTCTAACACGTGTTGATCCTAGATTGTAAACTCCAAGGATCAGGCCCTCCTATCCCTCTTGTATTGAACTGTATTGTTGCTGTATTGTCACCCGTTATATTGTAAAGCGCTGAGCAAACTGTTGCCGCCATATAAATCCTGTATAATAATAATAATATATAAATCCTGTATAATAATAATAATAATATATAAATCCTGTATAATAATAATAATAATGCAGTTTCCATCAAATCTTTTAAATATTTAAACTAAAACAATAAAAAAAAAAACCTAATCATTTACCTTTTTATACTGGGATTGTGTTTTGAATTTGTTTGCTTCTTTAGGGATAGTTTTATTAAAGTGTTACTAAAACCACAACAGTACAATCAGTCTGTATATGCAGTAAAGCATGCTTGTTATACTCACTGTGGAACCTCAGTGGTTAATCCCCTGCATTGTGTAAAAAGGATGCTTTTATCCTGTCTTCTATGATCCTCCCCTTCTACTGTCCCCAATCCATATGCTGATCGAACAGAGCCTTGGGAGCAAGCTGCACATGCTTAGTTTTGGTGTGTATTGCTAGAGAGTTTTTTTTTTTTTTTTCTTGGTAGAGTGCATATGTTCAGTACAGAGCCAATCAGCACTGTCCAGACGGAGGTCAGTAGTTATGCAGCCTCAGGAAAATCAGGTGAGAATGAAGAAAATTCCTCCTACAAGCTTTAACCAGTACTCTGCTGGACACTGATAGAAGTCACAAGACTGGTCTAACTACTGATGAGAAAAGGTATTTAGCAGTTTATATTTACTAAAATAATTGCATTTCCATGTTCTGTGTACTGTGGGAGACCAGATATAGTGAACGCAGGGTCCTGGGTTTAGTAACACTTTAAGTGTCTATTGATGTAATGTGTCCAGTAGGTCAGGAATGTTGAAATACTAGATAATGAAGTGGAACTGGTCCTGGTCATAAATAAAAAAGATAATGTATGTAATTGTTTCAAAGGTGTACTTGTACAGGTTATTCATTTATTCAAGGTGACCTAAGTGCTGAATAGGTACCGTATTTTCCGGCGTATAAGGCGACTGGGTGTATAAGACGACCCCCTAATTTTCCAGTTAAAACATAGGTTTTGGGCTATACTCGCCATATAAGACTACCCCCCTTACGAGGCAACACCATTTAAAAACATCAGATTTTTTACCGTATTTTTCGCCGTATAAGACGCACTTTTTCTTCCCCAAAACTGGGGGGGAAATGTCAGTGCGTCTTATGGAGCGGCCGGTCCGGTATTTCTACCGCGACCGTGTCAGAATACCGGGCCGGCCGCTCAGCTCTGCAGCGGGACCTTACCTGTTCCTCTATCCAGCGGCGTGCTGTCTTCCCGACTTCTGTAGTGTGGGCACTGGGCATGACAGCCAGGGTGCCAAGTGCGCATGCGCAAGAAGCGGTGCTTTTTGTGAATGGTAAGGCGGTACCTGGGACACATGACAGATCCCAGAAGCCACCGGACCAATCGCAAAAGGCAAGTGCTTCTCGCTCATGCGCACTGGGCACCCGGCTGTCATGCCGAGCGCCATTACAGAAGCCGGGAAGACAGCGCGCGGCTGGATCAAGGAACAGGTAAGATCAAACAAAAACTCTGCGGAAGTAAGAGCGGGTACCTGTCAAATTCAGGTACCCGCTCCCCACCTCCCCAAAGGTTAGCAGTCATCTGTACTGTCCGCAGTCTCTGGTCATCCCTGTGCTGTCCGCAGTCTCTGGTCATCCCTGTGCTGTCCGCAGTCTCTGGTCATCCCTGTGCTGTCCGCAGTCTCTGGTCATCCCTGTGCTGTCCGCAGTCTCTGGTCATCCCCTGTGCTGTCCGCAGTCTCTGGTCATCTCCTGTACTGTGTCTGCAGTCCATTAGTTCAGAATTTTTTTTTTCCTGTTTTCTGCCTCTAAAACCTAGGTGCGTCTTATGGTCAGGTGCGTCTTATACGGTGAAAAATACGGTAATTGAAATGGTTATGACTTACCAGTACTTAAAATCCTTCAAAATTTTCATGTTCATCCTCTGACATCCTAAGTTCATGAATGACATCTTGTGATACATTTGTAAGACAGTCATCATATGGATCAAATTCCTAATCAGATGGTTACCGCTGGATGTGCGGTAATACAGCAGCTTCGGCTACATACAGTATATATACAGCCCGCTGGTTGCGCAGTAATGTATATACAGTATACCGCGCTGAGCCAAGATGGCTCAAAACAAATGTCCCTATGACAGATTAATCTGTCAGCCCGCTGGATGTGCGGTATATACAGTATACTGAGCCAAGCTGTTTCAAAACGTACCGGTACGTCCCTACGGTAACCAGACCGCTGGATGTGTGTATGTACGGTAGCTGCGGCTACATACAGTATACGCCGGGCCAATCACGGCGAGCGATGTATTCTACTAATGAATACAAAGCCTGCTCGGATCGGCTGAGGTTGTGACATAATCAGACCACCTCTCTGACTCAGCCAATCCGAGCAGGCTTTGTATTCATCAGTAGAATACATTGCTCACCGTGATTGGCCCAGTGTATACTGTATGTAGCCGCAGCTACTGTACATACACGCATCCAGAGGGCTGATTACCGTAGGGACGTACCGGTACGTTTTGAAACCGCTTGGCTCAGCGCAGTATACTGTATATACCGCACATACAGCGGGCTGACAGATTAATCTTTCATAGGGACATTTGTTTTCAGCCAGCTTGGCTCAGCGCGGTATACTGTATGTACAGTATTACCACACATCCAGCCAGCTTGACCCAAACAAACTCAGGGTTCACATTTTATACTCTGCGTATAAGACGACCCCCAATTTTTGGGGTATATTTTTAAGTATAAAAAGTAGTCTTATACGCCAGAAAATACTGTAGGTATCTTTAAGCGATCGTACCAGAAAGAGTATTATTATACAGTATTTATATAGCGCCAAAAAGTTTGCTCAGCGCTGTACAATTTAGAGTAGTCCCTGTACCGGTGAAATGTTCGATTCATGTACTAAAATTGATTTGAGGCTTAGCCAGGCCTCTGCCCCCTAGCATGTTCACACTGGTGACGGGTCACTTAGGCAATGTTATGCAGTGCCAGTCCGCATGTCCTTTCCATGACAGATTTTCTTTACAGGGCCCTATGGAAGGCAGTAATACAGGAGGGTAGGAGAATAGGCAGGCACTCTGGTATAGAGTTTATTCTCTGGCACCATTACATCAAAAACCGTGCCAGCAGTAATTTTGTCCTGCATCATCTTTGAGTCCAGGCCTGTGTGCCAGTGGTGAGGCTCTGCCATCCTGGAACCCTTTTAGAGGGAGCTGCACTGGGACAAGGAGAGATCTTTTGAGGCTCATCTACATCAGGGGCTGGATTATACGCCATCCTCTGGCTTGCACTGTGAAGCAAGCAATGCCAATGCATTGTAAATGACACGTTGTACTGTTTACTTTTTTCTTTTTTTTAAATCTTTATTTAACCACTTGCCCTCCAGAAGATTTACACCCCCCCCCCCCCTTCCTGACCAGGCCATTTTTTGTGGATAGAAAAATGTGCATTTATTATTTTTGTCTGCAGGAGCCTGGAAAGCATTGCACTAGTGATCAGTAGATTGCTGATGCTATGCAGGTCTCCTGCAGACCTGTCAGAATATCTGCTTGCCATACGGGATGTACGGTTAAGCAGATATTCTGACCGGAAACTTCAATGAACTACCACGGTGTTTCACAGCGCTGTGGTAGTTCAATGAAAACTACAAGCCCAAAGCCACTAAGGCTGCCAAGACTTGAAGTTCATTCATTCATGGAAGTCCTTGAATGAATAATGAATGATGCAGCTGTGTGGGTGGAGCCCTGCACGGCCATGTTGATTTAAAATTTGACAGATGGTACTGGGAGACTTCTCCCCATATTATCTGTCAGAAGGAAGGGGGGCAGCGGGCTGTGGCTATGGGAACATGTTACATATTCCCCCTAAAAATTGGTAGAATATGTAACATGTTCCAAAGTGAACTTATTCTTTTTAATATTTTTTCCCAGAAATAGAGCTTTATTTTAGTGTACTTGATCACCTCTGTGTGTTTTACTTTTTACATTATAAACAAAAAAAACCTGTCAATTTAAAAAAAAAAAAAAAATTGAAATCAATTAAAATCAAATTTCTTCATAAATTTAGGCCAAAATGTATTCTGCTACATATTTTTGGTAAAAAATCCCAATAGGCGCGTTGTTCTATGTGTCCAGTCTAAGCATTGATAGTGTGATCTCTGTAACTTACAGTTGTGATAGCGATAACTTCAACCTCAGTTGGGGTCCACAGTCAGTGACTCAATCAGAATGATATCTTGCAGATCTTGTGAAGTTTATTCCATAAACTGAGAGAATCTTACAACAATAAACATTCGATAGGTCAAAAGAACATACTGTTTCTGCTTCTTGCCATGAGGCTGTTGCAATTCATCTCTGGGAAGGGGGAGGGCTATCTATGCAACATTAGCGAAACTAAAGGAAAGGGAGGAGCAGAGACAAAACACTGAAAATATTTAAAGGCATATGACAGTCATATGAGACATGACATGCGTATATTGATTAGTTTGATTGATTAGCTCAAAAAATTATAGTGTCTACAAGATATGGAACATATACTGGAATTACATTTTTTTTTTTATACTAGTAATATCAGCGACTGCGATATTGCGGTGGACATTTTTACACTGACACTTTGTGGGAACCAGTGACACTAATACAGTGATCAGTGCTAAAAATATGCACGGACACTGTACTAATGACACTGGCAGGGAGGGGGTTAAACATCTAGGGTGATGAAAGGGTTAACTGTGTGCCTAGGTGTGTGCATGGTGTACAGTAGGTGGTGCTTTTACTAGGGGAAGTGAAGGATTGTGTTCCCAGCTTTGCAGCCACACATGATCCTTCTCCCCCACCTGTCAGAACAGAGCTCTGCCTTGTTTGCATAGGCAGAGCTCTGTTCTTTCTCCTGCCTGACGATCGAAGGGTGCTGGCGAACATCCGTTCATCAGGACTCGCACATCAGCTTCTTCGGTGAGTGTTCACAGCAGAAGCGATCCACCGGCAGCCCTATGAATGTTCCCCGGTCTCTGGACTGTTGAACTACTTTTACAATACATCGCCTTTTGCAAATCGGGACTCTGTGTGCTTACACTGCCCTCCACACCACACTGCACCTACAAAACAAGCTCAGCTCGCCTCTTGGAGAATTATTTGCATAATGACCCCTTGCTAGGTTTGCGAGTTTCCAGGAGCTGAGAATAAGATTTTAATTTATATGTAAAGTGCTGCGTAAATTGACAACGCTATATAAGTACCTGAAATAAATAAATTTACACATCAGTCAAAACTAAAACTGATAGCATAAGATACAATGGGGAGCACTGCCTACTTGTCCAATTTTTTTATCCAAGAATTGCTACACTGCATTCTTCCAACCCTCTACTTTTCTTCAACAATCTGGTGATCCTGGATAACACCTACCTGGGATACTGGAACACACTGTCTCAATACTACAATGTACTTCTCACATACAAAAGTTATGGTGAAAAAAAACAAACTATGCCAGTACCAAGAAATGTATCGCAGCCACCAATCAGATTCAAGCATGCCTTGAAAGCTGCAGTATGATTGGTGGTGCAGGTTACACATCACGGGCTTTAGAATACACACCTGCTGATGGAGCTGTGTGTTTGTGGTAGCAGGGGATTGCAGATAATTCAGGATACATTATTATTATACAATATTTATATAGCGCCAAAAGTTTGCTCAGCGCTGTACATTACAATGGGAGACAATCCATGAGACAGTACAATAACAATACAATACACGAGGGGTTTGAGGTCCCTGCTCCTTGGAGCTTACAATCTAGGAGGGAGGGAATAGTGGTACAGGAGGAAATGGCTGTGGGGGGTGGAGTGGTAGGAGGAGTGGAGGAGATCGGCAGTTAGGTGAGGGCAGGGTAGGTTTCCCTGAAGAGATGGGTTTTCAGGGTGAGCCTAAAGGTTAGGAGGGTAGATGACAGTCTGATGGATTGGGGTAGTGAGTTCCAGAGGATGGGGGAAGTCCTAGAGAAGTCCTGGAGCTGGGCATGGAAGGAGGAGACCAGGGAGCTAGAGAGTAGGAGGTCTTGTGAGGAGCGAAGAGTACGTGTTGGGTGGTATTTGGATATCAGGTCGGTGATGTAGTTTGGGGCAGCGTTATGAATGGCTTTGTACGTCAATGTTAGCAATTTGAATTTTATGCGTTGGGCAATCGGAAGCCAGTGGAGGGAATGGCAGAGAGGGGTGGCAGAAGCGGAGCAGTTGGTAAGGTGGATGAGTCTGGCCGCTGAGTTCGGGATAGTCTGTGATGAGGTTAGCCGGTGAGGAGGGAGTTGCAGTAGTTAAGTTGATACATTGAGCTATCTCCTGTGCACAGCTCTCCTGCCATCCTCCCCCCACCAGCTCTCCTGCCACAACCCCCAACCCGAACACACAGCTCACTCCCATCCCAAAGCTTTTCTGACCCCTCCCCCCCAGCTTTCCTGTTGTCCTTCACCTCGCCCCCTCCAACAAACACAGTGCTCCTGCTGATGCCCCCCTGCTTTCCCCCATATGTCCTTTTGATCGTGGTTCCCAAACTTTTTCATATAACCAGAGCGAGAAGCAATTTGAAAGAATTAGCTTGTTTCATTTTTATACCACGATGGCATAGGTCTTATAAACTATTTGTCTGTAAAATCTGATTTTTTTTTTTTTTTGTTTTGTTTTGTTATACTTTTATATTCTGCTTGTGTTGACATTTGTGCGCACATTTTATGCAATAGTAACAGGTTTACTCATATGACCCAAGTTGGCCAAGTCTGTTTGTTTACTGTAGAGTGTGTCGAGACTCGCAGACATGTGCGCACCAGTGGGGTGAGGTTAGCTAAAGGCCGTTATGTAATTGTACATTTAGAGCCTGCTTCATCGTAGTGTATACAGGAAAATGAGAGCTTTGCATGCTGCTCAGTCTGGAAACCAGATTTGTTTTTAAACCCTACCCTGGAAAATGACAGAGAATGAAAGGAAGAGTCTGGTCATTATGGTGTAATACAGGCAATTTAGCTGCTTCAATAGTTTATGCATGTGGTTTTTTTATATGTTGATCTCCTGACACATAGGCAATCAAATGTTTGGAAAGGGTGTGTAAAATAAAGTCATGAGCCTTAATATGGAGAACGCCGGCCTATTAAAAAAAGGTCTTCATGTGACGCTGACCACTTTCTCAGTGAAGCTTTCACATACAGTAGAACCCACTATTCAGCCCTGGTCTTTTATGTGATGTTGACCTTTTTTCTCAGTGCTGCGTTCATATAGAACCCACCTTTCAGCCATGATCTTCATGTGACGTTGACCATTTTCTTAGTACAGCTTACATATAGAACTCCTCTTTCAGCCCTGGTCTTCATGTGATGCTGACCGGTTTCTCAGTGCAGCTTTCACATAGAACCCATCTTTCAGCCCTAGCCTTCATGTGACACTGACCATTTTCTCAATGGAGCTTTCATATAGAACCCATCTTTCAGCCCTGGTCTTCATGTGACACTGACCATTTTCTCAATGGAGCTTTCACATAGAACCCATCTTTCAGCCCTGGTCTTCATGTGACTCTGACCATTTTCTCAATGGAGCTTTCATATAGAACTCGCCTTTCAGCCCTGGTCTTCATGTGACACTGACCATTTTCTCAATGGAGCTTTCACATAGAACCCATCTTTCAGCCCTGGTCTTCATGTGACTCTGACCATTTTCTCAATGGAGCTTTCACATAGAACCCATCTTTCAGCCCTAGCCTTCATGTGACACTGACCATTTTCTCAATGGAGCTTTCATATAGAACCCATCTTTCAGCCCTGGTCTTCATGTGACACTGACCATTTTCTCAATGGAGCTTTCACATAGAACCCATCTTTCAGCCCTAGCCTTCATGTGACACTGACCATTTTCTCAATGGAGCTTTCATATAGAACCCATCTTTCAGCCCTGGTCTTCATGTGACACTGACCATTTTCTCAATGGAGCTTTCACATAGAACCCATCTTTCAGCCCTGGTCTTCATGTGACTCTGACCATTTTCTCAATGGAGCTTTCATATAGAACTCGCCTTTCAGCCCTGGTCTTCATGTGATGCTGACCATTTTCTCAATGGAGCTCTCATATAGAACCTGCCATTCAGTTCTGGTCTTCATGTGAAGCTGACAAAATTTCCTAGTGCAGCTTTCATATAGAACCCATCATTCTGCTCCGGTCTTCATGTGACACTGACCGGTTTCTCATTGCAGCTTTCACATAGAACCTACCATTCAGCCTTGGTCTTCATGTGACACTGACCATTTTCTCAGTACAGCTTTCATATAGAACCCATCTTTCAGCCCTGGTCTTCATGTGGCATTGACTGGTTTCTCAGTGTGGCTTTCATATAGAAGTCACCATTCAGCCCTGGTCTACATGTGACACGAAGTGTTTTCTCAGCAGAGGTGTTTGGCTGCAGAGAGTCTGGTCAATGGACCACCCCTTGTTCCAGTGCTGTGGCCTTGTTAAGTCTGTGCTATCAAGGTTAGGCTTTTCTACTACCAGATTCCCTTTGTTAGCACTCGCCTAACAGTATGCTCCAGGTGTGATTGACAGAGAACAAGAACAGGGTCTATTGCCATAATGTAAGGTGGGAGGGCAAAAAAATGTGTTTCTCTCCAGCCATGGGACCATGGCAGACCTAATTAGGTCCTTAGCTGAAGTTGTTCCCCTTTTTTTAAATCTGACTTTCCTAAGGATAACATTCTTCACCACGAAGCAGCTGCCCAGGACCTATGAAAAGAAAAGGACCTGTCATTAGGTCAGTTACAGAAGGTCAGGAGTTATAAGAGCATCCTGCCCTCCTTTCCTTATTGCAGCTTTAACTATATAGTTGCATCCTTTCAGCTGACCATACGCTAGAGTTGTGATGGCTGAGGTAGGTTTATTACAAAAAAGTTATTAATTCGAAGTATGATAGTTGATGGCCATTTTATAAACCAATAACAAAGGGTCATGGTCAATTTTAATTCCAAAAAAGTGTATCCTTTTTTTTTTTTTTTTTTTTAAATTGGTTCTGCCAAAGGTCTTCTACAACTCACATCCCTAATCTTGATGCTTGTCCTGAACATGGCGCTAGCAAGAAATCTGGTGGGAAATGTAGTCATGTTTCGGCAGCTAAATCACCAACTGTGATGTAATGCGTCTCAACATACCAATTCTAAAACAGTGGCTCTTCCAAGGAGGCAGTAGCGCAGATCAATGCAAAGTCTGGCTGTAAAATTTAAGGTAATGAAGATTTTTTTTTTTTTTTGTTTAATCTCTGACTTTATTATTGATCACCAAAATAAATGATTATTCAGGTTGCTTGGAATTTAGCCTTCACTTGATTGGTATGCATCAGTAATTTTGCCTAATATGAACATTGATAATACTGCAGACCTGTAATCCCAGTTATATATTTGGCTTTTAGTGGACCTTTTAGTAACTCTACATTAACAGTATAGTATTTTATTACATTTTCAACTTTTTAAGATTGAAAAGCCATACCTGGGTTGACTGTGTGAGGACCACATCTTGACGTTTGTAATTTTTTACTTTTACATATCTTGCTTTACCAATTCTACTTGACAAACATGATTGGACGGTTGGGTTCTTTGTTCTATAAAAGGGAACTATAACTCTTTTGGTACAGTTTTACTTTAGTGTGTTTTCATGTGTGTGAGTAAAATATTGTTAGTATGTTAATAGGTCGGGTGTAGCGGTGTGTGTGTATATGCATTTCTTTTTCCACTAGTATGCAGGAGTATGGATCATGAGCCTGGCTGAACAGAATTGTGAATCCTTTGGCAGGAAAAATAGTTCTCATCTAGGTATTTCATCTGTTTCTAGTTGTTTGTCTGTCAGCTTTAAGTTTACATTTGAGTAAGTCCACTGTAAACATTTTAGATTGTTTGCTGTATCGCTGTACTACTGCAAATAAAATATATGGTTTGCTGCTCTTAAAATTGAATAGCACTTATTATAGTCCTTCAATGGGAGACCTGTCATGGGCAACAGGAAAACTCCTAATTGTTTCCTTTTTCCTCCTTTCAAACAATTCAGTCAAGACTTTAAAGAATAGTTGGGGAAAAGAGGAAGTGTAAAGCAGCCACCACTAAAAGAGGTGTAATTATTGCCAGAATGGCTGCCTAAAATTATTTTTAGCAGGTGAAACGGATAACATATTTGTACTTCGACCATTTATTTAGCTGTAGGCTGTATTGCTTACTGCATTAAAGGAAGTGAATTAGAGGATGCATCTTAGCAATGTCTTAGCAACAAGACAGGACAGGGTGATTCCATCTGTGGGAGTTTTTCAGCCAGGCTTCAGGAGGTGAAGCAAAGGCATTATCCAACTTTAGTCAAAGATGCATAGTTGTTTCTATCTACTTGTGTTGCTGACCTTTTTGGCAACCCTTTAGGATGATTTTGTTCTAATTATTATTATACAGTATTTATAAAGCGCCAATAGTTCGCTCAGCGCTGTACATTACAAAGGGGGACAGAACATGTGACAGAACAGCAATACAATGCAAAACATGAGAGGATTGAGGGCCCTGCTCTTTCGAGCTTACAATCTAGGATTCTAATATTTGTGACCGTTTTTTTCATAATTTTGTGCAATGGCCAGCATTGTTGCTTGGCTTTCTTTGCAAAACAGAGCTGAGATGTGGAAACTGGTTTGCCTTTACGGGGTTTCTTAAGCTGGCCATACATATAGAATTTTGGCTGATTCCTGTTGAATCAACTGAAATTCACTCCGTAGGTGACCCTGTCTTCAACACCTGGATCGATTAAAAGTTGATCTTTCAATCGACTTTTTTCAGAGTGGCCGAGAAAAAAGTTCTGGGCTGAATAGCACCTGTATTCAATCAGACCAGGTTCGGGTATTCTGGCAGCCCACGCTTTGGCAGATTTGTCCATCCATGCTTTATAGTGTGTATGAAAGAATCTGCTAGGCTTCTCTGGTTTTATGGCCAGCTTTAGGTTCGGTTCAAACTTATACAGATCTGATGGAGCGATTTTGCATTTTTTCTGGTTTTGGGAAGGCCATTAGTTTCGGTAGGCTGCTTTAAGTGCAAAAAACACACTAAAGAAGTGCATGACCCTTTTGAAAAATCATACTGCATCAAAACACATGGTACTTTGTTTCTATGCTTTCTTCAGATGTGTGGGAATGCCATGAAAAATTAATAGCAACATTGCGTGTCAGCAAAAGTGCTGCATGCCTTTTGTGCGTTGCAAGAGTGCGCAATTTGCCTGTCTGACCAGAACACGCAAATGTGAACCTAGCCTTAGGATGATAGCCTCAGAGCCACTTTTGATAGTATTCAGTGGTGGTCTTCCTGTTTAAAGGCTGTTTGTATCAGGATGCCCCTTGATTGAAGCCTCCAGTCATGTTTCCTGGCCTGGAAATTGGTCTTCGGTGGGGGTTATAACAACATACAAACTACATGTTTTCCATGTTTTGTTTGAAAAGCGGAAATCTCTTTTAATCCTTTCCTCCATCTCACCATAGTGTTAGTTTTTAGATAAGCCTACATTTTCTAGAGTCCACAACTAGACGTCCCCGATCCATCACTTGTTCCAAGTATACTTCATCTTAACCACATGATTAATTCAGAACAATCCATAAAATACTAATGAGTAAGAATCAAGAGGGATTCATTAATTGTTCAAAGATCATACACGGCTATAATCAATTAATCCTTTTTTTTTTTTTTTTTTTTTTTTTCCAAAAAAACGTTTTATTGAAGTATGAAAGGTAAACAAATGATAGACAGATACGGATCGCAGTCCGTGCAAAGTTTCTAGTACGTTCTCCCGTAACGCAGACGGGATCAAGACAATATATTAATTTGTATAACATCAGAGGACGGAGTTCCACAGTAAGGCAAAAGTGATAGACGTAACCATAGCAAAACTGACAGTAGCATGTACTTTCGATAATTATGGTATACACTAGGCTCTATGTAAGGAAAGTATACATAAGCGGATTCTGAAGTGGTCGTCAAAAGTATCCTCTCAAGGCATCTATGACATATATTTCCATCTCAAAAAAAAAATGTGGGTTACTGTTGTAGAATATTGTTACATCTGTATAGCTATGGGTGTTCAGTACCGAATGAGAATAATAGCTAATTAGACTATGAGAAAAGAGGGTGTAAATGAGAGAAAGAAAAGAAAAGAAAGAGAGGAGCGTGGGGATGGAGGAAGAAAATGAGATGAGATATCAAAATGAGGTGGGAGGAGACGCACATGACAAATAGAAGGGGGGAATGGGGAGAGAGAGATGGAGAGAAAAAAAAAAAAAAAAAAAAAAAAAGAGAGGGGGGGGGGGGAAGTGGTTGGATGATCAGGTTCATATTTAAATAAGCATAACCAAACCAGTTACATCTAATCGTAACAGCCTGGCTGTATCTAATTCATCTTTTTAATTAGCGATACAATTCAGTGAATGACCGTTAATGGAGTTATTGCCGAGGTGAAAGTTCTAGAGGCCTTCGGTGTCTCCAAATCTTTCTCGTTCAATCCCTCAGCAAGCCAAGGTAAGTATCAGTAGTTTGGAAGTGGGTCCAACAAGCCCAAGTCCTCCTGAATCGCTCGGGGTGATCTTTTGCCACTGAGATCAGTTCCTCCATTTCAGCAATCCTCTGGATCCTAAGAATCCACTCTCGTACGGTGGGAATATAGGCTGATCGCCAATGAACAGGGATACACTGCTTAGCCGCATTTAACATGTGTAAAGCAAGGGACTTACGGTAAATCCTCACCGGAAGGGAGGAGTGATGGAGTAGACATTGTGCTGGTGTAAAGTCTAGGGTGTAAGTGGTTACTTGTCTAATGATGTCCAAAATTTTTCTCCAGAAGGGCTGCAACAGCGGGCATTCCCACCATATATGGAGAAGAGTACCATTTGCCTGGGAGCATCGCCAGCATAAATCTGGCACTTTAGGATCAAATTTATGAATCACAGATGGAACTCTATACCATCTGGAAAAAACTTTGTAGTTGCTTTCTTGTGTAGAAACACATATGGAACCTTTATGCATGTGATCGTAAATGTGGTTCCATGCCTCAGGTGAGATTGAAATTTCTAGATCATGCTGCCAGGCTGCACAGGCCTTCAGTGAGTGAGATGTATTGGAACTTTCCAATAGGGAATATAATTTGGATATTACATGCCTCTGTGGGAGATCTGTAAAGCAGAGTTTTTCGAAAGCAGTAAGCGGTCTTGAATAATCCTTTAGATGTGGGGAGTTACGTAGAAAATGGTGGATTTGTCTATACATCCAAGGCGTTAAGGTAAGGGCTGGCCACGCCTTTGTAATGTCTTCTCTAGATCGGAGCTTAGAATCTTTGAGAAAGTGACGTACTGTTAGGTTATCTTCCCGTCTATACCCAGCGAGAAAGGTCGTAGACATCCCTGGAATAAAGTCCGGGTTCAATTTGATCGGAGTGAAAGGGCTCGGAGAGGAAGAAAGTACTTTTTCCTGAAACACTTGCGCGCTACATCGTAAAGTGGGACCTATAAGTGGGTGCATCCGAAATTCAGAAGGGACATGGGCGGTTTTCAGCCATGGGGAGGTGGAAAGTGGTATCTTCGAAAAATCAGCCTCCAAACCGACCCAGATCTTATGAATGTGATTCGTGGTCCAGTCTACTAATCTGGCTAGGTGGCAAGACCTGTAGTAACGAGAAATATCCGGTAATCCAATACCTCCATTCTTCTTGGACATAGTGAGTTGGGTGAAGCTGATTCTTGGGCGTTTATTATACCAAAGAAAGGAGGAGCAGAGCGTTTTATATGATTGAAAGAATGAATTTGGTAATTGAATTGGTATTGTTTGTAGTAAATATAATATTCTGGGGAGCACGTTCATCTTAAGTATGGCTGCTCTACCAAACCAAGAGAACCAAGGTTTATTCCACATCTGAAGGTCTTTGGAAATGTTACGTAAGAGGGGTAGAAAATTTGTTGCATATAGTTCGGTAAGATGGGATGGTAGTTGGATACCTAAATAAGTGATAGTTTCTCGTTGCCAGGTAAAGGGAAAATTTGATGTCGCTTGTTTAACCACCTCCGGTTTTAATGATACATTAAGCGCTTGGGATTTAGAAAAGTTAATTTTGAAGTTAGCCAAATACTGAAATAATTTGAAATCCTGTAACAAATTAGGTATCGTGATATGAGGATCTGTCAGGAAAAGCAGTATGTCGTCAGCAAAGGCTGCCACTTTATGCGTTTTGCCATTGATCAAAATCCCTTTAATGTTGGCATTATCTTTGATGCAATTCAATAAGGGTTCCAGTGTAAGAATGAATAGGAGAGGTGACAGAGGGCATCCCTGTCTGGTCCCGTTGCTGATCAGAAAAGAGTCTGATAGGTGTCCGTTCACTCGCACTCGCGCTGTGGGGGCTTTATATAGAGACATAATATAGGTCAAAAAGCGCAAAGGCAGTCCAATGCCAATCAAAACTGCCTCTAGGTAATCCCAAGCTAGTCTGTCAAACGCCTTCTCGGCATCTAAAGAGAGAAAGAATCCGGACTGTTGATTTTGGGTTAACCAATGATGTATATTTATGGCCCTTATTGTGTTATCTCTGGCTTCTCTTCCCGGAACAAAACCCACCTGATCCGGAGATATGATGGATTCTATAACATGTAGTAGACGATTAGCCAGAATCTTGGCAAAGATCTTCAGATCAACATTCAATAGGGAAATTGGTCGGTAGTTCGCTGGGGACGTTGGATCCTTATTCTCTTTGGGTATAACCGTAATGTGAGCCTCGGAAAGATTGCGCATGGACTGCCCCGGAGTGTTTAATGAATTGAAAGCCTGGAGAAATGGGAGTGCTAATACGTCAAGAAAAGATTTGTAATAAGAATTAGTAAAACCGTCAGGTCCTGGACTTTTACCAGGTTTCAACTGCGTAATAGCTTGTTGTAGTTCCGCTAACGTCAGAGCACTCTCTAAATCTTTTGCTTGCGATCTAGAGATCTGTTTAGGAAGATATTGTGTGAGGAATGACTGTATAATGACCTCACGTGGCCTAGTATCAGCTGCTGATTTGGACGGTAGGGATAAATTATATAAATTAAAGTAATACTCCTCAAATTCCGCTGCAATATCCGACGGTGTTTTCAGTGTGCGTCCATTTTTGGAATGGAGCTGATATACGTGCCGAGCAGCCTTTTTGGATTGTAAAGCCCGAGCAAGAAATTTGCCACTCTTATTTCCATGTTCGTAGAAAAGTTTTTGTTGAAGAATAAAATTACGTTTAGATTTCTTTTCCACTACCTCGCTGAGTTGTTTACGTGCTTGCTCCAGTTCAGTAAAAGATCTTAATGCCATAGATCGTTTATGGGAGCACTCAAGTGTGCGGACTTTGTGCAATAATGCGTTGAATGATGCTTGCGCCATACGTTTCCGTTTAGACGAGATAGATATTAGAATTCCACGTATCACACATTTGTGCGCTTCCCACCGTACGAGAGGGGATGTTTCCGAGGATGCATTTTCTTGAAAGTAGTTCGTCAAAGAACTACGGATCTGAAGAATAACTGATGCGTCCGTTAGGAGAAATGGGTCCAGTCGCCATATTTTGGAAGTACTTGGTGTATCCAGGAATTGCAAAGAGATCATAATCGGGTGATGGTCTGAAAGGATCTTCGGTTCGATCGAGGATCAATTAATCCTATTAGGTTCTTGGTGCAATTGTTTTTGCTATGCCTATTTACACTTTGAGAAAGCCATGGGTGTTCCTAGGAGTTCTCTGAGCTGTAGATGATTGACCGCCCATCCAATCGTGCCTACATAGTTCTGGGTCCATTGCTACTTGGTAGAGTCAGCAGTGTGAAACCAATGAAATAAATACCTGAGCTGTGAAAGGACTTTTTAATTTCAAGCATTCAGAAGGTATCCTTATGGCTATGTTGTTGACCTGATTAAATGATAATGATTGTTTGCCTGGTGTCCCTTTATGACCTTCATTACCAAGGTTTGCTATGCATTGTATATTCCCTGTATACTTTTAAACCCACATTTGTTTTATGCCAAAACACTTGGAGCATGTGCTTGCATACCAATCTTGGCACAAAGTGTCCATTTATTACTTTTCATTCTTTGTAAAACAAAAAGCCGACGCTCCAGGCAAACAGGTGAACATACCATTAAAATGTATATATGGGAGATGATTTACCTGATTAAGGATTTGCATTTCAATCCATCCTGCCCTAAGATATATGCAATACCAAACAGCCAGGCTGTTGATCTTGATCTTTCACAACTGCAATAAAGCTGACCTACAGGGAAAACCAAACAAATTCTCCCTTGCAGTGGGACTGCCCCCGCACTGCAAGGGTTAAAGGCTCGAGGGTCCAGGGCAGCCATTCTCAACAAGGGTTCCGTGAAATCCTAGAGTTCCTCCAGAGGTTGCTAGGGGTTCCTTGGGGTTTGACTCATTGGTACAGGGAAAACCAAACAAATTCTCCTTTGCAGTGGGACTGCCCTTGCACTGCAAGGGTTAAAGGTTCGAGGGTCCAGGACGACAGCCATGCTCAACCAGGGCTCCGTGAAATCCTAGAGTTCCTCCAGAGGTTGCTAGGGGTTCCTTGGGGTTTGACTCATTGACCTCCCATACGATGGTACTTTGCATAATTCCAGCGCCAACACTACCTGACAAAGTCAGCAGTATTTCGCCAATGATCTCTTTTGCCATCTGTAGGGATGGCATTCTGATCTCCATTGTAATGGGGCATTCTTCCCACTGGCCATCAATGTAAGGGGCATTTTTCCTACTGATCCCTAATTAATTGGTTTTAGGAAATGTTCCCTGAAACCTGGAAATATTTTTTCAGGGGTGAAATGATTGAGAAAAGCTGTTCTAGGGTACAAAAAAAAATCAGTTTTACTTATCTGATTTTCTGCTTTCAAAGGCTTCCTTCAGGCTATAAGACCGGTCCTTGTAGCCTCTTCTTCCCTATGCTCTAGAGGTTGAAGGACCTCTGACGTCATCAGGTACAGTGCAGGGCCCATAGCTTTGCACTGGACAAGAGGATTATGTGGGACAGTCCACTGCCTGAGTGTATGGGTAGAAGAGAAGAGTGCCAGCTGCTAGAGGAACAGGGATCAGTCGAGTAAAACTGTTTTTTCCAGTACATTAGACCTAAATGAGCATTTACCCCTTGCAGTGCAGGTGCAGCCCCACTGCAAGTGAAGATGTTTCCTTTTCATAGAGATGGGATTTAAGGAATAGTGTGGTCACCTCCCTGCCCTTTTAGCCTCTTATTGAATTGTAAAGGCAGAGAATCCGCACAGTGATAAGTCATCACTCTTCTCTCTCCTCCTGTCAGAATGTTCCTTGCCTGCCTAGGTGCATTACACCAGTGGCTACTAGCACTGCGAACACCAAAACCTCCCAAGTGGAAAGCAACTGAGCCAGGAATTACACCAGGGAGATCTCACTGTCATAGTATTCAAGGCAGACAAGAAATCCAAGGACTGACTTGACACTGCAGGCTCCATTTTTATAAACCAAAGCTTCTCAATCAATTGGACTTTCCCTTTATTATAACGCTGATATTAATATACTGCATGTCGGTACAACGATATGCTGTTCCTGTGAATGGCACCTAATCCAGCCCTGAGTAAGAGGAGATTTCATCAAACAAATTTTCCCAGGGACAAGCTGGTCAGTTAATGGAACCGTCTCTTGTCAACTTGTCATTTGTCCGAGGTGAAGTATTGATGGGGATAACCATTAACATCCCTGTTTAACCAGTTGCTAATAATAGAGAGTGGCAGATGTATTGAATGTGCTCAACACAGGGAGGTTACAAGGTAACGCTGACCTGGCAAACTTCCAGATGACTTACTAAGGTTAAAACTTTGACACAATTAGGAGCGGCGTCGGGGCTAGCTCTTGGGAAAGAGGATTTAAATGGGAACTGCAGACTAAGTACAATGCATTAGCATCAGCTCAAAGACCAGTGTAATAATAAAGGTTTCAACCTGTGTTATCCTTTTAATGAGTAATCTATAAATGGCTATTAGACATCTAGACATCATCTTTCTAAGACTTTAAAGCAACCAGGCAACACCCAGTAAAAGAAGCAACTTAATACTTGTCTTTCTTACTGCGCAATAGCGCATCGATGCATCTTCCCATGGTTTCTCGTGATCACGACTTGGTTGCATAGTTCGTCAGATTGGAAAAAATACAAATCCATCTAGTTCAACCAATCGAAAAAATAAACAAACAGAAAACCCCCAAATACACAATCCTATACCCACAGTTGTTCCAGAGGAAGGCAAAAAAATCCCCCAATAAAGAATGTTCCAATTTTTCTCCAGCAGAGAAAAATATTCCCTTCTTGATTCCCCAGGACGCAATTGGATATTCCTTGGATCAACAATTCCTGGTGTTATGACCTATAAATGTTAATATCAGTTACTGAGCTATCTGTACATCACAAATGATCAACTACTGTCAAGCGGAGATGGCCACAGCCTGATCGAAGTTTGGTCAGTCACTGGTAAACCAACTGAATTGGTATGGTGTATGGCCGTCTTAAATGTTATTCTATGCTCTCCTATGTATGATCTCACTTTACTCACCCTGATGGGTTTGTCACTATCTGCCAGCTGCTGTTATCCTAAAACTGATTACATGAAAGAATGTGAAGTACAAACACAGCTCTGCACAAGCCATGTGACTTATGTAATGTTTATTCCCATGTGCACATTACTTCTAAATGGCTATACAATGCACTGCAGAAGATGAGTTGAAGGCATCACAGCAACATCTAAATGTGAAGGAGACCTTAATGTTTACCATTCAGGATAAAGTGACAGGTTTACTTTAGAGCTGGGAGTGTAGTGAGGACTACGTGCCTTCTATGTGACCCATATACACCCCCTCTGTTTGCCCTTTGCAGCCCCACCTTTGCAAATCTGTTGTGTCCAGTCTGACCCAGCAGTGGCCTGAAGCTTACACAGGGCTCAGGGCTCTCCTTGTAAACCCAGAAGACATTGGCAGCTAATGCACAAAGTGTTTTACGGGGGACTGATATAGTCTGAATCCTACCCTACCTTTTCTTTCAGCTGGGGTAGAAACGTTGCTTCAAAGCAGACCTGCACAATGGCCATCGAAATAGCCAAGGTACATGTTCACTTTAAAGTGTGTGTTAACCAGGGGCGGACTGACCATTTAGGCACTCTGGTACTGCCCGAGGGCCCGGGGTCAGTAGGAGGTCCAATGAGATGCCCCTGGTACCTTTTTTTTTTTTCATAGGCTTTTTTGGGTGTGGTTTGAGTGTGGGCGAGGACACAGGGGCCCCATGATTTCCTATTGCCCGGGGCCCCATGAGTTGCCAGTCCACCCCTGGTGTTAACCCTTCACATAGATTGACCCAACTATTTATCATACATACACTCATACTCCTGCATTCTTGCACAGAAGCAGCCTATGTAGCAATCACTGCGGCAATAGATCCAATCTACCTCATGGCACCACAATCCACCTTCTGTGGTGGTGTCCAAAGCTTTGTAGGTATTTGGAAAGGTGTGATCTTGACTCTCAATGGAGTACCCGGCACAAACCTGGTTGCTGACTTCCAGACATGTGTCTTGGATTACTTTGACCTGTTTCTCCCTAATAAATGTGCATCGCTTCCAGTACCACTATACCTATTTGTGTCTAGCAAAATTATAGCCTTGAAATAGGTCTCCCCAACACACCCCACAGTGATGAGTGGATACATGAACTAAACCGATGCATTGACTTTGAGAGGCACAATTATCTACATCAGCCTTACTCAACAAGGGTGCCATAGAACCCTAGCGTTCCTCTAGAGTTGCCAGGGGTATCTCGAGCAAGGGACAATTTCTTAGATAAGTTCCCATTGACACTAATGATATTTTTAGCTATCTGTAAGAAGGATTTCTTCCCACTGATTGCAGATGTAGAGAGCATTCTTCCCCTTGACTATCCCACAAATTATAAGCAGGGCTTTCCTAAGATCGTATAGTTATTTCAAGCATTAAAAAGGTTGAAAAACAACCACGGCACTACTTGCCTGGAGTTTGCATGTTTTCCCTGTGCCTGTGTATATTTCCTCCGGGTATTCCGGTTTCCTCCCACACTGTAAAAGACATACTGGTTGGTTAATTGGCTCCTGTCTAAATTGGCCCTAGTGTGTGTATGTATCAATGTGAGTTATGGATCTTAGATTGTAAGCAACTTGAGGGCAGCGGCTGATGTGACTGTACAATATACATATATGCATGTAAAGTGCTGAGTAAATTAACGGTGCTATAGAAATACCTGTAATAAATGCTGAACTACGTAATGCCATGTAAAAATCTGACAATATACAGGTGAAACTCGAAAAATTAGAATATCGTGCAAAAGTTCATTTATTTCAGTAATGCAACTTAAAAGGTGAAACTAATATACAGTATGAGATAGACTCATTACATGCAAAGCAAGATAGTTCAAGCCGTGATTTGTCATCATTGTGATGATTATGGCTTACAGCTCATGAAAACCCCAAATCCACAATCTCAGAAAATGAGAATATTACATGCAATCATCAAAACAAGGATTGTACATAGAACAATATCGGACCTCTGAAAAGTATAAGCATGCATATGTACTCAGTACTTGGTTTGGGCCCTTTTTGCAGCAATTACTGCCTCAATGCGGCGTGGCATGGAAGCTATCAGCCTGTGGCACTGCTGAGGTGTTATGGAAGACCAGGATGCTTCAATAGTGGCCTTCAGCTCTTCTGCATTGTTTGGTCTCATGTTTCTCATCTTTCTCTTGGCAATGCCCCATAGATTCTCTATGGGGTTCAGATCAGGTGAGTTTGCTGGCCAATCAAGCACAGTAATCCCACAGTCATTGAACCAGGTTTTGGTGCTTTTGGCTGTGTGGGCAGGTGCCAAGTCGTGCTGGAAAATGAAGTCAGCATCCCCATAAAGCTTGTCTGTGGAAGGAAGCATGAAGTGCTCCAAAATCTCCTGGTAGACAGCTGTGTTGACCCTGGAATTAATGAAGCACAGTGGACCAACACCAGCAGATGACATGGCTCCCCAAATCAACACAGACTGTGGAAACTTCACACTGGACTTCAAGCATCTTGCAGTGTGTGCCTCTCCATTCTTCCTCCATACTCCGGGTCCTTGGTTTCCAAATGATGCAAAAGTTGCTCTCATCAGAAAAGAGGACTTTGGACCACTGAGCAACAGACCAGGTCTGTTTTTCTTTAGCCCAGGTAAGACGCTTCTGATGTTGTTTGTTCAGGAGCGGCTTGACAAGAGGAATACAACATTTGAAGCCCATGTCCAGGATCTGTCTGTGTGTGGTGGCTCTTGATGCACTGACTCCAGCCTCAGTCCACTCCTTGTGAAAGTCCCCAACACTTTTAAATGGCCTTTTCCTGACAATCCTCTCCAGGCTGCGGTCATCCCTGCTGCTTGTGCACCTTTTTCTTCCACACTTTTCTCTTCCACATAACTTTCTATTAATGTGCTTTGATACAGCACTTTGGGAACATCCAACTTCTTTTGCAATTACCTTTTGAGTCTTTCCCTCCTTATGGAGGGTGTCAATGATGGTTTTCTGCACAACTGTCAGGTCAACAGTCTTTCCTATGATTGTGATTCCTACTGAACCAGACTGAGAGACCATATAAAGGCTCTGGAACCCTTTGCAGGTATTATGGCTTAATTAGCTGATTAGAGTGGGACACTTTGAGCCGAGAATATTGCACCTTTTCACAATATTCTCATTTTCTGAGATTATGGATTTGGGGTTTTCATGACCTGTAAGCCATAATCATCACAATTATGACAAATCACGGCTTGAACTATCTTGCTTTGCATGTAATGAGTCTATCTCATATATTTGTTTCACCTTTTAAGTTGCATTACTGAAATAAATGCACTTTTGCACAATATTCTAATTTTTCGAGTTTCACCTGTATGGCCTTGCTGACCTTTTGGAGTGATAAGTTGCTATTTTATGTTTTGCCCAATAGGGAGCTGTATCTTTTTATATTTTCTCTGTTTTTTTTGTCTGGAATAGCTTGGGAGAATAGCTTCTATTTTCTGTCTATATGAAAAAAATGTTAAAGTGTATGTAAACCCGAACTATGAATGTCGATTAAAGTGGACAAAAAGCCCAAGTCTAACTATTCTTAAAAATGTCCCCTACTTCTCCTTCTACCCATCCTGCCCTACTTATACAAAAAAGATGTGTACCTACCTATTTTTAATCCACTTCAGTCCGGTCACATGATCTCAAACTGCGGCTCAGGGAGCGCTTGACAACGGCTGGAAACTCTGGGAGTTGTGATGTCAGCCAATAGGTACCTAAAGCCCAGCTGTTGTCAGTGCTCCCTGCTGTCCCTTGCAGCAGCCGCTCACTGGCACAGAGAAGCTGGAGCTGCAAGATCATGCGACTGGAGCAGATTTAAAATAAATAAGTACACAGATCTTTTTATATGGGTTAAGCAGCTTAGAATGGGTGGAACATTTTTAAGAATAGTTTCTACCACATTAAGCCCAATACTGGTGAAATGCGTGAAATGTGTGGTCACAGGTGGGGACTGTGCAAGGAAGCCAGTGTGGCTGAATAAAGCATTCAGGATTATGAAGACATCAGCATGTGGCTGCAAAATTCAAGTGGTTGCATTAAAATGAACGGGGATGAGCTCCCTGAAGCCGGCACTTGGCCTTTGACCTGAAAGGCAGTGGCGTCCTGAGGAAGGTGCGGGGGGTGTGGCCCGCACTGGGAGACACCGACCACACGGGGTGACAACGGACCCGCTCCACAAAAAGGTAAGTTTTGTAAAGCAAACCAACGAATCCCGCAGGGTGGATCCGATCCATCCTGCGTGGATCGTCAGCTTTCTTTACAACTTACCTTTTCTTGGAGTGGGTCCGGTGTCACCCCGTATAGGTTGCATGCCAACGATTCCTGCAGGATGGATCGGATCTGCGGATTGGGGAGAATAATGGATCTGACTCCGATCCATTATGCTCAATCTGCAGATCCAAACCATCCTGCGGGGATCGTCGGCCTGCAACCTATACGTGGTGACACCGGACCCACTCCAAGAAAAGGTAAGTTGTAAAGAAAGCTGACGATCCACGCAGGATGAATCGGATCTGCGGATTGAGCATAATGGATCGGAGTCCGATCCATTATGCTCAATCCGCAGATCCAATCCATTCTGTAAGGATCGTCGGAGGGGGTGCCGCCAAGTGTTACCGCACCAGGTGACATCAACCCTAGGGATCCCCCTGCTGAAAGGTACTCGAGGGCCTCCAAAGGTGCTTGTTTTAGGAATATCAGCAATTAACCTCTTATTTGCTGTCTTTTTGTCTGATGAATATACCACTGGAAGAAAATTTGATTAGTGCAAAACTAAATCCCTCACTTCATGCCAGGATACTAGGTGTAATCCTAGAGTCCCATCTGTCCTTTCAGCCCCAAATCCAAACGCTGTCCAAATCTTGTAGACTTCACCTCCGCAACATCTCCAACATACGCCGTTCCTAACCTCGGAAACTACTAAGCAACTTATTCACTCCCTTGTTAAATCTCGCCTTGATTATTGTAACTCCCTCCTCATTGGCCTACCTTATCGCAGGCTATCCCCTCTTCAGTCTATCATGAATGCTGCTGCCAGACTCATCCACCTTACTAACCATTCCATATCTGCCATCCCTCTCTGCCAATCCCTCCACTGGCTTCCAGTTGCCCAATGGATAGAATTCAAAACATTTACAATAACATATAAAGCCATTTATAACTCTGCCCCAAATTACATCACCAATCTTGTCTCCAAATATCACCCAAACCGTACTCTCTGCTCCTCGCACGACCTCCTTCTCTCTAGCTCCCTTGTTACCTCCTTCCATGCTCGTCTCCAGGACTTCTCCAGAGCTTCCCCCATCCTCTGGAACTCTCTACCCCAATTTATCAGACTATTGCCTACTCTGCTCACCATTTAGATGATCTCTGAAAACCTATCTCTTCAGGGAAGCCTATCCTGCCCTTCGCTAATAATGGTATCTTCTATTCCTCCTACCAGTCCATCCCCCACAGTTATTACCTTTTGTACCACTAGTCCCTCCCTCTTAGATTGTAAGCTCCTAGGATCAGGGCCCTCCTAACCCTCTTGTATTGAACTGTATTGTTGCTGTATTGTCTCCCGCTATATTGTAGAGCGCTGAGCAAACTGTTGGTGCTATATAAATCCTGTATAATAATAATAATAATAAATAACTATCGATCCTGCAATAAATCTTGGCAGCTCCTAATTTCATGCGCCGTCTGTTATCAGCTAGCACTGTTCTTGAATCCAGTGCTAGATTTGAGGTCTTTTATCCTTCCTTTTAGGTTTCAAAGGTTAGTTACAGTTCAGTTATCTCATAAATGGGATGACTGTGCTTTAATTAAAATAATTGAGGAGGTACAAGTATGTGCTGACAGCTGTCTGCCCCTGCAGCTTGTTGAGCACTCCTCCCTCCACCATAGATGACCTACTGCGTCTGTTCTACAGGTACCATGACAATTCAAGGATATACACACAAAAGGTGGCACTATCCTTTAACCCGTGTGCTGCTGGGTCCTGCTCTCCATTTACATCCTAGGTGGCCAGACCATTTTTGCTATTTTTCACTTTTTTTTTTTTTCACTTTCTGCTTTCAGGGTTCCCCCAAACCATACATGTTCTAAAGATAGAAGACAAATAGAATAAAAAGATGGTACCAAAACAATGTTTCAATAAATTACCATTAAAACTCTTATCGGCTCACACACAAACAATTTGCTAAATGGCTAAATCTAAAGGATGAAACTGTACGGAGTTAATAAAGAACAAATATTTGTAAATTTTAAATAGTGCCTTTTTTTGCGAAGCAGAGAAAATCGAAAAACTGTCAAAAAGCAACTTACACTCAATATCTAGAGGTTTGCTTACCTGAAAAAACTTCCTCACTCCTGGGATGTATGACATCATTGCCTAGGCCTGGAAACAAGGAAGCAACCGAAGAAATGTAAAAAAAAAAAAAGTTTAAAATGAGTAAATATGATCTACTTTCCTATCTATTTACCATAGCTAGTAGCATAAAGATGAAGAATAATGTTTATTGAGATAGTGAAGTACCACTTTAATCTGCCCTTCTTCCTCCCCCTCCCTCCCTTACCAATGGACACATTTTTTTTTCTTACAACATACTTTATGGCAAGCCATTCCCCCCCACTCCATGCGAGTGCACAGATGTTGCAGGGTTCAGTTCCCTAGAGAGCCCTGCGTCACATCTGTGTATGTGCCAGTTACCCTGGTCATCTGTCAACGCATGTGGTTTCCCATGCACAAGCAAAGACTGGCAACATGGAACTCTGAAACCTTCCCTGTTTTTATGCATTAGTGAAAACCCCCTTGCGCATGCGCAGATGCACCAACGGGTTCTACCTGGACCAAAGGGTTTGGTAGAGCCCTGTGGGTGCATGTGTGCCTACACAGGAATGGCAGAAGCCTGTCCAGAGCCTGACTGAAGATCTGCTTGAAGCAGAAGAGTCTAGGGGAACATATCTGGACATAAGCTGAGGCAATAATGAGCTTTATAGCAGAAAGGAATGCAGTCTACATACTGAGCTGGCAAGTCACAAGTAGTCCTGCGATGCCAAGACATTACATTCTCAGCTAGAATGTAAGGGTGCTTTTGAGGCTTCAACCAAGCCAGTGGTTCTCAATCACCAGGTCGAGGCCCACGTAAGGTCATGGCCACCTTCCTACCGGGCCTCCAGCCAGCTTGAGATATCCTAACCTCCCATAGTGCCTTTCAGTTTCCTGACTTCTATAGTGGAAAACTGCCCCCCCCGGTTGGTTGCTCTTAAACCTTGCACAGTGACTTGTAGCCTACCGCAGGGCAACCAGTGTTCATAGTGCCTCCAGTGTCCCACACTGCCCCCCAGCCTTTCACAGTGCCCCTCAGCCCTTGCTGCACCCCCCCGTCTACCACAGTGCCCCTATGATGTCCACAGCCTCCTGGAGAGACCCCCACCTCCCTCTAGAGACCCCATCCCCAAGGTTTTAACCATCCCCCTCCAGACACCTCCTCCCTTACAGCAGCCTTTCTCAACCTTTCTAACATGGAAGAACTCATAAATCAACGTTCAGGTCTCGGGAAACCTTACTATATCAATGACTAAGAGCACATTACTGTAGTGTGGTGGTCAGTGAGAAGAATGCCTTTTACATTGGTAGTCATTTGGAGGAATGTCCCCAAAACAAATCGCTAATAAGATAACTGGTGCTAGTGTTTACTTATCTGAGAGGTAAAAAGTGATCCTTGCTCAATGGACCCCCAGAAACCTTTGGAGGAACCGTATTTGAGAAAGGGCTACCAAGTCCCTAACCCTGTCCAGAATACAGTGGCATCCAACCCCATCCAGTCTTTCAGTATTTCAATACATATTTTTGCTTTTCTTTACTTTTATTGTGTAGGCATATAATATAACTTTTTTTTCTGTTGGGATAACATTTTGGAAGAATTTACCTGGCCCTGTTCTCAATAAGGTTCAAGACCATTAAACCAAGCTGCTCAAAGCTTTTAAAATGCTTTGCTAAAGCTTGCTGCACACACTCCTATTCAAGGTGAGGCCTGTGTGAACAAGGCTTTACATGCAAATTCTGACTTTGTAGCCAAGTCGAGAACAGTACCCCACCCAACAGAATCCCACTATGCATTGTGCGTACCTCTCTACCTGGTGGGGTAAACTTTGCACAGTGGAGTACAGAAGCACAATACAGATATACAGGCTGCAAAGTGAGAATTAATGATTCTATGAACCCATGCTCGAAGCTCCCCGGGGCTCCTGTTTTTATCACTTACGAGTACCTGTTATCAATACAACACATTCAGTGATATATTACAGGTAGTAACAAGTTCAGTTCTGCGATAAATGTGAACAGATTTTGTATGCAGTAAACAAAATATCTCATTCATTATGGATGAGCTGTACTTGGCTGGTCTAGATTATTTCTGTATAGCTCATCCCCAGAGATCAAATTATTTCTCTACATTAGAGAGAAGGATTTGTGGAAATTTGTGTTTTTGAAACAAGTTCTCTTTATTTCAGCTGAATAAAAGTAATGTAAAATGATTAGGATTCTTGCACTTAAAGCGGTATTAAACCCAAAATCAAAAATGTAATATACTGGAGCTTACTAATCATTAGGTGTGATGGCTGCTTTTGTTTTCTTAACTACATCACTGATCTGGTATCCAAATACCACCCAAAACATACTCTCAGCTCCTCACAAAACCTCCTGCTCTCTAGTTCCCTGGTCTCCTCCTCCCATGCTCGTCTCCAGGGCTTCCCCCATCCTCTGGAACTCCCTACCCCAATCCATCAGACTATCACCTACTCTACTTGCCTTTAGGCGCAATCTGAAAACCCACCTCTTCAGGGAAGCCTACCCCGCCCTCAGCTAATTACTGAACTCCTCCACTCTTCCTACCACTCCATCCCCCACAGCTATTTCCTCCTGTATCACTATCCCCTCCCTCCTAGATTGTAAGCTCCAAGGAGCAGGGCCCTCGAACCCCTCGTGTATTGAATCGTATTGTTACTGTATTGTCTCATGTACTGTCTCCCATTATAATGTACAGCGCTGAGCAAACTCTTAGCGCTATATAAATCCTGTATAATAATAATATAATAAGCTTTTCCCCTCTGTTTTTAGCTTTTTGATCTGGCCAGTAACACATCTCCTGCATTAGAGTGCCCCCACTCTGGATAAAGGAGCAACAGAGACACCTTTTGAACAGCAGCATTGCCAGTCAGGGGAGTGTTAGATGTACTAGCAGATTTAGATACACTAACAAATTGAAGCCAATCTTCAGCTAACACTTTATAAGCAGTTACAGCAAACATTTTTTTTTCCTTTTTGGGATAAAGGTTTTCCATAAATAAATAAAAGCTTATCATTATACGCACCCCTGTCAGTATTAAATGGTTTGTCTCAGCCTTCTAACTACTATATCTGCAGGGGAACTTGTTCTTTTGAAAAACAGACTTACTGGCTGGATCACCAGGTGAAAATAAAAGAGAGCCTAAAAAAGAAAACAAATTCAGCCACCACATTTAAGAATTGTTAAAGCTGAGTTCCACTCACCCTGTCAAAAAATGTCAGCAGCTGCAAAAACTGTAGCTGCTGACTTTTAAAAAAAAACAGTCACTTGCCTGTCCCTCGGTCCCGCTGTGTTTCCCCCATAGCTCGTTGCACCGGTCGTCCTGTATTCCTGGAAGCCGGCATCTTCAGTGTGGGCACCCAGCTGTGACTGCTTGCAGCTTCACAGCCAGGTACCCACTGTGCATGTGCGAGTAGCACTGCGCTTCATGAATGGTCCTGTAGTCTTCTGGGACCTGTCACGTGTCCCAAAAGACTACAGGGAGGACACCTTCCGTTTTCCGATTGCCTAGATCGGACCGGAAGTGGGAGCGGGTACCTGTCAAATTCAGGTACCCGCTCCCCCGCCCCCAAAAGGTGCCAATCCTTAATGGAGAGCGGGGGGAGCAGTCCTTAAAGCGGAACTTCCCGTTTTGGGTGGAGCTCCGCTTTAAGCTTCAATATAGTAAATGTTAGATTGTGGGTTTAATACCCCTTTGAAGCCCAAATCCAGGCAACTAGAAAATTATCCCTGCAGTAGCGATGTGCCTGCACTTGCAGGGGTTAGTTGGTTATTTAGGTCTCTGTGAACAATAAAAGGAAATTTTACTTTTCAATCCTCCATTTCTTCTGCTGCTAAAACAGTCCCAGCAGCTTCCTTCACCAGACTATAATTTATTAGCCATGGTTCTCTGAGACCAAAAAAATATTTTCAAGGTTTCTTCTGCGGTAAAAGGGTTGAGAGAGGCTGCTATACAGTCTGCTGGGGCTGCTGACATCACATCCAAGATGGCAGCACCCAACCCTAGTCTCATGGCTTTTGGGTGCTATATAACATGGTAAATAACATACAATAAAAGAGAAGTACGGGGTTTCTATTGTTTTTTCCCCAAATCATACTTACCTAGGTGGATGTAGCATCGGTCCAATGCTGCATTTGTCTCCCTCTGGCTGTAAGGGTGAGAACTCAGATGACCGCTGAGTTCTCACCACTGTTCTGATCATAGAACGCTCTGCTCTGCCCCCCCCATGCTCACTGGAGCGCTGGGCTGTGGAAGGGGAGGCAGCGGCTGGCTCATCCTCCTTAGCCAGGTGCCGCTTCAGACTCTGGGGTGAATTCTGACTTTAAAGTTAGGATCTTTCCCCAGCCTGGACCAGCCGAGTGACGTCAGCCGACAGTGGACTGCAGCCCGCTGTCAGCTGAAAACGGGTCACAGGAGTGCAGAACGAACTGCACTCCTGTGATCGTCAAAAGAAGTACAGCCAAAAGAGCTTTGGGTGTACGTCTCCTTTAAATATCTTAGATGCACATCTCATGGGAAAGTTGTTGATTTGAACTGTCTGGCAACAGGTTCTCTCTAAGGTCATTATGCAAAACACACAGTTTTATGTCCCAAACTGGGGGAGCTTAGGAACAAATAACCCCTAAAAACCCATGCATTCGCTCTAACAGAATGACCGTAAACGTTGCCTGTCCTTTGCCGATCTGCCCGGATTGTAGATGTCGATATATAACAGTTCCTTAATGCCACTGTTCCATCTATCAGACTAATGGGTCCAATTTTCACATGGCAGAGAGCCAGCTACGGAGAGAATGACTTTCTGTTCCTTTTGCTGTTTGTTCTCTTTGCATTATTTGGATGTCGAGTTAATTTATGAATCAGGCAATTTGTAGCGCTGTATAAGCGGGGCTTATGAAGTGTTTCTTCACATTTTGGGCTACAATTTAAGACATTGCTCACCAGACTTGTGGCTGACTCCCCAGATTCGTAGGGTACAAAGGAGTGTTTCATAAACCTCAATTAGTCTGTGCTCAGAAGGTTGTATTTTAAAATATAGAAAAATCAATCGCTAACATTTCATACAAGTTTTAATGTTTATATCATTTCAAAAGTAATTTTTTTTTCATTCAGAGATTTTTTTTAGTTTTATTTCAGACATCTACAAACATGAATAGCATGAGAAGGAAAAAAAATGCCATTCCTGGTAATAACATAGCCCTCAGCTAGACTTTTCAGTACAGAGACTAGTTAACAGATAATAATGAATATCAGGACTCAAGGCAATACTAAATTAGGTGGAGGGTTGGAAGATGGAGAGGGAAAGAGGGGGGTATTCTTGGGGGGGGGGGAGAGGCAATCGGCTGCCCATAAGGGGGCTGAGGATCACCTGAGACAATGCACAGGTAGGTCATGATTCCAGTAGGGATGAATCGAAACCTAGAGATAAAAAGTAATTATTTCAAGTATACCACAGTTTAGTATGTTTGGGAATCTTATCTTGAAGGGTGTCCTCTTTCCCTGTCAATCCTAGCCTGGGGGATCCTATTTTTCATTTTGGTAGGACTCAACGCAGGGGTCTTGCAAGCCTTTGCAACGGTTTGTTTGTCCACTGTGGTTATCTGCAAGAATAGTTTAAGCTGGCCATTGAATGACTGAAATTCGTTCAGTTCAGCAGGGACCAGCTAAATTTCTACCCCTGCATGGGTTAGCTCAGTGGTGCTCAATTTGTGACCCATGGGCTATGTGGTACTCGGGGTCCTCTGATCTGGCCCTTGATCTCAAGCTATGGAAGCACATGCCCAGGGTTGGCAACCCATTGATTGCGATCTGGGCTTGCCGACCCACCATCCTAGACCCTCAAGATATAATAGAAGTCTATGGCAATGCACAGCTAACCCAAAGGAAAGTCTTATGGGGGCTCAGGACAGTAAGGGCTCATTTACAGTTTGTGGTTTGAGGGGGGAGGTGGTAAAACTCCATAGTTGAGATGTGTTTCTACCACACCCCCAACCACTGGTGTGGTCCATGCAGTCTCCCTGTCATATTCTGTTTTACACCTGGCATATATAGGAACAGATCCTCTCCATTTTATTCCTGCAACCTCTGAAAGCCAACTTCTCCTTCTCTCCCTCCTGCCAACATTCAGCAGCTGCAGGAGGAAAATGTTCATTATGCTATAAAAAAAAATAATTCAGAACCATTTTATTTCATTTTGGCCTGCGACCAACTGCCAAATCACATAAATGGCCCTTTCTCTTCACATCGTTGAGCACCCCTGGGTTAGCTGGTTGTATACAAGTTGATCTATCGATTAAGTTGTGTACAGCCACCGTCGGGGCTTTCCAAAATGATCAGTGCCGCCGGTTATAGCCAGCAACATTAACCTTTGTATTCTGATCCAGGGAAGGCTTCCAGCTCTCAGAATACAATAGTACAGTGGGAAGGATTCCCCCATCCACCTCGAATATGTGGATGGGGAAATTGGCTTTTTTTTTTTTTTTTATTTGACCCGCTGATTGAACCAAAAATATAAATTGTGTATAGCCAGCGTTAGATTGCCTCCTAGTAAGCTCTGGAGAGCTTTTGTTAAGCAATTCTACAGTAGGGGGGGAAAGGGGTTTTCCAAAAAAGGTAGAGAGAATTCCAAACACTTCATCCCAAAAGGATTTAATTAGTGGACAAGTCCACCAAAAGTGTACATTTTTACCTGCATTTCCACACCCACAAAAGCAGCTTGGTGGTTAATTAGAAACATATTTATTGGGGCAGGGACCAAGTACCATTGGGAGAGTACTTTTGTAGGAGGTCTCCAGAGCAGCCACATTCTGAGAACATGGCTTAGTTGCCTGTCAGTGGTCAGACCCAAAAGTGATTTTTTTTTTTTTTTTTTTAAATTAAGTTTAATTTGCAGCTTTTGGATAAAATGCCTGGTGATCCTGCCACGAGAATCCATGTTCAGGCACTTCCTGTTATAGGGCGATTACGTTCTGTCCCTGTGTCCCATTTGTTTTGTTCATTTGTCACCAGCTCAAATGAAGGAACGATGGGACTACAAGTGACCATTCTAACACATTATGCAGGCACTGTTGCCACCATTAGGAAATGGTGTCCATTCCCTTGAGATATGTCATGTGGCCTTTGCTAGCATGCTTGCAGCCAGTTAAGTGGCTGCAACCCCGCTATCAGTCAGATCCTACCATGGACATAAATGCCAATGGAACACCTTTTGGTAATGTTTAGCAAAGCTTGTCACATGCAAAATTACCAAGTAATGGACATTTTGCAGCCCACCCCACCCTCAAACGGCCCTCTCCCCAATTGCAGAATCTGTGGGGTCTTCTCCCCACCTGCACCTGTCATATATAAATGGCAGAGAGACTCCTTCTCAATGGAATGCAAGTGCAGTACATCACCGCACTTCCATCCATTGATACTTCATCAAGCTCCACAGCTGAAGGTCAATACTTTGCTACAAACCTGAGTAGAAGGAATAGTCTGCAGGATCCACTGACTGCAGTCAGGGCCGTCTTAATAGCATCATGGGCATAATGGGCAAAGTAATTATTATTATTATACAGGATTTATAAAGCGCTTTACAAAATGAAGGCAGACATTACAGTTACAATACAATTTGGTACAAGAGGAAACAGAGGGCCCTGCTCGTTAGAGCTTACAATCTAGGAGAATGCACTGGGGGCCCTACCAGCCTGTCCCAATTTATGCCCCTACTCTCAAGAATTAAAGTAGAAATAATTGATAGAATTAAACATATATTTATTAGTACTTTCAATAAAATTTATTTTAATGAATTAGAAAAAAATGCCATAAATCAAAGATTAATCTACATAAAGGGCACAGGACTGGAGGGGGGAGGCAGAAAGGCACAGTGCAGGAGGGAGTCAGGAGCGTGCAATACTGGGATCAGGAGAGCACAGTACAGGTTCTGGGATGCTGCCCAGGTCATCCTGGGACAGCTTAGAAAAAACTTTGTCCAAACAAATTAAGGACTGTTAGCAAGCATGATGTAATGCAAGATTATCATGGCCCCCCCATGCACCTGGGGCCCCTGGGTAGTGCCCAGGTGTGCCAATGCATTAAGACAGCCCCGACGGCAGTTCCAATGCTTCGTGATCTCCGATGCAAATTATTATTATTATACAGTATTTATAAAGCGCCAATAGTTTGCTCAGTGCTGTACATTACAATGGGGGACAGAACATGTGACAGAACAATACCAATACAATGCAAAACATGAGGGGATTGAGGGCCCTGCTCTTTCGAGCTTACAATCTAGGAGGGAGGGGATGGTGGCACAGGAGGAGATAGCTGTGGGGGATGGAGTGGTAGGAAGAGTGGAGGAGGTCGGCAAGTTAGCAGGGGGTGGGGTAGGCTTCCCTGAAGAGGTGGGTTTTCAGGGTGCGCCTAAAGGAGAGGAGATTAGGTGATAATCTGATGGGTTGGGGCAGGGAGTTCCAGAGGATGGGTGACACCCTGGAGAAGTCCTGGAGGCGGGCATGGGAGGAGGAGACCAGGGAACTAGAGAGAAGGAGGTCTTGTGAGGAGCGGAGTGTGCGTGCTGGGCGGTACTTGGATATTAGGTCAGTGATGTAGTTTGGGGCAGTATGGTGGACAGCTTTGTACGTTAGTGTTAGGAAATAAATAAAGTAAATGCTTTTTTTTTTTTATTGCTATTTATTTTTTTGCAAAAAAGTGGAATTTTCTTTAACCCCTGGTTCACATCTGTGCAAGGGGGGGGGGGGGTGCTGCTGCAGATCCGCACAAAAATCCATGCAGCCGCACCACCCGCACAGAGGAATGCGGGTGCCATTAATTCTAAAGGCACGCCGCCCGCACTGGAAGTCACGACCGTACCGGGAACCTTGGTACCTGTGCAGGCTACGTTTCCAAAGAAGTGCAGGGACTTCTTCCCTGCGTGTCCCGGGGCACGGGAGTCCATTCAAATGAAAGGACTTTCGCCCCCACGCAAAATGCGGCCCGCAGGAACGTGAAGATATGAACCTAACCTTAGGGTACATTCACACCAGATGCGGTGGGACTACATTGGGTGGCTATTCCAGCACAGTCAGCACATGACAAGGCAATAGGCCTTGTCCCTTATCTGCCTGGTTCATTCCACTGTGTGAAGTACTTTTTCCTTCAGCAAAGCTCACTGCAAGGCAGACCACTTCATCACACTATGTAGTAGCCAATTGAACTTTATGAGAGGTCTCTGTGACATTTCAATAAAGGTCATTAAAAAAAAAAGAAAAGTGAGCAGTGCAATGTGCCAAGATAGGCTCATCAGCACTTTGCTGATCTGGCCAGACCGCATATCACACCAGCTGCTGCATTGTCACCACTGGTGTGAAAACACCTTTAAGCAGCCCATAGATTGACATTTTCTTTGGTGGCAAAAAAGAAAATTTTTGATTCCCCCATCAATACAGTCAGTTCTGCCAGTGGGGAGCCTTCCCCACTGGTAGAACACAATGATCACCGCCAGCGGATATAGCCACTGGCAGTGATCGCATGAATAAATAAGACCGGCTGGTTGTACTGAAGTCAATCGATGGATGGAACCAGCTTGCCCATAGATGGATCTAAACTCAGACAGTCCCTGCTGAGCCAAGATCCATCAATGGCCAGATTCAATCGAATAACTTTGGGTGGCCTGGATAAAGGGGTAATTTTAAACCTATTGAACAGATATACAAAAAAAAAAAAAAACCTTTCAGTAGTATATTTTGCAGACCAAACAGGATCCAAAAAGAGAAGATCAGTGTTAGGATTTACAAAACTTTGGTACATAACTTGGAATACAAAAAAAAAATATAAGATTTTGGCAACAGGAACAGAAGTCTCTCGCATATTATTCCTCTTCCTTATGTTTCATAAACGTATCGCTCAATTCCATTTTGGGAAAAAATCGGATCCCGCGGTTCTTATCAACAAAATAAATTAGAAGAATTCACTACTTTATTGAAAGGAATATATGGTCTGAAAAAATCCTACGTTTTAATAATAGACCAAACTCTTGGACTGAATGAAACATTCAGCTTGTGCTGCTCCTTTGCTGTAATGGATAACACACATTTTCCCATGACAGGCGGAATGTTTCCTGTTTAATGGCACGCCAGCGACTGTGTTAACACATCCAGTAGTTCACAGGACCCCGGCCTCTGCTCCATCATATAATAAACACTGTGATCTCTCTGCTTGGTCCGCTTGCATTGATAAACCTCCGGAGGTCTTTATTTTGTCATTAGGAATGCTTGTTTTGCTTGTTGGACACTGTACAGACTTCTCCTTTTATTGGACCAACATGACAAAGATTGTGGAGCAGTAAATCCAGCCTGGGGAAAGAAACTGAACAAGTTTTTCTTCTAGAAATATGGGCACAAATGGATTTATTGCATGCATTATAGCAGCACGTTGGTATGAACTGAAGCTATAGTATAAAGCCAATTTCCATGCTCATGCCTGCTATAAAGCAGAACTCCCCATCTGCATAGCATATAGCATTTGAATGCATGTGCGTGAGCAGTTGCTTTTAACAAATATATATATACAGTGTGTGTGTACATGCATATCTGTGTGTGTGTGTGTGTGTGTATATATATGTGTGTGTGTGTGTATGTATATGTGTGTATATATATATGTGTGTGTGTGTGTGTGTGTGTGTGTGTGTGTATATATATGTATATGTATGTATATATATGTATGTATGTATATATATATATGTGTGTGTGTATATATATATATGTGAGTGGGTGTGTGTGTGTGTGTGTGTGTGTGTGTGTGTATACATATCAAGCTCCAAGGAGCTGGGCCCTCCTAACCCTCTTGTATTATTTTATTTACAGGTACTTATATAGCGCCGTCAATTTACATATATATTGTACATTCACATCAGTCCCTAACCCTCAAGGGGCGTACAATCTAAGGTCCCTAACTCACATTCATACATACACATATTAGGGCCAATTTAGATAGGAGCCAATTAACCTACCAGCATGTCTTTGGAGTGTGGGAGGAAACCGGAGCACCCGGAGGAAACCCACGCAGGGAGAACATGCAAACTCCAGGCAGGTGGTGCTGTGGTTGGGATGCGAACAGACAACCCGAGTATTGCCAGGTGGAAGTGCTAACCATTTAGCCACTGTGCAGCCATGTATTGAACTGTATCATTGCTGTATTGTTTCTCTTTTATATTGTAAAGTGCTGAGCAAACTGTTGGCACTATATAAATCCAATATAATAATTATATATATTTCACCGGCCACTTTATTAGGTACACCTTGCTAGTTCCGGGTTGGACCCCTGTTGCCTTCAGAACTGCCTTCATTCTTCGTGGCAGAGATTCATCAAAGTGTTGGAAACATTCCTCAGAGATTTTGGTCCATATTGATACAAGTTATTGTTGCTTATCATCTGGAACCAGTCTGCCTATTCTCCTCTGACCTCTGTCACCAACAAGGCATTTTCATCCACACAACTGCCGCTCACTGGATATTTTCTCCTTTTCAGACCATTCCCTGTAAACCCCAGAGATGGTTATAGATGAAAATTCCAGTAGATCAGCAGTGTTTTAAATAAATCAGACCAGCCGTCTGGCACCAACAACCATGCCAAGTTCAAAGTCACTTAAATCCCATTTCTTCCCTATTCTGATGCTCCGTTTGAACTTCAGCAAGTTATCTTCACCATGTCTACATGTCTAAATGCATTGCGTTGTTGCCATGTGACTGGCTGATTAACAATTTGAGTTACCAAGCATTTGAACAGGTGTACCTAATAAAGTGTCCGGCGAGTGTGTGTGTATAAAAGTATTGGTCGGCCTGCCTTTACACGCACATGAACTTTAATGGCCCCCCAGTCTTAGTCCGTAGGGTTCAATATTGAGCTGGCCCCACCCTTTGCAGCTATAACAACTCTTCTAGGAAGGCCGTCCACAAGGTTTAAGAGGGTGTCTATGGGAATGTTCAATCATTTTTCCAGAAGCGCATTTGTGAGGTCAAGCGCTGATGTCGGATGAGAAGGCCTGGCTCAGTCTCCGCTCTAATTCATCCCAAAGGGGTTCTATTGGGTTGAGGTCAGGACTCTGTGCAGGCCAGTCAAGTTCCTCCACCCCAAACTGGCTCATTCATGTCTTTATGGACCTTGCTTTGTGCACTGGTGTGCAGTCATGTTGGAACAGGAAAGGGCCATCCCCACACTGTTCCCACAAAGTTGGGAGCATGACATTGTCCAAAATGTCTCGGTATGCCGACGCCTTAAGAGTTCCCTTCACTGGAACTGAGGGGCCAAGCCCAACCCCTGAAAAACAACCCCACACCATAATCCCCCCTCCACCAAACTTTACACTTGGCACAATGCAGTCAGGCAAGTACCATTCTCCTGGCAACTGCCAAACCCAGACACGTCCATCGGATTGCCAGACAGAGAAGCATGAGTGGTCACTCCAGAGAACACGTCTCCACTGCTCTAGAGTCCAGTGGCAGCGTGCTTTACACCATTGCATCCGATGCTTAGCATTGCACTTGGTGATGTAAGGCTTGGATGCAGCTGCTCGGCCATGGAAACCCATTCCATGAAGCTCTCTACACACTGTTGTGCTAATCTGGAGGCCACACCAAGTTTGGAGGTCTTTAGCTATTGACTCTGCAGACAGTTGGTGACTTCTGTGCGCTTCAGCATGCACTGTCATTTTTTCGTGGCCTACCACCTTGTGGCTGAGTTGCTGTTGTTCCCAGTTGCTCCCACTGCTACCACTAACAGTTGACCAGGAAGGGAGTTCAACTCCTGAAACGCGTTAGTGCATTTCAACAAAGGACCTCCACTGTCCGCGATTGTCATCTTTGGCTCCTTGTCTCTGTTTTTCTACCTTTTTGGTTTGTGAGTATGTATTTTGTGATTTTACAATCAATTTCCTATATATCACGGTAATGCACGAGGAGAGTGCGCCCTGTTTTATTCAGTTTTGCCAGCATCAAGATTCCCCAAACTATCAAGGAGAGCACCTCAGCAAGTGCTGGATTCCGTGTTCTCTGTGTAGCATGAAGATCTGAGCGCTGGTTTTTGGTATTTGTTGGAGTAACAACATAATTGTATACAATGGATGGCATAACTGGAAGCCATCCATTGTATACAGTTGACATGTGATCTGCTGTGATTGGTCACATGACACTGGCAATGAGCCGGTGTAGTGATATGTCACTGGCTGTGTCCCATGGACACAGCCAGTGACAGATCGCGCCGCTGCACGATCTCGTTTTGACAGGACGTCATATGACGCCCAGTTGCAACGAGGAGTTTCCCGTTCAGCCGTCAATCTGCTATAGGCCTGGCGGGAAGGTGTTAAACACTCTTAGCTTTACTCTTCCTGTAAACATGTCTAAAAAAAACAAATCCTTCCCCCCTCCAGCCCCTAGTGCCTGAAACATGTACTGATAATAGCACTGCACTGTTCAAAAATTCTAGACGGTGAAGTGCATTCAGTTATGGGGAGTTAATATAGAGCTATATCTCCAGCATGTAGGCCTCATTCAGATCTCGCGTAGCGGGAAGGAGGGTTTCCGCTCGCAATTTAAGTGTAATTTTACATGTGTTTCTGTGTGTCCCGAATAGCGGCGCCCAGTCACTTCAGTGGGTTGCCTTATGCAAGTTTGTCACCCAAAAGAAGCTTCTGCTCCACGATTTTTAAAGGCATGTTTTGCTGTGATTTTTATGCCATTCTGTCCATGACAATCGCGGCAAATTTGCACCGCATTTAGGGTGCCATTTAAAAAAATGAATGGAACTCAAACGCGTTTTACTTGTTTAACAGCAATTTGAAATCATGGGCAGAATGGCAGTAATTCCAAATCACCGAGTGTGAATGGGGCCTAATACTACCCAATGCAGATAAGTTTAATATTTTTTAACCGCTTGCCGCCCTGCCACTGTGTATATACGTGTGCAGGGCGGCAGTGGAGCGCAAAAGCACGTTTTAAAACGTGCTCCGCGCTCCCGACACATTCGCGGGTAGGGGGCGCGCGCGCTCCCGCCGACCCGCGGGTGACACGATTCGATCCGGGAGGGATCAATCATTAGATTTCAGCCAGTGATTTCTGGCTGAAATCACATGATCGGTCCCTGTCCTATCCTGTCCTGTGTTGACATTTACACAGGGCAGGATATGATGTCATTCTTCTCTGCCTGGACACATTCCGTTCCAGACAGAGAAGAAGACATCCAAACAGTGAGTAAAACACTACACACTGACAGTTAGAACACTCTAGGTCACATTTAACCCCCTGATCGCCCCCCCCCCCCCCAGTTAACCCCTTCACTGCCCTGTCACCAGTGTCACTGATCAGTGAACCAATTTTTACTGATCACTGTATCAGTGTCGCTGGCGACTTCCGATCGTGTTAGCGCCCCTCCCAGATAGCGCCAGATTGCCCGCCAGTACACCAGTAATCCTGTTTAACCCCTTGATCGCCCCCCCCCCCAGTTAACCCCTTCACTGCCCTGTCACCAGTGTCACTGATCAGTGAACCAATTCTTACTGATCACTGTATCAGTGTCGCTGGCGACTTCCGATAGTGTTAGCGCCCCTCCCAGATAGCGCCAGATTGCCGGCCAGTACACCAGTAATCCCGTTTAACCCCTTCACTGCCCTGTCACCAGTGTCACTGATCAGTGAACCAATTTTTACTGATCACTGTATCAGTGTCGCTGGCGACTTCCGATAGTGTTAGTGCCCCTCCCAGATAGCGCCAGATTGCCCGCTAGTACACCAGTAATCTCATTTAACCCCTTAATCTCTCCCTCCCCCAGTTAACCCCTTCACTGCCCTGTCACCAGTGTCACTGATCAGTGAACCGATTTTTACTGATCACTGTATCAGTGTCGCTGGCGACTTCCGATCGTGTTAGCGCCCCTCCCAGATAGCGCCAGATTGCCCGCTAGTACACCAGTAATCCCGTCTAACCCCTTGATCGCCCCCCCAGTTAACCCCTTCGCTGCCCTGTCACCAGTGTCACTGATCAGTGAACCAATTTTTACTGATCACTGTATCAGTGTCGCTGGCGACTTCCGATAGTGTTAGTGCCCCTCCCAGATAGCGCCAGATTGCCCGCTAGTACACCAGTAATCTCATTTAACCCCTTAATCTCTCCCCCCCCAGTTAACCCCTTCACTGCCCTGTCACCAGTGTCACTGATCAGTGAACCGATTTTTACTGATCACTGTATCAGTGTCGCTGGCGACTTCCGATCGTGTTAGCGCCCCTCCCAGATAGCGCCAGATTGCCCGCCAGTACACCAGTAATCCTGTTTAACCCCTTGATTGCCCCCCCCGTTAACCCCTTCACTGCCCTGTCACCAATGTCACTGATCAGTGAACCAATTTTTACTGATCACTGTATCAGTGTCGCTGGCGACTTCCGATCGTGTTAGCGCCCCTCCCAGATAGCGCCAGATTGCCCACCAGTACACCAGTAATCCCATTTAACCCCTTGATCGCCCCCCTCCCCCCCCCCAGTTAACCCCTTCACTGCCCTGTCACCAGTGTCATTGATTACAGCGAACAGATTTTTACTGATCACTGTATTAGTGTCACTGGTGACTTCCGATAGTGTTAGAGCCCCTCCTAGATAGCGCCAGTTTGCCCGCTAATGGGATTTTTTTTACCAAAAACATGTAGCAGAATACATTTTGGCTTAAATTTATGACTAACTTTGAGTTTACGATATATTTTTTATAGCTGAAAGTAGAAAATATTGTTTTTTTTCAAAATGTTCGTGTTTTTTTTGATTATAGCGCAAAAAATAAAAAGCGCACAGGTGATCAAATACCACCAAAAGAAAGCTCTATTTGTGTGAAAAAAAGGACGTAAATTTCGTTTGGGTGGAGCATTGCATGACCGCGCAATTATCATTTGAATTAGTGCAGCGCTGTATAGCAAAAAAAGGCATAAATTACAGTATCTATACCATAGTTTGTAGACGCTATAACTTTCACACAAAGCAATCAATATACACTTATTGGGATTTTATTTACCAAAAACATGGAGCAGAATACATTTTGGCTTAAATTTATGACTAACTTTGAGTTTACGATATATTTTTTATAGCTGAAAGTAGAAAATATTGTTTTTTTTCAAAAGTTTCGTGGTTTTTTTGTTTATAGCGCAAAAAATAAAAAGCGCACACGTGATAAAATACCACCAAAAGAAAGCTCTATTTGTGTGAAAAAAAGGACGTAAATTTCGTTTGGGTACAGCATTGCATGACCGCGCAATTATCATTTGAATTAGTGCAGCGCCAAACAGCAAAAAAAGGCCTGGTCATTAAGGGGGGTAAATCCTCTGGAGCTCAAGTGGTTAATGCTTACATAGTTGGAGTACAACTGTTTTTTTTGTTTTTTAAATATATGCAATCAATATTTGCATCTAGTAATCCATAATTGTTTCCTAGACTTCGGCTGCATGAAGACAAAATAATAAGAGACAGAAGGTACCATCTGAGGACATATCCAAACTGTTTTGTGGCCAGAGAAGGGCTTGACTGGCTTATCGATAGGAAAGAAGCCACTGATAGGCCCGTAGCTATGGAACTGATGCAAAAAATGGTTCAAAGCAATATCATCCATCATGGTGAGTGAAGGAATGCATCTAAGCAGTTGGTGTATTATCTGCTTGTTTAAAGTCTTAATTTATATTTAATTTACAGTATAATAATAAATTATCATAATTTATACTTTAAAGTAAACCTCAAGTCAGCATACATCAATTCCTGATATGTCGCAATATACAGGAACAGATTTTATTTTCCTTTTAATTATTCATTCTTTTAGTTCAGGGATCTCCAAAGTTTCTAAACAAAGGGCCAGTTTACTGTCCTTCAAACTTTGAGGGGGTGGACTGTGGCCAGTGAGAGCAGAAAATTCCCCAGAGTCATTGGGAGTGAACAATACCCCATCATTGGTATTAGTGAGAGGACTATTGCCCCATTGTTTGTGTCGATGAGAGGAATACTGCCCCATTGCTGGTATCAGTGTCAGGAATTATGCCACTTTATTGGTGTCAGCAGGAGGAATGGTGCCCCAAGGGCCGGATAAAGGCAATCAAAGGGCCACATCTGGCCCCCTGGCTGCAGTTTGGAGACCACTGTTTTAAATTATGGCAATGTTCACCTTAAACTGATCATCTCACAAATTGGGAAGAATATTGTACCATTAGCATACAAGAGCGCTCTTTACAATAAAGCTGCCCATACACATGGCAGATTCATTAAGCAACTGAACTTTCAATTCCATTTCTTGTCAAAATCTTTTTTTTTTCTCTTTCTCTCATACCCCCCCCCCTTTTTTTTTTTTTTTTTCTTTCTTTTCTTCTTTCCTTTTTATTTTATTTTCCTTTCTTTCTTTTTTTTTTTTTCTTTTCCCTCTTTTCTTTCTTTTTTTTTTCTTTTCCCTCTTTTCCCTCTTTTTTTCTTTTCCCTCTTTTTTTTCTTTTCCCTCTTTTCTTTTTTCTTTTTTTCTTTTCCCTCTTTTTTTTTTTTTTTCTTTCTTTCTTTTCCCTCCTTTTTTTTTTTTCTTGCTTTCTTTTCCCTCCTTTTTTTCCTTCCTTTTTTTTTTTTTTTTTTTGCTTTCTTTCTTTCTTTCTCGCTCTCTCTCTTTCTTTCCTTTTTTCTCAAAAAGGGTTGAATGGAAAAAAAAGTAGCCAGTGCCCTCATCTACACATTTGATGTGGATGGGGGAATCCTTCCCGCTTAGCCAATGAATTCTACTGATGGGGAGCCTTCCCCACTGGCTGAATACAATGATCAGTGTTGCTGGCTATAGTGGGGGGCACTGATAGTTTGGGAGAAACATGACAGGCTGGTTGTATATAAGTTGATTGATAGATCGACTTGTATACAATCAGCTAACCCATACTTGAATTTCAATCCGTGTATGGCTGGCCAAAGCAACCAAAGGCTTACAATGGGAATTCCAATCTACCACAAGAAAATGCAATTAAAAAGACAATCAGCAGGGAGCCTGAGCTTACAGATAGCAGCAGTCCTTTCTGCAATGTGCTGGCAGTGTGTAGGCTGATTTATTCTGGCTGTGGCTGCATTACAAAAACATCAACACACATAATAAGACTTTGCAAACCTTTTGTTTTCATTGAAACTGAACGTATTTAAAGTTCAGCTTTACCAGAAAGCACGCTATGCTGTGCCTTCTGGGTATAGAAAGCATAGTGTGCTAAACCTACCTTCCAGACACACTGAGCATGTGCAGCCTCAAAGAACAGGACAATGTGGCCCTAGGGGGCACTGGTCCCAACATCTGCTCCATCCCTACAATAACTCAGGACAAAGCCATCGCAGGCTGCAGAGGATGTGAAGAAGATTCTTTTAAATGAGGTTTTGGACTGCAATGTTTAAACAGAAATGAAGCCCTGGCTGTAAGTTAGGGTTATCACACTATTCTGCTGTACCCCTATGGGACGGATAGTGTGCATCATGGTACAGCTGAACTTACACTTTAAATGGTGTTAAATGAGTGTTTTCGATCTTTTCATTGGATTGTGAGCTCCTTGGTGGAACAGGTATGACATGACTCCAGAGAAACTGTGAAGGATTTGTTATTTGTAGTAGATTGCCCCTCTCACATATATATTTTTCCAGTTTGTAAAACTATACAAATGGCTTGTCATCTTTTCCCATTTAAGACTGACCGTCTCTTTGTTGTTGCAGCTTGTGATGAATACACCAATTTTAAAGATTCCAAACACTTCTACCGCTTTAGAAAAGATGATGGTACCCTCCCGCTGGAGCCAGAAGGGATGGTTTTCGTGCGAGGACAGCGCCTCTCTGAAAAGTATGTCATGTGAAGAGCCTTCTGCCAAAAATGGGCAGCAATTAAAGCCCAACCCTGACTAGGTCGGATCTTCTTGTTTTGGTTGGGATGGGGAAAGGTTTTGACCTCTGTCAGGCTTTCATTGCCATCTGTTAGGAAGACTGAACTTCCCTGCTGTCCAGGTGACCACACAGGAAGTGAGGAGAAATGAATTGCTGGTTTTATGGATGGGTTCTAGGGACATTTATTACAGTTCCTCTGCTATTACAGAAGGTATTCTGTAGCTCAAAGGTCATGTCCCAATTTTACTGCCAACTGCCTGGTCAGCTGCTATTCATCCAGCCTCCGGCAGCCATTAGTTCTTCACCATTAATTCTGTTTTAAGTATGTCGTTACAAAGCTCCATATAGTGATTTCATAGCTACAGAACAACCCCAACTACTTGTCCCGTGTGTCTCTGTCTACCCCTCTCTCTTTTACTCTTTCCTCCTATTTCTCCTTCTTTCTTTTTTCTTTCTCTCTCTCTCTCTCTTTCCATTCTTTTTTGCTCTTTCCTCCCTTCCCTTTCTTTTGTGCTCTTGTCATTCATTTCTTTTTTTTCTTCTTTTTTTTCTTTTTTCAATCCTCTCCTCTCTTCTCATTTTTATTTTATTCACTTTCTTTTTTTTTCCTTTAATTTTTTCTTCTTTGTCTTTCCTTCTGTTTCTTCCCTTTTTTCTTTCGTTTCTTCCCTTCCCTTTTCTTCTGTTTCTTTCATTTTTTTTCCTCTCTCCCCCTCTCTCCTTCTTCTCCCTCTCTCTCGCTCTCTCTCACTCTTGCGTGCTCGCTCTCTCTCGCTCTCTCTCACTCTTGCGCGCTCTCTCTCTCTCGCTCTCACTCTTGCTCTCTCTCCTTCCCTCCCCCCTCTCTCTCCCCCCTCCCTCTCCCCCCTCCCCCTCTCTCTCCCCCCTCCCCCTATCTCTCCCCTCTCTCCCCCTATCTCTCCCCTCTCTCCCCCTATCTCTCCCTCCTCTCTCCCCCCATCTATCTCCCTCCCCCCCTCTCCTTCTCTCTCTCCCCCCTCTCTCCTTCTCTCTCTCCCCCCCCCTCTCCCCCCCTCTCTCTCTCCTCTCCCCTCTCTCTCTCCTCTCCCCTCTCTCTCTCCTCTCCCCTCTCTCTCTCCTCTCCCCTCTCTCTCTCCTCTCCCCTCTCTCTCTCCTCTCCCCTCTCTCCTCTCCCCTCTCTCTCTCCCCTCTCTCTCTCCCCTCTCTCCTCTCCCCTCTCTCCTCTCCCCTCTCTCTCTCCCCTCTCTCTCTCCCCTCTCTCTCTCCCCCCTCTCTCTCCCCTCTCTCTCTCCCCTCTCTCTCTCCCCTCTCTCTCTCCCCTCTCTCTCTCCCCTCTCTCTCTCCCCTCTCTCTCTCTCTCTCCTTCTCTCTCTCTCTCTCTCTCTCTCTCTCTCTCGCCTTCTCTCTTTCTTTCTTTCTTTCTCACTCTCTCTTCTTCTCACTCTCTCTTTCCTTCTCTCCTTCTCACTACTTCTTTCTCCCCCCTTCTCTCTCGGTATAATAAGGTGCAATCACACATGAAGAATCTCATAGATTTTGCGGTTTCCCTGACTTTTACACACACACCTCTACAGACACTCTGCTGACCATAGAGCTCCCATAGTACACTCCTCCAGAGAGGAGCGCCAAGAACGCAACAGCTACCAAATTTTACTCCCAATAATCTCCAGATCAGGAGAATGGATGTAGCTGTATCACTCATGGTTACACTTGCCTTATTCTCATCTATAGATCTTTAAAGCATTTTCTTCTTCTATTAACACTTTAATTCCAGTTTCCTTGGGCTTATCCTTTCTTGCTTCTGGGTGCAGCTTGCTGGTCACAGTCAAGTTTCAGTGGCCGCAGTATAAGATGTATAATTCAGGAGTAATCCCTCTGTGGAATCATTTACAAATCCTCTTGGCCGATGAGACTGGTGGAGATTGGCCAAGAATGATAGAAACTGGGACAGAGATATTACAGCTGCAGTCGAATAACCACGGGGGAAAGCAATCTTACAGCCAGACTGCTTTTGCTCATTCTTCCACTAACAGTGAACATTAAACCCGGTCAGATACAAAGTATTTGTTTACACAACATGGACATATCCGGAATCTGCTGAATTCGGGGATGTACTTAGACAGTGAAGAAATACACTGATGATCCATAATATTATGATCACCCATCATAACCTATGGAGGCTTGGACTCCACTAGACCTCTGCTGTGGTATCTGGCACCATACCATCAGTAGCAGTATCCTTTATGTCCTGTGAGTTGAGAGATGGGACCTCCATTGATTGGACTTGTCTTTCTAGCACATCACATAGATGCTTGATTGCATTCAGATTTGGAGCATTTGGAGGCCAAGTCAACACCTGGAACTCCTTGTTCTGTTCCTATAACCATTCTTGAATTCAAGATCAGACCGAACCACCTTCTTCTATTGCTCCGTGGTCCAGTCCTGATGCTCACGTACCCTGACCAGTCTGCAGCTATGCCACCAAATACACAACAAACTGCGATGTACTGTGTGTCCTGATACCTTTCTATCAGAACCAGTATTAACGTTTTCATCAATTTAAGCTACATTAGTTCTTCTATTGGAACAGACTGTACAGGCCATCCTTTGCACTCCATGTGCATCAATGAGCCGTCTGAGCCTAATGCTTGGGCAAAGTTCAGTTCAACTATTAGAAATGCTGTATATACTTTAGCTCTACAGAACAGACCGTACACAGTCCACATATGCTTTTCTGTTGCACTGCAACAAGGAAACATGATACTTTTTTTATTCAGGAAAAGAACCATAGATGTAGCTACAAACTGAAGAATATAGCTTTACTGAATACTGATTTAGTTGTTGCATAAAATGCATGAACACTGTATTCCAACACCCACACTCAACAACTACTTCTTATATTAGTCCCATTTCGGATCTCAGTTCTATAAACTTTCTCATGTGTTGGAAGTCTTTGCATTTCATCCCATGAATCTGGCTCTGGTTTTACTGCTACACAAGCAACATAGGACAGATATCTGGCTGAGATGCCTTTTTATTGCTTCTGGTGGATTTTCTGATTGAAACCTCTTGTGGTCTGGTTTCTTCCTTTTACAGTATTTGGATTGTCTGCATTCATTTTTATTTCTGCGTCACTTTGTTACTTACCTTCATGTGACACCTTCATGTGTTACTTACCTTCATGTGGTGTGGAAATTGTCCTTGGTTTGAAGCCTTGGTGTACGTTCATGAAATTTTGACCACACTGATGTTTCATCTGTAATTTTAGCCTTTGCAAGTAAGATATCCCCTTTTGTGATGGCACAGCTGGCACCTTGGAAGGTCACTACATTGTCTTGTTTTGTGAGTTTCTTCACCGAAAAAGATGATTTTTAAGAGCAGGGACATACAGGACACTTTAGTCAGGTATCTTTCTGGTGACACTCTGGGAAATAGGACAGTAAAGAAAACCGTCTCCTATTCCTTCTGATTCTATTCTTTGCTTATTAGCTGAGGTGATTTTCTGTTTTATTCTGGTCAAGGTGAATAAAGAAATCTGTCATTTGTCATGTGACTCGTAGCTCCTTAACACACCATGCCTGCAAAGATGAGGTGCAACTTTTGGATTGAAAAACATATTCATTATCTAATGAAAAATCAGTTTCTTCTTTCACACTTTTGGCCTTTTGTAGTTTAGTTTGTTTTTGCATTCTAGCTTTCCAGATTCTGCAATATGCTTTTAAATGGCCTTGTTTCTTGCCCACAAAGTATTCACATGTTTCTTGTTTCATGTTACTGTCTTTATTCCTATTTTTTGTCTTTAAAGGAGATTCTGTAATAGAGGCACTGTCACTATAAATGCTTTGTTTTATGCTTCTAGTCATCCATAAACCTGCCCTTAACATATTCTAATGTCAGTTCATTGTCTGGACATGAATCGAGTGCTTTGACAAGCGTTTCATACCTTCTTGGTAAAAAGTAATAGTGGTGTGACATGAAAATCTTTTATTTCTTCTCCTATACCTCTCAGGTGTTCAACCATTTCCAAGGTGTGCCTTATAAAATCCTGCATCTCCTGGCCTTTCATCAGCAGGGGCGGACTGACCATTTGGAAACTCAGGCACTGCCCGAGGGCCCAGGGTCAGTATAGGGCCCCATGAAATGCACCTGGTACCTTTTTTCATAGGCTTTTTTGAGTTTGGGCAAGGATACAGGGGCCCCATGATCCCCTATTGCCCGGGGGCCCCATGAGATGTCAGTCCGCCCCTGTTCATCAGCTTGATTTGGTATAGCTTTCTAATCAAATACAGTGTATTACTGAGATTAGCTCTTTCTTGCAACCTTTTGTAATCCTTCCCACATTTCTTTAGCAGTTTCACACTTACGTATATGTATAATTTGATCATCATCTATAATTTGATCATCTAAGAGAGATTGTCCTCCTGAACTTTCTGATCTTTCTCTATCCACTCCTCTCAATGGTGTTCTGGCCTGTCTTCATTTATATATTTCCATTCACTTTCTCTTATTGGTTGCATCTTGAATTTCCAAGGCTGGTAGTTCTGATTTGTCAGGTTTGCAAATTAAACCTTCTTTTCAGCTGTTTTACTGGTTATTTTCTTTTTTCTGTTGCAGTCTTCTTTCTGTTACTGTATCTTGCACTTATTTGCTGTAGCAGGCTATGATTGGGAAACTAGGCCCATGACCTGTTAGAAATTCTGTATATAGCCCTAAAAAACACAGTGCACAGTCCACATGTGCTTTTCTGCTTCACTGCAACATGGAAACCGGAAATTTTATTCAGAAAAAGACATAGAGTATACATTACTACAGATGCAGCTACAATGTATAAACACTGCCATCTACTGGCTGAAAAATATGTCAACTGAATACTGATGTAGTTGTTGCATGAAAATACATGAACACTGTATCCCAACATTAAATAAATATTTGACTGTCCATTGTCTGGCCACAGGTTCATCTTCATAAAGCCTAATTTTTTTTTTTTTAAATGAGGGGGTGAAAGTTGTACCAACATGCAAGGTTTTATTCAATGGCTTGGCCTTTGCTGAAAGAAATTATTGTACAGGATTTATATAGCGCCAACAGTTTGCTCAGCGCTTTACAATATAACGGGAGACAATACAGTTCAATTCAAGAGGGATAGGAGGGCCTGATCCTTGGAGCTTACAATCTAGGAGATGAGGAACATAACATCCCGCTGTTTGTGTTATGACAGGGTAATGAACTCGGACATCCCACTTCTACAAACCAGAGAAGAGGATGGAGTCAAATACGATCGCGCCTTTGTGGCTTCGGAGATAATCACTTGGTTGGTCCGAGAACGAGAGGCCAGGACTAGGGGTGAGGCGGAGCAGCTGTGTCGCCGTCTTCTGGAACATGCCGTAATACAGCACGGTACGCATTGTGGTTATTTTGCATAGGACGGATCACCTTACTGCTTTGCTCCTTGGCTTTTAAATGGTCGCATAGCTGCAAAAGGCTTTCCATGGTCACGCTACTGCTACAGTCTGGGTGTTCATAAAACCAATATTGGTTCAGATTAGAAGAGTTTCTACATTAGACTAAAATGTGCAGTTATTGAGTAAAAGGCCTATGTTGATGAGCTTTAGGTTTGTGCCATTGGAATCAGTTTCAGACCCTTCAGAGATTTCAGAATTTATTGTCAGGTGTATTTGATCTGCAGTTGACCTTCTTCTGACCTGCAGTTGACCTGCATCAAGCAGCTTTTCCACCCCTATAGAAATGTCAGGGGATGCAAAACCTATCTGAAGCAAACAAAAGCCCATCAAAGCCCTAATTCTGCAGAATGAAAGTGGCTCTAAAGGTAGGTTTTTTTTACCTTAATGCATTCTGTGGATTAGGTTAAAAACTTTCCTGTGTGTATCAGTTATGTGCAGCGCAGTATACAGTGATGTTCACATGGTCACATTTGTGTTGCACCAAAATTTATTTGACATGTAGCGTTCGGCTGGCTTTATGGGCTCTTTTAATGGTGGGCAGTCGGGGGAGGTAAAAACAGGTGGCTAAGCTGTGGTTCTATTACCTCCTGGGCAGGGTTGTGGATAAGGGGGTACCACCAGTCCTCCTGTATGGGGCCCAGGCCAGCAGGGGGGCCCAGGCAGCTGGGTGAATTAGATGTGGGCAGGGAGAGTGATCGGCACAGCAGAGGGGAGGCAATTACTGGAACCGATGAATGGCTGTCTCTGTAGCAGCTGAAAGCTTCTCCTCCCCCTCCTGCTGGTTTTCAGATGCTGCAGAAAGGGGCATATAGGGGATCGGTTCTATTAATTGCTCCCCCTGGCTGCACCCATCACCCTTTTCTGTGCACCATAAGATCCCCACAGTGCTGCCGGCTTCCCTCCTCTCCTTCCCACCTGCACCTGCAAGCACCCAATGGGATCCTTCAGGATGGAGAGTGGGGGAAGCGTCTGGTAAATGTCACATTTACCAGGCCCTTCCTTTTCTGAATGAACACGAGTGATCGGGACCAATTGCTCACTGTGTTCATTCATAAACCAAATCATAGCAAACAGTGTTTCTTTTGTGAAGGGCCCTGTTAGGTTGGCCATATGGGGCCCTGTGGTTTCTAACAGCTGCCCTGCTCCTGGGTGCCCACCTGAACTGTTCCAATACAGCTGGATGAGACTGTACAGATGCCGCTTCCTCTGCTGCAATGCTTCACTTCCTGGCTGTGGAATTTTTAACTTTGGGTACGGAATTTGACAGGCGGTACCACCTGTCAAACTCGCCTATTGATTTTAATGGTGCTGCACTGCAAACTCAGAAATGCTTCCATGACATTTTACAGTTCATTTACCTGCGGTTCACATATATGTGGGCCGCGTTTTGCACGGGCATAAGAGCTCATTCATTCACACGCAGGGAAAGAAGTCCCTGCACTTCTTTGGAAAACGCAGCCCACACGGGAACCTCGGTTCCCAGTACAGTTGTGTTTTCCAGTGCTGGTGGCATGCTATTAGAACTAATGGCACCCGCCTGCGGGTCCGCATTTCTCTGTGCGGGTGGTGCGGCTGCACGGATTTTTGTGCGGATCCGCAGCGGCACCACCCGCACATACGTGAACCTAGGGTGAAGGTGCATTTAGAAAGCGGAGATGATACTGCAAGAATTAATTGAATAGAAAACCAACACAGGTGAGGTGTCTGAAAAGTGCAAGCGCATAAAAAAAACACATGCAAAATGAATCAATGCATTTAGCACAAAAGGCGCATTAATTGGCATCCATAGTACCTAAAATTTCAAAGCACGTCTAAACGAACCTTAACAGATGCAGTAAAAGTTGTTTGCGGAAATATTTGCCGGTTGAAATTCCTGGCAACTCCTGCGTCAAAACCAATCAGCTGGTCCTGGAGTCCAGGTCTAACGTACAAAGTATCCCGTCCATATTATGTGTGTCTGTTTTTTACCAAGTGCTGGCGTTTGCTGTAAAAGTGTGACATGGAAAGACATAATGACTGTATCCTGGAAGGGATTCTTTTCTTCTTATCCTCCATAAGTCTGACATGTCTGCTTTGTAGCAAAACCTGATCTGTTTTCCTTTTGTGATAAGCTTACCTTTGATGCAGTCTCTGACAACGTTTCTATTCTTTGCATGAGATTGTTCCCTTTGTGCATGCAGTGCAGGGATTCAGGCCAGCAATATTTTCACTGGTTCATGACTGTAAACCCTCGTTAGTTACTTATGATCTGCACAGCTAAGAGTACCTGTCTGCAGGGCTGGTGCTAGACTATTTTCGCCCCTACTCACAAGCTAGGTAGTTGCGTCTGCCTGCACCACTGCATGAAAAATGTAACGGCAGCCCTGGGTCAGGCTTTATGATGTTGAACATCTACAAAGAAGGAGGTTTATTACACAAGCCTTGACTACCCTATTTGAGGAACTGAAAAGGATACAGACTTTGATATTAACAAGCTGCACTCACACGTGGATTTTTTTATTTGCACTTTCCATTTGATGAATACAGAAGGAGTCTTTGCTTTTCTTATCTCTATCACTAGATACACATGCAGCTAAGTGGAAAACGCAGAACGTTTTTTTTTTGTTTTTGTTTTTTTTTTTGTTTTTATTTTTTTATTTTATTTTTATGATTGTACACTGTTCACCATGATTTAATGTCTACCTTTTTATGATCTATGTGATCTAAATAAATACCACTTGCATTCACTAATTTAGTGATTATTACTCTGGATAGGATTTGTAATATTATTATTATTACATCGAGTTTATATAGCGCCAAAGGGTTTGCTCAGCGCTGTACAATATAGGGGGGGACAATACATGGCACAGTACAACAATAACAAACAACGTACGAGGGGATCGAGGGCCCTACTCTTTCGAGCTTACAATCTAGAAGGGAGGGGGTAGTGGTACAGTAGGAAGTGGCTGAGGGGAATGAAGTGGTGGGAGGAATGAGGGAGAATGGCCGTTAGGTGAGGGTGGGGTAGGCTTCCTTGAAGAGATGGGTTTTGAGGGAGCGCCTGAATGTGAGGAGGGAAGTGGTAATAAACCACTTTCGGCAGGTCTGCTCTTATCAGCTGCTTGTTTCTTTTCTGGGTCAGGCTTTAACCACTTGACAACTGGGTTATAGGTGAATAACGGCTACAGCAGTTGTCCAGTTCTGGGAGGGCATCATATGATATCCTCCAAGAACGCTCCCCTTGCACGACTCCATCGGCACACACCCGGTGCTGTCTATGATCACTGTGTCCGTCGGACACACATGACAAGGTAAAAGGCCAATCACAGTTGTCTTTTACCACATGATCAGCTGTGTCCAATGACAGAGCTGATCTCTAAGTAAATACAGTTGTCGGTTATCGATAACCGGAAAATGTTACAGAGGACACCCACACTGATAATCAGGGTACTGATTACCAGTACCCTGATCATCAGTGCTGCCCATCAGTGCGCACCAATGCCACCCATCAGTGCCACCTGTCAGTGAAACACAAATGATGCAGCGCTACTACCATAAAATTCTTCACACATAAATGAATAAGTGAAACAGTGCAAAATTAGTGACACAAATAACATAAACACACAATATTAAATAGTGCCAAAAAACTCATAAATAATCACATTTGACAAGTGTCAATACGAGGTCCTACAAGGACCAAATAACATAAATGGTGCCCCAAGTAATCCAATGGGATCCAATAGTACTCCAAATCAAACATGTAAGTCACAACAAGACTCAATGTGCTAAAAAAAAAACCTCCCCCCGGAACTAAAAATCAGTTCCCACCATATAACACAAAACACACGTGCATCCCAATAAACGCATAAACTAAGAACTGATCATGCAAACAAATATGAATAAATATATAAAGTCACGTGAGGTGTAAAACACCTGACAATATACAAAAAACCATATATAAAGTCCACAACAATTCTTGAAGAAGAAGAAGAAAAAAAGAAAAAAAAGTGCTGATACATGTGCAGAGATATCCAAAAATGGCTGAATTGCCCGCTCACCTCCCTCTCTTGCGACCCGCACAGGGTCAAAAGGCCTTCAGGATCACTAACATATGGACCCTTAATAGTAGGTAATCCTCCACAGCTCTCCACACTGACCTCCCCTCATGTACAGATTCCAGGACAGGCTCACAGGGCAGCAGATCTCCTCTTCAGGCACATAAGATGGCTGCAGCCACTTGATCCCTCAGAAAATAGAAGTGAATGCTTGCATAGTGTAAAACTATTTATTCACCAAACAAAGTATCACATATTGAATATGCTCACATTTAAAATCATCTTGTACATCACATGTAAATCAAACCTCAGATTAGATGTACTTGCATGGGTGTCCAATGTAAATAAAGAAGGCGTCCGACCGGAAGAGCGTCACCGCCAACGCGTATTGTCACGCTTAACACGTGACTTCATCAGGGCAAATCCGTGCAGCATAATCTGTGCTGCATATAAGTGCAGCATCATCATTGCAGAATCATCAGCACTTTCCTCTCACTGTCAGTGTGAGGAAAGTACTACCGATAACTGGCAATTGTCACAGAGGACTTCTACAATGATAATCAGGGCACTGATTATCAGTGCAGCCCCAAAAGTGCCTGTCAGTGCCGCCAGTCATTGCCGCCTATCAGTGCTGCATATCAGTGCAGCATCATCAGTGTTTCCTCATCAATTCCCTTCAGTGCTGCCTATCAGTGCAGCCTCATCAACACACATCAGTGATGGAGAAAAATTACCTGTTTTGAAAAATTTTATAATAGAAACAAAGAAACTTTTTTTTTTTCTAATTTTTTGCTCTTTTTTCACTTATAGTGCAAAAAAAAAAAAAAAACCCAATGGAGATGAACTACCACCAAAAAAAAGCTCTATTTGTGTGAAAAAATTATGATAATTTCATATGGTTAGTGTTATTATTATACAGGATTTATATAGCACCAACAGTTTGCTCAGCGCTTTACAATATAACGGGAGACAATACAGCAACAATACAGTTCAATACAAGAGGGATAGGAGGGCCCTGCTCCTTGGAGCTTACAATCTAGGAGAGTGTTGCATGACCGCGCAATTGCCATTCAAAGTGCAACAGTGCTGAAATCTGAAAATTGGCCTGGACAGGAAGTGGGTAAAAGTGCCCAGTAGGCAAGTGGTTTAAGAAAAAAAAGCCCAACTCTGGGCTCGCCAAAGGGAAATCTACCACAAATTGGCCACACAGAATTTCGAATCCATTGGCAGATAAAACCGTACATGCATTTGAACTGCACATTTAGTAGTTTGCCTGTAATACATCTTCCATTGTGATACCGCTCATTTTAATTGGCACCCCAACAAATGCGTGCAGTAGTATGCTACAATGCATAGATGGGCTTAAAAAAATTGTGTGTCCTGTTTTTGATGCAGTAGTAGACTATTTAAAACAAGTGGGCTACCTTAATGTAACATGCAGAGTACCGTATTCATGCAATTCATGTCATGGTGCACCAACTGTCTCCAAATTATGCTTGTGTGTTGTCACCCTGTCCCCATGTGGAGACTACAAGCAGCTGTACCGGCATACATTGCATAGGCATGGTCCAACATTGTCACCATCAGGAAGCCGGTACAGAGCAATGATGTGCCAACAAAGGATGAGTGCATGTAGACAGGAAGACTCTGAAAGTTACGGCATATTATTTCAGGAGGCTGTCTGCATTGGATGCATAAATACTCCAATTTTTTCATAAGTCTGAGGATTGTATTGGAAAGTTGTTCTTTTTAAATCCCTTTCAATGAAGGTTTGTTTGAGTACTAGCCAAGGCAGTACAGCTGATTAGATTACACATTCGTTGTTCATTAACTAGAGTAGAGATGAGTGCTGTGGTTTAGGTACACACAGATTGGATTCCCAGAATCTGGAAAAAAATGTTTTTCCTAGAATCCTGATAATCATGGCTCCTGCAAATAGCTCATACCTCATTTAATACAGTCATCAAGGCTTTACTGGACATAAGCTGTGATTTTTCTTCGTGGCTTCACAACACAAAAAACAAGTAACTGTGTATGGCCGAGATACACATCTCCAGTTCTTGAAGATCCCATGCTAGCTAAGGTTTGGATACAAAACACAACAGCAGTCCTTTATTATTGAAAGTAGCTAAGTAGCAGAACCTCCATAGACGAGTTGAAAACTGAACGTTTTGCCAATCGAAAAACAAAAATGGTACATACGATTGTGCCATCATTTGTTTCGTATTTCAAAACAAAATCCAGCATGTTGGATCAGGCACTTTCAATCGCAACACAAAAATCATGTGTCGCAGCCAGCACAGTAATTAATCCAAAACCAAACAACCAAGAATTTTGACAAAAAAATGACAAATTTTAACTCTTCTGTGTTCTATGCAAAAACAAGGAACTGCTTTATAAGATCTATGTTCACAAACTCGTCAAGAGAAAAGCTTTAATGCCTATTAACAGAAGCCCTAAAGGCTCGTCTCTTCTCCTCGTAAAATAGAAAATTATCCTTTCATTACAGTTTTTGTCTGGGTTCCACCCTAATTTGGTACAGGAGTCATGGCAGGTTTATTGTAAGTGCATTGAAAATAACTAAAGCTCTTATTTTCAGAAAGGTATCAAACCTGAAGAACATGACCTGAAATTGCATTGTACACTTGAGCACTGACCTCCTCACTTTGCTCTGTAACATATTGGTTCTTCATGGCAGGTCTTCTAACCAGAAGAACATTTTTGCCTTGGACATGAAATGGATAGATCCATGCAGATTCTGGACCTATGTACACCAACTCTAAGCTAGCCATACATATGTAGGTAGGGTCGGTAGAACTTGGGCATATAATTTCCTTTCTGGGTACCACCAACAGGCTTCTTATTTTAATTTACATTAATTCCCGCTTCCAGAGGAAGCCAAATAGCGTACATTCATCAGCACATTTATATTACCATGTCTGACACTTCACCCCACATTCTTCCTGGCTGACCCAGGTGCCAGCTCAAAGGATAGACCATTGATGGCAAAAGAGGCACGTCTAACAAATGTTCAAAGCTTTACTTCCAAATTGTCAAGGTAGACAGCTTCTCGCCAATCTTGGCAGTGGCATTTTGCCAGGTCAGGCAATGTTCTGCCACCAAATCCCTCCTATCCAGGGCACCAGGCCCTCTCCAGGCAGGGGCGGGCTGACAACTCATGGGGCCCCCGGGCAATAGGGGATCATGGGGCCCCTGTGTCCTTGCCCAAACTCAAAAAGGCCTATGAAAAGGTACCAGGAGCATCTCATGGGGCCCCCTACTGACCCGGGGCCCTTGGGCAGTGCCCGAGTTTCCAAATGGTCAGTCCACCCATCTCCAGGTATTCCCCAGTGCTAAAACATTGTTCTGGTCCTCTATGGCTGGCTTTAAATAACCTTTGCTAATTGCCCTATGTACGCACATTTTTATTTTTGACTTTCTGATATGGATGTCAGCTATGTCTGGTGTTCCATGTGTTAAACTATCACTTTCTACCTACAAATCTCTTCATTGTTGTGTAAAGCATGTCTAATCTGTCTATAATACAGTGATTCTAGGAAGTTCAATTGGTTAGACTATCCACGGAATTAAATGGAATGGATTTTTTCAGATCTTAATTGCACAGAAGGATAATTATCTGCCGGCTTTAGGAATACAAAGAATTTCAGCCCCGACTGTCTTCTGCTGCAAGAAATAGGTCAAATTAAAAGGGAGGTTGTAGTACTAAATTGGCACTTTCATCTTTTGACTTCAATGGCTTTATGTTTTGGATTTAGTTTTAAGTCATTTTAACGCTTTATAATTCAGATTTTGCTTTCAATCATTTTTTAATGGTTCTTAAGAAAGAAAAATAGACCTTTCCCACAATACAATCAAATTTTGTGTTACAATTCTTGTTGACTCGATGCCATTAGTGAATGGGTAATCTCACAAGCCGTTACCAAGTTACCTCCACCTAAAATGAATGATTTAAATGTAGCCATACTCAGCAGTGTAGATAACTGTTTTGTGTTGTATCTTTTACGGTCACTTTGTGGTACAAGCAAGCATAAAAACCTCTGTAGTGTATTAATGTGCTTTACTAAACAGAAATGCTGTACATACAATTGTGGAAAAACAATTCAAGACATACAAAGTATTACAAACATACATACAACATGCATGCATGCATACATACATACACTACCTAACCTTCTTATTGAATCGGCATGAACAATGGTTTCTATACAAAAGGAATACGCTAAAACAGGGCTTGAAATTTCCGCTCTCCAAATACAACGTAAAATCCCTTTGTGGCGAGCACAGATGGAGTGGGTGGCTTGCAATGGAGCGGGTGGCTTGCAATGCGATCCCCAGGCCCTGGGGATTGATTTGCATTCCACTTGCGCTCCAAGACTGGTTGTGAAGCCGACTTCCGGTTTCTTCTTCGCCGCCACGGGGGGACACGAGGCCCACTCTCCACCGCTTTGGGGGAAAATGACTTGTGTATGGCCAGTTTAAGGTGAGCTGCTTGCATGCACGCTACAGGTCATTACTCATTGTCACAGTTAGAATGGAGCACCACTCAGTTCTTTGAAGTTTTGTTTAGAGAGAGAAAGGGCTAGAACCGATGTATTTTACTGTTGTCTGTGTCTGGCCTGGTGAGATTACAAAGACTAGGAAATTGGGTACAATGCCCCACCATTTACACTGTTTTTGCCAACATCCCAAATATTGAAACAGACAACAACTATGGAAATATCCCCCTGGGATTTTGAAAGGCAAAAAAAGTGTGTACACAGGTATAAAACAACAAAAAATATATAACAATAATTATTACAGACTGTCCGGATATGCACACCGTATATGTTTTCTACTTTTAAGCTTTAAGGGGGCGTGGTTGGGGGCTGGATTGGGGACGGGCTGGAGGTGGGGTTAAAGGCGGACCTGGGCAAGGTTGGGTGGGACAACTGGTGGAGAGTAAGGTTTGTGCCTGGCTAGTAGGTCTAGACTCAAAATTTTAAGCCCTGCGCTAAAAGTCACTTTGCTCAGGTTATGGTAGCTTCATGATATCTGTATTCAACGAGGACCCCAAGCTCTACTTTACAAGTGATTGCAGGAAATCAGGCGCTAGCATCATCCCCAAGTGAAATTGCTCCTTTTGGTTCTGTGAAGTCCCCTTTGGCACAGACGTTCGTTGTTATAATGTTATGGAGTCCCCCAAAATTATTGGTGCTGCTCCTTTGTGTTGAACACATGGCTATGTTCCAGTCCTTTGTTCCCTCCCCTTACTTCCTGCCAATATCACTTCCTGTTGCATGAGCTCCAAGAACCAGCCCAACAAGTTCATTAGTATATGAATAGGGGAAGCCTAGCTTCTAAAAGCAATGCATGATAACCAAAGTTAATCGTTTATTTATGCTAAAACAAAATTACAAAAATAGTCATAGTGACACAATAGTATAGGGTTTTCAGCTACAGGTAAAGTAAAGCTGGCTATACACTAGTAATTATGTTTAAATTTTTACATTTTAGGATGTTCATTCGATTTTGTAATAGGTAATGGGTTCAAATCAACCACAGTAAAAAGAAAATTTGAAGGAACAGGATGAAATATTTTTTTCAAGCAAGTGGATTCCTAACAGTGTATGTGATTTTCATTCAGTGCAGCCTATTCATACTAAAATTGAATGTTAAAGGCAAACAAAATTTTGAACTACTTTCAAACGACAATAGGTCGAATGTGTTAAATTATACAATTTTGTTAAACCTACTAGTTTATAGCCTGATATTAAACACACACAGCTGGCATTTTAATTTTCTTATATTTTTGCATTCTCTGGTTCCTTCTTTCCCCTTTCATGCTGATTGAATTGTTTAAGGAAAACCTTTACATTTTCATTACATACTTTATTTTTGACCCTTTGGCACCATCGCTGGGCTTTGTGCTTCGCAATGAAGACAGATCATGGCTGGTGGGAGGGGCCAGAAGGGTTCTGTACATACACTTTGCCTCAGTACTTCTCTGAAGAGCCCTCAGCTCTGATACAAGCAGTGGACTGGCTCTTGGGAGGAGTCATGGAAATATAAAAAAATGACTTGATGGGTGAATGTCAGTCTGGAGGAGTGGACATTCCTATGCAGGTTTTTGAATGCAGACCATCCAAGGCAATACATGTGATGCTGTGCCTTCTTGATTGAAAGAGTTGAAGTCCAAAAAATTAAAGGAGCGGAGCAGGGACCGTGGGACAGTCAGGCTGGGTGGAAAAGGACAGGAAATGAATCGGGCTCTAACTTGCTGCAGTATCTAATGCACACGGTGAGAACATCACAGTGTGCAGTGAAATCAGAGTAAGCATTTTCAGTGCAGGAGCACTAATTTTGCAAAAGTGTTTGATACAGTTCCCCATACATGGCTAATGTGTAAGGTAAAGTCTATGGGCTTGGAAAAAGATTGTATTCAGAGAGTAGTGGTTAATGATTCATACTCTGAATGGTCTGGGGTCATCAGTGGTGTACCCCAAGGTTCAGTGTTGGGACCCTTACTTCTTAATATATTTATAAACAATATAGGGTCTGAGATTACAAATCCCATCTCAGTCTTTGCAGATGACACCAAGCTGTGCAGTGGAATAACGTCCTTACAGGATGTCTCCAATTTACAAGCCGACCTCAATGCTCTGTGTAATTGGGCAACTATGTGGCAAATGAGGTTTAATGTTGATAAATTAAAGGTTCTGCACTTGGGGGCTAAGAATATGCATTCATCATACATACTAGGGGGGGTACAACTGGGGGAATCAATGGTGGAGAAGGATCTGGGGGTTCTGGTAGATCACAAGCTTAATAATGGCATGCAATGCCAAGCTGCGGCTTCTAAAGCGAGCAAAATCCTCTCTCGTATTAGAAGAGGTATAGACTCCAGAGAGAGAGATATCATTTCCCCTGGTTCAAATCATTAGTAAGACCTCATCTGGAATATGCAGTTCAGTTTTGGGCACCAATTGAGGAGCTCAGCTATGAGGAAAGATTAGAGGAACTGAATTTATTCTCTCTTGAGAAGAGGAGTGTCAGGGATCGTGGCTCCGTGCTCCTCGATCGCGGCTCTGTCCCCCGCGCATGCGCATTGGCGGCAGATCGCGCCGGGACACAGGCACTAGGTCCCGGCAAGCCGCGGCTGACAGGACGCCGCGCATGCACAGTAGGTGCCGGGGGCGCGCCTCAGGCGCCCAATGACAGCCGGGGGCGCGTCCTAGCCGGCCAATGACAGTGCAGGGCGCACTATTTAAAGATGCCCTGCACTGTCACAGATTGCCGCAAGGTCTTCCTGTGATCCCGAGTTCCTGCACCTATCTAGTGACCCTGATTGACCCTGACTACTCTGCCTGCTCCTGCGTTTGACCCGGATTGTCCTGACTACTCTGCCTGCTCCTGCGTTTTGACCCGGATTGTCCTGACTACTCTGCCTGCTCCTGCGTTTGACCCGGATTGCCCTGACCATTCTACGGATTGACTTCCCTGCTGACCCTGCGTGTGACCCGACTACTCTTCGCCTACCGATTCTGTACCCCGCTTACCCTCACGGGCCCACGATCCGTTACTACCCTGCTGGGGCCGCCATCCTCTTCATATCTGGCTCTCCCGGTACCTGTCCCCAAAGGTCTCCTCAGCCACTGGTGGGCCTGCTCGGAGGTCGTGACCTGGCCCGGGACTGTTTCAAGTCCATCCCCACCATCAGGGGCTCTGGTGAAAGCACAGCCCGGGCTTAGACCCCACGCTCTGAGTAGGTCTGTCAGTTGGCAGCCTGAGGCACCACCTGGCGGATCATAACAAGGAGATTAAGGGGGATATGATCACCATGTATAATACATAAGGGGGGATATGATCTCCATGTATAATACATAAGGGGGGATATGATCTCCATGTATAATACATAAGGGGGGATATGATCACCATGTATAATACATAAGGGGGATATGATCTCCATGTATAATACATAAGGGGGGATATGATCACCATGTATAATACATAAGGGGGATATGATCACCATGTATAATACATAAGGGGGATATGATCTCCACGTATAATACATAAGGGGGGATATGATCTCCACGTATAATACATAAGGGGGGATATGATCTCCACGTATAATACATAAGGGGGGATATGATCTCCACGTATAATACATAAGGGGGATATGATCTCCACGTATAATACTTAAGGGGGATATGATCTCCACGTATAATACTTAAGGGGGATATGATCTCCACGTATAATACGTAAGGGGGGATATGATCTCCACGTATAATACGTAAGGGGGGATATGATCTCCACGTATAATACGTAAGGGGGGATATGATCTCCACGTATAATACGTAAGGGGGGATATGATCTCCACGTATAATACGTAAGGGGGGATATGATCTCCACGTATAATACGTAAGGGGGGATATGATCTCCACGTATAATACGTAAGGGGGGATATGATCTCCACGTATAATACGTAAGGGGGGATATGATCTCCACGTATAATACGTAAGGGGGGATATGATCTCCACGTATAATACGTAAGGGGGGATATGATCTCCACGTATAATACGTAAGGGGGGATATGATCTCCACGTATAATACGTAAGGGGGGATATGATCTCCACGTATATTACGTAAGGGGGGATATGATCTCCACGTATATTACGTAAGGGGGATATGATCTCCACGTGTAATACGTAAGGGGGGATATGATCTCCACGTGTAATACGTAAGGGGGGATATGATCTCCACGTATAATACATAAGGGGGGATATGATCTCCACGTATAATACATAAGGGGGGAAATGATCTCCACGTATAATACATAAGGGGGGGATATGATCTCCACGTATAATACATAAGGGGGGATATGATCTCCACGTATAATACATAAGGGGGGATATGATCTCCACGTATAATACATAAGGGGGGATATGATCTCCACGTATAATACATAAGGGGGGATATGATCTCCACGTATAATACATAAGGGGGGATATGATCTCCACGTATAATACATAAGGGGGGATATGATCGCCACGTATAATACATAAGGGGGGATATGATCTCCATGTATAATACATAAGGGGGGATATGATCACCATGTATAAATACATCAGTGGTTCATATAGTGAACTCGGTGTAGAGTTGTTCACCCTGAGGTCATCACAGAGGACAAGGGGGCACTCTTTACGTCTGGAGGAAAAGAAATTTATTCTCCAAACACGGAAAGGTTTCTTCACAGTGAGAGCTGTGAAAATGTGGAATAGACTCCCTCAAGAGTTGGTTCTGGCCAGCTCAGTGGATTGCTTTAAAAAAGTCCTGGATTCTTTCTTGGATACACAGAATATAACTGGATACTAACATCTATAGGTAAAATTGATGCAGGGAATATCTGATTGCCTCTCGGGGGATCAGGAAGGATTTGTTTCCTCTGCAGGAACAAATTGGATCATGCTTTGCTGGGTTGTTTGCCTTATTTTGAATCCACTGTGGGTGTAGCATTATAACTTTTTTTTTTTTTTTAGTGGTTGAACTGGATGGACTTTTGTTTTTTTTCAGCCAGACTCTGTACATGTGTGCAAGACTGAATGTAAGGCTGGTTGTAAGGGAGCTTTAACTACTTTGCAAATGCCATAAACTTAAGACCCACATTATATATTGCTCTAGGCCCCAAATTTTATTCAGACAACTTATATTTACCTTTAGTATATAACACACAGTCCATGACGGGGATGATGTGGAATGCAGAACTTTTTCCTTTCTTTAATTTGGCCCAAATGGAGATATTTCTGTAGTGGAGTGGATGATGACATTGTTGTCACAAGCCTCACTCGGTGGTTTGCGGTTGAACAAGATTCTGTTTTACTTCCCTTTCTTGTCAACGCTTCCTTAACTATTTAATTATTGTCTTATGTAGATATGCTTCTCAGTGTTACATAAAAAGCTCCAACTTTCGAACAGACGGAAGCTACAGAGGTGGACACCATATAAATTCAAATGCTAAATAAAATCCGTTAGGCAAAAGTTAACCATGAAAGAAACAAAGATATATGTCCTAGAATTCTGATTTTATAGAACTATTTTTAGCCTCTTTTTTTCATAACAAAAGTATAGGTAGACCTGTTTAAAGCCTAAGTGCAGCCAAAATCAAAAACAGAAAAAATCAGCACAAGGGACATCACTTACAGTCAGTAGGATGTGCCCCATGTGCTGATGCTTCTTCTATTAGTTGAAATCCTTCTCTCCATTCACTCCTGACCACCGTAATCTTTGGGTGTGGCAAGAGTTAATAGAACTTAAGGGGCTGTTGCAGGCTCTCATCAAGAGAGCCCGATTATAGCCACCCTTTCCACTCTTCATAGAAGCCATACTACAGCATCCATGTGTAACACTACCCTTGTAAGGGCCATGGAGTTTGGTTTGGGTCTCCCTATGCTCTGCACGGCCAGGCAACACACATTTTCCATACTTTAAGAGTCAGTAAAACAGTCCTTGAGCTTTTTTTTTTTTTTTTGGTATCCCTGAGCAAGGGGGTCCCAAGAGCTTGCAGTTAAGCAGTCCCAGGTGAAGACTAGTTGGGTATTGCGCCTGACTGCCCTCTCCCTTATCTGGCCCAGGGGGTGTAGGAGTACTTTCTCTGTCCTGTCAGCATGGTGGGTTATTAGCTGCTTTCAGACCTTTCACTGGGCTGGCTCCTTCCCTGCTACTCAGGATGTCTTCCCTAAGAGACCTTGGGCAGTGGAGAACCTCCTGTCCAGCAACCAGCCTGTAGGTAGGCTCCCTTCCCTGGGGCCCCCTTCCAGGCTCCACACTTCAGCCTTCCTCTCAGTCTGTCTTCCACCTGACTCCCCTCTCTCTCCAGGCTCTGTCATATTTAGGGTTGCCCTGGTCACCATGCCCAGTCTCCTGCCAGGAGATTGGCTAAGGTTCCTCAAACATGCAGATCTGGGTCTCCTCCCCTCCTCCTCCCGTTTCAGAAGGTTCTCTGGTTTCTGGAAAGGTGGGAGGGCTCCAGAAGCCCTAACCTGTACCTCCCAGCCTGTCCTGAGGTGAGCTCCTGCCTCACTGTAAGCCGACTCATCCCAGGCTGCTAGTCAGCCTCCCATCTAAAAGAAAAAAAAAAAAAAAGAAAACCACAAACTTATCTGGATAAACCTAGAGGACATTACACATGAATGAAACATGATCTATGAGGGTGTGGAGCTATCAATCGTTAAGGTCCAGGAGATGAAACTACAACCCCTACTGCATCTGGCAGAAGCTCTTCTTGCTGAGCCAACTGAGATGCAGGTCAATAGTATAAAACGCAGTGCTAAATAGTAAGAAAGTGACAAGTGCAAAAATATGGCGCCAAAAAGAGCGCTAAATAGTGTAACCAAAAGTGTTGTCAGTGAGTGACGAGAAAAAAAGTGAATGGATAATACATCGGTGAACCGACTCACATAAAAATGATATATATCAAATAAATGTGTAAAATATATAACTGCAATAAATATAACAATTTGGAGATATTGTGCAATCAGTTAGAAGTCTTGAGATAAAAGCAGTCCAGAGAAGAAATGCATCAAATTTCCGTGCTCGTGACTTCCGTGATAAGGAATTGAAGTGTGCTTGCACTCACCGGAAGCGCAATATTAATGCGCATGGAATAAAATATCCAGCAAGACACTGGTGGTCATCAGGGTACTGGCGGCTCCACTGGTACACAGGAAAGGCACTCCAGACCTCACAGCTCGGACCCTCACAGGGAGGAGCCTTGCCGCAATGACGTCTCGCCGCCGATGCCGCATGGTAGGCCGGCGGCCATCTTTATTGCTGAATTCACCATTGCTGCATATACAGTACCTGTGCCGTAACTTACATTCACTAGAAAACCCTGAAAATATTTTTGCCAAGGATTAATAAAAAATACTACACAATCCAAATTCTTCTGTTTGGTGGCTTGATTTTGAGCCAATTAAGGTGGAGTAATATCGTTTTGGCAATCGATTTCCTGGTAGAGATGCATAGAAGGAGCTGTCCCTGTATGCTGTGAGGGTCCAAGCTGTGAGGTCTGGAGTGCCTTTCCTGTGTGTTGTGTGTGTACCAGTGGAGCCCCCTGTCCTGCCAGTACCCTGATGACCACCAGTGTCTTCCCGGATATTTTATTACATGCGCGTTAATATTGCGCTTCCGGTGAGTGCAAGCACGTTCGATCTTTCAGCCTGGGTTCACATATGTGCAGTGCGGTATATCACGTGATTCGAAAAAAAGGAATCTTTTTTTAAATTTGTATGGCTCTATTCACACCGCACCCGCACCAAAAACATGCAGGACCCCCTTTTGGGTCCGCACTCGAATCGGATCGCATAGGTATTCACACCTATGCAATCTGATTTTGCACATCACAGCGCGTTTTGCAGACCGCTTTCGGGGTATTTGGTAATGCGGAGCTCCACCCAAAAAGGGAAGTTCCGCTTTAAGGACTACTCCCCCGCTCCCCATTAAGGATTGGCACCTTTAGGGGGTGGGTATCCGAATTTGACAGGTACCCGGTCTGATCGCCTAGGCGATCGGAAAGGGAAGATGTCCTCCCTCCCTGTAGTCTTTCAGGACATGTGACAGGTCCCAGAAGAATACAGGACCATTCATGAAGCTCAGCGTTACTCGCGCATGCGCATGAAGCCACAAGCCGTCACAGCCGGGTGCCAACACTGAAGATGCCGGCCTCCTGGAATACAGGACAGCCGTTGAAATGGGCTGCGGGGGACACCGAGGGACAGGTAAGTGGCTGTATTTTTGAAAGCCAGCAGCTACAGTTTTTGTAGCTGCTGACTTTTTTATTTTTTGACAGGGTGAGTGGAACTCCGCTTTAACTTAACCTGCATCGGTTTGCATGAACGGAGTGCGATTGTGATGTGGTGCAGAATTTGCGCTGAAAACGCTGCAAATTCCGCACCGCATCAGTGTGAACCCAGGCTCAAGGCTGGTTTGTATCTGATTGCTGGTGTTGGATATCTTATGGAACAAAGCATCAGAACTAAGCTGCGCGTGCGAAGGACGGCGAGGAGCCTGCAGGGGAGTGTTTGGGAATCCCTCTCCTGGGTTATGAGCAGATTACTGACAAAAGGGGACTAAAGCCCATCATTTTGCATCTCCTACTGTATATGTTTTTATCCTTCATTCTCAATTTTGACTTGATTGTTGCTTCAAGCTGGATTCTGTAACCTCTTTGAAATTCTATTATGGAAATATCAGGTGATGATTAATAACACTGGCATGACTCGGTCTCATGTGGTTTAATGTGTGAGTATGGCTCACAGGCTGAAATGTTTTGGAAATAATTGTAATAAATTCTGTGGAAGGTGCGTATGTGGAAAACAGGACTTTATTAAAGCAGTATTAAACCCAAAAATAAACATTTATTTATTACAGGTACTTTAAAGCGCCATCAATTTATGCAGCACTTTACATATATTGTACATTCACATCAGTCCCTAACCCTCAAGGGGTGTACAATCTAAGGTCCCTAACTCACATCCATACAGACACATACTAGGGACAATTTAGACAGGAGCCAATTCACCTACCAGCATGTCTTTGGAGTGTGGGAGGAAACTAGAGCACCCGGAGGAAAACTACACAGGCACAGGGAGAACATGCAAAATCCAGGCAGGTAGTGCTGTGGTTGGGATTCAAACCGATGACCCCCAGTGCTGCCACACGGAAGTGCTAACCACTTACCACTCAACCATGATACCAGGATCATATTTTAGCCTCAGCGATTCTCTTTTATATAAAAGTAGTCCAAGTGGCTATGCAGCTGCTGGATTACTTTTCCAGTTGGCAATAGGGGGTCCCACCCCCTCCTGCCGCCACCTTTACCGGGCTCTCCTGTGCGAATGGGGAGCCTGGTAAAGATGCGACTGGCGGGATCAGCTCCCCCTGGACACAGTGGGAGGAAATTGATGTTGTTCCTCCTACCAGGGGTGTATTTAACACAAGGCAAACAAGGCATTTGCCTAGGGTGGCATTTTTCAGGGGGGCAGCACTGCTCCCCAGAAGAAGGGACACACGCGGCATGGGGACCAGGTGGGATCTGAGAGAGGTTTCAGGCTGCTTGACGGTGTATGCAGAGCCTGACTCTCATTCCAGGGGATGTCTGGAGCTGTGAAGGTGAGTGTCTTTCTTTCTCTCGCTGGAGATGGGGTGGCAAGTGTATGGAGGGTGGTGGAAGTGGAAGACTTTCTTGAGTGGGGAATGGGGGGTCAGGGGGAGGTGGTGTTGGTTGGTGTCAGTCTCTCTCTGCGCTGGCGGGGAGCACAAAACCTAAATACACCACTGCCTCCTACAGTGTGACACCAGAAACCAGAAGCAACAGGGATTTTGGCACTTTCGGTTTAGGCTCTGTGGTGTTTACTGGCAGATTACCAGCCAGTGAAGCAACTGATCAGACCAATCTAATGGACCCGAGTTCTCTCCATAAAAAGGACCTGTCACTGCCTATTGCTGTCATAAGGGATGTTTACATTCCTTGTGACAGCAATAAAAGGTATTAAAAAAAAAATAAAAATTTTAAAAGCATCCTGTCCCCCCTTGCTTGCAAAAGCAAACGCAGACATTGGCCCTGCACGCATATGTAAACTACAATCGCACCATGCATGTGACTTATTGGATTGAACGTCGGAGCGAGAGCAATAATTCTAGTACCAAACCTCCTGTGTAACTTGAGCCCTGGTTCACACTGATGCAGCGTTTTCTGTGCGAATTCCGCATCAGAATCACACCCCGTTCATGCGAACCGCTGCGGGCGTGTATGTTAACAACACCCTGAAAGCGGTCCGCAAATCACAGTGCGATGTGCAGAATCAGATCGCATACAAGTGAATACCCATGCGATCCAATTCTAGTGCAGACTCAAAAAAAAGGGTCCTGCACTTTTTTGGAGCGGGTGCGTTGTGATTAGAGCCATACAAAATGTATGGTTCAAATTGCACCGCACAGAATTCGCATGTGATTTGCGCAGGAATGTGGTGCGGTTCCTGTGCGAATCACATGCGATATACCCAGGAGCGGACTGACCATTTGGAAACTCGGGCACTGCCCGAGGGCCCGGGGTCAGTAGGGGGCCCCATGAGATGCCCCTGGTACCTTTTTCATAGGCTTTTTTGAGTTTGGGCAAGGACACAGGGGCCCCATGATCCCCTATTGCCCGGGAGCCCCATGAGTTGTCAGTCCGCCCCTGGATATACCACATATATGTGAACCCAGGCTTAAATTGGTAACCTGTAAAGGCTTTTAAAGCGTTGCCTATGTATAACTTAAAGTACTGTAGTTTGTCACTATTCCACCTGCGTGTGCAATTTTATATTGTGACATATTTTTGGTATCTATTTACTCGATGTAACATCATCTTTTATATTTTACAAAATTAATTAGTATTATATTGTGTTTGTGTTCACTAAAAATCATTAAAGTGTTTTTTTTTTTCAAAAAAATTTGAAAAATTGCTGCGCAACTACCATGTGACATAAAAAAATTGCAATACCCATCATTTTATTCTCTAGGGCCTTTGCTTAAAAATTATTTATAAAGTAATTTTTATAGCAAAAAAACCTTTTTTTTTTCATGTAGTAGAGAAATGTCAGAATTACCCCGGTAGGCGGGTAGTTTATAAAAAAAAACTAAAAAAAAAAGAATACATGAAAAGCTTCTCCCTTTATATAATATGAAACTCTTCACACCAATATGTTGCTGGTGTGGTGTATTTTTAAAAGTCCTATATGTTGCATCTTTAGTGCACTTTCACTCCAAAATCACTTAAAAGAAAATGAAATTTAGAATTACTTTCAAATGACATTTGTCAAGTCATCGAATTTTCTGAAAATTTTGATATGAACATTTGGAAATCTACTGTTTTATAGCCAGCCAGCTTAAGACTCCCAATTGGAAGATTTCCGCACTATTTATGTTCTGGTGAAAACTCAACTGAGTTTCTCATCACTTTCTGATTGATTCTATCTGTGTCCCACTGGGAAAATTTCAATGCCTCCAAAGTGAAGGAATCCTGTCACCAGAACTAGTGTCCCCATTGGAAGATTTTCCTTCAATTCCTGTTCTGGTGACAATCCAATATTTGGGATTTTCTTTCACTTTTACTCCCCTTGCAGTAAACATGACAAAGCGAGAGGATGAATCTCCCTAATGGGGGACACAGACAGCAATAAAAAAGACCCGATTGATGTTCTAATTCCTCTCTACTTTATCCAAAATTAAAAAAAACTGCCTTTACTTATATTTAAAATATTTTATTCCTGAGCATGTTACCACTAATTGGCCACAGCCAAGCTCATTCCTATATTGCTAAAGTCCTGATGTGGGGGGCATCTTATAACCCCAAAATGCATTTGGAGTGGTGCTCCCTTCCCTTTCTGCTACCAAACAATAAAAACCTGACAGGAGTTATAACCCTTTACCACTTCACACCCCATTAAAAATAGTTTTGCCATTGGATAAACTTTAAAATGGTCCTAAAGCCTCCAGGTTTTTTTTTTTTGTTTTTTTTTTACCTTAATGCACTCTATGCATTAGGTAAAAAAGCTTCTGCGTCAAAGACTCCCCCTCACCCATTTACACTTACCTGAGCCCAATCACAATCTAGCACACTGCGTGAGAGCTGCAGCTCTCTTGGCTCTGTCCCTCCTCACTGGGCAGATTGATAGCAGGATGAGCCATTCCCACATGGAAGAAAAATATATTTTAAAAATATTCTTCCCAAATATATTGCCATATATTTGAAATACTACAATTTTGGCCATATTCAATAGATTGCAATAAATATTATATATTAAAAAAAAAAATAAATATATATATATATATATATATATATATATATATATATATATATTGCATGTTCAAATGTGTTTTTATTTACAAAATTTATGAAAAATATTTTTAAAAATACATTTTTTAAAATATATTCTTTAGATTTTTTTAACATATAAAAAAGTAATTTCAACATATATTTTTACATAAAGACATACACTATATTTGAAATGTATTTTACAAATATTCTTCCCAAATATATTGCCATATATTTGAAATACTACAATTTTGGCCATATTCAATAGATTGCAATAAATATTATTTATATTTAATATATATAATATATATATATATATATATATATATATATATATATATATATATTGCATGTTCAAATGCATTTTTATTTACAAAATATATGAAATATATTTTTAAAAATACATTTTTTAAAATATATTCTTCAGATTTTTTTAACATTAAAAAGTAATTTTAACATATATTTTTACATAAAGACATACAAAATATATGAAAAATATTTTTCAAAATACATTTCAAATATAGTGTAATAAAAATGCATTTCAACATGTAGCGTGTGTGTATGTATGTATATATATTTATTGAAATATATTGAATATGGCCAAAATTGTAGCATTTCAAATATATTGCAATATATTTGGGAAGAATATTTTTAAAATATATTTCAAATATATATTTTTTTCTCATATGGCTTGGCTCCCCCTCTTGTCAATCAAATCTAGTGATCAGGAAGCAGGGGGCAAGGCTGACCCGTCCTGTCAGTGTTAGAAGATGCAGACAGGGAGGCACGGGAGCAAGCCCGTACGAGTGCCCCCATTTAAAGCATCTTTCTAAGGGGGCACTGGATGTGAGGGGGGGGAAGGGAAAGAGCCAGTAGAGCAAGCGGCAGACCCGAGAAGAGGAGGATCAAAGCTGCTCTGTGCAAAACCATTACACAGAGCAAGTAAGTATTAAAAAAAAATGTAAGCTTTATTATCACTTTAAATAAAATAATGGATAACCTTGTAATTTTATGGAAAGTATTTCAAATCTGAAGTGTAAAAGGATGGAATGGGGTGAACCATGAATGGGAACATTATGTTCTTCTGTATAAATAATAGATCATTCATTCAGGCTGTTAGCAGACACACAAATTGTACATCACCACCGCAATCGACAATAACATCCTCCAAGCTTGTTTTGTTTCGGTGTGTTAAAGATCTGTGCTATGTGTACAGTCTAGTGGCCGGTGGCAGTGCAAACATTGATTATTTTGGCTTTTAGTCATTAAAGTAACCCTGTACTGGGTATAAAATATCAAAGCAACCTGTCATCATAAGAGATCAAATAATCAGTACAGCAGATGCCAGGTTTCCCAAACAAGACCACTGTATCTACGGTCCTCAATGTTGCCTATTTCTTTGTGCTTCTTCAAAGGTGCTTGAACAGCACATCTTGAAACCCCAGCTTGCTTTGAGATCTTTTCCTAGTGGAGAACTTGCTGATGCATTATACCCACCTTGTGTCTTGCTGTGCTCAGTCTTGCCATGGTGTATGACCTGTGAAATGAAGCTGTCTTCCACAACCTCACCTTAGTAGCAGAGTTTGACTGTTCCTCACCCAGATGTAAGCCTCTTTCACAACTGTTTCAGTTGCAGGTAATGACTGTGTTTCAACCTACACATGAAATTGACTATCATTAGCCCCTGCTTGGTATAATTGGTTAATCATACACCTGACTCTAATCATACAAAATCCCTGAACAAAGTGTGCAAGTGTAAGCCCCTGTTAAAATATATGTGGCCGTGTGCGTCGCGTTTTGCGCGGGCACAAGAGCCCATTCATTTGAATGGACTCCCGTGCCCCGTGACACGCAGGGAAGAAGTCCCTGCACTTCTTCTGAAAACACAGCCCGCACAGGAACCTCGGTTCCCAGTACAGTTGTGTTTTCCAGTGTGGGCAGCGTGCCATTAGAACTAATGGCACCTGCCCTCGGGTCCGCATTTCTCTGTGCGGGTGTTGCGGTTGTACGGATTTTCGTGTGGATCCTCAGTGGCACCACCCGCACAGATGTGAACCTAGCCTAAGAACTGATGCTGGTTTGAAGCCAAGGGTAGTCACGCCAAATATTTATTTGATTCCGTTTTTTTTCTGTTCACTCATTTGCATTTTACATCAAGCTGATCTCTTCCATGTATAGGACCCAATTAAGTCCATCAATGCTCTGCCAAACCAACACCTATGATTCTTGCTAAAGGAGCCATGTTCTCTGCCTGAATTCTTTTATCTCGTTTACCTGCAGTGTCAAACAAGCACCACTTTGTGGACGGTCCTCTTCTGTACCAGTTTCGGCTGAACTTCAGGCGGAGGAGAAGGATCATGGAACTCCTGCTCAAGAAGCCACAGATTGTTTTGGAGACTCAGGACAGTCCGTTCTGCGTCCGGAAGCAGAGTCATGACAAGTCAGCCAGCTTCCACTCTGGTATATTCATCAGTTTTATTGGTCATGTTCAGGTGTTATGAGAGTTAAATGACCACTATAGTGAGAAGTATTCAGGAAACGGCATTATTATTATTCAGGATTAATATAGTGCAAACTGTTCTCGTGGCACTTTCCAATATAAAGAGATAATACCATTACAATACTAGAGGATTAGGAGGGCCCTGCTCATAAGAGCTTACAATCTAATACGGGTTAATAGTTGTAATATTAGCATTCAGTATATGAGTTCTGCTCGCTCTTTCTCTTGCCTAATAAGACCAAAAGCTGCACAGGCACAGGATTTATATGAATGTCACCTCTGAGCCGGCTGTAGGCAGGTGCAGCCTGTATTCTGTACTGCAGGTCGCACTGAACCACAATGGAAATGCAGATGATGGAGGAAGTTGAGAGGAGAGGAACTGGCTTCCTCTATGATTTCCTCGGTCACGCGGGGGCAGTTATCTGATTGGATGCTCATGCCCCATGTGACTCTGGTATCCATCTTGGGTCAGGCAGAGTCTATTTTAGTCTGTTAGGGGCAGTGCATAGTGGTAGGCAAAGGTTCTGGAGTAGTTGGGAGAGTAAAGGGACAATGTCTACCTCTAAAGGAAGCTTCCTCCTTGGATTGGCTGCATTCCGCGCTTTGTGGCAGACACTGCCACCATCTTTGGGTCTTTAGACCGCTGTCTCACAGCTATGTAGTTGTAAGTGGCCCTGGACAGGTGAGCCTCCCTGCCAGGCCTGTTTCTACTTGTCAGACTTCTTTTACAACACATTACTTTTGTCAAATTGGGGCTCTGTGGGCTTACTGTCGGCCACACCACGTGCACCTACCCCACACAGCATCTTGGTCCAAGAAGTAGATGCTTACTTGGATGATGCCCAAACCGTGCTATCTGAAAAAAGTAGATAAAAGTATTGTCGGGGGTGGAGGGGGGGATATTGTGATCTATGAGAGAGGTAGAGAAGAAATACATACTTGTAGATGTTTCTAGGTAAGCAAACCTTGTATTTTCATTCTGAAAAGTCTGCTTTAGTCTTCATGCACACTGGACATTTTTACAGAGGCTGTTTTTGGCTTTTGACATTTGTTTCTACAGCTAGTAAACCCCCAGCATGTTATACTATGTGTCCATACACACACACAGACTGAAATCAACGTGTTTTGGCAGGGCCGATTTCACTGTTCAACAGGTAAAAAGTTTTGGGGATAAAATTAGCTAATCTTACATAATTTTGGGGTGCTGAAAACGAAAATGACCCTAAAAAATGTTGATTGGCTCTAGTTTCCATGATATATTCACCCATCTAATGACGTAAGCCATTCAAAATTATGATGCAACTTCAGCTGCATATTGCGCAGTTGATACTGGTGACCAATAGAAAATTGCATGTATACTGAGATGATGCAATATTAGCCTTTAATTGCATCACTTCACTGCATAAAAGCTGCAGTATCTGTAGCTGATTGTAGTTCGACAGCGTCTTTACATTTCGTTTTATGCTAATATAGGCTACTCAGTAATGCCTCGAACTTGTGTGAATAAAGCAGAAAATTTCTGCTATATCTGCGGTGAAATGACTTTTATCTCACAAAAAAGGAGGATAACAGGAATGATTAAGAAAGCCTACAACTTGTATTTTGACTGCAAGATAGGAGACCAGGACAAGAGCTGGGCACCACATATATGCTGCAATTCTTGTGGGACGGCACTGGAGCAATGGTTGAATGGAAAAAAGGCATCTATGCCTTTCGCTGTGCCAATGATTTGGAGAGAGCCAACAGATCATGTTAGTAATTGTTACTTTTGTATGGTGCCTCCAATTGTAAAAGGGCTAAATAAGAAGAAAAAGTTATCTGTGCACTATCCAAATATTCCATCGGCAATACGTCCAGTTCCTCATGGAGAGGGGCTACCAATTCCTAAAGCACCAGAATCCTTCGTGGTTGAGTCAAGTGAGGAAGAACCTGAAGCGTGTAGTCACGTGCAGTTGTAAGAGATAGCCCTTTCCTCGAATACAAGAGAAAAGCCAAGAGAAGCAAAACCGACACAAACTGAAGACAAAACTAGTGAGAATCCTAAGTATTAAAATGATTCAACTTAGCTTATGGCTATAATTTTTCTTGGTAATCCTATGCAATATATTATGCCATTTAGGCTTTGTTATGTAGTCAATATCACTTGCTTTATATTTGTGGAAAGACATCTATCCGTATAATTATTGTGCATTATGTAGTCATTACGCCTATAGTAGAAAACTTTCCGTTTACAGAAAAACTAGAGCCAATTGACAAATTTCATTGTTATATTTGAACTCAGAATGTGAAATTCATTAAGAAATGGATCCTTTTGTTTCCAAAACTGGCAAAATATAAAAATTTGTTGAACAGTGTTTTTGGCTGGAATAAAAGCCCAGGGCTAGTGGGTTTCTAGAGGAGTTTTTTAGCTGTAAAAACACTCTAATGCTGAAAAACGTGGTAAATCGTGGCAAACCATCGTTTTTGGATTTTTTTTAATGAAAAAAATGTTTTTTTTGGTAAAAAAAAACCCTCTAAAAATGTGAAAAAACGCAGCTAAACACTAATACAAAAACGCTAAAAAACTCACGTTTTTAACGTGACTTTACACAGCTAACATTACCAGGGTTATTAAAACGCCCCGTGTGCATGGAGCCTTAATTTGCATTCAACTTCATGAATTCTGTTTAGAGAGTTGTAGAGAACTGTGTGAGGGATTGTCGAAGTCTCACTGTATATTTACCTGACCGTGCAAGCTCTGCAACCTTTCCTATTTACTTTCACCCTTTAATGCACAAAGCAAAGAATAATATTGGTCCACAACCAATCCAACCTACGTAATTGCTTTTCCCAAAATGGCTAGGTCTTCATAGAAAGGAAGGTAATAATGAAATAAATGGTGGAGCAGGTTCTACCCTCTGTACATAATGACGGGGGACGTTACAGATAAAACCACTAAGGATATTGGGATGTGCCTTGCTGTATGGCGTAAGACATAATGGCGCTTTTGTTTCCTAAAACCTTTTAAGCTAGGAAAGCTCACATTAAATAAGACACTTAAAGCAAGTTTGACGTAGGCAAGACAAGATCATGTTCTGTAGAGCAAACTGAGTCACTGCAGAAATTACTTTTAGTCAGCAATGGAAAACCAACTTTTTTTTAAAGTTGTAATATAGTCCAAATTGCAACAAAGCCATGGGTCGAGGGCTCGATTCATAACACAGTAGGCATATGCCTGTAGGTGGCAGAGGTTAGGATGCAACTCTTCTCTATGTGGCGCTAAACATAGAGAAGGCAAACATCAATATGGGCAGTCTCTCAACTCAATGACCAGACTTGGGGGTGTCTTTTTATGTTTTAATGCTAGTTGAATTTGGTTGCGGTGCTGTGGAATACTCCTGAACACAGTGCACAAAAATCACTCTGTCTTGTCTACAGCTGTCAGAATAGCCCCCTTTCAGCAGACACTAGGAGAGTAAGCAGCTTTAGGACTCCAAGGAAAAGGAAAGGTCCCAAACCGACAGCACTGGAGCAAATACTCAAAGGGATGGTATCAGCGGACAGTCACTAGATTCCTACACTCAGGTCCGTACTGTAGGTCTGTCCCTAGATTCTTGGATGCTTCTGCCCAATATCAACCAGAGATTTCTCCAGTGAATTCCCAGAACAAATCCTCAGTGAAATTCCTTGATTTGTCTCCACCTATTTTCAGAAACTAGACCCCCCAGCTCCCACTGAGCTGGGACGTCAATGAACTCCTGCCAACTTCAGCTACACTGTCTTCTTGGACAAGAACTCTGCTGCTCTAGGCCCCAGATTATTTATACACTCATCAGCCACCTACTGGGCACCCCCCCCATCTAGGGATTGTCTGAGACCACATAAATATTCAGACTAAAGAGCTGCCTCTTCCAACCCTCTACATTCTAAAATCTACGAGAAGGCAGGGGGAAACCGTTGAGCCTGCAGCCAGTGAGATCCACAACCACCAAAAATAATCACGCACTGCTCCAATGATTACAGAGGAACTTAAAAAAATAAATAAATTTACCGGAACATTTCTAATAACTTATTCTAGGAGGATGCTAAAGCTAAATAAATCTCGGTCACAGGTTTTATTAGCCATTTCTACTGATGTTGGGTATCTCAAAAGGCAATTTAATACACATTTTAACAATGTTCTAGGCAAGGTTAAGACCCAAGAATACATGCAGATGTTTAAAAGTGATAAAAGTGATAAAAGCAGCAGAGGAATTTTATGTGGGGCACCTAAAGCTGTGTACCTACAGGCTTCCAATATCAAAATCCAGCTGGACACATACAGGGAGTACAGCTTAACCTCTCAGTAATTACTCTTGTTGGTTCTCTCCAGTTCCTTCTCTTGGTAATGTGGTATTCCTGGAAAATGCCTACTTGAAATGCCATTTCCTAATGGGTGTTGCTTCGTTACTGGCCAGAACACTTCTTAATCTTGAACGTTAGTTATTGAGCAGTGACAGAGTGACATCTCATGCTGGTGCAGCGATTGAGAGAGTCCTGCCATACAAGAAGATAGGCTGAGCACCACAAATTGAAATGTATTTATTCATTTTTAATATTTAATTTAAACTCATCCATCCTTTCATGTTTCCATGTTTTGTTTTCTTGAGAAATCACTTTGAGAAACACCCCCTAGCATTACTTGCTGTGGCCATCTTGATCAAGGGCAGAGGATTCATGTAGCCTTTACTTCTTGGAATCCATTTGCTCTTAGCTCAGACATGCAGGCAGGAAGGTGTGCTTGGCTAAGAAAGCCCCTCCTACCCTCCTCCAGATGAAAAAAAAAATGCCCATGAAGACTCCTGGGATCTATGACATTGTTTTGGCCTAGGCCAGAAACCAGGAAACAACTGAAGAAATGTAAGAAAAAAGTTGAAAACAAGTAAATATAATATGCATTCCTATCTATTTACTAATGCTGGTAGTATAAGGAGTAAAAATAATTGTTAGAGAGAGAGTTTAGTTCTGCTTTAACGCAGAGGTTAACTCACCCAAACTGCCCTCGTACAGTATGTGTATGTATGCATTTGAGGTAGGGATCTTAGATTGTAAGTTCCTTGAGGTCAGGGACTGACATGATTGCAAAATATAAATTACAGGTACTATATAAATACCTTTTTATAAAAAACAAAATAATGAGAAGGCCTTTTGAAATGGTGTACTGTGGACTGTTGAATCGAAGATGGAGTTGTTTGGCCACAGTAACAGTAGACCATACCCACTTGGTGCAAATCGATTTCAAGAGGAGAACCTCATACCAATTGAAGAATAGTGGTTGAAATGTTAAGGTTTGGAGTTGGTTTGCTGCTTTGGGACATGGGCAGCTTGCAATCATTGAGTCAGTTATATATTCTGGATCATACCACCCATTCCATGTTATATCAAGGTGTGCTTGATGAGAATCTGGGGCCATCTGTCCAAAATGTGAGGCTGAACCAGAAATGGAACAAAAGCAAGCCAGATATGCCCGGGCAGCTAAAACCAGCCAGCAAACACAAATGCTCCTGCGCTTGGGGATGGACTCGATGCTACAACCACATTAAGAATGTCCTGGAACATGCACACCTTGCTGCCCTCAAATGGACCAGGGAATCCAAATATACTGAATGGGGAAAGAACAAAAAGAGGGCGCACAGGCCTAGTGCATTACCATAAAAAATGTTTAATAAAAAATAAAGTAGGTGTTGTACTCACAAACGACAATATAGTCAAGGCACATCATAAAAGAACAGCTGGATCAACACCGCGCTGAGTAACAGTCCGCAATAGGGAGTTTAGACATCCAAAAGGCTGACGCGTTTCGAGGACTCGCCTCTTCCTCAGAGCCAACTGACCAAATGTCTGCTCCCTCTTTTATATGCTCACTACTAGTTAAACCAAAGGTCACATGGGCCGTCCTGGACACTCCCCTGTGCAGGTGGAGGAGTCACAGGGGCAATCGACATAGTGTAAGTAAACACGAAAGGTCTATAAAATATATATATATATATATATGTGTATAAATAAAACCATTGAAACTAGTGACAATCATAAAATCATATGAACCATAAGAAGTGTGCACAGTGAAAAATGAATAAATAAATGGAAAGTTACACATATATAAAAAATAATAAAAATCCTTCCCTGGTGATGCACTGCACTGCTCGCCTTTAAATAAATGGATGGATGGATGAGCAACGCTACGAAGCTGCCTAATGCTCTGCTTGCCATAGACAACCATGGGACATGGATTTAATATAGAGAGTAGATCTGAAACCCAGCAGAGACACTTATTAATTCATAGAGATGCAGCCTACAGGGTGTGTGCCTCTCATTCTAGTATAGTCATATGATGAGACGCAGGCATGTGTGGCAATGTAGTGCACCATGGATGGATATGCATATGCAATACTATATACAAGAACAAAGGAGATAAATCACTAGTAAAACATAAATGTTGATATAAAACGTTACAAAAAACTTCTTAATATGGCTCACAAAGTTTAAATAAAATAAAATTAAATAAGTATTGTTACAATATAGTATAATATCTGGTAAAATTGGTATAGTGTATGGTATATGTGTGTATGCATAGACATGGAAGCATAAGAAATATAAATATATAGGAAAAGAAAAAAAAAAAAAATTATAATAAAAAAAATAAATAAATAAAATTAATAATTATATGTACAAAAGATGTATATATGTGTTATATATAAGAACTATATAAAAATGTCAAAGGCGCTATGGAACAAGCACTTGCAGGATGAGATCCTTGGTCTGCCCTGTTTGATCAAAGCGGCAGTTTCAAATGCGGTGTGAGCAGTTGTGGAACCTGCAAATACATGTGCCACAGAAAGAAAGAGGTGGCTGCCACCAATGGCCGTACATATAAGATTAAGCAGTTCATCAACTGTGGTACTTCTTTTGTGATCTATGGGCTCATCTGTCCCTGTGGCCTCCTATATGTTGGCCGAACCATGCGCCCCTTGAGGGTCAGGTTTGGCGAACACAAATGTAACATCATTAATTACAAGGAGAGCAATAAAGGCAAAAACAAATATTCCGTACCACGGCACTTTCAGGAGGCACACAGTGGTGACCCATCAGGCATGAAAGTATTTGGGATTGAATCCATCACAGGAGATTCAGATGGTGGAAGAAAATTCCAAAGACTATGTAAGAGGGAGACCTATTGGATCTTCACTCTGGGTTCCCTCTCACCCACTGGGCTTAATGAAGATCTTGAGATACATGGGGTCATCCACTGACTCCCCGTTATGCATAGGTACCTTCTGCTGAGATGCACATGTTCCCTAGAGTCCTACTCTCATCCTTTTTGTCTCTCTCCCAAACCCCCTCCTTTTTTTTTTTTCCCTCTCTCTCCCCCCCCTCTTTAGTGCTAGTTCCATCATTTCCCTTGTGACCTATAGTGGGTACACCATCCACTACAGATGTATGCTTTAGATATATTCATTTTCATCAGCTATGATTACTATAGTATCATCAGTATAGCTACCATTACCCTGCATCCTTACACATTAGGTTGCTCACTTCATATTTATTGTGTCACCCTTAGGTGCTTGCGTATGACCGCATTCCCATGCGCTTGTGTCTATGGGTCATTCATTGGTCACCCATTTTTTCATTCAGTTTCCATATGTGTGTGTGGGTTTATGTATGTATGTATAGACATGTTTTTTACTAAAAAGCAGTTGCTCATGTGGATGCGTTACACACACATGTACACACACATGTGCGCACGCATGTTGTCCAGTGAGCTCTCTTCGAGCACTGCTTTCTCATCCTGCAAGTGCTTGTTCCATAGCGCCTTTGACATTTTTATATAGTTCTTATATATAACACATATATACATCTTTTGTACATATAATTATTAATTTTATTTATTTATTTTTATTATAATTTTTTTTTTTCTTTTCCTATATATTTATATTTCTTATGCTTCCATGTCTATGCATACACACATATACCATACACTATACCAATTTTACCAGATATTATACTATATTGTAACAATACTTATTTAATTTTATTTTATTTAAACTTTGTGAGCCATATTAAGAAGTTTTTTGTAACGTTTTATATCAACATTTATGTTTTACTAGTGATTTATCTCCTTTGTTCTTGTATATAGTATTGCATATGCATATCCATCCATGGTGCACTACATTGCCACACATGCCTACGTCTCATCATATGACTATACTAGAATGAGAGGCACACACCCTGTAGGCTGCATCTCTATGAATTAATAAGTGTCTCTGCTGGGTTTCAGATCTACTCTCTATATTAAATCCATGTCCCATGGTTGTCTATGGCAAGCAGAGCATTAGGCAGCTTCGTAGCGTTGCTCATCCATCCATCCATTTATTTAAAGGCGAAAAGTGCAGTGCATCACCAGGGAAGGATTTTTATTATTTTTTATATATGTGTAACTTTCCATTTATTTATTCATTTTTCACTGTGCACACTTCTTATGGTTCATATGATTTTATGATTGTCACTAGTTTCAATGGTTTTATTTATACACATATATATATATATATTTTATAGACCTTTCGTGTTTACTTACACTATGTCGATTGCCCCTGTGACTCCTCCACCTGCACAGGGGAGTGTCCAGGACGGCCCATGTGACCTTTGGTTTAACTAGTAGTGAGCATATAAAAGAGGGAGCAGACATTTGGTCAGTTGGCTCTGAGGAAGAGGCAAGTCCTCGAAACGCGTCAACCTTTTGGATGTCTAAACTCCCTATTGCAGACTGTTACTCAGCGCGGTGTTGATCCAGCTGTTCTTTTATGATGTGCCTTGACTATATTGTCGTTTGTGAGTACAACACCTACTTTATTTTTTATTAAACATTTTTTATGGTAATGCACTAGGCCTGTGCGCCCTCTTTTTGTTCTTTCCCCATTCAGCTAAAACCAGCCCCCTCCCCCTTGCCAGCACTTAATATGATTCACAGCACTTAATGTACACAATACATTTTTAGTTATTTCATTGAACCTGAAATGGGTATTTCAATATGACGCTGGTCCAAAGCACATTAGCAAATCCACCAAGGAATGGCTCAGAAAGAAGACATTTGAAGGTTGTCTACTGGTCCAGACAAAGCCTTGATTTAAATCCCATTGAAACGTTGTAGGGGGATTGGATTTCCATTGGGCAGTTCATGTAAACCCACAATCTTTTTGGATTGGAACGTTTCATGGAGAAGTTATCAAAAATTTCACTGAATTGATGTCAAAGACTGGAGGGCATTAATGCCTAAGGCCAGGTTTACATTTCTGTCTGGTACTCTGTTGGGGAGATTTCACCTCTCTTCCTGTCCCTGTGACAACAGGCCAATTAAAAAAAAAACTAAACAGCTGGAACAAAGGATGGAACTGACTTGTGATGTCTGTTTTTATGCAGTGAGCCCCAACAGCGAGGTGAAAGTTGTTTCAGCGGCCCGGCGGAGCAGTATGACCAGTAGCAGCAGTAGCGGCTACTTCAGTAGCAGCCCTGCCCTCAGCTACAGCCCGCCTGTAGTACTCTGCAATCCAAGGTCTGGTAAGTACACTAAGCAATGTATCACTTCTGCACCACAGGTTTGATCTCTTACTACACTGTAATGGTTGTGGGTTAATTTTATTGATTTAAAATGTTTGTTTGATTATTAGGAATTCTTTATTTAGTTATTGCCATAGCATACAAAGACATTTTAGATACTTGTGCACTTCCAACCTCGGCACAACAGTTTTCTGTTCAAACATAACTATTCCCCTATGCACAAAGTTAGCTCTATAAAGGTATGGTATGAGGAATTTGGGATGAAGGGACTTAAGTGGTCTGCACAGAGCCCTGACCCTTAACCCTACTGAACAGCTTAGGGATGAATTGGAATGCTGATTTATGAGCTAGGTATTCTCATCCACCATAAGTACCTGACCTCACAATTGTTCTTTGGGCTAAATTGGTACAAATTCCCACAACCGCATTCCAAAATCTTTTGAAAAGCCTTCCCAACTTCATATTAATGTCCATGTTTTGGAATGGGATGTTCAACAATCTCATATCAATATCTTATGATGGCCAGGTGTCCACAAACCTATATCATTTCAGTTGTCTTTCATTAAAACCTATAACAGAGTTCTTGGGAGGGAGGGGGAAAAGCCACTGCACTGACTGTTCATTTGTGTGTGTACGTTAAACCTTGAGCTATTGAGTTCTGTAAACAGGATTTCTAAAATGAAAGATTTTGAATTTAGAAAATGTGAGAGCTTGCATCAAAGAATGTGTGTAAATAATTGTAATAAATAGAACAAATAATATCCGTATTTAATGTACTTTTTAAAAAAATATATTACTTTTGGGTCATTCCTGATAGTAACTGCAAACCTTTATGACCCAATTACAATAGTATCCATGTTTAACCTCCTTAGCGGTATTCCCGAGTGTAGCTTGGGGTAAAATTTCTATACCAAGAGCGGTAACCCCGAGCTACACTCGGGCTTTCCATGCGGCGTTGCTCAGGGGGTCCCTGCAGCACTTACCTTGTCCTTCGCTCCCGCGATGTGTCCCCTGCAGCGTCCCCGGCCATCTCCTCCGGCCGATGCCGGCATCCGGCTTCTGTGTTCCGGTCCCTGTGACGTCGGGACGTACGGGCGCCGGAACCGGCGGGAAATTTGAAATTTTTTTAAAATGTCATTTTTGCTGTCATTGCTTTTTCAATGCATTTCACATACATTTTGTCCCTACTGCTTTGTCCTGTACCCTGCCTGCATTTTGAATGTTCTTTCTGCCTGGAAACTTAGAAAAGTCCATGGCGTCCAAAAAGCGTCCCTTTACGTTAAAAGCGGTTTTAGAACAGCGATAGTAAATCGGAACCACTTGCAGAATTGAGTGATAATGATTCGTGGGGAAATTCGTCATCAGGCACTGAAAACGATTTTGTGACTTTGCTCAGCGATGTGCGAATTTGCCTCTGTATTTCAAATTTCAATGTTTTTGGTTTGATTATATTATTGAATTAAATGTATTATTATTATATTATTATTTTTTATGATTATTTATTAAATTATAATTTATGATTTCGTGTTTCAAATTTTATCATATCCAGGATGTTTACTAGACTCTTGTTCCTACAGATTTCAGTGAGTTATTCCTAAAAATTACAGCCTACAATAAAAAAACTACATATTTCCATGCAAAAAAATGGTACCGCTTTAAGCACAAAAAATCGGAAAGAATCATACCGCCGAGGAGGTTAATAAAAAAAGTTTTACTTTTAGGTCCTTTATCCTAAAAAAGAGGATATATGGTCTAAAAGACACCATACATTCCCTTTAGAGATTACAGTTCCTGTTTAAGATTTATTGTTCCTTTTAAATGTCACTGTGGTTAGTTGAGAGCTCACATCTGGTTAAACTAGTATATAGGCTTTCACACTCCCTGACCCTGCAATGTATACAGGAAAAGTGCCAGCCTTCACAACATTCCTCCGCTAAGTGTTTGTCAATCATCGGTCACTGGTAGATGTGCTGGACGAACACAGTCATTGTGCAACCCCTGGTATTTTTATCCTGTGTCTTTTACAATCTGCTTTCAGAGATAAGAAACAGCAAACACCCAGGCCACAGAATGAGCCATGTTGAAAGGGCACTTTATATAACACTGCTAAAAGTGACACAAGAAACAACAAAATTACTGTATGCAGTCCTGTCCATACTAATGCATTGCAGCAACATGCAGTAAAAATGTGCAAGTGTATGTCTGGCAAAATAAAGAAAAACAAAATATTACGTACATCTATCCAATACATGCCTATTTACGCATGTTTTAAAAATGCTGCAAGTAAGAGAAGTACCTGCTGTTGATGTGCCAAAAATCTGATGTGATTCTAACTTCCTGTTTGGTCTGAAAACACAGTGACTTTCCTGCACTGAAATCCCAACCAGCATTCTCAGCCCTGCCTGGTGTTCTATCCCTGCTTCTGTTCCTCTCCGCCTTTTATTTCTTTTTCAGAAAACCAATGCTGCTCCCTAATCAAGTATGCTCCCAGAACTACATTTCCCAAGAGTCCTTTCCCTGCATCTAGGCTGAGGGCAGGCTCTTGAGAAATATTGTTCTTAGAAAATGCCTGTGTCACTAGAAACTGAGCTACTGCCCCTGTAAGAATTGTACAAGACTTATGATGATACCACAGGGAATATTCAAAATGTTCTATTTATGATTATACAAGATTTATATCAGGCCAACAGCTTGCTCAGCGCTTTACAATACAACGGGAGACAATACAGCAACAATACAGTTCAATGCAAGAGGGTTAGGAGGGCCCTGATCCTTGGAGCTTAATATATATATATATATATATATATATATATATATATATATATATATATATATATATATATATATATCCATTCAGTCGTATCCGACCCTTGGCGATTGCATGGACCGTCACTCGTAAGTGACTTTTTCCATGAATTCTCTTAGCAATTATTTTACAGGGTAGGTTGCCAGGTCTTTCCCCAACCCCTACCATGCAGGAGATCCCACATGGCCAGGGATGAAACTAGGACAATTTAGACAGGAGTCAATTAACCTACCAGCATGTCTTTGGAGAGTGGGAGGAAACCGGAGTACCTCGAGGAAACCCACGCAAGCACAGGTGGAACATGCAAACTCCATGGAGGCGCCATGGTTGGGATTGGAACCAATGACCCATTTACGGCAGACGTACTAACCACTAAACCACTGGGCCGCATATATATATGTGGGTGTGTGTGTGTGTGCATATGTATATATGTGTATATATGTGTGTGTGTATGTGTATGTATGTATGTTTATATATATATATATATATATATACACAAGAATAATTTAAAAGCACAATAATGCTGGGATGTCCTCTAAAAGGGGAATGCACCTTGACGAATACTGCAAGTCAAACAGGCATGTGTTACAGCAAACCACTATTGTAAATGGATCTTAAAGGTTTCCTGGTAAATATCGAATTTTACAGTTGTTTCTATTTATTTTAGGTTTTATTTTATACTTTTATTTATTTTATTTTTTTAGCTATGTCAACCTCTTTTTCCAAACCTTTTGAAATAATGTTCAGCAGGAAACCTCTACTAAAAGTGAAATTTACAGCTCGCTGTACAATAGTGTGATAAGTAAATTGTACCAGTAGATGTTGAAAATTGCAGTGGCTACAATGCTACAGAATATGTTGTTGCTTTACAGACTAAATACAGAAATTCTACTAATTTTATTATACAGTACATGTCCAGGACATTGTCCACAACCAGCCCTACCCCAGCTATATACAGATATCTATTGATTATCATGGACCATGACATCCTTTTTTTGTTTTTGACTGTAAATGCTTTTTCTCCATGCTTTGGTTGGTATTATTAATATTCGTATTATTAATATTTTTTATCATGTAGTTTTAAAGAGGCCAGTCACACTGGATGAGCTCCTGGCCCCTGGGGCCCCGTACATAAGGAAAACCCTGACCGTGAGTATGGCAAACTTAAGTGAGCTGTCTTATTATTTATTTTAGGTACTTATATAGCGCCGTCAATTTACGCAGCGCTTTACATATATTTTGTACATTCACATCAGTCCCTAACCCTCAAGGGGCGTACAATCTAAGGTCCCTAACTCACATTCATACATACACATACTAGGGACAATTTTTAGGCAGGACCCAATTCACCTACCAGCATGTCTTTGGAGTGTGGGAGGAAACCGGAGTACCCGGAGGAAACCCACGCAGGCACAGGGAGAACATGCAAACTCTAGGCAGGTGGTGCCGTGGTTGGGATTCAAACCGACGACCCTAGTACTGCCAGGCAGAAGTGCTAACCATTTAGCCACTGTGCTATCTTCATCACGTACAATAAATAATTGCTGAGATCGACTCACATTCACTGTAAAGCTGTGCCTTATGAGGTGCTGCGCGAAACCGTGCCGCGTTATCTGATGCGTGGGGGTGCTATTAACATTTAATGACACCCGACACGTCTACTAAAGAGCAACACGTTCTTGCTCCTGATTTTCACATTTTTTGGAAGTGCCCTCTAACTAGACCTACTGGTCTGAGATCTTTACAACAATTATTCTCTGGTCTCTACCATCCTCCCCAGAATTGGCCCTAGTGGGTATTCACAAGGATGATCAACGCTCTCACCATGCTAAATTACTGATCTCCTATCTTTTGTTTTATGCAAAAAAGGAAATTTTGCTGAAATGGACCTCATAGACTGGGAGGCCATGGTGGATGCTGCCCTACCCATGTATAGACTTACCCATATGAACTGGGGTTGCCCTTGGAAGTATGATAAGGTGTGGTCCCCTTGGACTTCCAGCTAGTGAGTCCTTTCTGTAATCCCATTTGGATGGTGGGAGGGAGTGCGCTGGATAGGGCAACAAGTTTGTTTCACTGCTCATATTCCCCCTCCCTCAATCCCTCCCTTCTTTTTCCCCTCCTTTTCCCGATATCCTACATTGCGTCTCCTACCCTTTCCCCCCTTTTGTGCACATTACTCGTACCCAGGGCTTTTTTTCTCTAACTCCCCCCTTGTCTCTGCCCCCTATGAACCTTTGAGCACCATCTCTTGGTTTTACTCCTACTCCCCTCCCAGTACCACCCCTTGTAGACTCCCCCACCTCCCCCGCAACAATGGCCCCCCACAAAACAAAATACCACCCCAGCAACGTTAGACCTCCTGCAGCAAAAACAGATCTCCCAGCAGCCAACATTAATAGACCTTCCAGCAGCCAGCAACAGAAGACCTCTCCCTCAACCATAGATTCCTCTCAGCAACAATTGACCCCCAGCAATATAAGACCTCCCAGCAACAATATATCCTCCCCCCAGCAACAATATACCCCCAAGCAAGAAAAGGATCCCCTCCAATGACAATAGATCCCCATCCAGCATCAATAGACTGTGTTCCCACTCCCAGCAGCCAACATTAATAGACCTTCCAGCAGCCAGCAACAGAAGACCTCTCCCTCAACCATAGATTCCTCTCAGCAACAATTGACCCCCAGCAATATAAGACCTCCCAGCAACAATATATCCTCCCCCCAGCAACAATATACCCCCAAGCAAGAAAAGGATCCCCTCCAATGACAATAGATCCCCATCCAGCATCAATAGACTGTGTTCCCACTGAAACAAAGCCCTGCTCCTACCTATTTGGTATAGAAACCTTGCCTGCTGTAATGACCATGCTGATCATAATCTTGGAATGCTAAACTGTGATTCCTTTTCATCATCTGTGTTTTTTCCTTGCACTGACTAGTTGAATTGCTATACCTTTTGATGACCATTCGCTGGATATGTCCAAAACTGAACCATGCCACTTTGAATAAGTTATGCTGTTCCATGTACTTTTAATAAAGCACTCCTGTTTTATTAAAAGAAAAAAAAAAGAAGAAAATAAAAGAGCAGCATATTTCTGTGTATTAGTTTGATCCTAGGCTTAAAGGATAAGTTCACCTTTCATAACATGTTACTTGTTACACCCATATTCAGGGTGTAACATGTTATGAAAGCACCGGCCACCGCTCCCCGCCGATCCCCCCTGCTTTACGGCTAGTGGGGGATCTTCTTCCCACGCTAGCTGGCAAATTTTAAAAAAAGTCGACATTTGGGGCTCCCCCCGCCCGACTGCTTCACTCCTCTGTGAATGAGAAACTACAAGTCCAGACAGCCTTAGCGGCTGTCGGTTTGTATTTCTCAATGAACTGCTATGGTGCTGTAGAGCGCTGTGATAGTTCATTTATCTTGTCAGTATATCTGCTTGTTTGTACATCCCGTAGGAGCAAGCAGATGTACTGACAGGTGTGCAGGAGACCTGCATGGCACCAGCAATGCTTTACAGACTCCTGCAGCAAAAAATAATAAATGCATATTTTTGTACCTGCAAAAAAAATGTGCATTTTAATATTTTTTTTCTATCAAAAGGTGAACTTATCCTTGAAAATATGACTATTCACCTATGACTCTGGTAAGATCCTGCCTCCGCATGCTTTGGAGAATAAACTATCCTTTACACATATTGCAATTCCATCCAGCAGCAATTCTTGCCTCAGCTTTGTAAAATAATTTATAAACCGCGTGTCACATGTACTGCTGCAACTTAGGCCTCATCCACACAGGGTGTACGATCCCATATGGAAGAAAAATATATTTGAAATATATTTTAAAAATATCCCAAATATATTGCCATATATTTGAAATGCTACATTTTGACCATATTCAATATATTTCAATAAATAAATAAATATATATATATATATATATATATATATACTGCATGTTGAAATGCGTTTTTATTACAAAATATATTAAAAATATTTTTAAAAATACATTTCAAATATATTGTATGTTTTTATAAATACAAATCTACATTTTTGGATTGCATTTACAAATATATGTAAAAAATATGTTAAAATTACTTTTTTATATATTAAAATAATTTTGAAGAATATATTTAAAAAATATATATTTTTAAAAATATATATATTTTTTAAATATATTCTTTAGATTCCGGGGTTCTGTGACCATTGGCTTTGCTGCTTCTGCAATTGTGGACATGTATGTACAATGCCACGAGTGTGAGCCAGACATTGTATGAATGCTAGGGTCAGTAGATGTTCATCACAAATATTTTCGATAATGGCACACAGTGAAATAATGCAAATAAGTGTCATTGTAAAAAAAATGACTGTGATGGACAAACAGGTTGCCCTATTTTCTACTATTTTTAATATTTTTTTTTTGGGGGGGGTGCAAGTAGCTGGTCTTGCCTAGGGTGCAAAATAGTCTGGCACCGGCCTTGTGCACAGATGCTCCATGCATTTCCGTGCAGGCAGTACCATGTGTGTTTTGTTGAGATGCAGAGGCTGCACAAACACAGTTGCTGTGTCCCAATATGACATCAGAGTGAGTACAGGTACATGTCCCCAAACTCACACAGTTCTGGGACACTCACCTGTGCCCACATGGCAGTCATATTGGGAGCAAGCGGCTGTTTCCATGCAATAGACCAGTGGTCTCCAAATCGTGGCCTGGGGGCCAGATGCTGCCCTTTATCTGGCCCTTGGGGCACTATTTCATCCACCAATACCAACAATAATTCTCTGCCCCCCTTACACCAATGATGGGGGCACAACGCCTTCCAATGACACCAGTGATGGGGCGCAATTCCTCTGACTGACACAAACAATAGGGCATTATTTTGTCTCACTGATGTCGGGACCTTGTCCACCTCACTGGCCACAGTCTGGCCCTCCCTGAAGCCTAAAGGACAGTAAACTGGTGCTTTATTTAGAAAGTTTGGAGATCCCTGCACTAGACACTGGGGCTTCCGTCTCGGGGATGCATGAAACACCTGTGCATCTCCTTGTGGGTAAACACATCTCTGCACGGGCGTACGGTATAGTATTCCCTGTGTACATGAGGCCTTAAAGTAACAGAAAAGTACGTGTTTCCTGAAATGATGAAAGCTTAAGGTGGTTGTAAAGCTCAGATATGAAATCTAATCAAAGCATATCTCTTTATAGTGTGTAGTTTTCTCAATTAAGAGCACTAAGTGTCCTTTCTTTCTGCTGTCCAGTTCCATTGTTATCGGCATGAGTGAGTTCTGACAAGTTTTCCCTGACACCAAGATCCAAAAAGATGACTGGGGAGGGACCTCCAGCACACAACTTGTGAATGACAGCCTCAGCTCTGTTCCTGAGTGCTGTGTAAAGGGGTGTGTGTCCAATCCTTCCCTATCAGCCCTCAGAGCTCTTGTACAGTGTGTAGCTCCCATCCCCTGCTTTGTGAGTCTGTGAAAAATCCTTTTAAACCTGAATTTTATAAGGCTGTAGAGGACACATGGCTGCAGATAAACAGGTACAACTTATGTAGAAGAATTTATTTTGTCTGTGTATCACCTGAGGACAATCACTTCACTGGGTATAGGTAAGAGTTTACTGCCACTTTAAAGTGGAACTCAAATCCGAATTACTTACCTTAACTCAAACTGTCCAATGCCTGTGAGGTCCTTCGTCTGTGCCAGCCTCTTCTCCTTGGGTGCTTCTAGGTGTTTGTCTTCGGCCATTTTTATTGGTCAGCGCAGGAGGGTGCAACTCCCACGTATGCACAGGCGTTTATAAATCTAGGCACAGTACCGGAATATATACTGAGCTGCACATGCACAGCTCAGTCTACTTTCTAATTAAGACTGCAAGCAGGCAGGTAGGTTTATTTTATTGCAGAAGATACGGTACATTGCATGTCTCTTCTGCAAATAGCAGCCTGCCTGCTTGAAATTTTATAAAAATTTTTGTTCCGCTTTAACAGGAGTTGTTTAATTTAAGAACTATGCACAGTTTAGTAATAACTTTTATTTCTTGCTCCTTTTGCTTGTGCAGGTTGTCAGTGATGCAGTGGGATGGGGATTTGTGGTACGGGGAGAAAAACCGTGTCATATACAAGCTGTGGATCCCACTGGACCGGCTGCTGCTGCAGGAGTTAAGGTACATTCATCCCACTATTGTCTGAATAATTGTTAGCATTATTATTATGTTATATTACTAGGTACGTTCAAGTCAAACTTTTGAGTTTATATAATAAATTAAAAAATTTCAAGGAGTGGAAACTGCATTTATTTTTCAACATACTCCCCTGCTACATTTATACACTTATCCCAGCGTTTAACTAATGCCTGGAAAGTTTCAGCATAGAAAGTTTTGCAGTAGGCCTAAACCATCCTAGGACAGCCGGCTTCACTTCGCCATCGTTGTGTTCACTGTTCCCACAGAAAGATTTGTCTCTTGTGCAATTTCACGACAGGTTAAGCGTCGATTTATCCAGGATCAGGCGGTTCACGCGCTGAATGTTCACCTATCGGCTGGGCACCACCATAGCCAGGATTGTCACTGACGGATATACGGCCATCTTTGAAACGTTTACACCATTCAAATTTCTTACTGCTGCTGAGCGTCTCATCACCGTGCTGTGCTTGACGTCTTATGTAGATATTTACGAGTTTTACGCCTTGATTTACAAGAAACATCTGTTCCATGCACACACGAACACTGTTGTCTGACATCTTGATGGCCAGTCTCTGGACTGGCCTACGACATGTGTGCCGCCCATCAGTAATTCAGTAATAGGACACACTGGCCACTTACTACTGCATGTAGTACCGCCACGCTCGCATTCCTTTTTATACCTGTAAAATGAAAAGTACCGGTTTGACTCGAACACCCCAGCCAAAAATGTGTTTCTTCATTTTGAATGGAGGAGAGAAGGGCTAGATTCTCTGTCCAGTTTGTACTGTTGTCTTTGTCCTGCTGGGAAGATTTATTCTAATCTCTTGTTCTGATGAAAAATTATCAGAAGGACAAGAACTGAGTAGATATCTCTATGATGGAGAGGGAAAACAACAAAACACGTGTTTAGTAGAGTGGGAAGTGGTCAGAATACCTGACAGTTTAGTGCTCTGTGTCCTACAGAAACCTCTAATTTTTATGTCCTGGTGTCACCTGGACAAGAAGTCAGGGCAAATCTCTCCAACAAGGACAATTTTATAGCAATAAAAACGTGACACAGGTTCTGACCCTTAAATTTCTCCTCGCATTTGGCGAGCGGCTTTTTCAAGCCCTGTTCTACACTGAATATCTAAGTATAATAAGAAAAAAGTTATGACTGCAAATTCCAACCATGTTCCTGATGTCGATGCATAGAAGATGACTAGGGCTGATTTAATCAAAGGTAATTATTTTTGGCTCTCCTGTCCTCAGTGCAGTTTAGCTTGTTATCTGATCTGATTAGCTGGTATTTTTGATGGATGCTAATTACAGATAAATGCTGTGTTTACCATTCACAATCCAAAACCTAAAACTGAACTCCAGTAGGACAAAAAGACACAGATTACGGCAGACCTGTATTAACTAATACTTCATAAAATGTGTTTGTTCCTCTCTTCTGCCCTTCATTGAGGGACACAGGAGTTAACTGACTGAAAGGTTATACTGCCACCTTCAACAGAATTGTATTCTGGTAAACAAAAACACTTGAGGGCCAGTTGAGCATCACCCCTCCTACTCCCAGCATGACACCATTTTTTGCTAGTACCAAGGAGATGGACCCATTTTCTCTTTTTTCTGTTTTTTTTACATCAATCAAAATTACTGCACCCACTGCTTAAACTAGTCTCTACATATCCGCTATCACTGGGGGGAGGAATAGCCATTACCCCAGCAGAATAAACGTAGTACTCAGCCCCCATCTGTGGCAAAGAAGTGTTCATTTCATTACTCTCAGGCCCTAAATTCCAAAGCCAAGCCGAAGCCTTACCCCCCATCCACCTGCAAACCTTGGACATCAATGTCCCCCAAACACTCTGATAAGTCATCTTCAGCATTTTGTAGCCTTTGAGCACATTCAGGTTGTCAACATCTTAGATGCTTAGGCACAAGAGGTGAATTACAGGGGCTGTGGACATCCCCATTTTTCCAATGCATCAACCATTCCTTTGCTTTGCTGTGTGATGCCAGCACTTCAATTTGTGGCTCTTCCTTTTGGCCCCTGTATTAGTCTTTCTACAGCATCCTTATTATGGGATATATAGTACAGGTCCTGGCTGCCAATGTAGCTCAAACTGTTCAGACCTTGCAAAGGTATGGCTGGGTCCTGGACCTTCAGAAATCAGCTTTGCAACTGACTCACTGCTTGAATATCTGGGTCTCTCCCTTAGTATGGCCTACGTCATAGTTAGACTTGAATTCTTCAGTCCAGTTATTGCCTCCTTCAAGGTAGTGCCTTATACCCAGTTCCACTCCAGACCCCTGCAATGCAACATTCTCTTATCATGGAACTCTGGATGGAACAATTCTTCTGGCACCAAGGACCACACTTCTCCTGACCTGGTGGCTCAGAAATCCTGCTATGGAGCTTGGGAAGTCCTTCTTTATGACCCTTACAACTGATGCCAGCCCGTTGGGCTGGGGAGGAGTCCTGGACACTTTGTTGGTGCAGGGGACTTGGCTGCTGGAGGAATTTCATCGCATGGCTAATATCCCAGAGCTTCAGAGGATTTGGTTGTCCCTACAACTTTGGTAGGCAAACTACCTCAGCCAATATCTCCTGGAGTTGAGAGATGGTCTCTACACCCAGAGGTGTTCCTGAACCTGTGTCACAGGTGGAGAAATGCTGGATGTGGACCTCCTAACCTCCATGAAAAACTGGACAGATTCATCTCCAAGCTTTTATTAAATATAAAAATGAAGGAACGCTATTGTTTAAACATTACAAAGAACATAACAGAAGATGTAAAAAGGAAATCAAGGGTGTAAAAATTTTAAATAAACAACAGCTTGCAAAAGAGAACAGGACAAATCCACAAAAATTCTTCAAATATATTAATAGTAAAAAGGTCCGGTCCGAGCATGTAGGCCCTTTACAAAATATTGTAGAGTGGGTGACTGGGGACAAAGTGAAGGCACGTTTATTAAATACCTTCTTCAGCTCTGTGTATACAAAGGAGCATTGGGGAGCATATCTTGTCCATAATGGGCATCGTATTCACACAGCCCCAGATGATCCACATTGGCTCACAATTGATATGATCCAAAAATATTTAGACAGAATAAAGGTGAATAAAGCCCCTGGACCGGATGGCATACACCCACAGGTCCTTAAAGAATTGAGCTCTGTCATTTCAAAGCCATTATTTCTAATTTTTAGGAACTCTTTAATGACTGGCATAGTACCACTGGATTAGCGTAAGGCCAATGTGGTGCCAATATTTAAAAAGGGGTCAAAATCTTTACCAAGTAATTACAGACCTGTTAGTTTAACTTCTATAGTTGGGAAGATAATGGAGAGTTTAATAAAAGACCACATAGATGAATGTGGAATAGACTCCCTCAAGAGTTGGTTCTGGACAGCTCAGTGGATTGCTTTAAAAAAGTCCTGGATTCTTTCTTAGATACACAGAATATAACTGGATACTAACATTTATAGGTAAAGTTGATCCAGGGAATATCCGATTTCCTCTCGGAGGATCAGGAAGAAATATTTTCCCCTGCAGGAGCAAATTGGATCATGCTTTGCTGGGTTTTTTTTGCCTTCCTCTGGATCAACTGTGGGTATAGGATTATAACTTTTTTTTTTTTTTATTTTATGGTTGAACTGGATGGACTTTTGTCTTTTTTCAGCCAGACTAACTATGTAAGTACATTGATCCTTTGATGGAAGCAGTGGATGTTCTGCTGGCTTTGTGGGATCAGTACACCCTGATCTATGTTTTTCATTCTGTGAAACTCCTTCCTAGTCTACTCTGCAAGATTGAAAGGGGGTGTATATTCTGGTGCTTCTTATTGCTCTGGACTGGCCTATCCAGGCCTTAGCCCTAAACTTAGTTTAAACCTAAAAACATAACTGTGATATATAGCAGCTATCCAGTCTTTGGATGTGGTGGCTGCATTAGTTATCTTTTTTCAGGATAAGAACATTATCAGCAACTACAGAAAATACTTGTTGATCTTGTCAGAAATGCTTTCCGTGAATTGAAAAAAAGGCCCAGAGAATCTTTATTGTGTGAACTACTAGTCCTATCAGTCTACCATGTAATGTAGATGGACAAAGTCCATCCTGTGAGCCAGCCATGGCTCCTTCCATAGGTACAATGGAGAAATGAGTGTAGACGTGAGATGCATGGTATAAAACGTGACTTAATCGGTGATTCAGGTATGGAACTGTATATTTTACTTACAGCTTTAAGACATCTCCAGTCCAGTTCATGCAATTGCGCACACCTTCCGTATACTGTAATACTTTTTTTTTTTTTTCAGTCTGTTAATATTAGGTTTCTCTTACTCTATTATCCCTGATTATGACACATAGATCAGTAGATCAATTACATCTTGTGTGCAAAAACAGCAGAAACCAGAAATGAGCTGATTCAGACTAGTGATTAGTGGCAGAGCTGAGCCCTGATACTCATACGCTGCATTCCCCCTCCATCCTTTGCCAGCCCATCATTGTCTGTGGCGTCCTGCCAGCAGTGTGAGGCTTGTCATGATTGAATAGGCCTTTGTGCTGTACGAAATACTGAAATTAAATCAACTGCGCTCTGGCTTCTTTCAGGCTGATAACCACCCAGTTCTTCTGGAAATCTCTGCTGAAACACTCGCTGCTGCCAACTGTGTAACTGACTTCCTCCGGATTGCTGGAGCTCAGACAAGCTGGCAGTTCCGTGCAGTTGTTGCACCTAGAGCAATGGCTAATGGTACTTCATAATTGCTCACATAAACTGAGCTGCTCCTGAACCCCTCTGGGGAACATAACAGAGCTTATTACATGGAGTACAAAAAGGGAAACTGAATTTTGCAGAATGCATAGATGATTGGGATATATATATATATATATACAGTTGTGACCAAAATTATTCAACCCCCACTGAAATTGAGTGTTTTGGCCAGTTTGACATTGCTTTTGATCATTCAGTCATCTTGCTTACATTTACATTAAAGAGGCACTTGTAGGTCAGACAAATATAACATAACAGTTATAATGAAATAACCACAAATGTCTTTTCTGTGCTCACAGCATTATCAGTTTTATTCAACCCCCAAGTGACATTCAATCTTAGTACTTAGTACAGCATCCTTTTACAGTTATAACAGCTTTTAAACGTGAAGCATAGCTTGACACAAGTGTCTTGCAGCGATCTACGGGTATCTTCGCCCATTCTTCATGGGCAAAGGCCTCCAGTTCAGTCACATTCTTAGGCTTGCGCACTGCAACTGCTTTCTTTAAGTCCCACCAGAGGTTCTCAATCGGATTTAAGTCTGGTGACTGCGATGGCCACTCCAAAATGTTCCAGCCTTTCCTCTGCAACCATGCTCTAGTGGACTTGGAGGTATGCTTGGGATCATTGTCCTGTTGAAAGGTCCAACGTCTCCCAAGCCTCAGGTGTGTGACGGACTGCATCACGTTTCCATCCAATATCTCCTGGTACTGAAGAGAATTCATGGTACCTTGCACACGCTGAAGCTTCCCTGTACCTGCAGAAGCAAAACAGCCCCAAAGCATGATTGACCCTCCACCATGCTTCACAGTAGGCAAGGTGTTCTTTTCATCATAGGCCTTGTTCTTCCTCCTCCAAACATAGCGTTGATCCATGGGCCCAAACAGTTCTAATTTTGTTTCATCAGTCCACAGAACACTATCCCACAACTTTTGTGGTTTGTCCACATGGCTTTTGGCATACTGCAGTCGACTCTTCTTATTCTTTGGAGACAGCAAGGGGGTACGCCTGGGAGTTCTGGCACGGAGGCCTTCATTACGCAGTGTGCGTCTTATTGTCTGGGCTGAAACTTCTGTACCCACATCTGACAAATCTTTTCTCAGTTCCTCAGCAGTCACACGGGGACTTCTCTCCACTCTACGCTTCAGGTAGCGCACAGCAGTCGAAGTCAGCATCTTCTTTCTGCCACGACCAGGTAGCGTTTCAACAGTGCCCTTTGCCTTGAATTTGCGAATGATGCTTCCTAAGGTGTCTCTTGGTATGTTTAACATCTTTGCAATCTTCTTATAGCCATTGCCCTTCCTGTGAAGAGAAATCACCTCTTCTCTTGTCTTCCTGGACCATTCTCTTGCCTTCACCATGTTTGTAACCACACCAGTAAATGTCTAGAAGGAGCTGAGTATCACAGTCATTTTAAAGCTGCCTAATTGGTGCTTATTATGCTTGATTGCTGCTCGGTGACATCCACAGGTGTTTTCAATACCTGATGGAAAGCACCTGTATGAACCTCTGTTCTTCAGAGTGGTAGTCTTTAAGGGGTTGAATAATTGTGGCAATGAAGAAACCACATAAGAACCATTTACTACTGTATTACATAAACAATTGATGTCATTTTAGTTGCATTTGGGTAGTTACAACGTCCTTGTAGGATTTGATTCTGAATACAATTCCAAATGTACACTATAGTCCCTAAACCCCTTTACAGCATTGGGGGTTGAATAATTTTGGTCACAACTGTATATATATATATATATATATATATATATATTTGTTTGTTTTTCACAGTATGTGCACTGATCAAAAGTATAGCATCAAGTCAATTAAACTCCTGGGGTAGTGATCTGGTCAGTTAAGTAGCAGAGGGGGTTGTTAATCAGTTTCAGTTGCTTTGGTGTTAATGGGCACTAGATGGGCAACAATTAGACAACCCCCAAAACAGGACTGGTTTTACAAGTGGAGGCCAATGACATTTTTTTTCCCTACTCCCTTTTTTTCTGGCTGTTTTTCACTAGTTTTGAATTTGGCTAGGGTCAATGTCACTACTGGTAGCATGAGGCGATACCACAGAGATTGCACAGGCAGTCCAACTTCTCCAGGTTGGCACATCAATACGTGTCATTGCCAGAAGGTTTGATGTGTCTCCCAGCACAGTCTCAAGAGCATGGAGGACATTCCAGGAGACAGGCAGTTACTCTAGGAGAGCTGGACAAGGCTGTAGAAGGTCCTTAGCTCATCAGCAGGACTGGTACCTGCTCCTTTGTGCCAAGAGGAACAGAATGAGCACTGCCAGAGCCATACAAAATGACCTCCATCAGGCAATTGGTGTGAATGTCTCTGACCAAGCAATCAGAAACAGACTTCATGAGGGTGGTCTGAGGGCCCAACATCCTCTAGTGGGCTCTGTTCTCACTGCCCGGCACCATAGAGCTTGATTGGCATTTGCCATTGAACACCAAAATTGGCAGGTCTGCCACTGGTACCCTGTGCTTTTCACCGATGAGAGCAGGTTCACCCTGAGCACATGTGACAGACGTGAAAGTGTCTGGAGTAGCCGTGGAGAAGGTTATGCTGCCTGTAACATTGTTCAGCATGACCGTTTTGGTGGTGGGTCACTGGTGGTCTATGGAGACCTATCCATGGAAGGACGCACAGACCTGTACAGGCTAGACAATGGCACCCTGACTGCCATTAGGTATCAGGATGAAATCCTTGGACCCATTGTCAGACCCTATGCTGGTGCAGTGGGTTTTGGGTTCCTCTTGGTACACGACAATGCCCAGCCTCATGTGGCGAGTGTATTCAGGCAGTTCCTGGAGGATGAAGGAATTGATACCATTGAATGGCCCCCATGCTTGCCTGACCTAAATCCAATAGAACACCTCTGGGATATCATGTTTTGGTCCATCCAACGCCACCAAGTTGCACCTCAGACTGTCCAGGAGGTCAGTGATGCCCTGGTCTAGATCTGGGAGGAAATACCTCATCCGCCGTCTCATTAGAAGCATCCCCGACGTTGTCAGGCATGATTACAAGCACGTGGGGGTCATACAAACTACTGAGGACCATTTTGAGTTGCTGCAATGAAATTTGAGCAAAATGGACTAGCCTGCTGCATAATTTTTTCACTTTGATTTTCGGGGTGTCTTTGAATTCAGTCCACTGTAGGTTGATCTTTTTTCATTTCCATCAAACGATGGGGCATCCTTACGTTCCTAACACATTACCCAGTCCATATCAATATAGATATCCAGCATAATATTTTTCCCCATTGAGGTCTGATGTGTTTTCAAAGTGTTCCTTTTAATTTTTTTGGGCAGTGAATATAAAATAATGTTTTATACAAACCTGGTACTTAAGGATGGAGTGTTTGATCAGCATTTGGATCATAGACTGGGAGAGACAAAAACTATTGCTAATGGAGAAGAGACAGTAGAAACAGTAACTCTGTTAAATAGAATGCCTTGAAAGAATCTACAGTAACAATGTTCCTGGATAAGGTTCAGGATAGGCATCAATGCTACTGCTTTGGAGAGAGGCAAATTTGACACTGCTCCTAGGGCAGAGGGAAGAGTGTCAGCAATGACACAGCTCATGGTTGAGAGTCCAGATAGGCATCAATGCTGCCAACTTGGAAAGAGGTAGATGTGACGCTGATTTGACGGCAGGGGAAGGAGAGTCAGTAGCGACACAGCACATGGGTGAGGGTTAGGATAGGCATCACTACTGCTGCTTTGGAGAGAGGCTAATTTGTTACTGCTCTTAGGGCAGGAGGAAGAATGTAGGCAGTAACTCTACTTAAAGTAAAGGGTCAGGATAGGCATCAGCACTGCTGCTTTTGAAAGAAGAAAATGTGACAGGGCACAGGGAAGATGGACAGTAGGGACCCTGCTCATGGGTGAGGATCAGAAGTATTAGTGTTGCTGCTTGGGAAAGAGGGAAATATGACATTGATCCTAGGGCAGGGCGAAAAGCTTTTAGCAGTGACACTGCATATGGTTGAGGGTCAGGATAGGCATCAGTACTACTGCTTTGGAAAGAAGTGTATGTGACACTGCTCCTAGGGCAAGAAAAGAGCGTCAGTAGTGACACTGCTCATTGCTGAGCCTCAAGATAGGCATCATGCTGCTGATTTGGAAAGAGGTAAATTTAACACGGTTCCTAGGGCAGGATGAAAAGCATCAGAAGTGACATTGCGCATGGTTGAAGGTCAGGATAGGCATCAGTACTGCTGCTTTGGACAGAAGCAAATATGTCACCACTGCTAGGGCAGAGTGAAAAGACAGCAGTCACCCTGCTCATGGTTGGGGGTCAGGATAGGCATCAGTACTGCTGCTTCTAGGGCAGGCAGAAGAATCTTGGCAGTAACACTGCTCATGTTGAGTGTCAGGATAGGTATCAGCATTGCTGCTTTGGACAGAAGAAAAATGTGACATTGCTCTTAGAGGAAAGGGAAGATAGACACCAGTGACACTGCTCATGGGTGAGGGTCAGGAGAGGTATTAGTATTACTGCTTTGGTAAGAAGCATATTTGACACTGTTCCTAGGGCAGGGCGAAAAGCTTTAACAGTGACACTGTGCATGGTTGAGGGTCAAGAGAGGCATCAGTACTGCTGCTTTTGAAAGAAGTAGATGTGACACTGCTCCTAGGGCAGGGGAAGAGAGACAGTAGTGACATTCACTCCTCATAGCTGAGGGTCAAGATATGCATCATGCTGCTGATTTGGAAAGAGGCAAATATGACACTGCTCCTTGGGCAGGGTGAAAAGCATCAGTAGTGACACTGTGCATGGTTGAGAGTCAGGGTAGGCACCAGTACTGCTGTTCTGGAAAAAAGCAAATATAACACTGCTGCTAGGACAGAGGGAAAAGAGACAATATTCACACTGCTCATGGTTGGGGGTCAGGATAGGCATCAGTACTGCTGCTTTTGAGGTATGTTTTTACACTGATCCTAGGGAGGGAGGAGGAATGTTGGAAGTGACACTGCTCTTTTTGAGGGTCAGGATAGGCATCAGTACTGCTGCTTTGGAAAGAAACAAATGTGACATTGTTCCTAGGGCAAAGGGAAGAGAGACAGTAGTGACACTGCACATGGCTGAGGGTCAAGATAGGCATCAATATTGCTGCTTTGGAAAAAACACTGCTCCTAGGGCAGGGGAAGAGTGTCAGTAATGATAAGGTATAATGCTGCCAATTTGGAAAGAAGCAGATCTGATATTTTTCTTAGGGCTGGGGAAGAGAGCCAGTACTGACACTGCTCATGGATGAGGGTCATAATAGGCATCAATATTGCTGCTTTGGAAAGAAGCAAGTATGCCGTTGCTGCTAGGGTTGAGGTAAAAGAGACAGTAGCAACACTGCTCATAGGGGAGGGTCAGGATAAGCATTAGTGTTGCTTTGGAGAAAGGCAAATTTGAAACTGCTCCTAGGGCAGGTGGAAGAGATTCAACTACAACACTGCTCACGGTTGAGAGTCAGGAGTTAGGAATTATTGCTGAAGCAATTGAAAATAAGCAGATGCAACACTGCTCCTAGGGCCAGTGACACTGCTCAAGGGTGCTGCTGCTTTGGAAATAAGTAGCTGTAATTCTGCTCCTAGTGCTGGGAGTGGGTGGGTGGCAGAATATAAGTTGGCCATGGATGGATCTAAATTTGGCTCTCCCTGTTCAACAGAAGTCAATAATTGCTGTGCTTTACTGGTGTCACTTCAGCAGATGGCAATTACTGTCACATCACATTGACATACTATCAGGGGTTACTTTATCAATTGCATATAGTGGATGATCTGCAGCAGTCACATGTGAAAGCAGCACAAAACACTTCAGCCATCTTCCCTTTTACTTTCTCTCTCCTTCCCAGGTTCATATGTCATCACTCAGAGGGCTCTGGCTAGCCTTAGGCTATCTGTGTCCAGCTCATGACTCCCTGTTTGTCTTTCTGGAGACAGGATCTCTCCGACTTCAGTACACTTCTCCAAGGTCCTTTAGGGGGATAGAACACACTGCAAACCACACGTGGCCTAGCCTGAAAGGCCTTTTGCAACCTGACCTAGCCTCCACCAACCATAAGTGAAGGGATGACTACAGCCATCTCTGCAGAACTATCTTACCCTGTCCTCCAGCTCTGTCCACGGCCTCTGCACTAGGTGACTACATCTGCACCATATGGGGTATCTGGCTCCCATGCCCTGACTGCACTCAGGCTCCTCGCAACCTAGCTTCTATATGGGCACTGACTTACCCATGACATCACTACTAGAAGGCTCTAGCTAAAAGGGACCTAACATCTGAATACACTATTCTTTGCCATCACACACTAGCTATGGACAGAGACAACTAGTGACAGACTAGCTAACTTGCTTACACAGGATTCCTGCTCATTTTGCTTCTCAACTAGTTTGATTATATTCCTGTATTGTTTTTCTTTCAGATCCGCCAGTTCGTGGTATCCGTGAATGGCCTCAATGTCCTACAATGTCATTTCAGAGCCGTCAGCAACCTTGTCCTTACCGGCCCGCGGACCATTGTCATGGAAGTGATGGAGGAGGTAGAACCGTGAATGAAGGGAAGTGCAGGGAGGAGGATGTGGCAGTTCTGACCGTTCTTAACCAAAACACAACCAATTCTTTGTTATTCCGTGTCGGGAAAGTTGCCAGTTCCGTCCAGCCATCCCCTCCCCTTCTGCCAGCGTTCATCAATTATGGTTCCCGAGCCTCAATAAACCTCCGCTGCTCCAAGGTGAAACTTGAAAAGAAACATAAAACTGAACTATGTTGTTGTTTCTGATATTCTCACAAAAAAATAAGCTGTGCTAAAATTCTCTATGTACTGTATGTGTGCTGTGTGTGGAAATTGAATATATTGTGTCAGAGCTGAATGCCTAACATTCAAGAAGTGCCATTACACAATCACAGTGATGTCTGTGAATACAGCAATGGGCCTTGCGTGCGACCAGCCTTTAGCAGCCAATCACATGTCTCCGTTCATTATTGAAAGCCGAACGTTCAGAGGCGGATGTCTCGTAGCGTTTGGCAAAAGATGAGAGATTTCCTCTTATAATGATTGCCGAGCACACAAGACCACTATGGCTTTTCCTCTCCGCACATTGGATATTCTTTTCAAAACCTGCACAGTAAAAGGACCATTTCCTTTTTATTTCTCCAGACTAAAAGCAAACCGGAAGGGTGCCTCAATATTTTTGCAAGAAGCCTCTGATGGAAGCTCCTTCTTTTAGCCTGTAAAATAGTTTCAAGACAATGAAGCTGGACCTGCTCAGATTTAGGCTGGCCATAGATGACTCGATTTTTTTCGATCAGCCACAGTCTGTTTGAAAAAAAAAAAAATGAATGGATTCCCCTATCTGTAGAAGCGACGTGGATGGAGGGATCATCCTCCCCGGTGTGTTGTATTCTGACAGCGGGACTCCTTCACTGTCAGAATACACGGATCAGCAGCTACAGCCTCCGCTATATGTTGAGCTCTTAGGGGACCATATAATATAATCAAAAAGATAATACCATATCACATGGTATTATGACCTATCATAACGTCTTTGACTCACCAAAAATAAAGGTGTGGATTATTAACCGAACAAATAGCATATAAACAAAAAAGCAGTTGTCTAGCGCAAACGGCAAAAAGATCGATATATAACACATGTACACAATACATCAAAATGGATGCAAAAAAAGTATCTTCATTACGATCCCAATGATCCTGTGGAGGATGGGCTTTAAACATGGTGAACACACGGTCAATCCAAAAATAAAAACCTTGTATTAATAACAAAAACAAAACTCCACAGCATTCACGTAGCTGAAAAAATAGTGAAGGGCTTGGAAACTGATAAATGTTAACCTTCTGGGAGAAGATCTTCCTTAATGGTGGATAAAGATGGCAAGACTGCAGTGGTACATCTACCTACAATTCACTATGAGTATGATCAGGACTATGTATCTTCATGACTTGGATGTCTTATTGATTTCCAGTGACTGGACTGAAGGGGGGGGGTGGACAGTTTCAGCTCTCGAAGGTATTCGTCAATACTGGGTTTTTTAATGGCATGTGGAGTGAATCCTAGAAAATCCACATATTCAATGAATGTTAGGTAGGGGAGCAATCAGTGCATAGATAGTAATCAGTAGGTAGTCATTCATGGAGAGTTCAAATGACAAATATAGTCTAATAGCTAAATGATGTATAAAGGACCCGATTGGACCCCTAGTCTTATGTTGCTATGTTTGTGTCATCCTCTCTACTGCAACATGCCAATGGACAGGACAGCTTAAAGCGGAGCTCCAGTTAAAAATAAAAGAGATTAAAAAATAAAAAACAGCCACTCACCCATGATCCAGCGGTGTACTCACCATAGCCGGTTTCCCTGGCTGTCTTCGCTCCCCGGTGCCACCATCTTATGTGTGGGCACCCGGCTGTGACAGCTTGCGCATTGTGAGTTGTCCTGTAGTCTTCTGGGTTACGTGTCCTAGAAGACTATGGGGAGGGAGGGGGAAGGATATCTTCTGCTTCCGATCGCCTAGGCGATTGCAGCGGAGTTGGGAGCGGGTACCTGTCAAAATCAAGCACCCGCTCCCCAAAGGTGCTAATTCCTCACGGGAAGCGGGGGAGCAGTACTTAAAGCAGAACTTCCCCTTTTGGGTGGAGCGCCACTTTAAAGGGAAACCAAAATGGTTTTAAACCAATTTTCTGTTTAATTTACATTTGAAGCTTTTTTTATGGTTTTAAAAAAAGATATTGTATATTTTACAATATGCATAAAATATTACTTTACAAATAAACCTTTAATTCATGAGAGAGAATTCCAAGAGCACTATGAGTTATCTAAAGAGATGGCACAGCCGAAGTTATCGCCTTTCAGTGAAGCTGTCTTATTTTAGCTCCCCCCTCCCTCAACCGCTCATCCAAACTGTACAATAGTGGCTGGATGGAAAAGTAGAGAGGAGATGGCACCACTGCCAAAGGTGACCCTCAAGTAAGTGAGACTGTCCTGCAACTGTGTGTAATGCACATGGTTATGGCATGGTGCTGCGGGCTTTCACTAGATAACCAGGGGTTCAAGAGGTGTCCTATCACCTCTGAACTGGCAGTCAAATGCCTTTGAAAAGCCATCCACTGCAGATCACTTTTTCAAGTGGTGGCAAACACCAATGCATGTGTAAACAAGCCCTTATACACGTGTGTGTATACACTTCAGCTTGTAAGCAGGTGCAGTCTATTTTCTCCACTGCAGGTGGTGCTCCACCGCAGCAACATTGCAGTTGGAGGGGAAGTCAAGAGGAACATACTCCTCTATGGTTTCCCCGGGTCACTCTGGAAGAGACCCAGTTGGATGCTGTTGCCCTATATGACATTGGTGGCCATTTTGGGTCAGGCAGAGTCTATTTAAGACCCTGGCTCACAGGCTTGGTGCACATTTTGTGAGTGGGCAGCATAGGGACAAGTCACCCCTCTGTCAGGTAAAATGAATAGCGGTAGGGAAAAATTCCAGACATATAGGGGTTTATTTACTAAAGCTGGAGAGTCCAAAATCAGACTCCCTTCTGCATAGAAACCAATCAGCATCTAACCTCAGCTTGTTCAATGAAGCTTTGGCAATGAAACCTGGAAGCTGATTGGTTTCTATGCAGAAGGGAGTCTGATTTTGGACTCTCCAGCTTTAGTAAATAAACCCCATAGGGTCACACCATCCTTCCTGGACTCCTCCCTCTTGGGAGCATTCTGCCCTCTGAGAGAGCTGCAGTGCGTGTTTCCCGGTCAGGTGTCTTCCCGCCGGCCTGTTTGTAAACTGCTCTTTTGGCGCTACTACTGTGTAATTACTGCCGCTGCACCTCCCAACAAGCTTGAACTATTGAGCTCTGTAAAAAGGGTTTTACAACAAAAAGCATGTGAAAAGTAACCTAAAGCTTCATGTCCCAGATGGGAAAGAAAAGTGTGGCCACAGACAGCGACACATGTGCAGATCCTCATGTGCTCAGCAGTTAAAGACATGGCAATGGTCTTTTTTTTTTTTTTTTACCAGATTCCAATTTGTTCTGAACTTCTAACAGGGTTTTGTTCTATGGCAACCAGATCATTGATAGCAGAAAGTCGGTGTCACCTGCTTTAGAACAGTTACATCTGGAATATGATTGGCTGCTATTGGCAATAGAGACACTTCCGCTCTGCCGCAATTCATCTCGGCTTACTGTTACTCAGCACCACCTAGTACAGTACAATCAGTGTCTTTTATATGTTCTTTCCTTCATTACAGCCACAGAAAAAATGGAGAAATGAAATACTTGAATCACATTTGTACACGACTGATTGTATGATGTTAAGCTAAGAGATTAAAAGGGCTTTCTGTTTTGGGTGGAGTGGGATAAGGATTGATTATTCTCTGGGTCTTTGCAGCTCTCTGGGAATCCATTCGAGATATGCCTTCTCCGCTCATAATCCTATGGGTGTGCCAAACCCGGCTGGGCTTTTCAGCGGAGTTATGTCAGCGGCTTGTATGGTTTATATAGTTCTCTGGGGAGTCCGCTGGAGGGTGCATGTTACAGTATTTCTGTAGAGGATCAGCTAACAAGAATTTATGCAAGGCCAGCCATACATGGGTCGAAATTTGACCGATTTTTCATCCAAAAATCGGACCTAAGAATTATCGACCGATTTTCGCTCTGTTAGTGGGTCAATGGAACCGGCTGATTTTTGTGGTTCCTCCCCTTTTTTGGTGATCAGCCATGTTGGAAAATTCATGAAAAACAACCAATTTTGGACTCAATGGTCAAATCGTACGATCGTTTTTCTGAAAAGAATATGCACATGAGCCGTGACCTGGAAGGAACAGAAGTTTTGCCTGTTATATGGGGTGAATTTTATGACTCGGTCGGCCGATTTTCGAAATCATTGATGGCAGCACTGGATTACCGAGTGAACAACGTTTTCGATTTTCGGACAAAAAATCGTTCGGAATTCGAACCACGTATGGCCTGCATAAGTCTTCATGCACACTGGATGTTTTTACAGCGGCTGTTTTTGGCTTTTGGTGGGTTTTTTTTTCTACAGCCAGTAAACCCCCCAGCATGTTATCCTATGTGTCCATACACACATAGACTGGAATCAACATTTTTTTGGCTGGGGCGTTTTTTTGCTGGAAACAAACCCCAGAACTAGTTGGTTTCTAGAGGAGTTTTTTAGTTGTAATAACCCTGAAAATCGCGGCAAACCAGCGTTTTTGGATGTTTTTTGACCCAAAAAATGTGTTGGTTTTTTTGTCAAAAAAAAAAAAGAAAAAACGCTAAAAACCGCAAAACGCGGCAATACAAAAACGCTGCAAAATGCTGAAAAACTCACGTTTCTTTTAACATGACTTTACACAGCTAACATTACTAGCGTTATTAAAACATCCAGTGTGCATGGAGTCTAAAAGTCAATCTGGTGAAAACAATAGCTCGGCTGAAAAAGCCAAGATTGGTTTGTTCCAGCTGCAGGGGGTGTGCAGGATGTGTCTTTGTGAGGCTCCCAGGCAACAGTAAAGTCTCCGCAGGAAATCAAACCCTGTCCTACTCCTAACAAGTAGAGCCCTGTTTTGGATGGAGCTGCTCATTATTATAACGTCTGTTTGTACACAAAGGGAAACCTTTCGCCATGAGTGCTTTTTTTGCTTACATTTATATTGGTACATTTTGTTACTCCCGTCTAATCAAATTTGCATAGTATGTGTTACAAATTGAGATATTTTAAAGGGATATATAGGGGAGGTTTTATATTGTATGTGTGGATTTAAAATGTGACTTTACAGAGTTGATTATTACTTAGATTTTTTTTTGTTTTCTCATTGCATTGCTGCAAAAAAAAAAAAATTATATAGAGGCGCACAGAGTTTGTTTGTGTTTGCAATATATATGTTTATGCCATTTATGTAGCATTTATCTACCTATATAAGATGAATATTATATTTAACGTGGAAGTCCAGGAAGAACAAGGTTTTTCTACCTAGGTGGGTATGACTTACAGTTCTTGGCTGATGCAGGAGCGATGCAAAGGGTAAACCCTTTTGTGAAATGATCTATGCTAGGATGGCCAGTTGTTTAGGGGAGTCTAATGCCATGGATGCTGGTGTTGTACATATGGGTTTAACTTGAATAATAGCAGTATGTGCAACAGGCTTCTACAAAGCATTTTCAGTTATTCAGCAAGCTGTCAGAAGTTTTCTTGAAGACTTCAAATTAATGAGACCCGTATTCCGTATCATAGTTACAGAGTTAGTCTGGCTGAAAAAAAAGACAAACGTCCATCCAGTTCAACCAATCAGGGCCATCTTAATGTATGGGCGCCCCTGGCCACTCCCCAAGTGCATGGTCATCTTTCATTACATCATATTTGCCAACTGTCCCGGTTTTGCTGGGACAGTCACACTTTTTACTGGGATGGCCCAGGTAGCAACCTGTACTGTGCCCTCCGGATCCCAATATTGTGCCCCCCTCTCTTACTGAGCCCTGCTGCTTCTCCCCCTGTACTATGCCATTTGTGTTGATTAGTCTTTGATTTATGGCACGTTTTCTTATTGTTTAAAATCGATTTTTATTGAAAGCTCTAAAAAATTTTTTAATTCTATCAGCTATTTATACTTTAATTCTTGAGAGTAGGTGCGGAAATTAGATCAGGCTGGTAGGGGCCCCAGTGCATTACTTTGCCCAGGGGCCAAAGAGGCTGTTCAGAATTGTATGTTATTCACCTGTAAAAGCCTCCCTTTTATAGACAAAAAAAGCCCCAGGACTGCTGTTGGATGCCACCATCTTGGATGTGATGTCAGCAGGACCAGCAGACTCAGAGCTATCAATTAATTAAGTGACACTCTCTATATTCCTCCATAAAAGTTTATATAGGGAGGAGTGGAGGAGCTGGATCAGCACAGAGAGTAATTAGACACTCCCAGTAGAGATGAGGACTATAACATGCAAGGCGGGAGGTGGCTGTGCTAGGGGAAGGACGTTTCTGAAAGTAGTCAAAATTTTCTGGCAAGTTCAGAGGTACATTGTAAGTAAATAAAAAGTGATTTTTGGAAAGGAAAAACACTGCTGGCAAGCATTTAAAAAAACTTTAATTTTTTTGTGTGCTTTTTCCTGCATTGTTTTACGTTGCTAATAGGGTCTCCTTAAAGCAACCTTCAGCTCCAATTTGGCAATGTTAAACCCAGATCATAATGGGAGTGCTGGATTCCACTTTAACCACTTCGCATAAAGAGCAATTTTAAAATTTTTTGCTAAAATCTGCATTTTTCCGATAGAAAATTACTTACTACCCCCCAAAAATGATATATTTTTTGAAAGCAGAAGTCCTCTAGAATAAAATAGTACAAGTTGCAATTTTTTATGTCAAAACAGTTTATCAAATCTATATTTTCAGGAAAAATACACTAAAATTAATTTTAGTGCAGACAAATACAATATAATGCACATATTTTTGTAAAATAGAAAAGATGGGTATCAAATAAATAGATGCCAAACGTGTCAAGCCTTAAAATTGCTTTCACCTGTGAAATGGTGAATGGTACCCCAAATTTTGTTCACAGGCAGATTGTACCGTAAAAGTTATTAAGTGGATTTACAGCCACCCAGATCACTTTTACTGGATAGCAGGGAGCTGGCTAAAAAAAATATATGTGAGCTTGTTTGAACCACATGCATCCCAGGCCTTTTATAAACGGCCTGTGGATGGCAAGCAATCTGTCAGCTGGCTTTTAGCACATTTGAACCTTGATCAAAGCCTGTGATCTGTGTTTACCATTACAAAACTGTAGCTGAAGGCTTCTTTACGTTCTTCAAGAAAGCTGCTCGAAGCTTGCTGAAAATTTAATCTATAACTAAAGCCTATGTGTTCAAAGCCTAACAGTGCCTCCAACAATACCAACCAATTTTTCTCAATATAATTGATTTGAGTTAGACAGAGTTCACCGAACCTTAGGGTTCATGTTCACTAGTGGCAAAGACTGTTGCTCCTCTGAAAAGCGATCCATGCTTGGTTTGCTTTTCAGAGGCGTTTGACAGGCAGCGATAAGGCATGCATTGCTCGTGATTGCAGGGTGGAAGCAGCACAGCCTCATTCACTTCGAATGGGTTGAGTCGGTGGGCACTGAACGCAATGGGGGGTGTAATTCCTGCGGCAGCATGTGTACACCCCTGGTAGCTGAAGTGGGATGGTTGTACCGCCCCCCCTAAACTGCTATTGAAGAGCCTCTACCTTTCCAGTCTGAGTTAAAGCGAAGTTCCGCCCCCCCCCCCCCCAAAGGAAAAGATGAAAGTCAACATCTACAAATACTGTAGCTGCTGGCGTTTAATATTAGGGCACTTACCTGCCCAGGGATCCAGTGTTGTCCTCACCCCGAGACAATTCTTCAATCGGCTCTTGGTTGCTGGTGCCGCCATCTTGCCGAAGGGAAATCAGCAGTGAAATCGGCCTCACAGCTGGTCTCCCTACTGAGCATGCGCTTTATGAGTGGGCTGCAGTTCTCTGGGACCTGTTAAGTTTCCCAGAGGGCTGCGGGGAGGGGGGATGAACTGTCAAACCAGGTACCCCCCCCCCCCCCAAAAGGTGGCAAATGTGGCAGAAGAAGGGGAAGAGAAGGCAGATGAGCAGAACATCTACTTTTGCATGGAACTCCACTTTAAGGACTGTCAGTCAAGGAACAGCCCACTTTTTATAAGTGGAATGAGATTAAATCTTGCCCATTTAGATGTGATTTCATCATATACGCAGCACTATGAAGCTGGCCGCACACTGTTAGACTTCTCCATGTACACTGTTCAGCGTGGATGAAGAATCTCCCACTACAAGTTATTGCAGTTTGACAGCCGGCCCTGATCAGATGCAGTCGCTGTTTGGCTGAGATTTTATCCGCGGGGCTGACAGGGCCACCCAATGAGCAAATCTTTGTGGAGCTCAGGAGAACTGACAAAAATTTTCTCCAGGAAACTAAAAATACTGAAAGGGTTAAATGCTTAAGTCCATGGATAGAGGGGAAACTGTTATAGTTGCCTTATTCCTTTCTCCAGTTGGCGCCCACTACAATGTGGGACCAGTCCAATGAATTCCTTCCTCTGTGTTGCTCCAGCCATCATGTACAATACAGGGCCGTTAGTCCTTCATTGAACAGGAGGAGGCCGAGGGCCAATTCAAAGACAGCATTGGGCCATCTGGAGCGAGGGACAAGTGTCACGGCTAGTTCCTCTACTCCTAGACTTCGTGTTACTAAACCCACAACAGTAAAATCAGTCTGTATATTCAGTAAAGCATACTTGTTATACTCACTGTGGAACCTAAGGGGTTAATCCTCTGCATTGTGTAAAAAGGCTGTTTGATCCTGTCTTCTCTGCCCCTCCTCTTGTTGAAATGACCACCTGATACAGACTGAATCCATAGTCACATGCACCTGCTCAGTTTGATGTGTATTGCTAGAGAGGTTTGTTTTTTTTTGCTTGGGAGAGTGCATGTGATCATCACAGGGCCAATCAGCACTGTGCAGACAGAGGTCAGGGGTCCTGCATCCTCCTAGAGCAGAAAAAAAACTCCTCCTACAACCCAAGCTTTGCTGAAATCACAAGACTGCTCTAACTACTGATGAGAAAAGGTATCTAGCAGTTTATATTTACTAAAATAATTGCACTTCTATATTGTGTGTATTGTGGGAGACCAGATATAGTGAAAGCAGGGTCTGGGGAGAGCGGCTATAGTGAATGCAGGGTCCGGGGAGAGCGGCTATAGTGAATGCAGGGTCCGGGGAGACCAGATATAGTGAATGCAGGGTCTGGGGAGAGCGGCTATAGTGAATGCAGGGTCCGGGGAGAGCGGCTATAGTGAAAGCAGGGTCTGGGGAGACCGGATATAGTGAATGCAGGGTCCGGGGAGAGCGGCTATAGTGAATGCAGGGTCCGGGGAGACCAGATATAGTGAATGCAGGGTCCGGGGAGACCAGATATAGTGAATGCAGGGTCCGGGGAGACCAGATATAGTGAATGCAGGGTCCGGGGAGACCAGATATAGTGAATGCAGGGTCCGGGGAGACCAGATATAGTGAATGCAGGGTCCGGGGAGACCAGATATAGTGAATGCAGGGTCCGGGGAGACCAGATATAGTGAATGCAGGGTCCGGGGAGAGCGGCTATAGTGAATGCAGGGTCCGGGGAGACCAGATATAGTGAATGCAGGGTCCGGGGAGACCAGATATAGTGAATGCAGGGACCGGGGGGACCGGATATAGTGAATGCAGGGTCCAGGGAGAGCAGATATAGTGATTGCAGGGTGCGGGGAGAGTGGATATAGTGAATGCAGGGTCCGGGGAGAGCGGATATAGTGAATGCAGGGTCCGGGGAGAGCGGATGTAGTGAATGCAGGGTCTGGGGAGAGCGGATGTAGTGAATGCAGGGTCCGGGGAGAGCGGATGTAGTGAATGCAGGGTCCGGGGAGAGCGGATGTAGTGAATGCAGGGTCCGGGGAGAGCGGATGTAGTGAATGCAGGGTCCGGGGAGAGCGGATGTAGTGAATGCAGGGTCCGGGGAGAGCGGATGTAGTGAATGCAGGGTCCGGGGACAGCGGATGTAGTGAATGCAGGGTCCGGGGACAGCGGATGTAGTGAATGCAGGGTCCGGGGCTTAGTAACACTTTAACAAGCGGTTACCCTTGCAGTGTGGGAAGGAGGGTCAGGGTTTCGCTGTAAGGGTATTTTTTTACAAAAATTTTAAGTCATTCGAAAAGCATTTCAGTCTCAGGTGGATGCTAATAGGAGGAGTCCTCCCCACAGATTTTTATCCCTCTTAGAAGCCCCTGCAGTGTGATCTCAGCTCTGCCTTCCCTCCTTGAACATTGGTCATACTTTTATTAAACAAATGAATATCCTTCACCCACCCGCCTCCAAGAACAAAGTTTTATTCAGCCATCGGTCATTGCTAACCAACCAATGTTCTGCCTTTTTAAAGAGAGCCTGCGTGGCCTCCAAACATTGGCTGGTTGTGCCGTCTAAAATGACGTCTATAACATTTCTGTGCCGGTGAAAGGATAATATTTGTAAAAGCTTTCCTGGTGCCATCTATAATATCGTTTCAGCATCCTATGAATTATTATGGGCATTAACCTGGATGCTGTGCTACTGACAGAATTCAACTCTTACAATGTATGTCTTGGCAAAATTAAAAAGAAAAATATGCAGTAAATGTCTCCAGTACAAGCACGTTTCTCCATGTTTATACCATTCATTTTGTTATCTCCTTAAAAAGTACAGATAAATATTGGCTGATGTCCGAAAAACTCCAGCGTGCTTCCGTCTTCCTGTTTGAATTGACAATTCAATGCGCCTCTGCTCCAAACAGCATTGAAACCATGCCCAAGTTCCACCCTGCTGGACTACAGGACGGGGCAGGTGTTTTTTCTTCCAGACATGGCTGACAACTGCTTGGGATTTTAGCGCAGCAGAGGCAGTGTTGTCACCTAAAACAGGTGGTTAAGGAGCTCAATCGATTTCTGGCAAATCAATAGTTTTTTCTGGGTACATCAAAAAACGAAGAGATCTGGAGGGCTGCACTGTTTAATCCTTAAAAAATCTACCTTTAGGCTCCATTCACACCAATGCGTATTTTTTTGTGCTTTTTGCAGAAGCGCACTACAGTCCCTTTAACATGGTTTACCTATGGAACCTGTTCACATCTATATGGTTTTTTGAGCTGCTGCGTTTTTGAAAAGGCGTAGGGACTTTTTTAAAAGCAAAAAACTGCGTTTTTGCTACAATAGAGTTCAATGGAGAAACTGCTGAAATTATTATTATTATTTCAGGTACTTATATAGCGCCATCAATTTATGCAGCACTTTACATATATATTGTACATTCACATCAGTCCCTAACCCTCAAGGGGCGTACAGTCTAAGGTCCCTAACTCACATTCATACATACACATACTAGGGACAATTTAGACAGGAGCCAATTAACCTACCAGCATGTCTTTGGAGTGTGGGAGGAAACCAGAGTACCCGGAGGAAACCCACGCAGTCACAGGAAGAACATGCAAACTTCAGGCAGGTGGTGCCGGGGTTGGGATTCGAACCAACGACCCTAGTACTGCCAGGTGGAAGTGCTAACCATTTAGCCACTGTGCTGCCCATGGTAATGCATTTTTGCTGCGTTTTGCATTTTTATTCTGCCCAGTAACAAAAAAAATTCCACTTAAAACAAAAATAAAAGTGAACAAAATGAGGTAAAAACTTATAAAAAAACGTGTGTAGAAAAACGGAAAATGAACTGCGAAAAGCACTGCAAAACGGACAAAAAGCAAACTGCATAGGTGTTGACGGAGCTTAATAAATGATCTGTACAAAGCAGCATAAAATCAGTTTAAAAGGTACAGTGGGGGAAGGGAGGTTAACGCGTTTCAAAATAATCTCATCAGTGGTCATGATTAAGCGGTGAGAGTAGCGTGAAACGCATCAACCTCTCTCTCCCTGCTGCTGATTTCTGGCAGATCACTGGTTATTTTTCTGAGCATGTGAAAAAACAAAGATCTGGGTGACTGGACTCTTTTACGAAACAAAAAGCAGATGTCTATTAACCTCTTAGTGTGAAACGCGTTAACCTCTCCCCGCTGTACATTTTGGCTGATTTCTGGCAGATCAATAGTTATTTTTCTGAGCACGTGAAAAAACAGATCTGGATGACTGGACTCTTTTACGAAACGAAAAGCACACGTCTATTAAGCGCTGAGTAGCATGAAACGCGTTAACCTCTCTCCCCGCTGTACCTTTTGGCTGATTTCTGGCAGATCAATAGTTTTTTTTTGCACGTGAAAAAACAGAGATCTGGATGACTGGACTCTTTTACGAAACGAAAAGCACACGTCTATTAAGCGCCGCGTAGCGTGAAACGCGTTAACCTCTCTCTCCCTGCTGTACCTTTTGGCTGATTTCTGGCAGATCAATTGATTTTTTAATGTGCACTGAAAAAAAAACTAACGGCTGGACTCTTTTAATCCTTTAAAAATCCACCTTTATTGGAAATGATCCGTACAAAGCAGAATAAACTCAGCCTAAAGGTACAGCGGGGAGAGAGAGGTTAACGCATTTCGCACTACTCTCAGCGCTGGTTATGATTAAACGCTAGACATGTGTATGATGGGAATTTGTTTTTTTTTTTTTCAGATTAATTCGTTAATTGAAGAACTTAGTTTCATCACATGCATTATGTTTAATCGATTTGTTTTCGGAATTCGATTTGTATCTTCGGCGTTCGTTAGTCCCAGTGGATTAAAAAAAGTATCAGTTTTTTTTTTTTTGGAAGATTGCTATATATTAGTTTTTGGTTTTGATATTTCCGGTGGATTTGTTATCCATATACCAAAACTGTTCAGAAGGATTTAATATTCAGACGCAAACCCAAACTACTATCGCATCACGTGATGTCATCCGAATAATCTCGTTACACCTTCTTTCAGATTTGTTAACATTCATTACTATGTCTAGTCGAATATTCGTATACAACCAAATCTCTGAAATTCAAACATTTTTATCTGAAAATCGTTTTGTTACAAACTGAAACACACGTCTAGTATGCGCTGAGTAGCATGAAATGCGTTAACCTCTCTTTCCCCGCTGGACCTTTTGGCTGATTTCTGGCAGATCCAATAGTTATTTTTCTGTGCACATGAAATAATGAAAACATCTGGAGGGCTGCGCTCTTTAATCCTTTAAAAATCCACCTTTATTACAAATGATCTGTACAAAGCAGCATAAAATCAGCCAAATGGGACAGCGGGGGGGGGGGGGGGGGTGAGAGGCTAACGCATTTCGCACTGCTCTTATTGTTGGCTATGATTAAGCACTATGAGTAGCATGAGACCCATTAACCTCTCTCTCCACGCTGTATCTTTAGAGCCAGTTCACACTATAGAAACGCAGTCCAGATGCATTCTGAATGCGTTAACGCACGCGCATTTTTGGCGCGTTCTGTTGCCTTTTTTATGCATTTTTGATGCGTTCCGGTTAATTTTTTCCTCTTTTTTTTCCTTCAATTTAAATTATTATTATACAGGATTTATATATTATTATTATTATACAGGATTTATATAGCGCCAACAGTTTGCTCAGCGCTTTACAATATGAGACAATACAGCAACAATACAGTTCAATACAAGAGGGATAGGAGGGCCCTGATCCTAGGAGCTTGCAATCTAAGATCGGGACATGTGTGTTACAGTGCGTTTTTGATGCGTTTTACCACGTTCCATTACAGTTCTGTGCAGGAAAAATGCAGCCTGTTCTACTTTTTTTTTTTTTCTGCAACCAGAACACACTGGAACTGCAAGCACTGATGTGAATTATGATGTTGACAACCATATAACCTACTATCTGTGCATTTTGGATGCAGGAAAAAAGGACACAAATGCGTGTAGTGTGAACTGGCCCTTAGACTGATTAGTTCACACTACATGCGTTTTCAGTGTGCTTTTTTTCTGCATCCAAAACGCACAGAAAGTAGGTTATACGGTTGGCAATGTCATAGTTCACATCAGTGCTCGCAGTTCCAGTGTGTTCCGGATGCAGAAAAAAAAGTAGAACAGGTTGCAGTTTTCCTGCACAGAACTGTACTGGAACGCGGTGGAACGCACTTGGAACACACATGTCCCCATTTAAATTGAAGAAAAAGAGAGGGGAAAAATATGAACTGGAATGCGTCAAAAACTCACCAGAACGTGGCAAAAATGCAAAAACACGCATGTGGAACCGCATCCGGAATGCATCTGGGCTGTGTTTCTATAGTGTGAACCCGGCCCTTAATGCTGCTTTTTACAGATCATTTCTAATAAAGGTGGATTTTTAAAAGATTAAAGAGGCCAGCTATCTGGATCATTTAGTTTTTGAGCCTGGGTTCACACTGATACGGAGCGGAATTCACAGCGGTTTCTGTGCAAATTCCACACTGCATCACAATTGCACCCCATTCATACGAACTGCTGCGGGTGTGTATGTTAACAACGGGTGGACTGACCATTTGTAAACTCGGGCACTGCCCGAGGGCCCGGGGTCAGTAGAGGGCCCCATGAGATGCCCCTGGTACCTTTTTCATTGGCTTTTTGGAGTTTGGGCAAGGACACAGGGGCCCCATGATCCCCTATTGCCTGGGGGCCCCATGAGTTGTCAGTCCGCCCCCTGGTTAACAACACCCCGAAATCAGTCCGCAAAACACGGCGCGATGTCAGATTGCATAGGTGTGAACACCCGTGTGAGCCGACTCTAGTGCAGACCAAAAAAAGGGTCCTGCATCTCTTTGGTGCAGATGCGGTGCGATTTGGGCTCAGATCGCACCGCACAGAATTTGCATGTGATTTGCACAAGAATGCGGTGCGGTTCCTGTGTGAATCACATGCAATATGCCGCATCGCACAAGTGTGAACCCGGGCTTAGTGTGAACAGCATTTATGAACTGGGTTTGCACCTTTTGCGTGTGTGAAGGGTGAGTATCAGTGGACCCACCTGGCACAGCACTACATTGTGTGTAGTTATTTTTCTGTACTTCTAAAGTTGTTTAAGGACACAAACATGGGAAATATGTCTGTACTACGGAGATGCAATTTGTGTGGAATTGGCCTTGATAACTAAGTAAATGCCGGGGGATTGTGTCTTTTTAGGAATCCAGTAGTGACGTCCCTCTGATAGTTTGCCCCCTCACCACTATAGTTTAGTTTTTATCTAGATTTTATAAATGAAATTTAATCTTTATGTGCATATTATACCTCAGGCAAAAAAAATCATTTTAAAGTTAGATATTAAATTCTATTTTATCTGTTTTTGTTTGCCTTTTTTATGTAAGTTTTTAGGTTTGTGATATTCCGCCCACTTTTGCTGGGAAGTGGGAATTATATAATGGAAGATTTGATAAATGCTGATGCATCATGTTCTGCCATCCGTCCTATTCTGCCCACTCTGGAAGAGAGCCCAAACCCTACACCAATCGGATCGGCAGAATCACGCGCTTCTCGCGAAGTGACTGTGGGATGCAGAACTGTTTAACCTCTTTGGAATTGTGTATGCCATACTAATCCATGTGCGGAAAAGCCAAATGTTTTAAGTTGTTTTTAAATTTTGAACTTTTTTGTGACTTGTCTTTTGTTCTTAAAAATAAAGTTTATACATCACCCTCATCCATTTCAGAATATATTTTTTGTTGAAGATTCCCATGTAATGGGAAACGAGAGAGAAGTGCGAATGTTTTGAAAGGGGAATGATCAGGGGCTGTCATCTCTATTCACACGCAGCCCATTTTTAAAATGTCTTCACAGGCAATTTGACTTTGGTGGGGGAGGGGGGTGTTGGCTTTTAATAGCACAGACCATACATTTTCATGAAAAGTCTGACTCAAATGGTGATAACAATGGAAAACACATGGGCAATGTGCAGCAAGAGGGAAGCATATAGTTACCTCCGGGAGAGCATGCGACAGTGTGATTTACACTCACCGGCCACTTTTAGGTCCACCTTGCTAGTACCGGGTTGGATCTCCTTTTGCCTTCAGAACTGCCTTAATTCTTTGTGGCATAGATTCTCCAAGGTGTTGGGAACATTCCTCAGAGATTTTGGTCCATATTGACATGAGTTACTGTTGCCTTTCTATCATCTCAAAACCAGTCTGCCCATTCTCCTCTGACAGCAACAAGACATTTTCGTCCACACAACTGCCACTTACTGGATATTTTCTCTTTATCAGACCATTCTCTGTAAACCCCAGAGATGGTTGTCTTTTAAAATCTCAGTAGATCAGCAGTTTTTTAAATACTCAGACTAACCGTCTGGCACGAACACCCATGTCACGTTCAAATTCACTTAAATCCCATTTCTTCCCCATTCTGATGCTCGGTTTGACCTTCAGCAAGTCGTCTTCACCATGTTTAGATACTAAAATGCACTGAGTTGCCGCCATGTGATTGGCTGATTAGCATTTTGTGTTACCAAGCAATTGAACAGTGTACCTAATAAAATGGTTGGTGGGTGTATAAACAGGAGATCTTTGGAGACTGGGCAGAGCATTGTCACTGCTGAACACAAAGTTCTCAAACAAGATCATTTATATCCATATCACCAACTGTGATTTTCATGAAGCTAGGTGTAGGCAGGTGTAGGTTGACCTCCCTACACAGGTGGCGCTGTCTGCAACCACCATGCTGGGAGAGCAGAAGACGGGAGGAACTCGTGTTCAGGTGAGCAGTTGTCTGATTGGGCACTGTTGCCCCAGATGACCTCTGTGGCCTTCTTTACTGAGGGCAGTGCATACATAAAGCACTGGCTTACTGCCATTGGTGCACATTTTGCATGTAGTCAGGTTAGGAACAGGAACCCGCTTGCTTGGGAGAGTGTGCCTAGTGCAGGGAGAGGTTCCAGAGGAGCAGGGACAGAATACAGACCATTCCACTGTGTGGAACCTTTGTGCTACTAGTGTCTTGTGCATCACAGTTGGTCCTTGGGCATCGCTCCCCACAAGCACTATACAATAATCTGTGAGTGTTTCTGCTAGTTTGAAGCCACTACATAGACTCTGTTACAAGGTGGTTGGAATGTTTTTGAAAATATATTTCCTTGAATTCTCAGACCTCGGTGTGGTGTTCCTTCCCTCCTGGGTGCCCATTACCTGGCCTCACTCTCTTGCCTACATAAGGGTTAAAATAGCAATAGGCTTTCCAAGTGATATAATCATGACTTATATGAGATGTTAATAGTTTGGTTTACATCTACTTCAACAAACTATGCTTGAGTTCCTTCAATTGCAGTGCTGGAGTAATTTTGCTTATGTGCCCTGCCTGTGTGCATAGATTTATACGCCCCAAAAAAATATTTAAAGGACCAATCAACTGATTAATAGCTAACTCTTGAATTTTCACCACCTTAGCTACTTTTTTTTTTTTTCTATTAATTTGGGTCTTTTCCCTTTTTTATATTATAACTTTTAGCTTGGGTGATTGGAGCACATCAAGTGTTATGGTGCCCCTGGCAGGTGACGTTGGCTTACTCAAGGTGCAAAGTTGGAGACAGTTGGTCTTCACCAGGGTTCTTAATGGTGATAGGCTAGAGACTCTAGTGGTCCTATTTTCTTTTGCTGCAAACTAGTACTAGGTCATGGCGCTCAGGGTTGACCCACTAGGGGGTGACTAGAACAGGTTGCAGTGTGGAGGCTGTTCACAACGTGGCTGACAGTAGTCAGGTCTGGGAACAGGTCGAGGGCAAGCACTAGGCAAGAGTAGTTGGGTCCAAACTGGGTCAGCAACAGTCAGACAACTATTGGGTAAGTATTATAGCTCTTAGCTCTAGGGTAGCAGGTGATAAGACACAACACCAACCACTTCTAAGGCTGGTGGTTCGGTACCCACTTCATCAGAAAACGCACCCAGCTTCAGCAATGCTTATGTTTATGCATGTACGAACAGATACTTGGGGTTTCCTGGAAATGTGAGTATTGTAACAGGCAGTTGTTGCTGACAGTTTATTCAAGAGCTACTGTACCTTTTTTCAAAGTACCTTGCTGCATCTTTTGTAAAAAAAAAACACAAGGTGTTTGGTAGGCAGCTGATGTTGGTGCTGCATTTCTGCCAGTTATGTGTGCCTAAAGTGGCCACAAACCCTTCTGGCCTTACGAAGAACCTTCTGGAAGCCAGGCTACAACATGATAAACCACTGCAACACCAGGTTAAGGACATGTTCCAGGTAAAGTACTTGTGTGATTTTGTTTCCTAAGCAAAGGGCAGTCATCAGGTTAGTGTCATTGTCACAGGTGAGCTTGCTTGGCAGAAGATGGCAGCTGTTCAGGCCCAGGTCAAGAGCTGCCTGACTTCATGCCAACAGCTCTGGCCCAGTGTGGCTCCTGTCACTCAGGCATATGAGCTGCAACACACCATGGCAGTGTTTAACCTGGGATTTTACATATGCACTAGGTGCTCGGAAATAAGGAAGGGAGGACTGCTGGTTCACAAGCTGATGGATGGCAGGAATGGCCCCCTGGACAAACAGGCGGTAGCTTGGTACCTTGCACTGAGGAGTAGCACAGGCCATAACCTCACAGAAGATGAGCTAATTCCATGAACTGGAATGGGAGTAGCTACAAGCTACAGCAGTTTTGCCAAGCTGACATTACAATGCTGGGCATGGAGGTGATTTGGAGACCTTTTTTACTTTTGCCCAAGCAGCAGACATGTTGGAAGGTGACAGGCTGCCTCATGCGTGGCTTACGTGAGCAAAATACTCTCATTACATTTCTACCTCCTTCCTCAGAACTTTTTTCCCTCTCCAATGGGTAGCCTCAATATTCAGGCTGCCACCTCATCATCAACCCATTCTTTATCACTGGAGCTCAGTTCACAGTAATCCCCAGCTGCAGGAACATCACTTCCTCTTGCTGCTACCTGTTATGTGGCTGAACCCTTCTCTCCGTAAAGTCATGGTTCTATCTTCCCCATCATCAATGTGATTAAATAGCCGATTCCTCATGGCCAGTTTGAGTAGCTATGGTAAAAGTAGAAGTAAAGATGGAGTGAGAAGAGAGGCTCTGTCAGGCACATAAAGAGACAGGCAGTAATACTCGCACTTTGGACTGTCACAAGAAAACTGTTCTAGCAAAACCAAGCCATGGCCTTTGAGAAAAAAGAGTTGTGCATCTCCTGTGACCCTTCAGACTGGGACAATCAATTAAGCAGCTATGAAGAGAAATTGGAAACAACCTGGTGTATTACCATAATAAAACATTTATCACATACAAGAATAAAATGGCCTTACAAAACCTTGGAAGGGTATGTACATATCAGGGCATTAGCAGTCCAATGTGAAACGGCACGCTTTGTGGCCAGCAGCAGGGCTGTGAGTAGACAAGGAACTGCATTCTGGATAATTGCTACAAGATGCAGAGGACCTGCCAATGGCGCCGGGGACTGGAGAGTGGTGGTGTCCATGAAGCTCTCAGACAACCCACTTCAGGGTTACTTGTGTGTGTGTGTATGTATATATATATATATATATATATGTGTGTATACATATACAGTTGTGTTCAAAATAATAGCAGTGTGTTGAAAAAAGTGAATAAAACTCAAAATCCTTCTAATAGCTTTTATTTCCATCCACACAAATGCATTGGGAACACGACACATTCTATTCCAAATCAAAACATGAAGAAAAATATATCAAATTTGTGTTGTTCCTCTAAAAAAAAATTGAAGAAAAGTGAATATTAGACGGTTCAAAAAAATAGCAGTGTTTGTATTCTTCTTTACAAACTCAAACATTTATATAAACTGAAAAATGTTTGAAGATTTTGCTTTCCTTTGAATCACTTAATGAATAATTAGTTGTATAAGCACTGTTTCTGAGAACTGCTGTACATCTGTGTTGCATGGAGTCACCCAACTTCCAGCCCAGGATGATTGGACTACATTCCACAGTTCTTCTCTATTTCTTGGTTTTGCCTCAGAAACTGCATTTTTATGTTACCCCACAAGTTTTCTATTGGATGAATATCCGGGGATTGGGCTGGCCACTCCATAACGTCAATCTTGTTGGTCTGGAACCAAGATGTTGCACGTTTGCTGGTATGTTTGGGGTCGTTGTCTTGTTGGAACACCCATTTCAAGGGCATTTCCTCTTCAGCATAAGGCACCATGACCTCTTCAAGTATTCTGATGTATTCAAACTGATCCATGATCCCTGGTATGCGATAAATAGACCCAACACCGTAGTATGAGAAACATCCCCATATCATGATGCTTGCACCACCATGCTTCACTGTCTTCACAGTGTACTGTGGCTTGAAGTCAGTGTTTGGGGGTCGTCTGACAAACTGTCTCCGCCCACTAGACCCAAAAAGAACAATCTTACTTTCATCAGTCCACAAAATGTTGTGTCATTTCTCTTTAGGCCAGTCAATGTGCTCTTTGGCAGATTGTAACCTCTTCAGCACATGTGTTTTTTTCAACAGTGGGACTTTGCGGGGGCTTCTTGCAGATAGCTTGGCTTCACATAGGCGTCTTCTAATTGTAACAGTCCTCACAGGGAACTTTACACCTTCTTTCATCTTCCTGGAGCTGATTGTTGGCTGAGTCCGCGCCATTTTGGCTATTCTTCTATCCATTCGAATGGTAGTTTTTCGCTTTCTTCCACGTCTTTCAGGTTTTGGTTGCCATTTTAAAGCATTTGCGATCATTTTAGCTGAGCAGCCGATCATTTTCTGCACTTCTTTATATGTTTTCCCCTCTCCAATCAACTTTTTAATCAAGGTACGCTGTTCTTCTGAACAATGTCTGGAACGACCCATTTTCCTCAGCATTTCAGAGAGAAACGCACTGTAACCAGCATGTCCAACATTTGCTGCCTTCCTTCCTTAAATAAGGGCAATAATTGCCACCTGTTTTTCAAAGAATGAATGACCTCACTAATAGAACTCCACACTGCTATTATTTTGAACATGCCCCTTTCAATGAGTGATTCAATGACACAGAATCAGCAGCATGCATGTCATGACTGTTGGGTCTGTTGGATTTCTATTACTTTACTACACCTGCTAGTAAATTATTTGCCATGTAGAAATATCATTTCTACCAAAAACAGTGATTGATCCGGTTAGTGATGTCTGACTGCTATTATTTTGAACACAACTGTATATATATCCCCCATAAGGAAGAAAAATATATTTGAAATATATTTAAAAAATATTCTTCCCAAATATATTGAAATGCTACAGTTTTGGCCATATTCAATATATTTCAATAAATAAATATATACTGCATGTTGAAATGCGTTTTATTACAAAATATATGAAAAATATTTTTAAAAATACATTTCAAATATACTGTATGTCTTTAAAAATACAAATCTACATGTTTGGAATGCATTTACAAATATATGTAAAAATATATGTTAAAATGACTTTTTTCTATGTTAACAAAAATCTAAAGAATATATATTTTGTAATATATAAAAAACGCATTTCAACATGCAGTGTGTGTGTGTGTGTGTGTGTGTATGTATGTATATGTGTGTGTGTGTGTGTGTGTGTGTGTGTATATATATATATATATTTACGTATGTCCAAAATTGTAGCATTTCAAATATATGTCAATATATTTGCTAAGAATATTTTTAAAATATATTTCAAATATATTTTTCTTCCATGTGGGTAAATATATATATATACGTGTGTGTATGTGTGTTCAGCAAGTACAATAGATCCTGCGGGAGAGCATAACCTATCAGAGTCTCTTACAACTGAGACAGTGGTGGACCCATGAGATGCAGAATGGCAGATGGTGCTGTTACACTTACTGTGTAAATACATAATACAATGCACAGTCATGGTTAATGTTCACATTCCTGTGAATTGAGAATTTATATAGTTATTTCCTTAGCCATTGTTTATTGACCTCAGTATAGTTAGTTAATATACTACCATCTTGTGGTCATATGGTTATTGCACCATCTTTTTCTAAATTCCTTTCCATTCACTTCCTCCTCCTCACAATGCATATGGCTGCTAGTCAGCTTCTAGTCTTACACCCACATGTTAATCTGCCCGCATGGGGGAACACATTACCTTGTTTTGACCTGCAAATACTATTTTTTCATCTGCTACATCTTGCTGTCTCTGTTACCTTCTGCATTTCAATAAAAGGTCCGTGGATGAGAAAAAGGTGTTTGGTGAGCTCAGCTATCTGATAAAGATTGCCACAGTGATTGTATCTGCTTTTGCAGGTCAGGCATAGAGGTCTCAACAAGGGGTAAGTCACTAATACAACAGTAGGAGTCAGAATATCAACCGAGTCTGCCACAAGGAGTGGAACGTGGCCTGGCTGGTCCACACCCAAAAAAAGGAAGGCTTCCTGGAAGGTAGATGCAGTACTTGCACTGTCCCTACTCCTCCAGTACCTTTCCCTATCTCTAGTGCTAATGGGGATTCTTTCCCTATGCTAGCCTCTTGCAAAACGGGCTCCAAACCCAGGAGCCAGAGTCTTAAATAGACTCTGTCTGACCCAAGATGGCCACCAAAATCACTTTGAGCACCAACATATAATTGGATAGCTGCCTCCCTGTGACTGAGGAAATCATTGAGGAGCCAAGTTCCTCTCGACTTCCTCCCCCCATCTGCATTACCGCTGCAGTCGAGCGTCACCTGCAATAGAGAACACAGACTGCACCTGCCTACAAGTGTATCATGGAAAAAAGAGCCGAGGCAGAGGCACCCTGGTAGTAATGAGAGAAGAGTGATCACAAAGTCATCAATGGGCTCAATGGTGACAAGTTTGTCAAAGCATACAGAATGTTCAGCTTCTCACAAGTGAGTCACTACTCCTGCTGTCTCATAAAGCGGCAGCTAGCTACAAAACACATTACTCCATGTTCATGTTTAAATGTATTGCAGTTTTGACTGATGACTTTGTGACCACTCATCTCTCATTATTTCTGGAGTGCCTCTATCAATTGATGGGCTCTTGGCTGAGATCACATTGCAAATTGCTGGCATTTGGTCTGACACATGACATCACCTGATAACATTCCAAACTGGAGATTGTTATTGGTCCCATGTTCCTGTTTTCTACAGCAGTATTTAGTTACATAGTTACAGTACATAGTTAGTCTGGCTGAAAAAAGACAAAAGTCCATCCAGTTCAACCATGGGAAAAAAAAAGTTATAGTCCTACACCCACAGTTGATCCAGAGGAAGGCAAAAAAAATTTAGGGGTTTACTCTTTTTAAAGTGGAACTTCCCCTCTAAAGGGAAGTTCCGTTTTCTGCCTCCTTCAACTTTTGGCAAATTATTTTTCCTGGGGCGATCAGGGCAGGTACCTGGTTTTGACAGGTATCTACTCCCACTTCCGCCTTGATCGCCTAGGTAAGGAAGTTCAGCCTCCTCCTCCTCTGGCCGCAGCCTCTTGGGACACATTCCAGGTCCCAGGAGGCTGCGGGACCATTCATGACACACAGTGCAGCTCAAACATGCATGGAGGGAACCTGGCTGTAAAGATGCAAGGAGTCACAGCTAGCTTTCCTCAGGGACCCGAAGACTGGCAAAAAACCGGACCAGGTGAGGATGGTGCTGGATTCCTGGACAGGTATGTGTCCTTTTAACCTCCCTGGCGGTAATCCTGAGTGTGACTCGTAGTTAATTTACAGTACCAAAAGCGGTAACCCCGAGCCATACTCGGGATTACACTGTAGTGCTTGTCCTGCGATCCCTCGATCCTTACCTTGTCCTGCGATCCCTCGATGTCTTCCCGCTGTGTCCTCTGGCCGTGTCCTCCGGCCGATGCCGGCATCCGTCTTCTAGGTTCCCTTCCCTGCGAGCATTTGGACGCAGGGCGCGGAACCAGCAGGAGATTCAAAAAAGTAAAAATATGGAATACACACAATACATAGTGATCTGTTAGGATTACATTACTGTATCAAAGCATTTCACATACATTTTGTCCCGAGTGCTTTGTCCTGCGCCCTGCCTGCATGTTTACCGTTCTTTCTGCCTGGAAACTGAGAAACGTCCATGGCGTCCAAAAAGCGTCTCTTTAGGTCAAAAGCAGTTTTAGACCAGCTAGAGAACAGCGATAGTAAATCAGAACCACTTGCAGAATTGAGTGATAATGATTCGTGGGGGAAATTCGTCATCAGACACTGAAAGTGACGACAGTGACAATTCTGCGACTTTGCTCACTGATGTGCGAACTCGGCGCTCTATTTCAAATCTCAGCGTTTTTGGTTTGATTACATTATAGAATTAAATTTATTATTATTATATATATTTTCTTTTAATAATCATTTATTATATTATAATTTATGATTTCGTGTTTCAAACTTTATCATACCCGGGATGTTTACTAGACTCTTGATTTCAGTGAGTTATTCCTAGGAATCACAGGCCTACAATATAAAACAACACATTTCCATGCAAAACAATGTAGCGCTTTGACCTTCAAAAATATTGACATAATTAGACCCCCTGGGGGGTTAATAAAAGTCAGCATCTACAGTATTTGTCGTTGCTGACTTTTTGTTGGGGGGACTGAAGAACTTCTTTAGGCCAAACTTTAAATCCAACTATAGGCCCACTTTACCTGGACTCTTAATATTTCTTCTATCTATGAGAAGCTGGGACAAATGATGTGACAAAGCTGGTCAAAATGGGGCAAAGCTCAATGCGCCTGCTTTTTCTTTTTAAAGCTAGGTAGATAATCATTCAAATGTGAAAAATGCTGACAGTTTGGAATGACTTCTCATGTTCCTGAGAACTTGGTACACCAAGAAGCAGCGAGACCTTGCTTAGGGTAAGGTCATATCTGGGACTAAAAGAATGTCTCATCATGTCTGGTCAGGCATCTGGAATGAAACTCCGAAGTGTCAGTTATCCAGATATCCCTAGAACCTGCATATCTGAGCATATCCTCGCCACCGCCACTGCCAGAGGGGCCAACGCTGTGTTGTGGTACAATGACACACTGGACCCTCAGGCTCACAAGGGGAGAGCTGTGCCTAAGCTGTTATAGGGAACATGTCTGGCGATAATCCTGCTACATACAGCAAAGAGCTCATCAGACAGAACCATGGAAATAATTAGCGCGCCACTGGCCAGGGGTTAATCCAATCATGTTTCTATAGTGCCTCTGACACTTTAGAGAGCATTATGTGCGATGGCGTGCCACTCACATCCCAACAGCACCAAGCTCGAAAGAGCAGGGCCCTCGATCCCCTCATGTATTGTTTTGTTACTGTATTGTCTCGTACTGTCCCCACAATCCCCTACAGCGCTGAGCAAACCTTTTGGCGCTATATAAATACTGTATAATAATAATGGATACTTTTTATTTCATAAGTGCCTTATTATTATTTATTACTATTATACAGGATTTATATAGCGTCAACAGTTTGCGCAGCACTTTACAAGAGTTCTAATAATCTGATAAAAATAGAGATGTAAGAGAGTACTTATCTCATAATTTAAAATAATCTGATCGTTTAGAGTGGAGCTCCAGCCAAAACATTTTTTTTTTTAGTTTACTTTGTAGAATAGAAGGTAGTTAAGACCTCGTATTACTGTCCTGGGAAGATTTCCCCTCGCTTCCTTTGGCGTCATAAGGAAAGAATCTAAGGGCACATCTCTCTAATGGGACCAATTATAAGGAGAATATTCCTTTAAATTACAGTAACCAAAAGCATTCAGTAATGACGGTCCAGAAGTAGCGCAGTGGCGTGAGTTCCACTGGCAGGATCCGCCTAACACGTTTCGCCCCTCCCGCAGGGCATCTTCAGAGGCCGCACCGCACAGTAATATTGGCACATTTGAAGAGAGCACTATGGCAGTTTATACTGAACAATAATAGACTTTATGTGATTGATTATTGGTTTACTATTAACCCCCCTGGCGGTATGATTATTTCAGATTTTTGGTGCTGAAAGCGGTACCATTATTTTGCATGGAAATATGTCGTTTTTTTATTGTAGGCTGTAATTTTTAGGAATAACTCACTGAAATCTGTCCGAACAAGAGTCTAGTAAACATTCCGGATATGATAAAATTTGAAACACAAAATCATAAATTATAATATAATAAATAATCATAAAAAATAATAATATAATAATAATACATTTAATTCAATAATATAATCAAACCGAAAACACTGAAATTTGAAATAGAGCGCCAAGTTCGCACATTGCTGAGCAAAGTCGCAAAATTTTTTCAGTGTCCGATGACGAATTTCCCCCACGAATCATTATCACTCAATTCTGCAAGTGGTTCTGATTTACTATCACTGTTCTCTAGCTGATCTAAACCCGCTTTTGACCTAAAGGGACGCTTTTTGGACGCCATGGACTTTTCTAAGTTTCCAGGCAGAAAGAACAGACAAAATGCAGGCAGGGCGCAGGACAAAGCACTCGGGACAAAATGTATGTGAAGTGGGTTGAAACAGCAATGTTTTACTATGAAAAATGTGTTTTGAAAAAAATGACATTTTTTAAAATTTTCAAATTTCCCGCCGGCGGCGGCGCCGCCCCTATGTCCCAACGTCACAGGGACCAGAACACAGAAGCCGGATGCCAGCATCGGCCGGAGGAGATGGCCGGGGACGCTGCAGGGGACACATCGCGGGAGTGCAGGACAAGGTAAGCTCTGCAGGGACTCCCTATACAGCGCCGCATGGTAAGCCCGAGTGTAGCTCGGGGTTACCGCTTTTTGCACTGACATTTTACCCCGAGCTACACTCAGGAATACTGTTAGGGAGGTTAATATATAGGACAGCGCTTTGATTTGTTTTGTATTCTGTAATTTAAAGGAATATTCACCTTATCTCAGCAGCAGCCCTGCGTATTCACAATTAAGACCTAACTATACAGTATATGTTTGAGGCATTTGTTTGTAGCATTTCATGCACTTAGTGTACCTGGCACAATTTTTAAACACATTTTTTTAGGTGACACGTTAAATAGTACAATGTCCTAGCATGGGTAGTTGTGTTATAATTATAGAGAGGGTTTGTATTTTGTGACATGTAGGACTAAAGGTGATAAATACAACAGATGTTCTAACCCTAAAACTTAAAAAAAAATGTTGGCCTACCAATTTAAAGCAGAACTGAATTCTGTCAGTCATCGTGAAGTATTTGTAATGTTGCTAGCATTAGTAAATAGATAGGAAGGTACAGTATATTATATTTAATTGTTTTTAGTGATTTTTTTTTTACATTTCCTCAGCAGCTTTCTGGTTTCTGGCCTAGGCCAAAATGATGTCATGCATTATTACAGGTACTTACATAGCGCCGTCAATTTATGCAGCACCTTACATATATCTTGTACATTCACATCAGTCCCTAACCATCAAGGGGTGTACAGTGGCGGATTGACAACTCATGGGGCCCCCCGGCAATAGGGGATCATGGGGCCCCTGTGTCCTTGCCCAAACTCAAAAAAGCCTATGAAAAAGGTACCAGGGGCATCTCATGGGGCCCCCTACTGACCAAATGGTCAGTCCGCCCCTGGGGGTGTACAATCTAAGGTTCCTAACTCACATTCATACATTAACATACTAGGGCCAATTTAGACAGGAGCCAATTCACCTACCAGCATGTTTTTGGAGTGTGGGAGGAAGGAAGTGCTAACCATTTAGCCACTGTGCTGCCCATCTCAGGAGTCTTCATACACACCCTCCTGCCTGCATACCTGAGCTAAGGGTAGATGGATTCCAGAAAGTAAATGCTACCGGTACATGGATTATCTGCCTTTACTCATGATGGCTGCAGCTAGAAATGCTAGGAGCTTGTTTATTCAAAGTGATTTCTCAACAAATTAAAACAGAGACATGGATGGATGGGTGAGTTTTAATTAAATAGCGCTTTCAGTTTGTGGTACTCTTATAGAGTTTAGTTCTGCTTTAGGTATTGTCAAAAAGCAGTAAGCACCTTGATATAAACACCCACCAACGTCATTCCCAGAACTTTACAAAGTAGTAAAGAAGTGGAAACATCTGATTTTGTTAAAGTAGTAGTAAACTCTGCTTGGTCACTTGCACCTACAGGTAGGGGCGTATTTGCTGTGAGGCAAACAAGGCATTTGCCTTGGGTGGCGTTTTTCAGGGGGGTGGAAAGAAAGGCTACTGGTCCTCCTTATTACTGGGGCTGAGCAGCGCAGTGGAGTGAAGGGAGTGCTGCCCCCCGGGAGACTGGCCGCTGGTTCTCCTGGACAGCAGAGCGGAGTGAAGGGAGCGCCACCCCCCAGAAGAATGGCTCCTGGTTCTCCTAGGCAACAGAGGGGAGGGAAGGGAGCTCTGCCCCCCAAAAGGATGGCTGCTGGTTCTCCTGGGCAGCAGAGCAGAGTGAAGGGAGCGCCAACACCCAGGAGAATGGCCCCTGTTTCTCCTGGGCAACAGAGCAGAGTGAAGGGAGCGCCACCCCCCCCCCAGAAGAATGGCCCCTGTTTCTCCTGGGCAACAGAGCAGCGTGAAGGGAGCGCCAACCCCCCAGGAGAATGGCCCCTGTTTCTCCTGGGCAGCAGAGCAGAGTGAAGGGAGCGCCAACCCCCCAGAAGGACGGCTGCTGGTTCTCCTGGGCAACAGAACGGAGTGAAGGGAGCACCACCCCCCAGAAGAATGGCCCCTGTTTCTCCTGGGCAACAGAGCGGAGTGAAGGGAGCACCACCCCCCAGAAGAATGGCCCCTGTTTCTCCTGGGCAACAGAGCAGAGTGAAGGGAGCGCCAACCCCCCAGAAGAATGGCCCCTGTTTCTCCTGGGCAACAGAGCAGAGTGAAGGGAGCACCACCCCCCAGAAGAATGGCCCCTGTTTCTCCTGGGCAACAGAGCAGAGTGAAGGGAGCCATGGGAGCAGCTGTGAAACTCAGGGAACAGAGCCACTGTGATGGTGAGTCTCTCTCCGGGGGAAGGGGAGAGGAGGAGTCACGGGTGCTGTGGTGTGCGGGTGGGTCGCAGGCGATTCTGGTGGGCGGCAGCGGGAAGGGGGGGCCAGGGGTGCCAGATTTTTTGTGTTGCCTAGAACAGCACACATTCTAAATACACTCCTGCCTACAGGTAAGCTTTCACTACCACTTCAAAGTGTAACTTTAGTCAGAAAATTAAGTCCTGCTAGGTCACTTCAGACTGGCCCCTTTTGCAGGTATAGCTACTGTATGTAAAACATTAAAAACAAGTGCCTATAGTGTTTAAAGTCCAGTAATACACTGTCTCATCCTGCTCTGCACATGCTCAGTTGCTCTTTATTTTTTGGCACTGTCCCGAAAATGTAGATGCAGATCTACTGACAGCCTAAAGATTTACTGCTGATCAGGAGCTCTGGGCTTCAGCAAAATGGCAGCCTCCAGCAAGATGAAACAGGAGCAATTCTGCAGGTAATTTACAGCACACACTAATTTTGGTGACATAAATATTAAAGGATAAGTTCACCTTTTGCGCAAAAATAATAAATGCACTTTTTTTTTAGATTTTGTTTTGCATTTATTATTTTTGGCTGCAGGAGCCTATAAAGCATTACACCAGTGATCAGCAGATTGCTGGTGTCATGCAGGTCTCCTGCAGACCTGTCAGTATATCTGTTTGCCTGTACAGGATATATGGGCAAGCAGATATACTGACAGGAAGATTCATTGTACTACCACGGCGCTCCACAGCACCTGGGTAGTTCATTGAGAACTACAAGCCGAAAGCCACTAGGGACTTGTAGTTCATTCTTTCACGGATCTCAGTGAATGAATTATTATTATTACACAGTATTTATAAAGCGCCAGAAGTTTGCTCAGCGCTGTACATTACAATGGGAGACAATACACGGGACAGTACAATAACAATACAATGTGATACATGAGGGGTTCGAGGGCTCTGCTCCTTGGAGCTTACAATCTAGGAGGGAGGGGATAGTGGTACGGGAGGAATAGCTGTGGGGGATGGAGTGGTAGGAACAGTGGAGGAGATCGGCAATTAGCTGAGGGCAGCGTAGGCTTCCCTGAAGAGGTGGGTTTTCAGGGTGCGCCTAAAGGAGAGGAGAGTAGGTGATAATCTGATGGGTTGGGGCAGGGAGTTCCAGAGGATGGGTGACACCCTGGAGAAGTCCTGGAGGCGGGCATGGGAGGAGGAGACCAGGGAACTAGAGAGAAGGAGGTCTTGTGAGGAGCGGAGAATGAAGCAGCCGTGTGGGAGGAGCCTGCATGGCCACGCTGTTTTTAAATAATGACAGCTTGAAGGGGGGGGGGGGGTTGGGGGCAACAGGTGGCGGCTACAGAATTGGGAACATGTTACATGTTCTACCCTAAAAATGGATGGAACATGTAACATGTTCCCAAAGGTGTACTTATCACTTAAAGTGATTGTAAACCTCAGACATGAAATACAAACAAAGCATAGCGTGTCTCAATTAAAAGCACTAGGTATCATTACTGTCTACTTCTGTATTCCTCTGACAAGTTTTCCTGACACCAAGAGAAAATGGTGACAGGGGAGGGACCTCCAGCTGATTGACAGATTCAGCTCTGTTCCTGTGAGCTGTGTGGAGGGGGTGTGTCTCTTCCCTTCAATCAGCTCTCAGAGCTCTCCTCAATGAGCTCTGCAGTGAGCAATATCAGCTCTCCACTCCCTTTTTTCTGAACTCTCAGATACGCGTTATAAATTCAGCACTTTAAACGGATGTAGAGAAGAAAACACTGCCAATAAACAGGTACAACGTATTTAGGAGGATTTGTTTCATCTCTGTGTATCACCTGAGGCCAGCCAGTCACTTCACTGGGTGTATGTAATGTACAACCACATTAATATGTGTAGCCCCCTGGTCCTAAACTGAGGCTTCTGTGCAAATGTAGTTTTTGGCTGAGCTGTAGCTGGCTCAGAGTGATTGTATAGTTTCTTTATTTGGCTTTCCCCTAGTCTTAGTTGGGTTGTATATTTCCAATTGTCATCAGTAGGTGTCACTGGTGTCATAGGTCATGGAATGAGATTGTACAAGTGGACTGAGTTATGAATATATATTTCTTTCAGGCAGCCCAGTAGGAGGTTCTATGTCACTGGTGCATGCTGGGAGAGGATATAAATATCAGGGGCTGGCCATGTGCTTTCTCTCTTGCCTTAGGCTGAGGTCTGAGGAGGTGCTGAGGATGAGAGCTCCATGCTAGGCCCAGAAACCTGTCTGGGCCTACCTGCTTTGAAGTGGTCCTGAGGCTGTCCTGCCCAGAGTAGAGGAAGGTGAGAAGATCCAGGGGAGAGAGCCAGGATGAAGGCTGGCTCTCAGAAGGGCCTGTTGACTCACTTGGAGGACACGCTAGACACTGAAAATTTGCTTGCAGTGTTGCCGTGTCAACTTAAAGTTTCTGACACTGTGAAGCTGGACTTTTTTCTGGATCCATGGAGTCTGTGAGTGTTCTGCATGGCATCTGAAACCCCTAACCCTCTCCTTCTACTTCCTTTCAAGTTCAACTTTAAAGCTTTGAAAAGACCTAAAGTGACTGGCGCCCAATTTCTGTACTAATCCCCCCTTTATAGCCATGGACTCATGTAACATCCAGTAAAGCCTAGAGACTGTTTCTGGGAAAACGTCATTTGATAAGCATAAGCATGGTTGACGTGGTCAACTGACTGGAAGACAAAAGGATATTGCGCAGGATTGTGACCCAGAATAAGAAAACAACTGCTGCAAAAGGGCCTGCAGAGCTCAATCTCAGTCCTGCAAAGACTGAGTCCCATGATGACTGAGATTGAGCTCTACAGTCCCTTTTGCAGCAGTTGTTTTCTTATTCCGGTCACAATCCCCGCATTGTCCTTTTGTCTTGTTGACCAAGTAGACCGCACTTTTCAGATGATGTTTTCCCAGAAAGTGTATATGCCGTCATTACCTTTGATACTGTACCTCGTGATACTGCAAATAAACTTCAGTCACAGAGGCACCAGCTAAGCGGCACCAACAATTTGCCCTCTTTGAAGCTCAGTAAGCTCTGACATGACTCCATATTACTAGCAGTGCACACAGTGAATGATGAAAGTGAGGCTTCCCACCTGTTAGCTAGGTGTCTCATCACACAGCGGAAGTAAGTAAATGTTTCATCACTGCTGCTTTCAACGTGAAATGTGTCGTCACTTTCACACCTGCAAATCATGTAGTGTTTCCATTTTTTTGTCTAACCCCTGTAGTGTAGTATGCTTCATTAATTATAACATACACACAAAAATTTGTATTGTAATCACAGGGCTTAAAATTTCAAGTCCTGAGCTACTAGCCAGGCCTTAGAGTTACTCGCCACCAAAAAACACACACAGAGACACCTGTACAAACACAGACATACACACACAGAAACATGTACACACACACATACAGACACATGTATACACATACAGGCACGTACAGACACGCATACACACAGATACATCTGCATATACAGAAATACACACGCATGTACATACACACAGACACATGTACATACATACACAGACACACACATGTATGCACACGCACACACAGACACGTACACACACATACATGTACATACACGCAGCCACATGTACAGATACACACATGTACATACACACAGACACATGTACAACTGTACATGCATACACCGACAGACACAAACAAACACACATGTACACGTATACGTACACACGCACACATGTACACTCCCTCCCATAAAAAGTTGCAGTACTTCGTACTTCACTCACAGAGCCGTGTACTGCATTCTAGGAGGAGGCAGAGAGCACAGCACACACTCCTTGCTTTGCTTTCACTGCACTCAGCTATTGAGCAGTGTGACGGCTCCCAGTGCCAATGACAGATCCGGCCTGAGCTCCGAGCCTGCTCAGCAAGACGGCCCTGGGGGACACACTCGCCCCCACCATAATTTCCACTCGTCATTGGTGAGCAGGCGAGTGGAAATTTCAAGCCCTGGTAATAACATACAAGACAAGCACCATGTGCCACATTTAATAATTGCAATGCGTCACTTCTCGGAGCGACGCCACTCTCTAATTATCTTACCCCATCAACAAATTAATATCTCATATGTCACATAATTGGCATCCAGATTATATCATCCTCAGTAAACAATGACCAAACCCAGAAAACAAAGTTGCCACAATAGTGCGATACCTCTTTACCCTAGGTTCACACCTAAGCGTTTTCTGCAGCGTTTTGCAGAAACACAGTACCGTCCATTTAACATGATTTCCTATGGGACATGTTTACACCTGTGCATTTTCACCCAGAGTGTTTTTTGGAAAGGGTCAGGGACTTTTTTGAACGCAAAACTTTGTGTTTTTTGGTTCTATAGACTTCAATGGGAACGCTGCAGAAAAGCATGTATTGCATTTTTGCTGCATTTTTGTTGTGTTTTTGCTGCGTTTTTGCTGAGTTTGGTGTTTAATATCTGCCTAGCAACAAGAAAAAAAATTAAAAGAAAAAGCAAAACGCATCAGAAATGCGTAAAAAACTCAAGTGAAAAAACACAATGCAGAAACGCCTCAGACGCAACCTGCATAGGTGTGAACCTAGACTTAAATACAGTAATATTCACAGTCCAACAAAATATGCTCCTATTTAAATAATGCGATACATATCCCACAAAAACGTGATATCCATTCATCACGTGCACCCCAACACTATCTTAAGACAATGCACCTTACCAAACTTACCAAACTTTAAAGGCCATAAGCATAAAAGGGCTCTATATGCACATTTCATGTTCTCCAATCTCTGCTTTCCATTCACCTCTAATGTCATCCACAGGCTATTACAACAAAAACCATGTAAAACATTAAAGAAGAGCCATGCTGTAGCAATTTAAAGCATAAAAATACAGGTATAGCCAGGTGTGGGATTGAAAGTTTGGTAGGGTGCATTGTCTATGGATGTTTCCAAGCAGTGCCATAATGAAGGTGTGCAAACTGATCAACGGAGAAAGAAAAAACCCAGGGCAACAAGCCAACACTCCGAAAGACCCCAATGAGGGTGCCCAGGAACCCTAAAAAGCAGCCTGTAACACTATGCATCCAAAACTAGCATCAAAAGATGCCAACACATGTAAGCCATCCCAGGCCATCATTAAACTAGTGGCTCCCGGGGGAGGGGCCTGAACATGGCGCTATGAGGCTGCATGTTGCAGGAGCTCCAGATGCCCGCCATTAGGTCCAGATGAGAAATACCTAGATCCTACTTGACCTAGTCTGTGTGGCATTGTGCCCTCATTGTGTCCCCAGGGACCGAGGGCCCTCGTGGTGGCCGGTTGTGGCGGGAGGTCCTGGTCAGTGGGGCATGGTGCTGTGTGCGGGTGTGGAGCCCTCAGCGGAGCCCAGTAGCCAGTGGTTGGCGGTGGTTGGAGGAGTCCCATGGTGGTGGCTTCCCAGGAGAGCGGGACGCTGGGAGCACCCATGTGATTGTCCATATGACGGCGGATGAGGAGGAGGCAGTGCATGCTGAGGAGAACCCGCCCTTGCTAATGCACCACCTTTGAGACAACAGAGACACTCGACACCTAGAGACCCTCCTTAGTTATATCTTAAAGGCTGGAAACCTTGATCTGAGGTCCTGGCTGGGATGGAAGAGTGAACAGAGATGGAGTGGTCCTGTACTTCTGGCACGGAAAGTGATGGCGAGTTGCTGTGGGTAGCGGCAAAACACTTAAGTTTCTGCTGTATTTGATGTAATTAACTGTTTATTTGAGCAATGGTGTGGTCGGAAGAGAAAATTGTTGGGTGATCTCAGAGGTTGGTGGAACTGTTAAAACGCTCTTGCTCCCAAAGTAAGAAAGGAGGGGTCAAAAAGGGCACTAGAGGAAGAGGAAAGAGGGCTTTCTCGGGGACGATAACATTGCATTAGTGCATTAGTAGAAAATCAGCGGGAAAGACTAAACGGTATGAAGAGTAGATCTGTCAAAGTGGGGGGATCAAAAACCCTTCAATCAAATGCAAACACAAGCACAATAAGAAAATATATGCCACTACAGGAGAAAAACCCAGAGACCCAGACCCTGGAGAAATGGCACAAAGGAATTAGAAAATATGACTGAGACCAATGTAGATTGTCATTTGGGACACGGAAAGAGAACCAGATTAAAGAATCTATAAATGTGGATAGTGTAATAGAACAAGGAATCACAGAACAACAGGGAGCTACAGTATATCACAAATACCCGCAAAAATAGAGATGGCCGAAATGTTCGTAAAATTGGAGCATTCTATGAAAAATGAAATGGTGGTACTACACAATGATCTGGGATGAATGTTAACACGAGTTGAAGAAGTAGAGGTGAAAATGGAGACACATGCCCAATTGATTATCAAATTAGAAACGCAGGTGGAAGAGATGTGAAGAGAACAGAAAAAGCTCTCATATAAATTGAAAGATCAAGAGAACAGAGATAGAAGAAATAATCTAAGGATTCGGAGCCTACCAGAAGAATCTCAAGGAGAGGACTTATGGGATACAATAAAGAGAGTGTTCAATCCAATGATAGGCAGACCAGCAACAGAACACTTGAAAATTGACAGTAAATAGGTCCAGGTGTCTGCAAGGAGTAACATCAGAAACCCCCAAAGATGGGATAATCCGATTCCCCCATTATGAGGATAAAGAAAGAATATGGAAAAAATTGCACGGGACCCCTGAAATTAAATGGAGAAATAAAGCTGCAAATTTTTGCTGACATTGAATCTGAGACATTAGCCAAAAGAAGATCTTTGAAACTGTTGTTGGAACAGATGAGACAGGAAAATGTTTGATACAAGTGGGGATTTCCTACATGTTTGATTGGGTGGAAAGATGGGAAATTGGCAAGGCTGAGATTCCCAGCAGAATTAAGTGACTTCTGTGAAAAACTAAAATTAAATCCAAACGTGTCGTGCTCCACTAATAAAATATGCAAAAAAGGTATATACATAAATAAAATAAATAAATATAATTTTAAATATGTTTAAATGACATAAGTGAGTCCAACTTTAGTTTGCAATCCTGCTAAAGCTGTGTGCTTATTTCAAACCAAACATGACTTATAGTATGTTTTACACTAGTGAAAAATATATAAAAATTATATATACACAAAAAATATAAAAATTATATAAAAAATATATAAAAATTATATTAAAAAATTTTGTAAAAAAGTCCACAAAATCTTTAACTTGAGTGCTCCTTCACCAGTGTGCGCTCACCTGACTTATATGACCAAACCGTTAAGTAAGGTCAAAAACAGCTTGTGTCCCTTTGGACTTGGAGATGAGTGGATATCTGTATCCCTCTCCCAGATGGATGGAGCGATGAGTGGAGTATTTCCCTTTTCCCAGCAGGGGGTCTCGCTGTTTCCTAGAGACCTATTTCCTGGAGTCCGATGGATGGAGTTATCCCTCTTCCCTCTAGGGCAGCAATGGGCAAACTACGGCCCGCGGGCCGTATACGGCCCAGCGGACCTTTTAATCCAGCCCGCGGAGCGTGGCAAACATTGGCTGTCAGGATGTAGGCGGGGCAGCGTGACGAACTCCTCTCCTCTCACAGTCCGCCCTGAAGACCGGAACGGCGCGGGAACACGGCGAGAGGAACGCGCAGAGCAAAGGTAAGTGAATTGACACAATATGGGGAATGAATTACTATATGGGGGATGAATTACTATAGGGGGGATGAATTACTATATGGGGGATGAATTACTATGGGGGATGAATTACTATGGGGGATGAATTACTATATGGGGGATTAATTACTATAGGGGGGATGAATTACTATATGGGGGATGAATTACTATGGGGGATGAATTACTATGGGGGATGAATTACTATATGGGGGATGAATTACTATGGGGGATGAATTACTATAGGGGGGGTGAATTACTATATGGGGGATGAATTACTATAGGGGGGATGAATTACTATATGGGGGATGAATTACTATGGGGGATGAATTACTATATGGGGGATGAATTACTATGGGGGATGAATTACTATATGGGGGATGAATTACTGTATGGGGGATGAATTACTATGGGGGATGAATTACTATATGGGGGATGAATTACTATATGGGGGATGAATTACTATGGGGGATGAATTACTATGGGGGATGAATTACTATATGGGGGATTAATTACTATGCTTACTATGGGGGAATATTACTATACTTACTATGGATGGCATGGTAGTGGCTGGGCCAGCCAGCAGCTAGTCCGGCCCCCGGGTCCAATATATGAACCCATTACGGCCCTCAAGTCAAAAAATTTGCCCACCCCTGCTCTAGGGGGTCTCTTTACTCCTTTCTGATTTATCTCTCCATATGTATAAGTGCCATGTAAAAAAGAGTAAAATATAGTGCCTTATCTTCTTCAAAATGTATTTATTCAGCCAAAATATAGTGCACTCACATGATATATATAATAGAATTGCTTTTGTATGCAATATTGTATGATCCTCTATGTGTTAGCCACACTCCTAATACTTGCTGTGTATTTTCCTTTAAGCGTTGTGATGTCAGAGCCCCTCCCCTACGCGTTACGCCATCGGGTCATGTGGCTTCATCTGGGGGAAAAGATTCTGGTTGAATAAATACCTTTTGAAGAAGATTAGGAAGGGGGGGGGGAACCCTAGCCTCTCTATTGCCTTGAGTTTTTTTTTCTTTCTCCTCCTCCTGTATCGATGACTCCCTTGCCCCTTGTTCCTCCCTCTATGCTAATAGTTTACATATTTAGTTGTCCTCCGTTTCTGGAAGTGGTCTTTAGTGGCAGTGGGGTAAAGAAATGGACCTAGGACAGGCATATTGATTGATAAAGTAGGAGGGTTAGGTAGGTAGGAGGGAACCCTGAGGAAGATAAGTAGGAAATGGCGGGATGTCAGGAGGCCAAACATCCTACCAAATTCTAGACCCCCAATGTTGAGAGCTGGGGGTCAGAGTAGGCATGTGTATTTTGAGTCTCACCCTGAAATAGGAATCGTTAGTGGGAATAAACCACATCAGATTCCAGGGCAAGAATTAGGCCATGGGCTATGTAAGTGTAAGAAGGGAGGGTGGGAAGTGTGGGGGATGGTGAGAGGTTGGAGGGTGGAAAGAAGGGTGGAGGGAGGGAGGGCTAGATGGGGTGGGGAAAATGTCCATGTTCCAAATAGTCTATATATTTTGATCCCTCTAAATGGAAATTTAGAGAAGAAGAGAAATAGTATTAGAAATAGTTTGATCAATTTCATAACTTATAATGTGAAATGATTAAACACTCCGACCAAAAGACATGAGATACTTAGGGAAATACACCAATACTCTATAGATGTAGTGTTTCTACAAGAGACACATATATCTCATGATACAAATGTCAAGTTATACTCGAGGTATTATCCAACCTGGTATTATGCTGACTCACCAATAAAAAGGGCCAAAGAAGTAGCAATTGGGTTTTCTAAAAACGTAAGATTCACTTTAGAATAAAGACTGGTGGATCCAGAAGGTTGGTTTCTATTTCTGAGAGGAAATCTTCAAAGACTAGAATGTATGCTAGTTAACATTTACTGTCCGAATAAAGATCCTGTAGTATTCCTTGAGGGTATGTTAAGAAAACTTTTAAAAAGGGTAGTCTGATTGTGGCAGGAGATTTTAATTTCTGTATGGATCCATGGATGGATACGTCATCACGTGCGCAGAAAGAGGGTGGTAAAAAATTAAAATCTGTGAAAAAGATGTTATATCATTGTCAATTGATTGACACTTGGAGAGTGAAAGATCCAAGAGAAAGAGATTATACCTTCTGCCCAGCGCATGGATCGTATTCACGACTGGATTATATAATGATTGAGCATAGACAGTTGGAATCGCTGGTAATGTCTATATCTGATCATGCACCTGTCACAATGAGACTACAGGTAGGAGGGGAGCAGAATAAAATAACTATGTGGAGATTAAATGAGATGCTTATACAAGATCTTGAAATAGGGATAAGATTAAAGAAGGAAATATAGCAATATTTTGTATCCAACGAGACTGAGGAGGTATCAGTTGGTACAATCTGGGAGGCACATAAGGCATATATCAGGGGAATCCTGATCTTAATAGGGGTGGAAAAAAAGAAAGACTAGGAGAAAGAAAAAATAAGGCTAATGACAGAGGAGTTATATAAATTAGAACAGTTACATAAAAAGAAACTGGATTTAGATATACAATATGTCACAAGTTAGCCTGAAATTTCTTGTTTGTGTTCTTACCTCCTTGCTGCAGAGCTGTTATTATTATTATTACATCAAGTTTATATAGCGCCAAAGGGTTTGCTCAGTGCTGTACAATAGGGGGGACAATACATGGCACAGTACAACAAAAACAGACAGCGTACGAGGGGTAAGAGGGCCCTACTCTTTCAAGCTTACAATCTAGGAGGAAGGGGGTAGTGGAACAATAGGAAGTGGCTGAGGGGGATGAAGTGGTGAGAGGAATGAGGGAGAATGGCCGTTAGGTGAGGGTGGGGTAGGCTTCCCTGAAGACATGGGTTTTGAGGGAGCGCTTGAATGTGGGGGGGAAGGCGACAGTCGGATGGATTGGGGCAGTGAGTTCCAGAGGATAGGGGAGGACCTAGAGAAGTCCTGCAGTCGTGCATGGGAGGAGGAGACCAGGGAGCAGGATAGAAGGAGATCCTGTGAGGAGCGAAGGGTACGGGTAGGGTGGTATTTGGGGATCAGGTTGGTGAGGTAGTCAGGGGCAGTGTTATGAACGGCTTTGTAGGTCAGGATTAGAAGTTTAAATTTGATGCGTTGGGCAATCGGGGGCCAGTGGAGGGAGAGGCAGAGGGGGGTGGCAGAGATGGAGCGGGTGGTGAGGTGGATGAGTCTGGCCGCTGAGTTCAGGATGGTCTGGAGCGGGGTGAGCCTGCACTTGGGTAGGCCAGTGAGGAGAGAGTTGCAGTAGTCAAGGCGTGAGATGATGAGGGAGTGTACAAGAAGTTTGGTGGTGTCTGGGGTGAGGAAGGCACGTATCTTGGCAATATTGCGGAGATGGAGCCTGCAGGTGTTTGTAAGTGATTTGACATGAGGCAGGAAGGAGAGGTTCGAGTCAAGAATGACGCCAAGGACTTTGGCTTGCGGGGCGGGAATGATAGTGGTGTTGGTGGTGGTGATGGATAGGATGGGGGGGGGCAGGGGGAAAGACGAGGAGTTCGGTTTTGGAGAGGTTAAGCTTGAGGAAATTGTCAGGGCAGGAACGCTGGAATGGGCAGGCAGGCCTATGGTACGGTCACGCTGCGACTGACGACAGCCACTACCCACAGACCAGAGTCCCTCAGGGCGTGGAGTCTAAGCCCCAGGCTACCCTTCACCAGGGCCCCTGATGGTGGGGATGGACTTGACGCAGCCTGAGACCAGGTCGCGGCCCCCGAGTGACCCCAGCTGTGATAACGACTGCCGCCAATGGCGTACAGCTGGTGGGAGCTAGATGGGATCACGAGTAGAGTAGTCAGACAAGCCGGGTCAATAACAACGGAGCAGACAGTACTAGACGGTAGGCAAAGAATACTCAGGTCACGGGCCGGGTTCAACAACGGGAGGTCAGATAAAGGGTTAACGCAGAGAGTAGTCTTGTCCAAGCCGAGTCGGTTACCAGGAGAGCAATGGGAACAACACAAGAGCTTGCAACAGGGCAACATACAGGACACAAGTGCAGAGCACACTTGCAGACAGCAGGTTTAAATGTGCTCAACCACACCCTTCTGAGGAGGAGCCGCAGAAGCCTGAAGGCATAAAGGTTCCCACCATGCTTTGCAGAAAACCAAGATGGAGGCCAGCTCATGGAGATGCACAAGCTCTGAAGAAAGGTAGGACCTTGACAGTACCTCCTCCTCAAGGGCCCCTCCCCCTCCGTGGCTCCACAAAAGGTTTCTGAGGAAATCGGGCGTGAAAAGCGCGGAGGAGGGCAGGAGCATGAACATCCGCGGAAGGAACCCAGGAACGTTCCTCGGGACCATAACCACGCCAATGGACCAAAAACTGTACCCGACCGCGGACCAACCGAGAATCCAAGATGCGGCTCACCTCATACTCCTCATGACCGTCGACTCTGATAGGACGAGGACGAGGCAGAGAGGCAGTAAAGCGATTACAGATCAGAGGTTTCAACAGGGATACGTGGAAGACATTGGAGATGTGCATCCCAGGAGGAAGAGCAAGGGCATAGGCAACCGGGTTCACCCTGCGAAGAATGCGGAAAGGACCAACAAAACGGGGGGCCAGCTTTGGTGTGGGCACCCGAAGCTTGAGGTTGCGAGTGGACAACCACACCCGATCTCCGACCTGGTATGAGGGAGCGGGCAACCGTCTACGATCAGCCTGGAGCTTCTGGCGCTGTGCTGAGTCCTTCAAGGACCTCTGAATCTGCCCCCATGAGGAGCGCAGAGCAGCCAGGTGGTTATCCACAGCCGGAATGTCCTGTGGAGAGAACAACTCAGGCAATACAGCGGGTTGGAACCCATAGTTGGCCATGAAGGGGGACATCCCAGAGGAGGAGTTGACAGCCGAGTTCCTCGCAAACTCTGCCCATGGCAGGAGATCGGCCCAGTTGTCCTGATGATCCGATATATAGCAACGAAGGAATTGTTCCAGGGCCTGGTTGGAACGCTCCGCAGCCCCATTGGACTGAGGGTGGTAGGCCGAAGAGAAGGAAAGCTCGATACCCAACTGGGAGCAGAAGGCGCGCCAGAACCTGGACACAAACTGGCTCCCACGGTCCGAGACAATCACCTTGGGCAACCCGTGCAAGCGAAAGATCTCCTTGGCGAAAACCGTAGCCAGTTCCTGTGCAGTCGGCAATTTCTTGAATGGAACGCAATGGCACATCTTAGAAAAACGATCGATCACCATAAGAATGACCGTATGACCTTGAGACGCAGGAAGATCCACAATAAAATCCATTCCCAGGTGTGACCAGGGACGCTCCCCATTGGGAATGGGTTGCAGAAGGCCCAATGGAAGGTGCCGAGGAGATTTATTCTGGGCACAGACCGAACAAGCTGCTACATATGAGGCGATGTCAGAACGGAGAGATGGCCACCAGAATAACCGAGAAACGACCCAGGACAATTGGTTCCTACCAGGATGACCGGCAGTCTTGGCATTATGGTAGGTACGTAGCAAGCGGGTACGCAATCCCTCAGGTACAAAACATCTTCCAGCAGGTCTCTCGGGGAGCGTTAGTTTGAGCCGCCAAAATCTGCTCCCCAAGGGGAGAAGTCAGGTTGGTACGAATGGCAGCCAGGATCTTGTTAGGAGGAATGACCGAGGTCGGCTCAGTGTCCTCCCTGGACAGCTCAGAGTATTGCCGCGACAAGGCATCAGCCCTGACATTCTTGGAACCAGGCAAGTAAGAGACCACATAGTTAAAACGTGACAAAAACAGAGCCCACCTGGCCTGACGGGGTGTCAACCTCTTAGCCTCCGAGAGATATGTGAGGTTCTTGTGGTCAGTGAGAACTAGGACCGGGACCACAGAACCCTCAAGGAGGTGCCTCCATTCCTTGAGAGCCAGAATAATGGCCAACAACTCCCTGTCTCCAATCTGGTAGTTGCACTCTGCAGAGGAAAGCTTCTTGGAGTAGAACCCACAAGGAAGTAGGGGTCCCTCGGGTGACCGTCGCTGGGACAAGAGGGCGCCTACTCCTGTCTCAGACGCATCAACCTCGAGAACAAAGGGCAACCCAGGATTGGGATGAGACAGAATTGGGGCCGAAGTGAAGGCGGCTTTCAGAGCCTTGAAAGCTGAGATGGCCTCAGGTGACCACTCGTGAGGGTTACTGCCCTTCTTGGTCAGATCTGAGAGAGGCTTTGCCAATGTGGAAAAGTTCCTGATAAACTTCCGATAATAGTTGGCAAATCCCAAAAAGCGCTGAATGGACCGAAGACCACTGGGACGAGGCCACTGCAGAACCGCTGAAACCTTCTCAGGGTCCATAGAAAAACCCATCGGGGAAATGATGTAGCCTAAAAAGGCAACCTGGGATTGGTGAAATTCACACTTCTCGAGCTTACAGAAAAGCTCGTTTTCACGTAACCGTTGCAGCACCCACTTAACATCCTGGATATGAGTCTCCATAGACGCAGAGTAAACCAGGATGTCGTCCAAGTAAACCACCACGCACTGCTGCAACAAGTCACGTAAGACATCGTTAATAAACTCCTGAAAGACCGCGGGTGCGTTACACAACCCGAAGGGCATAACCAGGTATTCATAGTGGCCGGTTCTGGTGTTGAACGCGGTCTTCCACTCATCGCCCTCCTTGATCCGTACAAGGTTGTAGGCAGCCCTAAGGTCGAGCTTAGTAAAGACCGTTGCTCCCTTGAGGCGGTCAAACAACTCGGTGATCAACGGAATAGGATAAGCATTTTTAATCGTGATCCGATTGAGACCCCTAAAATCAATGCAGGGTCTCAGCTCACCTCCCTTCTTTTTCACAAAAAAAAACCCAGCTCCTGCTGGAGACGTAGACTTGCGAATGTGCCCCTGGGAAAGCGCATCCGCAACGTATTCCTCCATGGCCTGATTCTCTGCCACCGAAAGAGGATACACCCTGCCACGCGGAGGAGTAGCACCAGTTTGTAAGGTTATGGCACAATCGTATGGACGATGAGGAGGCAGGGCACCGGCGCGCACCTTGTCAAACACGTCCAGGTACTCCCCATATTCAGTGGGCAGCACAGAGTCCGAGGAGGTGCACAGCACCTTAACCGGACCACGGATGCAACCAGCCCCACACCGTGGTGACCATGAGAGAATCTCGGCCGATCGCCAATCAAAGGTCGGATTGTGCCTCTGAAGCCAGGGATAGCCCAAAACCACGGAGTAGTGCGGGGAAGAAATTACCTGGAAACAGGCCAATTCCCTGTGAACAGCCCCAATAGCTACCTCCACCGGCAGGGTCTCGTGGGTAACCTGCGATGGCTGCAAGGGCCTGCCATCTATCGCCTCGAGAACCAATGGAGTCTCTCGAGCCTGCAGAGGAATGGAGTACTGGGCCGCAAACAAACTGTCCATAAACAAACCGCCAGCCCCAGAGTCTACCAGCGCCTGGGCCGTCACCGAGCCTCCTGCCCAAGAGAGGACAACGGTGATAAGCGGTTTATCTTTACGGGAACCGGGGACGAGGAAACTCCACCCAAGATCTGCCCCCGACAGGATCTCAGGTGCGGGCGTTTCCCGGACGGACCGGACAGGACTGCCGAAAATGCCCCCCGAGTCCACAGTACAGGCAGCGACCCTCCCGACGCCGAGAGGCCCGCTCCCCCTCGGAAAGGCGAGCAAACCCCAGCTGCATGGGCTCACTACCAGACAAACCATCCCCAGGAGGCGTGGGAGGAGAGGGAGGCACGGGTGGGACAGAAAACGTAGGCGCCAAGCGGTTAGGAGGCCTCCGCAGCCGCTCCTTAAATGAAGGCCTCTCTCTGAGCCTGGTGTCAATCAAGATTAGGAAGGAGATGAGTGCCTCTAACTCCACAGGCAGTTCTTTAGCTGCGATCTCGTCCTTCAACGCATCAGAGAGACCATGAGAGAAAGCAGCCACCAGAGCCTCATTGTTCCAACCCACCTCTGCCGCCAAAGTACGAAATTCGATGGCGTACTCGGCAACGGTTCGTGAACCCTGATGCATGGACATGAGCAATTTGGCAGCAGAAGCGGAGCGAGCGGGTACGTCGAATACCGTACGGAAGGAGGCAACGAAACGGGTAAACACGTGAATCACCGGGTCATTCCTCTCCCATAAGGGATTAGCCCAGGCCAAGGCCCTATCAGAGAGCAGCGAGATTAGGAAGCCCACTTTCGCCCTCTCAATAGGGAAAGCGTGAGGTATCAATTCAAAGTAAATCCCCACTTGGTTAAGAAAACCACGACACTGACTCGGTTCCCCCCCAAAGCGCTGAGGAAGAGGGGCAGAACCAGTCATACCTCTGGGTACCGCGGGTTCCGCAACAGATGCAGAGGTAGGTGCAACAACCGGAGCAACAGTGGGAGAGTCCACCGGAGTAACAACTGACCTAATAGCCCCAGGGGTAAGGTGCGCTGTGCGTGCAAGCAGAGCCTGCAACGCCTGAGCGAACTGATCCAACAAGCGATCCTGTTGGTCAAGTCTGGCGAGTAACATAGGGATCGAAGGCGTACCTGCACTGTCAGGATTCATGGCACTTGTGTAATGTCAGGGCAGGAACGCTGGAATGGGCAGGCAGGCCTATGGTACGGTCACGCTGCGACTGACGACAGCCACTACCCACAGACCAGAGTCCCTCAGGGCGCGGAGTCTAAGCCCCAGGCTACCCTTCACCAGGGCCCCTGATGGAGGGGATGGACTTGACGCAGCCTGAGACCAGGTCGCGGCCCCCGAGTGACCCCAGCTGTGATAACGACTGCCGCCAATGGCGTACAGCTGGTGGGAGCTAGATGGGATCACGAGTAGAGTAGTCAGACAAGCCGGGTCAATAACAACGGAGCAGACAGTACTAGACGGTAGGCAAAGAATACTCAGGTCACGGGCCGGGTTCAACAACGGGAGGTCAGATAAAGGGTTAACGCAGAGAGTAGTCTTGTCCAAGCCGAGTCGGTTACCAGGAGAGCAATGGGAACAACACAAGAGCTTGCAACAGGGCAACATACAGGACACAAGTGCAGAGCACACTTGCAGACAGCAGGTTTAAATGTGCTCAACCACACCCTTCTGAGGAGGAGCCGCAGAAGCCTGAAGGCATAAAGGTTCCCACCATGCTTTGCAGAAAACCAAGATGGAGGCCAGCTCATGGAGATGCACAAGCTCTGAAGAAAGGTAGGACCTTGACAGAAATGGAGCGACATCCAGTCTGAGATGTCGTTTAGGAGGTGAGTGATGCGGGCGGAGATAGTGGGGGTGAGGAGAGGGGTGGAGAGGTAAATTTGGGTGTCGTCAGCATAGAGGTGATAATTGAAGCCATGGGAGTGTATGAGTGTGCCCAGGGAGGAGGTGTAGATGGAGAAGAGAAGGGGTCCAAGGACAGAGCCTTGGGGGACCCCAACAGAGAGGGGGAGGGAGGGGGAGGTGGCGCCATTGTAGGTGACGCTGAAGGAGCGTCGGGATAGGTAGGATGAGAACCAGGAGAGAGCGGTATCTCTGATGCCAAGGGAGAGTAGTTTATTAAGGAGGAGGGGGTGGTCGACTGTGTCGAAGGCCGCAGAGAGATCCAGGAGAAGGAGGACAGAGAAGTAGCCCTTGGCTTTGGCGTTTAGTAGGTCGTTAGTGATTTTGAGGAGGGAAGTTTCGGTGGAGTGTAGGGGACGGAAGCCGGACTGTAATGGGTCAAGGAGGTTATTGTCAATAAGGTGGGCACTTAGGCGATCGTAGACTATGCGCTCAAGGAGCTTGGAGGTGAGTGGCAGCAGGGAGATGGGTCTGAGGTTGTTGGGGTCTGCGGGATCCAGGGAGGGCTTTTTGAGGATGGGGGTGATATGTGCGTACTTTAGGGGGGAGGGGAATGCGCCAGTAGAGAGGGAGAGATTGAAGATGTGGGTGAGGGAGCGGATGAGGGAAGAGGGGAGTGACCGGAGGAGTTGAGAGGGGATAGGGTCCAGGGGGCAGGTAGTGAGGCGGGCTTCTGAGAGGACCTTGACGACTTCCTGAGTAGTGACAGGGCTGAGGGAGCGCAGTGCAGGGGGGGTTACGGTGGGCGGGGCCTTGGGAGAGGTGGAGGGCAGTACGGTTGTGAGGGTAGAGGAGGGGGGAGAAGAAGGGGTGACGGGGGTGGGGAGGCTAGGTGGGGAGGTAGATTGTGAGTTGACAATGTCCTTACGGATATCGTCAATCTTGTTACGGAAATGGGTGGCAATCTCGTGGGCGGTGAGTGAGGTACTGAGTGGAGGAGGGGGGGGGGAGAGAGCAGGGAGTTGAAGGTAGAGAAGAGTCGGCGAGGGCAGGAGGAGAGGGTGTTGATTAGGTTAACAAAGTAGGCCTGCTTGGCTGCGTGGAGGGAGGAGGTGTAAGTGAGGAAGGCAGATTTGTAGAGGGAGAATGCGTGAGGGGACCTGGTTTTGCGCCACAGTCTCTCCAGTGCGCGACTGCGACGTTTGAGGCGTTTAGTGCTGTCATTCCGCCATGGTTGAAGCGGCCTAGGTTTGAAGATGCGTGTGGTTAGGGGTGCTAGAGAGTCTAGGGCAGCTGACAGTGAGTCGTTGTACAAGGTGGTGGCTATGTCAGGACATGACAGTGGGAGGATGCTGTCGTGTAGGCGGTCGGCGGCTGAGTGGAGGGGGGACAGGTTCAGGTTGCGGAGATTGCGGCTGGTGATGGTTTGGCGTTTTTGGGGGGGGAGAGTTGGGGGAAGGGGAGATGGAGAACGTGATGAGGTGGTGGTCAGAGAGAGGGAAGGGGGTGTTAGAGAACTGGTTGAGGGTACAGAGGTGGGAGAAGACGAGGTCCAGGGTGTTCCCCCCGATGTGGGTGGAGGATTGCGTGTGCTGTGTGAGCGCGAAGGAGGAGGTTAGGTGGAGGAATTGGGAAGTGGCCGGGTTGTTGTCGTTGATGGGGATATTGAAGTCCCCGAGGATGATGGTCGGTATACAATATGTCACAAGTTAGCCTGAAATTTGTTGTTAGTGTTCTTACCTCCTTGCTGCAGAGCTGTTCCTGATCCCTTTCACATGTGTTTTTGTCTGTGCTCACCTATGGGCGTCGTCTGCTGTTCTCTGAGTTTTATTCCCTGTCCTTCCATCACTTCCTGGCCCACCTTCTTGTTTGCCTGGCTATATAAGACATGCTCAGTCTAGGCCACTTTTCCTGAGCAACTTCTTAGTTGTTGGAGCTCTTGTGTGTTGCTATTGCCTGTGTCCTGCATTGACTATTTGTGTATCGATCCCGGCTTTGTTCTCTGACTGTGCTTGTTTCCCGCCAGTCCTGACCTCAGCTAGTCTATCGGAATTCCGTTTGTCTCCTCTCATTGTACTCTGCTCCCGCGAGCAGACCCCTCATCCTCAGCTGGGCGTACCTGGGGGCCGCAACCTGGTCCCAGCTTGCTGCAAGTCCATTCCCACCATCAGGAGCTCTGGTGAAGAAGCAGGGTGAGGCTTAGACTCCGCGCCCTGGGGAACCCCAAGTTGACTATTGTCTTGGAAATTCGCTTTAACGAATTTCTCCTTACCGTGAGTACTCGCAGTTGGATGCGCAGAAATCCCCCATAAAGCTGTGCGAATCTCGCTTACCACGACTGCAGCCAAACTACACGATTCCTGCCTATCCAAATACTTTGGTTCTGTTGAATTTGTGGGTGATGGAGCTCCGTTACCCTAGAATGATCACACGACACTCTAAGGCTGGTTGCAATCCACATAAGGGCCGGCTTTAGGCTCCGCTCTCTGTTTTTATTAAAAATACACACATGCCCCCCACATGAATAAAGTCAATCCCTCCCACCGAACAATACAATGGGGATTGCCTATACAGAGGATATACATTCCAATTGGAGCATAGCCTTTGCTATTATCTATCACTGGTCCTCCCCCATGAACCTTCTGAGGTCAGCAGACTTCCTCCCCTTCCCCCCTATGAGCCATCTGAGGTCATATTTCCTGTCCTACTAGCTTCTATTGGTATGTAAATTTCTCTGCACAAGCACTCCCTAAAAATATCAGTCTGTACCTGGATGGGCCCGATACGATCTTTATTAAAACACATCCATCCAAGGTACAGTTTCAAGTTGGTAATGGGTTGTAAGATATGCATAAGCCTACACGTGGAGTTCACACCGCTTGCGCATTGCGTTATGAAGCCCACGTGGTACCATGCTGCTGATATGTGGATACAGGCCCACGGTCTACTGACAGCAGCATTCGCATGGAATGCCGTGGTGGTATACACGCCGGTCTATAAGCGCAGATCTGCCATCTCATCCATTACCAAGCCGAGTACTGTAATACATACATTGTACATGCGCATGGCCCAATTGCAGCCTTCAGAGCTTTAATTAAGCCACACGAGAGACATATGAATAACACGAATACATGACACATTTAAAGTTCGACCAACAATACAAAATTTCCATGACATTCCCTCCTGTTTTATCATATTCTCCTCGTGTCCCTTCTTGATCTTCTTCAGCTTGATGGGTGTAGTCTCAAACTTCAAAGAGTTCCTGTAGTTGTCCCTGAGAATAAAGCTCCATGGGGTACCTGAAACAACAAGACCCGACGCAGACTCGACGCAAACAGGCTTGATTGAAGCGATGATCCTCAAGAGCGTTGGAACCTTCACTACAGGAAGGCTCTTGCAAAAACCACAAACAGACTTGTGGTATGAATAAAGCTTGTGATCCCACGGTGGTCTGGGGAGATCCAGCAACAGATTCTCAAATTGCCCCTGCAGACGGGGCCACACAAGGCTGGTCTCGACCCAGACAGTTTTCCAAATCGCAGACACAAACCATGATGAGGCTTGAAGCTTGCTTGAAGGTCTTGGAGAATGTGGTCTTCAGAGAGATAAATTAGAGGGAAGCCAGGACGTAATCTGTAGAGAAGGTGGATGGTTGGTGAGGTCTTCCTCCGATCAGTGGTTGGAGTGGGATCCCAGGAGCGGGCATGGAGATGTGGTCGGCTGCCCGAGCTTGGTTTACACGGTCGATGAGGCAACAGGAACATCTCACCGCGGCATATAAAAGGCAGATGAAAAAGAGAAGCATCAGGATATACACTCCCACTTCCTTCAACCAAGATCCGATGGAGAACAGGAAATCTCCCAATCCTCCCAAACCCTTGAACGGATTCCAACCCTCACTAGCTATAGCTCTAGCTTTTCCCTGTAGTTCACTAACTTTGTCCATATGGGCCTGGACCTTGTCATCGGTGTCTTCTATCCAAGTACAACAATCCTCTCCGATGAACTCACAGAACCCCCCTTTGGCGGCTAAAAGATAATCAAGGGCCATCTTCTCCTGAAGCACTAAAATTCCCATCTGCCGTTGTTCTTGGGCAATTTCTCTGACAGCCTCTACGGTCTCGTTAAACATACTATCCACGATGACAGAAAAATTGTTCAGGCGCTTCATAAGTTCTATTCCCCATCCTGTCCATGAGGGGAACCAAGCCCATGCCTGGTCGCCCTCAGAGAACAGTTCCCTGCGAACTCTCCCTGCCATCCTTACCTTCTTGTGGACCATCAACTCTTCATGGTCCATCACTACATAGGATGCGGGGACTAGCTTTATGAGGGCACACGAACCTTTCGCGTTCTGGGGAAATGTTCTATAGGCTGCCGAACCACACAGAAAATAGTATGGACCTGTCAGAGCAGAACAGGAGGAGTTCCTCGTTCGGCCTCTGGTACTGAGCAACAGTTGCACAGACTGGGGGATTGCTCCCTCAGTCTGCACATCACATCCGTCCTTCCAACACACGTGGTCTGGTCGGTCAGTGTGGTTACTCAGAAAGGAAGTCTGGTTAGTCAGATTGACAGTTATACCTCCCTCGCAGGTGGTAGTCCCAACAAACTTGTTACCTGTGCCAAAGCTGATGTTAAAGCACACCTGAGGGCTGCCTAGCTGCCCAGTTACCCATAATGGACTGACGAGGGCCCTACAGGAGCTAGAGCTAATATTGGTGCTGAAACTGATGTTACCTGCTAAAAATGTGTCATTAAGTTCTACCGACAAATGTCTACGTGGGGGCTGACCAGGGGTCCCTTGCTTTTTCATGCCGACGCGGATGTCATATAGGGCATGAACAGCGGCCATTGCGGACATGTGATGACTGGGTGGGGGCTTAGAGCATACCCAACAGTTGGTTTTGTTGGCGGTTCTGGCTAAACGTATGTGCATTTTAAATAAAAGGTTGGGGTATCTGCCATCTTTTCCTCCGTTCACACACATGTAAGACATACAAACAAAAAGAAAAAGGAAAATGACACCCCTCATTCTCTGGTGTAGCTGAGAAGCTTCTTGTAGTGGCTTGCGTGCACCCAGTTGTCTCGTCCCTCGAGCTTGAGTGAGGTAGGTGTCGTCAGCTGGACTTGGTATGGTCCGGTGAACCGTGGCTCGAGTCCGGTTCTTTGATGTTTCTTTAGGACGACCCAATCACCTGGCTCAATAGAAAGAACACCTGTTATTGTATTTGGATCGGGGAGCGATTCGCGAACCCGATGGTGTATCTTCTGCAGCTCCCGTTGCAGAGATTGCACATAACCTGTAAGCTGTGAATGCAAAGACGACAACTGTTGAGGAAAGTACAACCCTGTTTTGGGAGGTCCCCCAAACAACACCTCGTAGGGTGACAGCCCATGTGGTTGCCGAGGGGCATTCCGGATGGAATAGAGGGCAATGGGGAGACACTCAGGCCAAGGTTTTTGGGTATCGGAAGACGTTCAACCTTACCGCTACTCTCGGGGTGATACGGGGTGTGTCGCCGCTGACTCCAGTTCCACCAAAGAAATGCAGTCGTGTCCTTTGGAAGAGAGATTAGTAGTGGACAAAGAAGACATGTTAGCAGAAGAGGTGTTAGTATTGTTAGTCGTGTTGCAAAATTCAGCACTGTCATTGCTGTCCTCCCCCCCTTCTCATCTTCCGACACAGGAAGAAGAGAAGCTGGGTTAAGAATAGTGCATCGTTTGATAGTGAGGTTAGTAGGGGTTAGGAGGGTTTTCCCCTGAGAGGGGTACCTTGCCTTGGATGTCCTGTTTTCGCAGGACCGTTCTTGCTGCACCGGTGTCAGTGAGGCAAGGGAGGGGATATTTTAATTCCTCTAGAAAAAGATGGATCTGGGCCGACACCGATTTGTCAACTTCCTATGAGAATTCATAGGAGTTACTTACCATGGTGGTCATAGGGGCGGAGGACTCATCAGGAATGAACTGCCACCGACCTTTAGGTAATTGGGGACAGCTCCTCCTCATGTGCCCCGTTTGGTGGCACTGGAAGCACCTGGGTGGGGGCCTATCCTTCCTGTGACCCAGATCCCTTGGTTTTTCGTGTGGGGTCTGGGACATAAGAACTTTGGCCTTGTCTTGTTTTCTTCTATCCATTTCCCTCTCTATTGCCGCAAGAGTGGAAAGGATAGCAGGGATAGACATCTCATTATATTCGGGTCGGGCCAGAACCAGCCTTTCCCGAATTTTAGTATCGATGCCTTCCAAAAATTTGGCCCGCAACAGAATGTGCGTCGCGGTCACCTTTACCCCTTCAGTTGGAGCATCAGGTCCAACTTCCAGATCTGCATCCAGTGCCGTCTGCTTGAGACGGCGCCAGAAGCAGGCGCTTTCCTCATTAGGACCCTGGGTGAGCTTCATCATGTCCGTAGTAGAGGTAGCACCATACATTTCTGGAAGCTTTGCCTTTAGCTGTGTACAGAACTCTTTGCCCCCTGAAGTCATCTCCTCATGCGTGGTTATAGAGCACCCTGCAATCACTGTACTGGCCACTTCCATGCCCACCTTTGCCCGTAGGATCTGTGCACAATCTGACCCGCTCATACCATAGCTGAACTGGTTTTGTCCAAACATTCGAGCAAATCCTCTCGGATTGACTCGATAGTCCGGGAGCTCAGCCAGAATAGTGCGGATCTCTGCCGGGGTGAAGGGGACATGCCAAACTACCCGTTCCCCTAAAGTCCGTTCCCCCCGTGCATTGGGAGGACCTTCAAATTGCTGCACCCTGACTGGATAGGCCTCGGTCCGGGAAGAGTGCAAGGGCTGACCCAGCATCATCGGTGGGCTTAGATTAACCACCTCGCTTACTGCACCTTCAGGTTTGAGGTCCCTCAGATCAGGGTATAGCTGGGGGGCAGGGGTCTGATCAGTGGTTCGTAGCGCTTTGATGCAATCCGCCCTGTTTTTTAACCGGGTGTCTATTCCCCTTGATTCACAGATAGTCTGCAAATCGGTTGTTGAGAAGGCTTCATAGTTGGAAACAGAAGGAGCTGGGGTGAAGCAGGGAGAAGGGAGAGGTAGAGGCAGAGGCTGAGGCATAGAGACAGAAGACACAGAAGGTATGTCAAGAGTGACGTCACTAACAGAAGAGACAGGTGCAGTTATACTTATCTCAGCCACTGTTGGTTGTTGGGGAACCCCAGCAGACCCTGATCCTGCCTGCCTTAGTAGAGTCAGCCCTGAAAGAGCTTCTTCCACCTCTGACACTGGATCCTCCTGTTTTATTCCCTCTGGAGGCCAGGTATACATCACCTGGTTCTTCCGGACAGACACCAGTCTATGTATGCCCTGCCTCCCTAATTGGATTGACCTGTGAAGCCATAGCTGTGCGATCTCTAGTTCTGACGCCTGCATCCGTGGTTCAAATTCAGAGATGAATTTTTCCCACCTCCATGCGTCAAATGTACCTTCCCGGGGAATTTCCCATCTGGTACCCTTCGACCATTTATTCCACCTTTTGAGGGGTTCTGTAGACTTCCCCCCCAAACTCACCTTCATCAGTTGTGCAGCTGTCCTTACCCTGAAGAGGGCTGGTTCCCCCTCTCTCTTCATGGACTGACTACTGCCCATCGTGACTAGTCACTGGTATATATCCCGCGTCCGGGTACCTGTTTACCCCCTGGAGCACTCGGTGGGATCCTACCGAGAGGCCTGATTCCACCACTTTCCCAGCACAGCGTAATTTATGTGATACTTATCGATCACCCGAAGCGCATCAAGTGGCGGTCAGACTGAGAGCACACCTCCCACTCCCACAGCGCAATTTGTGTGATCCTGACCACCCGAAGTGTTTGTGGTGACCAGGACTTCCCTGGACCGCCCACTCGCACAGCGTAATTTATGTGGTTCTCATCACCCACTGTGTTTGGCAGGCCACACCGCACAATGATGAAAGTGGCTTTTCTCTCCCTGCACACAGTAGCTAACACAAGTCAAAACAAAAAGAGGGGTTCTTGGATGTTACTTAGGGGTCACTGGTTGGGCAGAAACCTGCTAACTGACCTTTAGGAAATTTGTGTAAAGAAAAAAAAAACTTTCCTAATACACACAGAAAAACCCTTTTTCAACCTGAAAAACTGTTAAAAAGGACAAAGTGGATCCTTATGAAAAACACGGGACGTTTCACAGTAAAACAATTACACAGAGGTAAACCGAAAAACTGCGCCAAAAGTAACCTTGTTGCTGACGCAAAAATCACTCCTATCAGCACCGCTAAACGATCCACGTTATACACGCAATCTTCACTGCAACCACCTAGAACCGTTTACACAAAAAGTCTGCTGGACGTGAAACACGCGACACAGCAGCTTAAAACAAACCCGCTTTACAATAAGGAACTATTTTTAACAGGAAAAACACAAGAAAAACATAATCACTATACAAGAAATCTATGTGCAAAAACCCAGACTTCACCGCGCTCATTAAATGTGGAACACGTGAAGGGAAAACTCGCTTAATACACTTTAAATTGGCTGGCAATACGCAAATTTAAAGCTAAAAGCAAACAAATGAAACTGTAAAAAATTTGGATTAAAAAACACAATATGGGTCAAATGCATATAGGAAACTTCATGCACATTGCATAGAGATTACTGCACATTTGGTAGCCAACAAAATGGCCACCAAACAAAAGGAGTCCATGTGGTTTAGTCAAGAAAATGACCCCCCACAGAGGAGCACATGGCAGATACTAGAATGACCCCCCACAGAGGAGCACATGGCAGATACTAGAATGACCCCCCACAGAGGAGCACACGGCAGACTCTAGCCTCAAAATTGCCTCTTACATAAAACAGACTTTTAGACAGAACATACACTGGACAATTACACAACAATATGAAGCACACATACAACACAATTTGGGCACAATCACAGAACGGACATAAAACACCAACATATCACACTAACATGCACATGTAACAGAAAGGACCCCCTGCTGCATGCTTGCTGGGAGCAGTAGTACACATTGTACAGATCACATACACACAGAGATCTTACAACAGTTAACAATTAACCTAAGCCTTTCAGCACTGTAATAATTACCTCACGTGGAGGGGGGTAAAGCAATCACCACAGTACCTACAGCCCACAAATACTTACCTAACACTATGCAACAACTTTTACCCACTAAAACATATACCCGTTTAATTTTTGGTTGGAAGATTTTTAAACTTGACCAAATCCAGCCAACCAAACCCACCCCCCCTGCTGCTCTCAGCAGAGACAAACCCTCGTCTTTTCACCCACAAATCAAGAGTTTAGGACAAAAAATGAGGTCCTTACCAAGCGGTATTTCTTGTTAGCTAACAGAGAGCGAAATCAGCCACACGAACACGCAAAAAGCGATCCTCTTAATGGCAGAGAGACCTGAAATGTGCCGGCATACTTTTTGCTAGTTCATGATGGCCATTCCCCCCTCGTTCTAGGTTAGCTACGCAAGAATACGCGTTAGTATCCACCAGGCTCGCCAAACTGTCTTGGAAATTCGCTTTAACGAATTTCTCCTTACCGTGAGTACTCGCAGTTGGATGCGCAGAAATCCCCCATAAAGCTGTGCGAATCTCGCTTACCACGACTGCAGCCAAACTACACGATTCCTGCCTATCCAAATACTTTGGTTCTGTTGAATTTGTGGGTGATGGAGCTCCGTTACCCTAGAATGATCACACGACACTCTAAGGCTGGTTGCAATCCACATAAGGGCCGGCTTTAGGCTCCGCTCTCTGTTTTTATTAAAAATACACACATGCCCCCCACATGAATAAAGTCAATCCCTCCCACCGAACAATACAATGGGGATTGCCTATACAGAGGATATACATTCCAATTGGAGCATAGCCTTTGCTATTATCTATCACTGGTCCTCCCCCATGAACCTTCTGAGGTCAGCAGACTTCCTCCCCTTCCCCCCTATGAGCCATCTGAGGTCATATTTCCTGTCCTACTAGCTTCTATTGGTATGTAAATTTCTCTGCACAAGCACTCCCTAAAAATATCAGTCTGTACCTGGATGGGCCCGATACGATCTTTATTAAAACACATCCATCCAAGGTACAGTTTCAAGTTGGTAATGGGTTGTAAGATATGCATAAGCCTACACGTGGAGTTCACACCGCTTGCGCATTGCGTTATGAAGCCCACGTGGTACCATGCTGCTGATATGTGGATACAGGCCCACGGTCTACTGACAGCAGCATTCGCATGGAATGCCGTGGTGGTATACACGCCGGTCTATAAGCGCAGATCTGCCATCTCATCCATTACCAAGCCGAGTACTGTAATACATACATTGTACATGCGCATGGCCCAATTGCAGCCTTCAGAGCTTTAATTAAGCCACACGAGAGACATATGAATAACACGAATACATGACACATTTAAAGTTCGACCAACAATACAAAATTTCCATGACACTATCTACAAGGGCTCACTACCACAGGTGCTGACAGTGTACATCAGAGAAAAAGAGAAGAGCTAAAAGATCTTATGGAACAAGAAACGAGGAGGAATTTCAATAAGCTTTCCAAAGAAAAATATCAGTGGGGGAATAAACCAGGAAAATATTTAATGAAAAAATTAAAGGAAAAGAAATCAAAGAATTTTATAGAAAAAATTAAAGATGAAACAGGAGAAATGGTGCATTCCAACACTGATATTGCTAACATGTTTCAAAAACATTACAGCAGGTTGTATGATGTAAATTCTAAGAACCAGAAATAAACAGAGGAAGAAAAGAAGGAAAAAAGGCAGATATATTTAAAAAAAGCCACTTTGCCAAGATTGTCAGAATCAAAGTTATTAGCCTTAGAAAGAGCTATCTCGAAAGAGGAAATTATTACGGCACTGAAGAGTATGGCTGCAGGAAAGAGTCCAGGATCTGATGGATATACTATGGGATATTATAAGAAATTTAAAGAATTTTTGGTTCCTAACATATGTACATATATGATCGTGTTAGGAGAGGGGTTGAAATGAGAGAAGAATTGCTGTAAGCATATATAACAATTATACTTAAAGAAGGGAAGGATGGCTCACAGTGTGCCAGCTACAGACCTATATCACTATTAAACATAGACACAAAACTATACGCTAAAGTACTAGCAACTAGGATGAAAGAGCTGATGCTGGAGTGGATACATTTAGATCAAGTGGGATTCATTGCTGGCAGAGAAGGAAGGGTGAATGGTCTGTGATCACTGCTTCTTCTACAGAAATCAAGGAGAGAGAAGTTGCTGACGATAATCCTGTCGATTGATACTGAAAAAGCTTTTGACCGGGTAGACTGGGGATTCATGATAGAGACGTTAGAGGCATTAGGATTAGGGCCCACAATGTTAAAATGGATAAAAGAGCTTTTTAGTAGCCCGTCAGCAGCTATAAAGGTTAACGGGTCCCTTTCACTGTTTTTCAAAATGTATAATGGTACAAGACAGGGATGTCCACTTTCCCCTTTGTTATTTGTAATATCCCCGGAACCACTATTAGCGATGGTAAGAAAGAGTGCAAATGTAATAGGAATTAAGATAGACGACTTGGAACATAAGGTAGCAGCGTACGCAGATGACATGCTGTTTTATATTATGAATCCTAGATTAACCTTACCTAACTTAATGAGATTATTAAAATGCTATGGAGAGTTTTTTTTTTGTTTTTTTTTTAAGTCCGCAAACGTGCAAACTACAACGAAAAACCCGTAAGTGTTCCACAAAAAAGTGCAAGTGCCAAAACACCACACAAAAAGTGCACTTAGGGGTGTGCTTTGTCCTACCCCCGAAGGGGTTGGACCACTACCCTGATCCCCCGGGGCACGAAGCTCCTGACAGGGACAAGGTTCCCATTTGGTCCTCCTGGCCAAAAGGCCTGGTGGACCACCGTTCCTTATGCCCAGCCGAAGCCGGACATCCAGTACTAGGCCAGGGGGTTCTCCCGAAGAGAAAACCCCCTAGGGACAGGGGAGGAAGGAACCAAAAGGCCACACATCCTCCCCCTAGACTTTAGGGCAGGCCCGAGGACCCACACCCTCCATCATGTGAAGAAAACACACACATAAGTAAAAAGTGACAAACGTGGGAGTGTAAAAATAAATAAATAAATAATAAATGAATCTATAAAAATAATAAAAAAGTGGTACCATGCCAAATTGTGCACAGACCAGGCCCTGAGGCCCGTAGCAAAAATTGCCCTGGTCCTAGCCAAAAGGCTTGGTCCTTAGGGCGCTGTGCAAAAAGTTGTAAAAACAGTGACCATGTGCCATGTTCACACAGTGGGGTCCCACACCCAGGTGTTACTAGTGGCACCCCTGAGAGCGTCTACTCAGGGGGCACCGAGTTTGCAGACTTTCTGCCTCCTCAGCCCCTGGCCAGACCAAGGTAGATCCGTCCAAATCAGGAGGTACTGGGTCTTTCCAGTTTTCCCCGGAGGAATTACTCCCAGGGCCCCAGCATAACGTGTGGCGCTCCCCGGTTTCTGTCCCTCCGGTACTAGCCTTCCGGACCCCCATCATACCAGTGAGGGTACTATACAACAGCCATCCCCGCAAAGCTAGAATGGCCGGGAGCACCCCCACTGGACACTGATAAGAACAGATACTACACTTGATCTTAGCCAAAAGGCCGAGAAGCGATGCTATGGAGAGTTATCAAATCTGAAAATTATATATATATAAAATGAAGGAGTTTTTAAAACATCCAAAAGATATCTGGAAGCAGCCAGAGTATAAAGAGTAGAGTAGGGAGAGTTTAATTGAGTGGTAGTAGTGTAGAAGGTAAGTGAGAGAGGAGGCATGAGAAGAGGGAGGTAAATATAGACAGAAGAATATAGGAGGAACTAGAAGTAAACAAAATGGAATATGGGCAGGGAAAATTTAATGGGGGGGATGGTGGGAAGGGAATAGGTAAATGTATGCAAAAACTTTTGAATTGATTGATATAATGTTAATTTTTGTAGTTAAAAATGAATAAAAGATTAAAAAAAAGAAGATGCCAACACATCAACCCTATAGAACTTAGGAAACGCGTGCAGAGATGACCAGGTCACCGCTGTGCAAACTCGAGAAACAGGTGCCTGATGTCGGAATGTCCAGGAGGCACTAACTGCTCTAGTGGAGAAAGCCATAACCTAGTAGGGAGGATCCTGCCCCTTAATGGCATAGGCCTGTACAATTGTCTGCCAAATCCAACAGGAAATAGTGGCAGAAGAGGCTGCCAGGCTCTTCTTTGGACCATCCATAAGAACAAAGAAAGAACTGGACCTCCGAAATACAGCCATTACTAAAAGGTACATGTGAACCGCGCAAACCACATCCAGGTAGTGCAGGGTCACCTCTTTAGGGTGCGTAGGTCTAGGACACAGGGAAGGAGGGACAATATCCTCATTCAAATGAAAATCTGGCACCAACTGTGGTAGAAAAGAAAGGGGAGGTCAATGTACCACCTTCTCCTTGTGCAAAACCATATAAGGCAGCTTACAGGACAAAGACGCCAACTCTGACACCCCACGTGGAGAAGTGATAGCGACAAGGAAGGCAACTTTTTGCGAAAGTGAAAGCAAGGGTATATCCTGAATGCTCTCAAAGGAAGGCTTCTGAAGAACAGCACCAAATTCAAATCCCACGGTGGCAAAGGGGAGTGCATGGGGGGACCACGTGACAAACCCCCTGAATGAAAGTGCAAACCAAAGAATGTGCAGACAAGAGTCGCTGAAAGAAAACAACCAGAGCAGAAACTTGACCCTTGATCATACTCAACGCAAACTACTGATCCACACCACGCTGGAGGAAGGCCAACACCCAAGCCACAATGAAGGAACGAGGATGGAACCCCAAGGCCTCACACCAACCAATATACGCTCTCCAGGTGTGATGATAAATCTTCCGGAAGGTAGACTTATGGGCCTTTTACACAGTCAGGATCACTGAGCCTGATAACCCCCTGTCCTTCAGAACCTGGTTCTCAATAGCCAGGCCATCCAATCCAGCGATGGTAAGGCAAGGTGGAAGACCGGCCCTTGAGACAAAAGGGACTTCCCAAAGAGGCAGCCTCCAAGGATCATCTGCCACCACGTCGACGTACCATGAACGACAAGGCCAGGCTGGATCCACGAGGATGACCAGGATCCCTTCAAACTCTATCCTGCGTAGTAGACGAAAAATAAGACAGAGGTGGGAGAAAGCATAGATGAGAGTGTACTGATCCCACTGCACCACTAGCTCATCTGTTGTGTCCACCAGGGGATCCAACAATCTTCCCACGAACTGTGGAACCTTCTGATTGAGGCAGAAAGCCATTATATTCATGCTCGGTGTCCCCCAGCAAATGCAGAGCTGATGGAATACCTCTGGATGTAGGAACCACTCGCCTCACCCAGTGTCTGATGATTGAGATAATCCGCTTGCCAGTTTTTGACACCTGGAATGTGTGATAGACATACGCTACTGCATTGGTGTAGTCCAACTGAATCCTGGTCGGCAGACCTGACAGGCAATCCGTTTAATGTGCCAGTGGCAACCTGATCGCCCAAAGCTCCAGGATGTTGATAGGTAAACAAGTTTCCTCTGGAGTCCAGCGACCCTGAGCCAAGTCTCAATCCCAGGACTCCTCCCCAGCCCAATAGGCTGGCATCTGACCACCATCCAAATGGGGGGGACAGACTTCCTGGTCAGTAGAGCAGGAGACCTCATCCACCAAAGAAGGGAGGCCCTGATCGACAGTTCCAGGTGAATCTGAATGTCCAAGTAGATGGAAGCCCTGTTCCATTTTGATAGGATTTCCCTCTGCAGAGTTCTCGATTGAAATTTGGCATACAGAACCGCTTCGAAGGTAGCCACCATCAGGCCAAACATCCACAAGCAAAAACGCAGGAAGGGCCAACTGTAGGCCAAGAGCTGCCGGACAGCCGACCAGAGCTTCAAAAGTTTTTCTGACAGAAGGAAAACCTTGGCTGGTTCCAAATGAAGGATCAGCCTCAGATACTCCAGGCATTTGGCCGGGGTCAACACCGACTTTCTGAAGTTCAGGATCTACCAGAAGTCCCAAAGAGAACGCATGGTGGTCTCCACACTGTCTAGTAGGGACTTGTGAGTCTCCGCACGCAAGAGCAAATCATCCAGGTAGCCAATCACCGCGATCCCCCATTGTTCCAGTAACGCCAAGACCAGGGCTAGGACCTAGGTAAACACCTAGAGGGCAGAAGCTAGACCAAAGGGGAGTGCCACAAATTGATAATGCTCATCCCCAATGACAAAACATAGGAAGCGCAGATGCCACTCACAAATGGGGATGTGCAGGTAAACGTCCTTGATGTCCAAGGAGGCCATGAACTTGTGAACCCACACAAAGGTAGTTAGGGCCTTAAGAACCAGGATCGGGTGAACTCCGTCTGCCTTGGGAACTGTGAAGAGATTGGAGTAAAAACCTCGACAATGCTCCAAGTCAGGCCCGGGACAATCACTCTGCGGTGGAGCAGTTCCTGCACAGCCCTGTACAGGGCCTGTAGGTTCTTGAAAGCCGCCTCCGAAAAGATAGTCACCCTGAAAGGGCAGGTCCGCCAAGGTCTTTTTGGAAATCTAATCCACCGACCAACACTTGAGACAAAGAACCCGCCACAGCACCACAGCTGAGACGAACAGTTTAGAGAGAAGTGGAGCTGCATCAAGGGAGGTGTCGCAAGCATACTTCAATCCCTGGACCAACTGATCCATCAGTTCCACATATGCTTGGGGCAACTGACTAGAAGTTAAGGCTTGTTGCAGAGCCTAGGCCCATTCAGTCAGTGTCTGGGATACCAAGCCCATAGCCAACACTTCCTCAGTGCCGGTAGTGAACATAGAGCGGGCTACCGCCTCCTCCCTGCAGAATCCTTAAAAGAGGGATATTCCTTCACCGGGATCAACATGGCCTTATTATGCCTGGAGATGGGTGGATCCAACACTTGCGGACAGGTCCACTTCTTCACCAGGGCATCCTCAAAAGGGCAACACACTGCGAAGCGTTTGGGGAGTACAAACGGACGCTTCGGCCGAATCCAATCCTTATAGACAAATTTGTCAAAATACTCAGGGTAAGGGAAAAAACCTTGGCAGCCTCAGAAAGCCCCCTGTTAGCCCCAGATTCACCTACACCACACCGCAGGAGAGGAGGGGAGGCAGGTTGAGAGGGGGCCCAACACTACCAGGGCATGGTTAACACACAGGCACCCGGCCCAAGCCCATGCCATCACTGAGACTGGCAGCGACCCCCCCTGCCAGGTCATCTAGGGTGTTGCTGCATGGGGGGGTTGGGGGGAGAGTAGGGTGAGAGGGGACCCCGTAGGATCGACCACCCCAGGGAGCACCCTCTGGACTAACTCTCCCAGGCCTAGTGGATGGAAGGGAGGTGGAGTTGGAATCCTCCTATACCCTCGAACCACTTTTCAGGTCCTTCATTCACCTTCCTTTCTATCTTTCTCCTCATTTGAAGCTAACTGTATTTGTCTATTCTCTCCAGATTCTTTGAGAACTGCTGTCATCTATCGGCCTCCTGGAACAGTATCAAGCTTCCTTGATGACTTCTCTCTTCCTTGATGACTTCAACATCCCTATTAATATTAATACTCCTGCTACTTCTAAACTTTTGAGCCTAATCTCCCCTTTTGACCTAAAACAATGGATACACGCCTCTACTCACTCTGAGTAAACTGCCTTGACCTTGTATTCTCCTACCTATGCACTCTGTGCAACCTCTCCAACATTCACTTTCCACCCTCTGATCACTACCTTATTAGCCTGACTCTCTCCTTGTCTTCCTCCTCCCTGCCTTCCAACTGCTTAACAGTTACCCATAGAAACCTTCGCCATCTTAACCCTTCTCATCTTTTTTTCTGCAACAGATTGTCTCTATGACAAAAGCTTAGCCCTGTCCTGCCCCAACCTGGCAACTTCTGTCTACAAAAGTTCACTGTCATCCACCCTGGACACAGTGCCCCCTTACTAAACACAGAATCAGGCCCCAATGGCTACAACCTGGCAAACAGACAATTCCAGATGCCTCAAAAAATGTAGCTGCACTCATGAGCATCTGTGCCGTAAGACTAAGTCCCAGCAAGACTTCAACAAAACAATTCCTGCCTGCACACTGCCAGACAAACCTATTTTATCACTCTCATTAACACCCTCTCACACAGTCCCCGTCAACTTTTTTCTGCCTTTAACCCCTTCACGCCAGCGCCTCCCAGCCCTTTAAGGGTTTCAGAAGTAGGGAGGCGGGGTTTAGGGTCATGTGACTGCTGTGACACGCCGTGACGGCAGTCACATGATCGGGAAAGCTCACATGTCCATGAGTACCGGACATGTGTGCTGGGAGCGCGCAGGGCGCGCGCTCTCAGCACATATGTTCTTTTTTAATAGAACTCAAATGTGCGGCCGCTCGGCGTCTAGGCCCAGATGCCGGGAGGCCGTACATTTGCGTTCGGCCGGCATAAAGACGTTAAGCCTCTGCTTCGTCCTTTGTTACCTCCACCAACTAACTCACTCACTGCCCAAGAGATTGCCAATCACTTCAAAAATGAAATTGATACAATTTGTGACAAGATCTCCACCTTACAGATATCTCCTTCATCTTACACTCCTTGTCCACCAGCACAATCAATACTTCATTTAACCCAGCTACTATAGAAGACGCCACTGAACTTTTTTTCTCACACCTACCCAACCACCTGCCCCCTGGACCCTGTTCCCTTGAAAAAACTTCGGTCACCCTCTGACTCTATCCTACACTCTTTGCCTCATATCCTCAATCTCTCCTTTTCTACTGGCATCTTCTCCAACCCTTTAAAGCATGTGCTAATCACCCCCATACTTAAAAAGGCCTCACTGGACCCGACCAATGTTAACAACCTACAACCCATCTCCTTCCATTTTGCCTCCAAACTTCTTGAATGTCTAGTCTGAGCTGCCACCTTATTGAGAATAACCTTCTTGATCCCCTTCAGTCTGGATTTTGCCCGCAACACTCCACAGAAACTGCTCTCTTAAAACTCACAAACTACTTATTAACAGCTAAAACCAATATTCACTATTACGTACTCTTACTCTTGGATCTCTCTGCTGTGTTTGATACAGTTGACCACTCCCTCCTCCTCAAAAAACTCTATTTCCTTGGTCTTCGTGACTGAACCCTCCGTTGGCTTACATCTTACCTATCTCACTGCACCTTCATTGTCTCTTACAACTCTACTTCCTCCTCTCCTATTCCTCTTTCTGTCAGGGTCCTCCAAGGTTCTGTCCTTGGACCTCTCCTATTGTTTATCTTCCCTGGGTCAGCTGATAGCTTCCCATGGCATCCAATACAATTTCCACGCTAGTGATACACAAATCTTTCTCTCTACCCCTCAGCTCACTCCATCAGTTTTCTCACATATCACTGATTTACTAACAGACATATCAGACTGGAAGTCACGCCACTTCCTCAAACTCAATCTATCCAAAACTGGCCACATAATATTTACTCCATCATGTGCCCCTCCCCCTGACTTTTGTGTCAAGATCAATGGCACAACTATCAGTCCATCCCTGCATGCCAGGGTGCTAGGTGTAACCCTTGGTTCTGAACTATCATTTCAGGCCCACATCTAGTCCCTGTACAAATCATGCGGCCTCAACCTCCGCAACATCTCCAGAATACGCCCCTTTTTAACCAACTACACCACACAGATCCTAATTCACTCCCTGGTTATCTCTCGTCTGGACTACTACAACTCTTTGCTCATTTGATTACCTTTACATAGGCTATCCCCTTTTCAGGCCATCATGAATATTGCTGCCAGACTTGTCAACCTTACCAACCATTCAGTGTCTGATACCCCTCTCTGCCTATCAATCCACTGTTACCCAACAAATTAAATTCAATATTCTAACAATGCGCAAAGCCATCCACAACTCAGCCCCAGCTGCATCACTAACCTGGACCCAAAATACCAACCAAATCGTTCTTTGTTCCCATCAAGACCTCCTGCTCTCTAGCTCCCTTGTCACCTCCTCCCATACTGCTCTCCAGGACTTCTCCCAAGGATTTCCCATCCTATGGACTCCTTACCCCAAACTGTTCGACTTTAGACAATCCCTAAAAACCCTTCTCTTTAAAGAAGCCTATTCTGCTTCTAATACACTGTGTTTTTACTTTCTCCATCAGCTCATCCCCCACACTTATTACCTTTTGTATCACTTGACCCTCCCTCTTAGATTGTACGCTCTAAGGAACAGGGCCCTTTGATTTCTAAATGGTGGAGTAAATGGTGGTAATGAGTCTATTACTGAAAGGAGAGGGTCATTTAGCAATTGTAGGATCACTGTATCACTTCCTTGCACAATGGAGTATCAACAACACTGCTGCTGGCCACCTGCCTACATGCTTATCACAGAATCCAGTTTGTACCATTCCTGTACATACTCAAAAGCTGCCCAGTCTCCACAATGAACCTTCCTCATCATCTACAGTGATAGCAGAAATTTGTTTTGATTTTTTAAAATAAAATAAAACCTTCTTAAGAATAGTTTTGAACTTTCCTCCTGCTAGTTTGTGGTCATGTCCCCATGTTCTTGATCTTGGCTTCATATTTTAAATACTGCCCCCGAAACCTATTCACACCTTTGACGTATTTAAAGGTTTCAATCGTGTATCCCCTTTTTTCCTCCAGATCATACATATTAAGTTCCTGAAGTTTCTTCCATTTTTTATAGCTCAGACCTTTCACCCTTTTTGTTGCCCGTCTTTCAGCTTGTTCTCTATTATCAATATCTTTTTGAAAGTGAGGTCTCCAGAACTGGACACAGTGTTCTAAATGACTGTGGCTATGACTAAGGCTTATTGCCGTAACGCGCAAGCCATTTTATATGCACATTTTACTAGCTCACTAAAGTTTGCTATTCGGGAAGACGAGTTGCGGCTATACCATACCTCATCATATAGTGTTCTAAATGAGGCCTAATTAAAGATATATGAAGGGGAATCAAGACCTCCTTCCTCCTGCTGATGATCAATCTAGTGATAACAATAGATCTATATAAAGGAATCGGGACCTCCTTTTGTGACGATCGCAGCGTCAGACCCCAGCCCTTCTCACCAAACTCGTGACCGAAGGACTAGCCAATCTAAAACCACGCTGTCACGTGCGTAACAATGCCATGCCCAGCTGCACTCTGCAAAAAGATTTTCCAGCGAATGTACCACAAACTGTGTATCTGCAGCCTGGGAGCGATTGTTACTGGGAGCGATTGTTAATTACGCAATTAACCCTTCACACTGCCACCACCTCCTTTTTGTACAGAGAAAGAGGAAACTTGGCAATATCAGCAATAACACTATGATGTTTGCATAAGCGTCGGTATACCACTGTCACTGCAGGCAGAGATATACCAAAGTTTAAAACACACACACAGTAGCGCTATTCAGAGGCAGGGGTTCTTAGTTTGCATTAAAGAGCTTTAGAAACAGTTCAACACTTTCAGAAAGTAAGATTTATTACTAAAAGGTCAAAAGGGTGCAATAAAAATATTTACAGAAAAAGATGTAGCCAATATATATATATATATATATATATATATATATATATATAAATATATATACAGAAAGCAATAGCACAGCAAAGAGATAACAGAAAGAAGTTTAGAGGGATAAAGTACTTGCCAAAAGCCTTGGTTTAAGCAGATCAGGTTTCAGAGCCAAAAGGATGCCTTATCTCCCAAAGTTAGTTCCGATGTTAAAAGGGAGAATCTTCAACTTAGCTCAACTCAGCTTAGCTCAGCTTTTTCTAGGAACTCAGCAGGGTGTCTCCTTAAAGCAGAGAACCAATCGCCTCATTTTAAGGAGGGAGTTGTGTAGGCGGGGACCCAAGCTAGAACCCTCACAGTTGATGTCATGATTCATAACTTATTCTCGGTGCATTTAACAGCCTTGCCACTAGTAGATTAATACGCAGAATCATCGGCTGAACGTCTACATATGAAATATTACATACCTGTTGTGACGGTTAAGGAGATATCATTTTCTGCTTTCCTGTATATGCCAGATAGGGGGTGTAATATATCAGACGACTTGTATTAAAGTGACCAATCTGAATATATGCCTGGTTTTTAGGTAAGTCTCTTATATTACAAGATATGTAATCATAGGGGAAAGTGGGTCTTGAATGTGACATCTGGCTTATCTGGAATGTCTTTGAACTCAGTGAAGGACTTGGTTTATGTCTTTACGATATCCCAGATTGCGAAGCTAACAGGCATCTAGGGACCAGCTAGGCTGGGGTTTTATATCTCTGGAGCTCTCCTGCTGTGCCTTGATTGCCTGTGACCTCTGTCATCATCCAGACCACATGTCACTCAACAGAGAGGGAGGGGGGATGAGGGAAGCCGATTTGGGAGTGAGAGATACAAGATGCAGGGGTTTGGAGCAAAATGGATGACCGCGTTCATCTCTGTGTGCACAATTGCTACACCTTCCTCCAGCTGGTGATCAATCCAGTGATAACAATAGATCTATACAAAGGAATCAGGACCTCCTTCCTCCTGCTGGTGATCAATCTAGTGATAACAATAGATCTATATAAAGGAATCAGGACCTCCTTCCTCCAGCTTGTAGGCAGGTTGCGTACTTGTAGCCAAACAAAAAGAAGAGAGCCACCTAATATGACACGTATATCCGTGTCAAAATAATATCTCCGTCTCACTTATAGTATAAATGCGGATTTATAAACCCAAAGTACATAATAGAAAATATGGCAGTGTGACAAGGGCAACACTGCCTACAGAAAGTGGTTAATTGAAAATCCAAGTGGATTTGATTTGTTCACCGTGTCCATGTCCAACCTCTTTATGATCCATGGGATCAAATAAAATATTTTTGTAGCTATTGAATGCTGTTACATTACTCCGCTTGGATTTTCAATTAACCACTGTCTGTAGGCAGTGTTGCCCTTGTCACACTGCCATATTTTCTATTGCGTACTTGTAGCTAGCTCATATGCTGCCATAGCAGGGAGAGTTACATTACAGTTAATGTTGTGCCGCCGTGTTCTGGGTTTTTTTCCAGCCAAAAAACGTTGATTACAGCCTATGTGTGCATGAACACATAGGATAACATGCTGAAGGGTTTACTGTCTGTAGAAAAAAACGCCAAAAGCCAATAACAGCTGCTGTAAAAACATCCATTGTGCATGAGGACTGATATATGTTGGATTTTATTTTTAGTTTTGTGTGCTATATCTAAGGCTTTGTAAGCCAAAATAGCTTTTGGACTTTGTACCTGCATTTGTGTAACCAATAAAGTAAGAAGTCATCGAGTTGCTGGCTACCACCTATGGACTAACATTTTTATTTTTGTGTTGCAACTTAAATGTCAGGGAGGCAGAAACAGTGCTATAGTGCTGCTAGTAATGACCATAGCTGCAGAAGACGATCAGGAGCGCCCACATCAGGTGGATAGGGGGGGGTGCAGTTTGGCATCTTTGCCATGGATGATCTTGTCCTGGCCCTGTATACATAACATATATATTTTATGAGTTTGTTTTTGCAATTATGAATATTCCTGTAAGGGACCACCCGACAGCACCTCTATCAGTCCCCTGATAGAGCCTCTCCAGAGTGCAGAGTCTAAGTTCCGGAGCACTTGTTCACCAGGGCCCCTGATGGTGGGGATGGACTTGGAGCGCTCCGGGACCAGGTCGCAGCTACTGGATATTTCTATCAGTGGTAGAGGAGTTTGCCGGAGGCTCCTGCAGGGTGAGAGTCTGATGTGAGGGGACCCGGGGATCCCTGAGGGATGGACGGATGGATGGAGGAATGAGCAAGGGCAGAGTCAAACAAGCCGTGTCGGTAGCCGGGGGGGTCGGTGCGGTACAAAACAGTAGGCAAAGAATGGTCGGGTCACACGCTGAGTCAATAACAGGAGATCAAATCTAAAGGGGAACATCCAGGAGCAGAGTCAGGCAAGCCAAGGGGTCAGGACAGGAGAAGGCAGCTAGGTCAGACAATCCAGATCAAAGTACTCACAACACAGGTAACAGGATATGCAGAAAGACCATTCGGCAACAAGTGACAGCACTGGGCGCTTTAAATATCGCGCCCCGCGCTGTCATTGGTGCCAATCGCACATTCACGCCCGCCAGTGCGCATGCGTGAACTCCGACGTTGCGGTGGACTGAGTCCTAGCACCCAAATCCCCGCATGAGACGGTCTACTGCGCATGCGTTGGGACCAGCGCCGCGGCGATCTCTGACAATTCCATTGATCTTACAATTCCTTCATGTGCCATGTAACATATACATATGTTACATAGTTAGTCTGGCTGAAAAAAGAGAAAAGTCCATCCAGTTCAACCATAAAAAAAAAATTAGAATCGTTTACCCACAGCTGACCCAGAGGAAGGCAAAAAAAAACCCCAGCAAAGCATGATCCAATTTGCTCCTGCAGGGAAAACATTCCTTCCTGATCCGGTGAAATGTAAATAAACCCTTGGAACATATAAATGACAGCTGTAAATAGGTGTATTATGAACATTTGTTTTTCAAGGCTCCAGGAATGCGTGTTGTGGGCATCTGACGACTGTAAACTCGCTTAAGAACATGTAATGAAAGCTGATTGGTATAAAAGAAGAATTTACAACCTGCATTCAGTACTGTAAATACGACGGCATACTTAGCTATCCCCTAAATGACTACACTAATCATATTGTCAGCAGGGATATAAATCATAGTAATTGCCCGGCCCTGCGATGAAAGGAGAATGTCAAGTACAGCCTTGTTTATTTATGACAATCTCAGGCTACACTTGGAAGGCCCAGCCAGCGTTAGCCACATTCGAACCTGAACTCCAGACAAACTGAAAGGTACACAGGTGAGATATAGAAAAAAGAGCTTTTTATACTTGCCAAATGATTTTTTCATCCAGTCCTGAGATATACACTGCTATGCCACAGAGCATGAGCCCTTATCTTTTCCTGCTGCCGTTCAGTAAAGGTGGCCATAGACAGATCTTTTTTTTTCTTTTTTGATAATCCTGGCTGATCAAAAAAAAATAAACCAATACATCCATTCCCCCCGCTACGCCAGTATATTTTGGCCTCTGCTGCTAGAATACACTGACCAGTGCTGCAGCCTATTAGCTGCAAGTGCTGATCAAGTGAAAATATACAGACAGTCTCCTTTGGGAGGAATCGATCACTAGATCAACTCCTCTTGAACAGGAATGGCCATACATGGATCAGAATTTGTCCGGTTCCTGCTGAAGTATGCTTCAAGTATAGACATCATACACTAAAAAATATATATTTTTATGTATATAAATATTAAAAAGGACATGTGCAGCAATATAGTATGTACATTTAGGGTCACTTATTTCATTGGGGTGGTTTACAGAATTACGTTCTCCTTCTAGGCCTTCATATCACCACTTTCTTTGTATTTATAAGTATAATTTTTTCAGTTACATGCTTGCAGTAGTGCAGTATTACAGTGGTGTGCGAGAATCACAATCCCAACACGTTTCACAACTTTGCTTCTTCAGGGGAACAATACAGATTAACCACTTCAAGTCCGGACACTTTTACCCCCTTCCTGTCCAGACCAATTTTCAGCTTTCAGTGCTATCACACTTTGAATTACAATTGTGCGGTCATGCAACACTGTACCCATATGACTTTTTTAGCATTTTTTTTTAGATAGATAAAACTTTATTTCGGTGGTATTTATTCACCACTGGGATTTTTATTTTTTTTTCCTATGTAAATAAAAAAGACCAAAAATTTTTTAAAAAAGTGTTTTTCTTATAAAATTTTGCAAATAAATAATATTTCATCATAAATTTTGGCCAAAACTTATTCCGTTATCCTTTTAGTAAAAAGAGAATAAACCAAATTAGTTTATAACCAAAAGTATCATTTTTAAACATTTTTTTACATTTTTATTTTATTTTTTTATATTATTTATGTTTTTTTTTTTTTTTTACATACTGTCACCCTAGCAGTACAGTGTCACCATGGTGACACTGTACTACTTGTAGGGGGTGATGAAGATTTTTTTTTTTACACTGATTGCTTTTACACCCATAAGGGCTTTAAAAGCAATCATTTCTCCTTCTCTCTGGCTGCATTCTTGCAGCCATTGAGAACCACTGTGTGAGCTGTGATTGGTCACAGCTTATCACATGGCACAAGGCTGTTGTGAATGGTCTTGTACCATGTGACCTCTGTGATCATTCACAGATTTCTTACGTAGTAAGCAATAATGTCAGAAGTGACATCATTGCTTACTACTCTGCATGTGATCACTGATTGGCCAATCAGCGATCACATGATCGGGACCTCGCAGAGAGGTTCCGTACGACGATCAGTGTTTCGCTGTGTCCCAGGGAGCACGTACAAGCAGGGGGCGGGGAGGCCGTTTAAAAAAATGGCCACCCGACCCTGCACTGCCACCATCCGGCCGTTTATATACAACAGCCAGACGGGAGGTGGTTAAATCTTTGGGTTTATTGAGCATATATGTCACTCAAAGGACGCTAATAACAAAATAAAGAATCACAATTATACAAAATATGTAAACAATGTTACCCTTTTAATGACAGTGTTCACCCCAAAAAAACACTTTGAAGCAGCAGGCACCCTGCAAACACAGTAAAAACAAAAACAAAACCAACCTGCACCACAAGAACTATGTGAAAAATTAAATAAATAAGTAAATGCTGCCGTGCCTTGATCAAAAAAAATTGATAAAAATAAAAAAATCAGTGAGGCAATAAAACAGCGCAAAACATGAAATGATTAAAAAATAATTATACACGTATCATAATAAATTCTGTGGTTAAAAAATAGATGTCCAAAACCACCAAAATGAAAAAAAATATAAAATTTGTGTCCAAATACAAAAAGTGATGAAACCAAAAACAAAGAAAGTCCCCTTTAAACATGCAAATAGTGCTCCAAAATTTTTTTTAGGATAAGTGTAATACAGAGAAAAGACTCCACGGATCCACACCTTCCTGTGAATACTGATGTATTCCGCACTCACCAGAGATAAGAATAAATTGCACTTTATGGATACAATATTATCCTCCAATTCCCAGGGAAAATGTCCTCTCCATAGCCCTTACTGACACCAACAATGAGCAATATTCCTCCCAATGACACCAACAATGGTCCACTATTCCTCCCACTGACACAAACAATGGAGCACTATTCCTCCCACTGACACAAACAATGGGGCAATATTCCTTCCACTGACACCAACAATGGGGCAATATTCCTCCCACTGACACAAACAATGGGGCAATATTCCTCCCACTGACACCAACAATTGTGCACTATTCCTCCCACTGATACCAACAATGGTGCACTATTCCTCCCACTGACACCAACAATGGGGCAATATTCCTCCTACTGACACCAACAATGGTGCACTATTCCTCCCACTGACACCAACAATGGGGCACTATTCCTCCCACTGACACCAACAATGGGGCACTATTCCTCCCACAGACACCAACAATGGGGCAATATTCCTCCTACTGACACCAACAATGGGGCACTATTCCTCCCACTGACACCAACAATGGGGCAATATTCCTCCCACTGACACCAACAATGGGGTCCCATTCCATCCCATTCCATAGAATCTAGTAGTGAAACATTCATTCATGTCTCAGCTGTCAGTGGGGTTCCCCACTGACAGCTGAATGTCAAAAGAATTGTCAATTTAAAAAAAAAAAAAATGGCATAGGGTCCCCCCTCCCATCCATACCAAGCCCTTTGGATCTGGTATGGATTTTAAGGGGAACCCCCACACCAAAATATAAAAAAAATGGCGTGGGTGTCCCCCCAAAATTCATACTAGACCCGTATCCGAGCACCGGCTGGTCAGGAAAGGAGGGGGCAAGCGAGTGGCCCCCCTCCTGAACCATACCAGGCCACATGCCCTCAACATGGGTGGGTGCTTTAGGGCAGGGGGGCTCCCCCCCCCAAAGCACCTTGTCCCCATGTTGATTGGGACAAGGGCCTCTTCCCCACAAACGTGGCCAGTGGTCACCACATTTAATAAAATTAAGCTGCAAAGCATTAAACTTTTGTCCTTGAGTATAGAGACACTTTAATGTAATGTTCCGTCTTGTACAATACGAGGGATCTTCAAAAACTTGCTGCACTTTTTTTTAAGAATTTCAAAAAAAACGTGACAACACTAAACTACAAGGTCAGCCAGTTTACCAGACAGACTAGTCACATGACACTCTCAGACACGTCCAATTACTACTCCTCCCATCCTCACCAGGGGCAGACTGACAACTCATGGGGCCCCTGAGCAATAGGGGATCTTGGGGCCCCTGTGTCCTTGCCCAAACTCAAAAAAGCCTATGAAAAAGGTACCAGGGGCATCTCATGGGGCCCCCTACTGACCACGGGCCCTCCGGCACTGCTCGAGTTTCCATATTGTCAGTCCGCCCCTGCTCCTCACTGTTTCCAATGAAAATATTAAAGTGCTGAAACTTTTTGAAGACCCCTCGTACTTTATGAACTGTTGCAGTACCCTGCTTTCATTGTGTCCAGTAGCAGGCAGTTTTAAACAAAGTTACTGTTATGATACTAAATGATTAAAGCCCTTATGAACTTGCCTCTGAACATACAGTACATATCCGAAAAAGAAAAAAAGAAGTTTATTGGTAATATGAACAGGAATAACAAAACACAAACTGGTACGTCTGCCTTCTACATGACCACCACTTGAGGGCAGGTTTGGTTTAGATATAGGCGATAGTTCCACAATGCTGCAGAGCTGACACTCGTATATTTGGGCTGGCGTGGGCTTTATGACATTTCAAAAAGATTGGATCTCATAAGTGTGTAACTATATATATATATATATATATATATATATATATATATATATTATAAACAGAATTGTGCAGCGCTAAAATTGCTAAATTCAATAAAAAGGTACAAATGAATAAATATCATAAGTATTAAAAGGGTAAAAACATGAACATGTTCATAAAGTGACTAAGGGTGCTCATGGAAATCCTGCGTTCTCCTTAATTCGGTGCTTGTGCAATCAAGTATACCTGTCTACCTGTCAAACTCGGACAGCTGATAAGTACCAATTGAATTTCTATGGGCTGCCTGCCTACTGCTCAGTGGTAGTAAACCAATGACTGATTGCAAGCTCCTTGAGGGCAGGAATGGATGTCAATGTACAATATGATGTGTAAATTCAAGGTGCTACTTATATACCTCTAATGAACAATTCCCTCTTATAGTCAACGGCATGTAACTTAACTGGAATTCAGCTTACCTGTCCCATCCATACCCAATCAGGCTAGGTTCACATCTGTGTGGGTGGTGTCACTGCGGATCCGCACGAAAATCCGTGCAACCGCACCAACCGCACAGAGAAATTCAGACTTGTGGGCCGATGCCATTAGTTCTAATGGCAAGCCACCTGCACTGGAAAACACAGCCGTAGTGGGAACCAAGGTTCCTGTATGGGCTTCGTTTTCCACAGAAGTGCAGGGACTTCTTCCCTGCGTGTTCCGAGGCACGGGAGTCCATTCAAACGAATGGGCTCTTGTGCCCACGCAAAACGCGGCCCGCACGACCGCATATATGTGAACCGGGGCTAAGTCAATTTCTGCAGTGGCTTGTGCGTCCCATGTAGCTTATCACAACCATAAGTGTTGCTTTCCCCAACTACACAGAAACTGGTTAACCTGTAGAAATATATGGTGATGTTGCCTAATTTAGATCATTTCAATGCAAACCCGAAAGGTTTGGAGGATTTCACTTCCACATGCAATATGGTCCCCTACTGCTTGCTGCAGGCGGTTAGGGCCCAATATAAGGGTCGGATACAAGGGTCAAATATTGCGTTTCTGAAAGCGTGATTTGCACACGGTTCTGCGTGTCACACATAAGGCAGCACATTCACCTCAACAGGTTGTCATATGCATGTTGGTCACCAGGGGCGGACTGACAACTCATGAGGCCCCCGGGGAAAAGGAGATCATGGTGCCCCTGTGTCCTTGCCCAAACTCAAAAAAGCCTATGAAAAAGGTACCAGGGGCATCTCATGGGGTCCCCTACTGACCCCTGGCCCTCAATAGGGGATCATGGGACCCCTGTGTCCTTGCCCAAACTCAAAAAAGCCTATGAAAAAGGTACCAGGGGCATCTCATGGGGCCCCCTACTGACCCCGGGCCCTTGGGCAGTGCCCGAGTTTCCAAATGGTCAGTCCGCCCCTGTTTGTCACCCAGTATGAAGCTCTTGCTTCTTTTTGGGTGACAAGCTTAGAGCGATTTTCAGACTCACCTTTTCTGGCGATTGCCATGTGATTCTTATGCAAATTGTACTGTATTTGGGGTGCCATTAAGAATAATGGCACCCAAATGTGTGATGTATGTTTTGCCACTATTTGGAATCGCAGCAATTCTGCCTGCAATTCCAAATCACCTAATGTGCATGGGGCCTAAAGGTTGTAGTTATATCTGCGTATGGCTCACCATATATTGTGGAAATTGATCATGGATTGCTATGGATCAATGTATCTTGCAGCCAGTTGAAGCTCACCATTGGTTACTATAATGCAGTGCTTCCCACTCTCAGGCCTCAAAACCCCCAAATGTCATGTTTTCAGGATTTTCTTCACCAGAGGTGTTTTAAATCAATGTCAATGGTTTGGTATTTATTAAAATAATAAATCTAAGGGAAATTCTCAAAACTTCAGTGGAACTTCACACAAAAAGGGAAGTTTTGCTTTAACTCCTCCACTACCATATTTGGCATATTGTTTTTTTGGGGGGAGAGGGTACCCAGTTTTGACAGATACCCGCTCCCACTTACAATCGGATCGCGTAGGCATAAGTTTTATCCTCCCCCCCCCCCAAGTCTTCTGGGCAGGGCTTTTTTTCCCAAATAAGTGCAGGAAGTCCCCCCTTCTGAGTCACTTCTTGTCTCCGCCCCCTAACCACCTCCGAGCTCTGTCCCTTGGTTCCACCCCCTACCCTACTCCCAGTACCGCCCCTTTTAGAGAATGCAGAGCCAAGAATCATTTTACAGTGCTAAGTAATTTGTATGGAATTTGTTAATGATAACAAGAAAATCAGTAAAATAGATCCCCCGCAGTCATCAGCAATAGACCCACTCCAGAAACAATAGACCCCAGCAGCAACAACAGATTTTCCAGCAGCCAGCATCAATAAACTCTCCAGCAGCCAGCAACAGTAAACCCCTAACTTAACAGTGGATACCTTTCAGCAACAATTGACCCCCCAGCAACAATGGATTCAACAACCACCAACATAGATCACCCCAGCAACAATAGACAGCAACACAAAAGAGATTCCTTTCAACAACAATAGACCCCCAGTAGCCAGCAACAGTAGACCTCCCTCCCTCAGCAGTTAATCGCCTTCCAGCAACAATATAAGCCCCGCCCACAACAATAGATCCCTCACCAACAACAATAGATGTTTGCAGCAACAATTGACCACCATGCAAAAATAGATCCTCCCAGCAACAATAGACCACCAAGCAGCCATCATTAATAGACCCTCAGGCACACCCCAGCACCCTTTGCTATTACATATATTCAGAGCTGGAGGTTCCAGAACTGCATTCCCCCGAGTTCCCACTAAAAAAAAGCCTTGCTTCTGGGACACGTCACAGGTTCCAGAGGACTGTGGGACTATTCACACAGTGCAGAGCAGCTCGTGCATGCTCAGTGGGCAGCCAGCTCTGAATCTGAAAGCAGTATAGTCGGTTGCCCACAGTTAAGATGCCAAAGACAGGAACCCAAAGGCTAGTGAAGAACTAGCCCAGGAGAGGACAGTGCTGGATCTCTGGACAGGTCCCTGTCCTTTTATTAAAGGTCAGCAGCTACAGGATTTGTTATGGTGTGCTATCACACTGTTGCTTGGTGTTGCATTTTGTGGAGCAGTTGTCTTTGTTGTTCATAGTCTCTGACTGCAGTTTCAGTGAAGACTGTAGAAGAACTGAATATAAATAATATGATATTTACACTGATCTGAGTTTCTGCTGATAGTTCACATCTTGCGCCACAGGCACAAGTAAGAGGTTACAATTTTGTCAAAATTGTCTGGTATCCTTGGTATACTGAAGCCAACCTGACCCAGTCAAAAAATTCCAAAGGTAACTATTAGAGATGAGCGAATCGAACTTGGCGAAGTGGAATTCGTTTCGAATATCAGGAAAAATTCGATTCGCACCGAATCCGAAAATTAGCAAACTTCGGATGCACGAATCGAATTTTTCCCGATCGGCCGATTTTCATCCCTTCTACAGCCGGCAAAAAGTGTCCCTGCAGAGAGCTCCGCTATTTCTGACAGTTCTCTGACAGTTCCTTCACATTTACAGCGGTTGAAACATTGTATCTATTTGTTTCCATTTAGGATACAGATGTTTTTATTCGGAAACAAATAGATACAATGTTTCAACCGCTGTAAATGTGAAGGAACTGTCAGAGAACTGTCAGAAATAGCGGAGCTCTCTGCAGATACACTTTTTGCTGTACTGGAATTCTTCTTATTTTCATCCTACTTCTTCTTCTTCTTCTTCTTCATCCTCATCCTCATCTTCCTCATCTTCTTCTTCTTCTTATCCGTCTTCTTCTTCTTCTTCTTCTTCTTCTTCTTCTTATCCTTCTTCTTTTTCTTATCCTTCTTCTTCTTCTTCTTCTTCTTATCCTTCTTCTTCTTCTTCTTCTTATCCTTCTTCTTCTTCTTCTTCTTCTTATCCTTCTTCTTCTTCTTCTTATCCTTCTTCTTCTTCTTCTTCTTCTTCTTATCCTTCTTCTTCTTCTTCTTCTTCTTCTTCTTATCCTTCTTCTTCTTCTTATCCTTCTTCTTCTTCTTCTTCTTCATCCTCATCCTCATCTTCTTCTTCATCCTCATCTTCTTCTTCTTCTTATCCTTCTTCTTCTTCTTCTTCTTCTTCTTATCCTTCTTCGTCTTCTTCTTCTTCTTATCCTTCTTCTTCTTCTTCTTATCCTTCTTCTTCTTCTTCTTCTTCTTATCCTTCTTCTTCTTCTTCTTATCCTTCTTCTTCTTCTTATCCTTCTTCTTCTTATCCTTCTTCTTCTTCTTATCCTTCTTCTTCTTATCCTTCTTCTTCTTCTTCTTATCCTTTTTCTTCTTCTTCTTCATCCTCATCCTCATCTTCTTCTTCTTCTGCATCCTCATCCTCATCTTCTTCTTCTTCTTCTTCTTCATCCTCATCTTCTTCTTCGACCTTCTTCTTCTTATCCTTCTTCTTCTTCTTCTTCTTCATCTTCTTCTTTTTCTTCTTCATCTTCTTCATCTTCTTCTTCTTCATCATCTTCTTCTTCTTCATCATCTTCTTCTTCATCATCTTCTTCTTCATCATCATCTTCTTCATCTTCTTCTTCTTCTTCATCTTCTTCTTCTTCTTCATCTTCTTCTTCTTCTTCATCTTCTTCTTCATCTTCTTCTTCATCTTCTTTGTCGTGCCCCGTGACTGCCCAAATGAGTGAAGTGTGCGGTGATTCTAAGATCGACGGCACTCATCTGCATGTCATACTGACTGACAGTATTATTTCTCTTCCCCAGCAGACTCCAAGGGCATTTAAATTAAAGGTACAGTGTTCTGCACTAATATAAAGGCTCTCTGAAGCCTAGAAACCCTTTTAATAAGTTAAATTCGCAGCGAATAAATTCGCATCGAATCGAATTTATTCCGCAAATTCGGCGAATCAGCCGAATCGAATTTTTGAATAATTCGCTCATCTCTAGTAACTATACAGCTGAGGCATGTGGGACCTTGGGGGTTTTTGCTAGTGCTTGCTGTATATTAAGGCGGTCGTACACTAGTAGAATTTTGGTTGAAAATTTTAGTTTTAAGAACATTTGTTTGTAGGGTCAAATCGATTTTTGGTTTTAACCTCATTGATGAGAAAATTCAAAGTAGCAGGTTGGAAATTTTTTTTGGACCAATGCAATTTCTAATAGTGTATGTGGCTTTTATTCACAAAAGTCCATTTACTCCAAAATTGAATACTAGAAGTAAATGTTTTCACTTTCAAAAGACATTTGTCCAGTCATTGAAAGCATTGACGAGAATTTTTGTACAAACTTCCCTTTGAAAATCTACTAGTGTATGGCCAGGCTTGCTCTTCAAATCAATTGCTGTGCCCTCTGGAGCTCTGGCTTGGGAGTTGAGGCACTGTGTACAACCTGGGGCTCTATGGGGACTCAAGGATTGCTTTAAAGCTGAATTCCAGTTATGTAAATTTTTACATAGGTACTATATATTGGTCCAGCTGAGACCAATGTATGTATGTGCCATACCTATGGGATTCCCATGGAAGCTGGGAAGTACTCTAGTGGGCAATGCTACTACGGTGATTTCTACTATCCTCCAGGCCCCTAGGCTATTTCAGTGATCTCCACTAGCTTCTGGGCTCCCAGCTGCTACAGTGATCTCCACTAGCTTCCAGGTCCCTTGTCAAGTTGTTGCCTTGCTGCATTGTGAATGGAGGATGCCATTAGCACCATTCAGAGAACACTTTGCATTATCCTATGAATGCAAAGTGTTTTCTATTTGGACAATGTGGAGATTGTGACATCACCACTCCACCTTTCCACCTTATCCAATCAGAGAATGCTCGACAAGCGAGCAACCTCCCATATTTACAATGCAACAGGGCATCTGCTCTCGGGGGTCCGGAAGCTAGTGGAGATCACTGTAGTAGCCTGAAGGCCCATCAGCTACTGGAGATCACTGAAGTAGCTTGAGGGCTGGGAAGCTATTGGAGATCAATGTAGGAGCCTGTGGGCCTGGAAGCTAATGGAGAACACTTTAGTAATCTGGGGGCCTGGAAACTAGTAGAGATCTCTGTAGTAGCCTGGAAGCTAGTAGTGATCACTGTAGTAGCTGGGAGCTAGTGGAGATCACCATAGTAGCCTGGAGGACTAGAAGCTAGTGGAGATCACTGAAGTAGCACGGAGGCTTGGAAGCTAGTGGAGATCACTGTAGCAGCATGGAGGCCTAGAAGCTAGTGGAGATCACTGTAGCAGCATGGAGGCCTGGAAGCTAGTGGAGATCACTGTAGAAGCACAGAGGCCTAGAAGCTAGTGGAGATCACTGTAGTAGCACGGAGGCCTAGAAGCTAGTGGAGATCACTGTAGTAGCACGGAGGCCTAGAAGTTAGTGGAGATCACTGTACTAGCATGGAGGCCTAGAAGCTAGTAGAGATCATTGTAGTAGCACGGAGGCCTGGAAGCTATTGGAGATCACTGTAGTAGCATGGAGCCGTGGAAGCTAGTAGAGATCACTTGTAGTAGCCCAGGGACCTGGTAGCTAGTAGTGATCACTATAGTAACAGTGCCATAGGTATCCCACAGGTATGGCACATACTGTACATTCTTCCATTGGTCATAGATGGACCAATGTATCTATGCAAAATGTACCGTACTTGGGATTCAGCTTTAAAGACTAAAACAGGTACTTGAAAGAACCACAAGGTACTGGTTCATTTAACCCAGGACAAGTTAACAATAAAATAGCTAATGTATAGTAAAAGTAGGTTGACCCTTTCATAGAGCTAATCTTTGCTTCTTACACAAGTTCAAACAATGTGAAATCTTTGTCAAACTGTAACCACATACAAGATCCATGCAAGTCAAACAACTCATATAATTGATGGGCTGCCAGTTCTTGCAAAGAGATTTCTACATAAGACGTCTTGTCTATAGCTGTGAATGAGCTAGTCTCCTCTGATGGAGCAGAACCATCTGATGTGTGACCTCCCGGGCACGGCATTGTAGTAAATGAGAATGGAAGGTGTGTTTTTATGGTTTATGAAACCTTTGAACCCCCTCGCCCAAGAGACCACATCTGTGCTGTTTGTTTTATGGGCTTTGATGGCAGAAAGAAAAAAATAAGTGTAGAATATTCCCATAAGAAGGCTCTAATCACAGAGCTCAATGGAACACAAATGATCACCTTCTGGTCCTCTCTGCTGACAGACGTGGCCACGTACATGACAGCTGTACATGTGAGTTTTATTGTGTAAATATAGGTTCATGAAGAACAGTGCCTGGGGTCTAGTGAGTACTAGACTGTGCTATGGGAATAATGGGACAATTACACCGGCAGAGCATAAATAAATAGAATTAAACAGGCATTTCCATTTCCCATTTACAACGTTGCCATTTGTTTTAATGGAATACTTATTTTTCATTTATTATATTGGCTCTGGCATGCTAGGAATCTGCATAATAGATTTCAAGTGGCCTCTGCCTTTGTTCTCTGTATTCTACAATTTCTTCCATTTTGCACCTTTTTATTGTACTACTTGTTTTGGAATTAAAACAAATTGAGTACAAAAAATTACTTGTTTTGTCCCTTTTATCCTTTATTGCATCTTATTGCTGCAGTCTCTTTCCATCCACTTCCTGTCTACATGTACTGCTATGTGGCCTCTTCCAGGATGGGTTTTATCTATAATATCAATTCAAGAGTAAATTCTTTATTTTTAAGTTTGCAGCTTTCATGAAAATAACCCCTAGTGATCCCTATATGAAGGTCCTACTTCAACCACTTCCTGTTATAGGGTGACAATGCTCTGTCCATATCAACCAATTGCTGTTTTGTGTTGTCACCCTATCACAGGCCCCCCTATCAGAGACTACAAGCATCTGGCATGCCTTGCACAGACATGTCCAACTGTTATCATCATTAATAGTGATGAGCTCAGGCGTGTTCGGATCCTAATCCGAACCCACCTGAGCGAGCCCACCAGGAGGTTGTCATTGTATTGTTCCAAACAAGTGGCATTTCCTGCCCTGCAGGTGCACATATACATGCTTATTGTATATGTGTTGCTTTACGGTGATGAATGCCTCGGCAGCATTTGATTGGCCCAGTTCAGCGACAGCTTCTTGCCGGGCTTGTTCAGGTAGGTTCAAACTAGGTTCCTAACATGCCTGAGGTCATCACTAATGATGATGATGATGATGATGACAACAGTGGGACATGTCTCTGCAGTGTATGCCAGATGCTTGAAGTCTCTGTTAGGACAGCCTGTGATAGGGTGACAACACAAGAAAACAATTAGGAGACATGCACAAAGTGATGTCACCCTCTAACTGGAAGTGGCAGAACCAGGACCTTCATTTAGGGATCACCAGGTATTATTTTGATGAAAGCTGTGAATTTAAAAATATTGTAACATTCATAAATGTTGTTATAGATTACACTCAATTTATACTCAAAGTGATTGGGTTTATATCTACTTTAAAAAGCTCAGAATAGGACAGGTCACTAAGGCAGCACTTCCTGAAGTGTAAAATACAAGCCAAGGGTAATGCTTGTCTACATTTTGAGTGGCTCCCTGCATGGTGGCTGATTTCCAAGCAGAATCGCTTTTGCGGGGGTAATAGAGGTCAGGAGGTAAGGATACAAGCTAGCTGTAGGTTATCAATCTCCAAGCGTCCACCACTGTTACCTGCTACAGATGCCTCTTCATTTTTATTCACATCATCCTCTAAATATTTGTACTTTCCTTGCTCATCTGTGTACACTGCTGGTAGACGTCGAGGTTGATGTACTTGCCTCTTGTGGCTAGAAGTCTGAAAATGTATGTAATCTCAAAGAAGTTCACTGGTAGTCCAATGTCTAAGTCCATTCCTTCAAGTGAACTGTCCCTAACACTGGGTATGTATAAAGTATTGGGCGAGGCACTCAACTAACCCATTTTTTATGGTGGGATGGTCCTGCTTTTGGGTCCTTTACCCATCACAAGTGCTTCTTTTTGAGGTTTGTTACAGTAAATAAATGTGATATCTAAAAATTCCTTACATGTCAGCCGACAGGTAACACTGATGATGTATAGTAGGAGCCCAAAAGTTCCATGCTTTACGTTCACAGTGGTTACCTGGTTCTCCACTGCTTGCTGGTTCATTGCATGCCTGGCTCAGTGCTTGCCTGCTTCCCCAATGATTGCCCGACTCAGTTCTTGCCTGATTCTCCATTGCTAACCTGGCTCAGTTCTGGCCTGCTTCTCCCTTGCTCACCTGGCTCTGTTCTTGCTTGCTGCTCCAATGCATGTCTGCTTAGTTCTTTTCTGCTTCCTCATTTCTTGCTTGGCTCAGTTCCTTCCTGGTTATCCACTGCTTGCTTGGCTCAGTTCTTGCCTGCTTTTCAATTACATGCCCAGTTCAGCTCTAGCCTACTTCCCGAGTGCTTGATTGGCTCAATTCCTGCCTACTTCCCCATTGCTTGCCTGGCTCAGTTCTTTCCTGCTTCTCAATTGCTTGCCCTGTTCAGTTCTTGCCTACTTCTCCATTGCTTGCCTGGCTCAGTTCTTGTCTAGTTCCCAATTGCTTTCCTGGCTCAGTTCTTGCCTGCTTCTCTATTGCTTGCTTGGCTCAGTTCTTGCCTACTTCCCCATTGCTTGCCTGGCTCAGTTCTTGTCTACTTCCCAATTGCTTGCCTGGCTCAGTTCTTGCCTGCTTCTCTATTGCTTGCTTGGCTCAGTTCTTGCCTACTTCCCCATTGCTTGCCTGGCTCTGTTCGTGCATGTTCCTCCATTGCTTGCCCGGTCCAGGTCTTGCCCACTTCCCAATTGCTTGCCTGGCTCAGGTCTTGCCTGCTTCTCCTTACTCAAACTCATACCCTAAACTTTGGTTGATCCTGTAAATCGCAGTGCTTCCTATTTTCAAACATCAGATACGTAAGATATAACAACAGCTGTCAATTATATGTTTTAATTTTTTTACGTCCAGAGACACAATACATTCTATTGGCTACATTACACCTTTTTAATTGAGCAACCATGTGTTTAAAGATTTTGTGTCTTTTCTTTATGCCTTGTTAAAGCTGAAATCTACGCAGATATTAAAGAAACAAATTGTTAGGAATTCTGTATATAGCCCTACAGAACAGTGCACAGTCCACAAGTGCTTTTCTGCTGCTTCGCTACAACAGGAAACTATTTTCAGAGAAAAGACAGTTTTACAGTACCATAGATGCAACCACAATCTTATAAACACTGCCGTCTACTGCTTGAAGAATATATCTCTACTGAATACCGATGTATTTGTTGTCCAGAATACATGAACACTATAAGCAGCACAAGGAAGAGAGAGCAGAATGGCAGAGAGAGGAGCTCATCACTGTGCTGCTTCTCCCTTCACTGTCCAGTCACAGTCTGAGAGCAGTCTAGGATGACCTGGATTCAGAGGAAGTTGGTTGAATAATGGGGGCCAAGTTAGGAAAGCTAGTAAGCACCAGCACATGCTTTTATGTCATTATAGGAGAGATCTGCCAGTGTCAAGGTCACTTTGAAGGGTTTGATTATGTCTTCCTGAACTATCAGATCCCTCCATCTATGGCTGGCTTAAAACTACAACCACGTACCTATTGGAGAAGTTTCTAGTAGAATCATCAGTTTCTGACAACTAAGCTACATACCATTTCCACCTGAAGTGAATAGAAACTGTTTAGGTACAACTTCACGGTGCTAGAGTAAAGCTGCCATACACCAGCAGAATTTCATTGAAATGTTGGTATAGAAAATCTGCAAAACAGTTAATCAGGACATTTTATCTTTCCATCACAGAGTCAAATACTTTTATTCAAAAGCCCTTCAAATGTCATCCAGACTTGCTGTTTGAATGGAATCCCAGAAGTATTAAACAGGATTCCTTTGTGACTAGAACATGCACATAATATTTGCTTTCTCAAAAGAAAACAACATGTACAGTTACAATTTTGTTCATAAAAAAAAAATGTTTCAGTTCTGCTCCTTTGAAATTTCTTGACACTATGGTTGGAAACAATCATCAAATTGTCTGTCCGTCAGCTGCACAGTAGGCCTTCCCAGATTGAGGTCCTTATGTGGTGGATGTGAAGGGTGATGTGCGCGGACACAACATCACTCCTCAGTGGATGGCGGTCAGAGCTCCAGAAGTCTTAGGTTACGTGAGAGGTGAGTTGCCTGCGCACAGCAGCGTTAACCAGTTCGATTTCAGAGCAATTTTTTAAAAATGTTTTTAATACATAAAAAATCTACATTTTTGACAATAAAAGTCCTAAACCCAAAGAACATAATATATTTTCTGAAAGAAGAGGCCCTGTAGAATAAAAAGGTGATATTTGCCTGATTTTTATGTCACATGATATTTGTGCAACTGTTTATTAAATGTAAATGGTAAAGCATGCTTAGGACATGAAAGTAGACATTCTAAGGCTGGCCATACATTATACAATTATCTTCCAATTTTCTGCCCAATTTCCTTTAGATTTACCTTCAACTGTGTAGTGCAAGGGCCTGCCTAATTGGATACAACTGAAAGTGTTGTTTAGGTTTGTCCTCCTATTATATGGTTTTTGGTAAATCTAAACCAAAAATCTCCAGATAATTGTATAATGTATGGCCAGCCTAAGGCTGACCATACACTATACAATTCTCTTTAGAAAATTGCTTTAGATTTACCAAAAACCATATAATATGAGGTCAAACCTAAGGCTGGCCATACACTATACAATTTTCTTACAATTTTCTGTCCATTTTCTGCCCAATTTCCTATAGATTTACCTTCAACTATGTAGTACAAGGGCCTGCCCAATTGGATACAACTGAAAGTGTTGTTTAGGTTTGACCTCATATTATATGGTTTTTGGTAAAAAAGCAAAATTCTCAAGAAAATTGTATAGTGTGTGGCCAGCCTAAGTTTCCTGTAGCTGAGGAACACAAGATAGGTTTGGGCAGTTATTAGGAGCAGATTGGAGCAGTTTGGAGCAGTCTGGGTTCTTGCAGCTGAAGACCACAAGATAGAATAGGATTCTGGCAAACTGGAGCAGTTTTAATATCCACAGCTGTGGACCATAGATGAACTGCAGCTCCGGAGATTGGGCTCTGTTCACAAATACCAGTAGAAGCAAGGCCATAGACTTGATCCAGGGGAAGAAGTAGTCCAGCAGCCAGTGTGGAATGCTTCAAAGCTCATCAGCCCCCCAAAGCACATGGTCTCCCTTCCTCCAGGAGAAGAACACATCTCTCTGGGCTCCTGGCTAGTAACCTGCCTCCCAACCACCATTGGGGCACACTTCCTAGGGGAGACCTGACAGCATGTATGCTCACATATGGTGTAATTATGAACATGTGCATGCATGACACAGGTCCTTACAAAGTTATAGTTGCCAAAAACCAGCAGTGTGTGTGCATGTGTACATGCGTGGGAATCCCCTGTAGTGTGCGGATGTGTTGCAGGTCTCTGCCAGATCTTGAAGACACATGTGCACATGCAGGATATTCAAAGATGGCAGCACAGACTACATTGCTGGGGTGAATTACCTCTTTGGGTTCACTTATTTGGAGGGCTGAGCTGCGGTTTTACCTCCCACCTAAACAAAGCAATGCTCAGGGCTGTACCCGTGCTGTGGCAAAAGGTAAACAGCATGTTGCAGTCAGCTACATGCTCCCATTCAAGTGAATGGGGCCATGCCACAACCAACCTACAACCACATGCAATGCACACAGTTGTGGCACAGTGGTGTGGCATTCTGAGGGTTAAAACAAGGTGGCAAGGAAGCTACATATGACCTTTAAAATGCCTTCTGAATAGCAGTCCACCAGGGATTGCTTTTTAAAGGAGTGGCTATGTGATTGAGCCCTTTAAAAGAGAAGTATGGCCAAAGCTTTTTTGGCTATACTTCTCTTTTGGGTTACAGGAGTGCACTTACTTTTGTTCTCCTGTGACCCAGAGTCAGCTGATAACAAGCTGACGAGACAGAGCTGCTCCAGGCTCTGGAAGGATCGTGACAATATTGTCAGGATTCAACTGGCTACCTGACTGACAGCTGGTTTCTCCTCTCAGCATGCAGCTGAGAATCGGAGCCAGGTGTGCCAGCAGCCTCCGTAACCTGATGCTCCAGTGAGTGCAGGAAGAGAGTGGAGAGCAGTGACCAGGGGCGGACTGACAACTCATGGGGCCCCCGGGCAGTAGGACATCATGAGGCCCCTGTGTCCTTGCTCAAACTCAAAAAAGCCTATGAAAAAGGTACCAGGGGCATCTCATGGGGCCCCCTACTGACCCCGGGCCCTCGGGCAGTGCACGAGTTTCCAAATGGTCATTCCGCCCCTGGTAGTGACTGACCATCACTACTGTCCCCTTGTTGCAGAACTGTCTCAAAGATGTGACAAAATAACTACACATATAACATAATCAACAATGTGCTCCAATATTGAAGGGTTCTTATTCACCTCCACTTCCCTTCACACCGACATGGCGCTATTTCTTTATGAATTTGTTGCAACTCTAGTGTCATACAAAAATATTTAATACAAACCCCATGCTCTATTCAAAAATACACTATATATATAAAAATCAGAAAGCAGCTATCACTACAAAATGTGCATTGATCACACTATAACAGAAAAAAATATTACAAACAGTGAAGTGCTATCAGTGCAAAGACCTAAAATCAATAAACTATAAACACTATATAGATAAATGTATACATATATATAAATCTGTTAATATATGATAAATCAATGAGTGGATCAAACTTCAATACAAAAAATGTGCAAAGGATGTGCACTGAATCATGTAAACGATTAAACAAATAATAACATAAGCAATCCATATGTCACAGTGATGTTAAATATATTCATTCCAAAGTCAATATAAAGTGCAAAAAAATTCCATGAAAAAAAAATGTGTAAATCAATTGAGTCCCATACACCAGGGGTGGGCAAACTGTGGCTCTCCAGCTGTTGTGGAACTACATTTCCCATGAGGCATTGCAACATTACAAATCTGACAGTTACAGCTATGACTTGCAGAGGCATGATGGAACTTGTAGTCCTGCAACAGCTGGAGAGCCACAGTTTGCCCACCCCTGCCATACACCATTCAATTTCCATGCAATCTCCTATTGCAATTAAGTCAATCTTTGGACAGTGCAAGGAAGCTCCAGTTCCCACACCATGGACAGCAGAGTGCCCTTCACCCCCCCCCCCCCTTAGCTCAGCTCACCTTAATTGTTGAACCCCCACTGTGAAAAGCTGGCCAACTTTATTTACATGTGTACAAACATACCTCCTCTCCAGTGTTCCTCTTTCCTCGCAGACCATCTCCCAGTGGCAAAATATAATATGGGAAGCAAAAAGACACTGATAGTGCAGATCGTCCTTATGAATTTTATTGAAAATGGCAAAAAAAACACATTTCAGCAAATAAAATAAGGCATGTCACATCCATATTCCAATATATGGCACTCCGCTCACCATGACGACTTCACCGTTAAACTTACGCGTTGCGCCATCAAGGCTTTCTCAAAGGCTAAAGCTGGTGACCGGCATCACGCTATATAGAACGATCAGTTCAATTACCATGGCAACCAATAAGTGCCATACAGTGAAAGTGTTGCAAAAAAGAACTTTCTGAATTTGTTGCTTGCATCAGTACTAACAATGAAAATATCGCATGGCTTCCAACTACATCCACACCACCAGAAATGCGTTGCAAATGCCATATTGATTTACCCCCAATATTTTTTTTTTTTTACCCTGAACCAGCTTTGGACTGTGCTTGTGTATTAGACTATGTGGCTGCTGTAGAGGTTGCACATTCAGATCCTGCAAATAATTATTTGGGGGGGATTTACTAAAACTGGAGAACTCAGAATCTGCATGGCATGTACAGCTGCGCCATATTCTGAGTGCTCCAATTGTTAGTAAATCTCCCCCAAGTAATTATAATTATACCATGTGTTGCATGGTAGCCAATCAGCTTCTAACGTCAGCTTGTCCAGTTGCGCTTCAGCAATAAATCCTGAAAGCTGATTGGTTTCTATGCACAGCTGCGCCAGATTCTGAGTGCTCAAGTTTTAGTATATCCCCCCCCCTTATAATTATTATAATACCATGTACTGCATGATAGCCAATCAGCTTCTAACGTCAGCTTGTTCAGTTGCGCTTCAACAATAAATCCTGGAAGCTGATTGGTTTCTATGCACAGCTGCACCAGATTCTAAGTGCTCAAGTTTTAGTATATCCCCCCTTATAATTATTATTATACCGTGTATTGCATGGTAGCCAATCAGCTTCTGACTTCAACTTGTTCAATTAAGCTTCAAAAATAAATCCTGGAAGCTGATTGGTTTCTATGCACAGCTGCGCCAGAATCTGAGTGCTCCAGTTTTAGTAAATCCCCCCAAGAAATTATTATAATACCATCTATTGCATGGTAGCCAATCAGCTTCTAACGTCAGCTTGTTCAGTTGCGCTTCAACAATAAATTCTGGAAGCTGATTGGCTCCCATGCACAGCTGTGCCAGATTCTGAGTGCTCAGGTTTTAGTAAATCTCCCCCAAATAATTATTATTATACCGTGTATTGCATGGGAGCCAATCAGCTTCTAACGTCAGCTTGTTCAATAAATCCTTCAACAATAAATCCTGGAAGCTGATTCGTCTCTATGTACATCTGTACCAGATTTTGCACGCTCCAGTTTTAGTATAGCCCCCCCCCCCCCTTTGTGTTTTTTAGGCACAGGGTATAGTGCTAATGCATGCCAAGCTTCTTCTGAGGCTTCTCACACAGGTATATTGATGATCTGCATTTATGATTTCCAGTTTTTGATGAAATGAGCTTTTACCAGTGAGTATGCTGCTGACACAGGTAGAGGAGCACAGAGCGGTGCAGGAGGGGGCCACACACTACTCCAGCCATCGCTGGGAAGGTAGCTTGGAAAGGAGGGGCGCTCAGGGAGATTTGAATGTCAGTGATTAGCTGTGGGGCTTTTCTCTATCCACCTTCTCTTTCATAATTGGCTGCCTGGCCGCCTTTCTTCTCTCTTTTCCACTTGCTATCAGATCAAGTGCTGAGGAGGAGGAAGGAGCAGCTGGGAGCCTGGCTGGGAAGGACCCACATCAGCCCGGAGGAGGCAAATGAGAACAGCAGGGAAGAACTTTTCTGAAACTTTGCAGAGGACCTAACTCTTCACAAGCCAGCTCACTAATGACTGTACAGGTACGTCTTCCCTTACCTTACAGCCAGGATTCTTGGTCTGCAGATGATGCACACATTCCCTCTGTTCCGTATGGAGGCTTTTATCCTGGGAATTTATGTTTTTAGATTTAAAAAATAACAATGTGAATTTTTTTTTGTTTGTTTGCAATCTATTTTCTGTTTTAATTATGGTACTGAAAAACAAAAAGTATCTTCAGTTTTACAAAGTGACTTCATATATGAGGGTCTTCGGTCCTCTGAGACCACATTGTGGATCAGGAAATGAGCAGGATAAGCAGCCAAGTGTCCCTGTATTATTTCTTGTTTAATATTTATATTTTTCTAGTAGGTAGGTTAATGGTGGCCATACACACTTTGATTTTATTATCCAATTAACGTGATATTCAAACAACATCAACTTGACAATCAATCAAATAGGCATAACTTCCCTTCTGATCCATTTAGACTCAATTTCAACTACAGTCTATCAAACTGAGTTGATTGACCAGGCTGGAAAATTATCGATGCATTGATCAGCAGCACCAAGATGCTTTGGCTATGAATTTCATTGGAATTGAATTGATCAGATTATGAGATTGCATAGTGGAGAGTGATGTGGTTAATAACTATCACTTCGATTTCATTCGATCAAAACGATCAAATCAGAAAACAACTGTATAGGCATAACTTCCCTTCTGAACAATTTGGATTCAGTTTAGATAACATTCAATCAATCTGAATTGGTCATCCATGGCTGAAAATTAACTATTTTTTTGCATCGATCGGCAACATAGGGATGCTTTGAATTTGATTGGATTTCAAACAATCAGATTATGAGATTGCATGGTGGAAAAAGAGGTGAGATCGATAATGTGCAATCAAATCTTCCAACTATCAACTGAAATCCAATTCCATGCATGTGTACATTATAGTTCCATTATTCCTATCAGGAAACTGATTGGGCAAAAAAATTGATCATTTATCAAAGTGTGTATGACCACCATGGGAGTTTTAGGGTCCTTTCACACAAGCAGTGTAATCAGATCTGTCTGTCAGTTTTTCATATGGATCTGTTTGGTTTTGGTGGCAATACGTGCTTTGATAAATGATCGATTTCTTTTCTGATAGGAAAAATCTATCAACTCATTCGATTGGTGCACCAGACAAGGGGAAATGGTTTTCGATTAATAGTTATGAATTGCATCTCTGTTTCCACATGTAATCTCATAATCTGATTGAATCTGTTTGATTGAATCTGATCGAAAATTAGTCTGAATCGACTGGAAAAAAGTTATGGCTATTTAATTATTCAGTCATTTTGAACGAATTACGTATTGATCAGTAAAATAATTCAAAGCATGCATGGCCACCATTTGTCTATGGACGGGCATTTGATTATCTCCGCGTCTGTCTAGGACCCCCCAAAAAATGGAAAAGGTTTGCAAAGTCTTTCATTTCATTATTTTTCATACCCAAACAGGATGGATTGAAGGGAAAAGGATGTAAATGGATGGACATTCCTCTATGTCCGCCTGTCCTAGCACGGGTTAATTTGCCTTCGGTCACAAGCTGAAGGAAACAACTCAATAGACATGGAATGTCACAAAAATGACATCTTTCTGGTGGGCTTTCCCTATTGATTCCCTATTGATCACAATGGAGGACAGCCAACTAGAAGGACCCTTACAAAGTACAAAATGTAAATGTAAACATAGATGACTCAAATTATCCATATGATAGAAGAAATACAGATGTTACAGCGCAATACAGTATTGTTATGTGATACATTGAAAGCTGCCTTATTAACTATAAGATCATCGAGATTAAGGAGATGGGAGCGGTGAAGACAGAATGGGGAAAGAGAAGGGCTTGGGTGTTCTGGGATGAGGGGTATGTGGGGAGAGAATGGGAGTGGCTGAGCCCCTCAGAACTTTTAGGGAAAACAGGGTTCCACCAGATCAAGGTGGGTTAGATATTCATAAGTCTGATCTTAGGTCTATTTGTTGGTGATCCTAATCAACTTGTAGAATGTGGGTGATCCATGGAGTATTTCAAGCTTAATAAACATGTCCAGGAAAGCACTGTGATTTGCAGACTTCTGGGACATGGCCATGATGACCATGTTGGCCTGAACAACTCTACATTGGAGGGTTTTAAAGATTTGTCACAGGAAAAGTAATTCCTTTAAGTATTTCAAGTTTAATAAACATGCTATGTCATTGACAACATTTTGATCTGCAGTCTTCTGAGACAACTTTGGACAAGGCATGCTTTCATAAGCTAGATCAGCAGCAAAGGATACCTGGCATCAGTCTTAGATCTTAGCAGCTTCAGGCTATGTGTCATGGTGCCCTGAATTTCCAGGACTTTTTAAGATTTGTCCCTGGAAAGTTCCTTGGTTGTTATTTTTCACAAAGTACATTCTGTATCAGCAGTCTATGAATGTGTGATTTTATCAAGTATGCTAATTTGGCATCAGAGTGTTTCCAAAAATCTAAAACAGTCAGTCCACCCAAAAGTGATGTTTTTAATTGGTAGTGTCTGGTGGTAATCATCTGCTTGATCCTTCTATTCGTATCAGGGTTCCCATGGCAAGATCTTTTTACCAGGGTTCCCATGACAAGATCACCCAGCCATGGTTTCTAGCTGTGCTATAGCTTATGTGGAATTTTTCATTATTCTTGCCTAAATTTCAAGACTCTCACATCTCCTGTTCATTCTAAATGATATAAAAATATAAAAAAAGTTCAACGTGAAAAGTTAAACCCCCTCGTAATGTTTGTAGCAGGTGTGCAGACTCGGGAACTCATAACCATCAGAGTCCCCAAGACATATGGGAAACTGTTAGGGGTTTTACTATCTGGAAAAAATTTAAATATCACTTTTGGGTCTACTAACTCTTTAATGTTAAAATGTTGAAAACTATATATCTTGGTCAGGTGATCTTCCACCTGATCTAGGGTAAAAGTTCAGAACCAACAACCAATATCTTGAGTTTTACTCCTGATTTGGCATTTTATTTGGTACAATTTCCAATTGCTGTTGTCTGTGAATCGTAGACTTGAATGACAAAAAATTTGTGCAGACTGTACCATTCAGACTGTTTTTTCTTACCAACAACAAATGCTAAATTGTTCCTTTTTCTCAATGCAACCCTCACAATTCTATCACCTTCTGTGCACCATTTTGCAGGCTCCAAATGTTAGTACATGGTTGTTCTGGGATAGCAAGTGTCATTGCATCATTGCTGCTGGACAATGAATGTGCTGGCATGTCCTGCTGGCACTCCATTGTTCTGGAATGCCAAGTATCAGTGCTATGTTATTCACAGTTACCAAGTGTCATTCTTGGTGGATTACAGATGTTAAAGTGTTTATTCAAGGGTCTATTAGGATGAATGCAGAAGGAAGCAGAATTGTGGGGCTTGCCCATAGTACCTGGTCAGGTTACTTCTTAATTTCATTCATACAATCTCTACTTCCCTCTATATTTATCATTATTCTGATACCCCCACAGTTGATGTCTTATAGTTGAACCCCAAGTGTCAGCACGCCAGTGTTGTAAGGCAACTGTGAGTGCAACGCTTATGCTTGTCTTCTATGCAGTTCTCAGTGTCCATTTTATGATACAGTCTGTAGACATTAAGGGGTTTTTTACTAAAGCTGGAGAGTCCAAAATCAGACTCCCTTCTGCATAGAAACCAATCAGCTTCTAACCTCAGCTTGTTCAATGAAGCTTTGGCAATGAAACCTGGAAGCTGATTGGTTTCTATGCAGAAGGGAGTCTGATTTTGGACTCTCCAGCTTTAGTAAATAAACCCCTAAAGGTCAGTACACTCAAAAGTGATATTTTAGTTTTATATGTCTTGCATACTCCCAACAGTGAGATCTCCCTGCCATAGTTCTTGACTCCGTCCCAGTCTACCTGGGGAGATTTGGGACTTCTCACCCACCTTTGCATGTCTTAGCTTTTCCTATTACATTTTCCATAGCAAGGATGGTGGAAGCACCTCCTAATGGGCACAGCAAGTATGTGGGCCCTCTTACCCCTCGTACGTTGTTTGTTGTTGTTGTACTGTGCCATGTATTGTCCCCCCTCTATTGTACAGCGCTGAGCAAACCCTTTGGCGCTATATAAACTCGTAGTAATAATAATAATAATAATGTGGCACTCAACCATTGGCTTAGGGTTGCCACCTCATCCCTTTAAACCTGAACACATGTTAATTACACAGGCTCTGTGGCTGATGAAGGAGGTAATTAAACTCACTCAGTGCCTTATTTGTATTACATTAGCCTCAGAACCTGTGTAATTAATTTATTCGGGTTTAAACGGATGAGGTGGCAACCCTACATTAGCTAAAGCTACATTGGAAATATTTAGCAGCACAGTTGTGCTTTCTTAAATTACTAAAGATAAACCACTAAGAAAAATGATTGATCTCAAATCAGATGGAATAAATTAGCCCCATGGTATGAGCTGCACAAATGCCATGTAGAAGCAGGGGCGGACTGACCATTTGGAAACTCGGGCACTGCCAGAGGGCCCAAGGTCTGTAGGGGGCCCCATAAGATGCCCCTGGTACCTTTTTCATAGGCTTTTTTGAGTTTGGGCAAGGACACAGGGGCCCCATGATCCCCTATTGCCCGGGGGCCCCATGAGTTGTCAGTCCGCCCCTGTGTAGAAGCATATAGTAGTGATCAATGGCGCACAACTGAAGCATTGTGCAGTCATGTAAGATGAACTGCTACTTATGTAGCTTAATTATTAGGAGCCGCTTGTTCCATCTGGTGATCAATCAGTATGTTTAGTGAATGCAGGCTGATTTAGTAACTGAAAATTGTCCACGGAACTTTAGCCATTGATCCCAAGATATATGAGAAACTTTTGTGGCTTAACTCTTGAGCATCAACCGAAAAAGGAAACATCAGTTTTGGGTGGACTGACCTTAAGTTCACAATGGTTCACAATGATGTGGTGCAGAATTCGTAGCCTTTTCTGTGCGAATTCCACACCGCATCAGAATCGCACTCCGTTCATGCAAACCGCTGCGAGTGTGTATGTTAATTTAACAACACCCTGAAAGGGGTCCGTAAAACGCGGTGCGATGTGCATAATCGGATCACATAGGTGTGAATACCCGTGCGATCCGATTCTAGTGCGGACCCAAAAAAGGGTCCTGCACGTTTTTGGTGCCGGTGCGATTAGAGCCATACAAAATGTATGGCTCAAATTGCACCGCACAGAATTCACATGTGATTTGCGACATACTGCACTGCCTATATGTGAACCCAGGCTTAAATTCCATTCAGATAACAAAAAAAAACATAGTTTAACAACCTGCCTGGAGTTTGCATGTTCTCCCTGTGCCTGTGTGGGTTTCCTCTGGGTACTCCAGTTTCCTCCCACACTCCAAAGACATGCTGGTAGGTGAATTGGCTCCTGTCTAAATTGGCCCTAGTATGTGTATGTATGAATGTAAGTTAGGGACCTTAGATTGTACGCCCCTTGAGGGTTAGGGACTGATGTGAATGTACAATATATATGTAAAGTGCTGTGTAAATTGACGGCGCTATATAAGTACCTGAAATTAATAAATATATAATGCAGAAATTAAAAATTCATTAAGGTGTACTTTCACCTTTTCTCTACCCCCTTGAATCCTGCCGTACTTACCTCGATGTGTGATGATCTGTCAGTGTCCACGCACCCGGTGTAGCCCTGTAGGGACTTGGAATCCTTGCTCTTCTCCCTCATCTTTCTGCAGGGCTTCCGAGGTGGATCCAAGCAATTGTGATTGGTCAGCACAGGCACAGAGGTTCGCTCTGATACATCCCAGAAATCCAGCAGAAAGAAGAGGGAGAAGAGCGGGGATTTCAAATCCCTGGACTGCTACAGCGGCTGCTTGGGCACTGACAACTGATCGCCCACAGGGGGTGACGGGGAGGGTGGGGAAGCTACACCATTTAAGGAATTCACCATTTAAGGCTGGATTCACACCTAAGCATTCTCCTCCTATTGCATTTTCTGTTGACATCGATGGAAACACATCAAAACATGTCATCGCATGTTGATGTCTGTTTTCAATGTGCATTTCAATAAATTTTATTGGATGTCAATGCATGTCATGAGGCACTTCAATACATGTTGACACCAGGGGCGGACTGACAATTCATGGGGCCCCCGGGCAATAGGGGATCATGGGGCCCCTGTGTCCTTGCTCAAACTCAAAAAAGCCTATGAAAAAGGTACCAGAGGCATCTCATGGGGCCCCCTACTGACCCCGGGCCCTCTGGCAGTGCCCGAGTTTCCAAATGGTCAGTCCGCCCCTGGTTGACACATATTATTGTGAGTTTAAGGGTTTGTATTAGAGGTGATTGACAGATGGTGGGGAAAAAGTACGCTTAGTCCTTACTGCCTGTTTTGACCCCCCAAATGCCGCATGACCTCGCCGCAACCATGTACATGTTGTTAAAGCATGGCCCAATTCACTTAAGTGGGTCGCATTGGGCAAGCGGTAAGAATGACAGGAAAGCATTGGGGCCATGGCATGTGTACACCCCCAGCTGCCACCTTTGAAGCTTGAAGGGGGAGCAGTTTGGGGGCAATAAAAATGCTTCTTTTTACTCCTTTCGTTCCGGTTCACACTGATGTGAATTCTATGCAGATCAGATCCGGTCCGAAAAGCATAGATTATTATTATACAGTATTTATATAGCGCCAAGAAGTTTGCTCAGCGCTTTACAATATAGTGGGGGACAGAACATGAGACAATACAGTAACAAAACAATACACGAGGGGTTCGAGGGCCCTGCTCCTTGGAGCTAACAATCTAGGAGGGAGGGGATAGTGGTACAGGAGGAAGTGGCTGTGGGGGATGGAGTAGTAGGGGGAGTGGAGGAGATCGGCAGTTAGGTGAGGGCGGGGTAAGCTTCCCTGAAGAGATGGGTTTTCAGGGTGCGCCTAAAGGTGAGGAGGGTAGGTGACAGTCTGATGGATTGGGGTAGTGAGTTCCAGAGGATGGGGGAAGTCCTGGAGAAGTCCTGAAGTCGGGCGTGGGAGGAGGAGACCAGGGAGCTAGAAAGTAGGATTGGCACATAGTCTACAAAAGCATTATTTCCAATGCAGGCCGTTCACATATATGCGGTGTAAATTTGATCTGGTCCAAAAAGGGGTTCTGTGTGAGTTTAGTGTGGGTGTGGTGCAAATCTCCTGCTATGCCTGGTCCCCTCAGAATTCACATTTAATTTGCACCTGTCACAGCAGAAGTCGCACTGGGAAACCGCACTAGATTCACACCGCATCAGTGTGAACTGACACAAAACCCAAGTGTTAACAAGCCAGTAATGGGGGAGATTTGCAAGATTGAAAAATCTGGTGCAGCTCTGCATAGAAACCAATCAGCTTCCAGGATTTCTTGTCAAAGCTTAACTGAACAAACCGAAGCTAGAAGCTGATTGGGTACCATTCACAGCTGCACCAGATTCTGAGTGATCCAGTTTTAGTAAATGTTCTCCTATGTGTCTTAATGAATGCATTGAAGTGCATTTTGATGCATCAGTTGATTTCAATGGAAAATGCATCAAGCCAAAATGCAAAGATGTGATCCAGCCTAAAATACAGGTCATTTGACTTGCTTATCAATTCCTTTCCTGGAAAGAAGAACTCAGACAGGGAAGGGCGGCAGTAGGGACCGGTCATATGCTGACAGTGCCCATACAGCTTGTATCTCGGGTTGCCATCTCATCCCTTTAAAACCGAACACATATAAATGACACAGGTTCTGGGGCTAATTTAATACACATAAGGCACTAAGTGAGTTTAACGACCTCCTTTTTCACAGAACCTGTGTCATTAATATGTGTTCAGTTTCAAAGGGATGAGGTGTCAACCCTACTTGTAGAGATGGGTGTTGAGCTTGTATGGATGGCATTAGTATGAGATGCTTCTGAGATGATTTACATTTTTGTTGAGTGTTAACATGCATTGCATTAAGGCAGTCCAATTAAAATAGTGGGCTGCCAACGCACAAAACAACGCATGTAACTTGCATTGACATGAATTATGATAAAACAACCATCCCAACAAAACATAAATATAAATGGGTCCTCAGAATTCATTGACAGGTGCACTGGACCTGCAGTTGGCCTTCTCTGACCTGCAGTTAAACTGCTTCAAGTAGGTTTTGAATATCCATAGATCTGTACGGTAATACCAAAACACCTTGTCACAATGATTGAAAGTCAGTCAAAACAGGCTCTAATACAGAGTAAACAGGGAGCTGGGCTCACCAGTCTACTGCTGCTCCTTCTCTAGCCAGTTACAGGTTGGGGTTTGGGAGGTGACCAATCTGTATTGGCTAGCTGCAGCAGACACCAAAATGACCCAAGTTATGGACTCAACAGACAACCTCATTGCTAGAGGTCTACAATGGGTAGTACCCTACACTAAACACTCCATAGTAGTATCCTACCCTAAGTACACCATAGCACTACTCTACAATAAGTACACTATAGTATTACCCTACACTAAGTACACCATAGTATTACCCTACACTAAGTACACCATAGTAGTACCCTACACTAAATACACAATAGTAGTACTCCACACTAAGTAGTACCATACTAATACCCTACACCAAGTACATTAGTTTCATAGCACTACTCTACAATAAGTACACCATAGTTGTACTCTACACAAAGTACACCATAGTAGTATCCTACCCTAAGGATACCATAGTAGTATCCTACCCTAAGGATACCATTGTAGTATCCTACCCTAAGCACACTATAGTAGTACTTCACACTAAGTAGCACCATACTAATATCCTACACCAGGTATATTAGTACCATAGCACTACTCTAGACTAAGTACACTCAAGTAGTAACCTACAATAAGTACACCATAGTAGCACTCTACACTAAGTACACCATAGTAGTATTTTACACTAAGTACACCATAGTAGTATTTTACACTAAGTACACCATAGTAGTATTTTACACTAAGTACACCATAGTAGTATCTTACACTGAGTAGCACCATAGTAACATCATACACTAAACACACCATAATAATACCCTATGATAAGTACACCATAGTATTACCTTACACTAAGTACAGCATAGTAGTATCCTGCATTACGTACTCTATAGTAGTACTCCACACTAAGTAGCACCATACTAGTACCCTACATCACATACATTAGTACCATAGCACTACTCTACACTAAGTACACCCAAGTAGTACCCTACAATAAGTACACCATAGTAGTACCCTACAATAAGTACACCATAGTAGTACCCTACGATAAGTACACCATAGGTGTACTCTACACAAAGTACAACAAAGTAGTTTTTTACACAAAGTACATCATATTAGTATCTTACACTGGGTAAGACAATAGCAGTTCCTTACACTAACAACACTGTAGTAACAACATGCACTAAATACACCACAGTAATTCCATACGCTAAGTACACCATAGTAGTACCTTACACTAAGTACACCATAGCAGTCCCCTACACTAAGTAGCACATTAGCAGTACCCTACACTAAGTACACCATAGTAGTACCCTACCCTAATTACACTGTAGTAGTATCCTACCCTAAGTACACTATAGTAGTACCCTACCCTATGTACACCATAGTGGTACCATACCCTACGTACACCATGGTAGTACCCTACCCTAAGTACACCATAGTAGTATCCTAACATATGTACACCATAGTAGTACCCTACCCTAAGTACACTATAGTAGTATCCTACCATAAGTACACTGTAGCAATACTCCACACTAAGTAGCACCATACTTGTACCCTACACCAAATACATTAGTACCATAGCAGTACTCTAGACTAAGTACACCCAAGTAGTACCCTACAATAAGTACACCATAGTAGTACCCTACAATAAGTACACCAAAGTAGTACCCTACAATAAGTACACCATATTAGTACCCTACACTAAGCACACCATAGTAGTAAGCTACACTAAGTACACCATAGTAGTAACCTACACTAAGCACACCATAGTAGTACCCTACACTAAGCACACCGTAGTAGTAAGCTACACTAAGCACACCATAGTAGTATCTTACACTAAATACACCATAGTAGTATCTTACACTAAATACACCATAGTAGTATCTTACACTAAGTACACCATAGTAGTATCTTACACTGAGTAGCAGCATAGTAGTTCTCCACACTAACAACACCATAGTAACTTCATACACTAAATACACCATAATAATGCCCTACGATAAGTACACCATAATAATGCCCTACGATAAATACACCATAGTAGTACCCTACACTAAGTACACCATAGTAGTACCTTACACTAAGTGCACCAAAGGAGTACCCTACACTACATTAAGTAGCACCATGGTAGTACCCTTTACTTTGTACCTTAAATAGTCGTTTGTGTGGACCAGGAAATAGTACTTGTTTCTACTTGGGAGTGTTATAACTGCACCAGAAAAAGTCAGGATATCAAACTGACTGTGCTGTCTGGCAGGGTTACGTCAATCCCAGCACTGGACAGACAGAAAATCCCTTGGCAGCTCCCTCAATATATTTCATCTGTGTATCTAGCTGTTTGCCTGAAGTTCAGCTCTAAGCTCTTCCAAGATGCTAATTACAGTCTAGCTATGCTGTGTGATGCTTCTAAATGAGCGTATTGTATTCTTCATGACATTCAGAGGCGAATCTGCCTCTCTTGCAGATTGTATTGGCAGTAGTGTATATTTAGGATCTCCGTTTTGTATTAGAGCCATCGTTCCTCTGAAGGACATATGGTGGAGAACATTAATCGCAGTAGCATTCAGAAGCTCATGAATATGGATATGATTATTAGATGAGCCCAAGAGTGCATACACCAGCAATGGAACTTGATGGGAGCAAATCATGTGATGAGTAAATCCATGAAAAAATATTTTTTTGCCTAGTCTCAGATGCAAACTAAAATGAGAAAGCGGAACCCCTTTTAGCACAAAGCATGTATACTAAGGTCCCATCCCTGCCATGCCCCTAAATAAATGAATATTAGAGAATGAACACAGAAAGAAACAATCATCAATCCCGTAAGTGTTTTTTCCATCACTAAATTTCCTTTATATTGTTTTATAACCTTGCAGTACCTAGAGTAGCTGCCCTCTGTACCATCCATACTCATGACCTAGCTCTCAGTGGCTGACTAGGCAATGGTCATTTGTGAAGCTGAACTCCAGGCAGATGTAAAGGTACAGAAGAGCCCTGAGGCCATCTTAAAATCTATCGAACACAATTCTGGCTCCTCCATAAAGGCACCAATTAGCTATAATCACTATTTTCAATTGGTCTGCTAATGAGCAACCAGAAGTAAAAACTCTACCAGCTCAAAATTTTTTTATGTGGATAATCCACATGCTAAAACATGAGATTTATACATGAAATACATTATCATATGGTAACATGGCAATCATAAAAGTGTTCTTAAAGGGTCAGTGCATGCAAAATTAATATTCCCATTTTGGTGGATGCTAGAGAGATATTAGAAGTCAGCAGTGGTCTCTACCCACCAAACGCCACCTATAACCTGAATGCTAATATTTGGGTGGACTAACCCTTTAGGCCCCCGTCACATGGAAGGTCCAATCAGGTCTGCCTGTCAGTTGTTCAGGCAGACCTGATCGGATGGCCCATTCTTTTCAATGGAAAGGCAGGTGTATATGGACTAGCGTCCATTTACACCTGCCTACACTTGGGTCCAATCCAGTCCACTAAAAAAACAAAACAAAGGGGTTTCGTCCACTTCTGTTTAGACAGATAGGATCGGAGGGTAGGTGGGTGTAAACGGACTCCTCTGCTGCCCATAGAGCAGAGTGTGCTCTGCCCTGGTCCGCTCAGTTTCTGATGACCTATCATCTGCCCACTCTGCTCTGATCAGTAGGGGATCTATGAGCAGATCGCCTGCTGATCGGGATGGAGTCTACCCCATCTGAAAGGGGCCTTAAGGTGAACCTGTGCTTTTCACATATAAAATGACAACTTAAAAACTCCCCCAGCAGAATATATTCATCTACCCTTCACTGTTTTATCACTCCCTTCTATTGCTGAAAGCAAACCACCCACATTACCTTCCACTTCGGTTGATGCATGGATGCTGGATAGACCAGTGAGGGGCAAAATCAGAGCATGTGCTTTTGGGGAAGGGAAAAGGTATGTGGACCTGTTGCTTTGTCCTGCTGAGCTTATCATAGGTTCCCTTTAAGCATTTAGCCCTAGTGCATGAGACTCCGGCAGACAGCTTGGTTCTGGACATTTGTCCTGGAGATATACAGCACTGTAGCTGCTGACTTTTAATAAAGGACACTCATCTGTCCAAGGATCCAGTGCTGTCCTCACCCAGGCCGGCTCCTTGCCGGTCTTTTTGGTCCCCAGCACTGACATGTTTATTGAGGGAAGCCGGGTGTGAGTCCTTGTGGCTTTACAGCCAGGTTCCTACTGCGGATGCATATGCCATGATGTGCTTTGTGAATGGTCCCTCAGCCTTCTGGGACCTGCAATCTGTCCCAGAAAGTTGCAGAAAGGTGGGGTGCAGGGAACCTTCACAGGAATCACCAAGGGGATCCAACCAGAAGTAGGAGTGGATACCTGTCAAAATCAGTTCTGCTTTAAAGTGTCTAAGATATTAAAAAAAAAACGTAATCTCTGAAACAGATACACATTTTTCAATGTTTCATTTCTTTTTAAATAATTTTTACTTTAAAAATAAGTAAGTTAATAATAAACACAATAAAGTGACACTTGAATGATGTTGTACAGTATCTTGCTGGCAGGTAACATTGTCCTGTACATCAAGCATGTCAGCATAATATTGCTGTACCCCAAATTCATTGTTATAGTGCAACAGACCGAACAAAATGAAAAAGGTGGGGGGAAGGTTGTGGGTAGAGAAGAGATGAGAGGGGGAGGGGGGGTTATTGTGAGGCTTTAGCCTACAGGCCTGCTTCCAAATGTTTTATTCCTTTTAAAGACCCTGCAAGTACAGAAAACTACCTGTTGATCTGCCAGGAAAACATTCAACTCTTAAGTCCTGTCCTGGGTTGCCATCTTTCAGTACTAAGTGGTGCCAGCCCTGCCCAGGGTCTTTTGCTAAACTTCTCAAATGTACCTACTTTCTCATCTCCACAACACAGAGATAAAATGTTCTTTAGTCAAAGATAAAACTAGGAGGGCTACTTACTAATTGACTAACCTTGAGATAATAATGCATAGCTCACATGACAGCTCTGAATATATGGCATGGTCTGTAGATATTTTTTGCATTCATCGAAGAGATATTACAAAACCTTTTCAATTGCATAGTTAACTGACTAAAAGGAGGCAGATCGGTGAATTTCATTGACAGGGTTGACAGGGTTGACATACACTTTAAGGCATCTCTTGCCATTTAATCATCTCATTGTATAACCCAGCAGAACATAGTCTACATCAGTAATGAGCTATATTTGTATCTTTCTTTATGTTTATTGGCAGATTAGTGCAGTTTTATGGCCCCAGAACTCTTAGATCTTGGTATGGAATCCTTGTTTGCACAGGTTGGGCTCCAGCAAATGGCTTTATCTCCCAGAACACTGGTTTGTTTGGGGCTCTCACCTGGACGCATAGGACTTTATCTGCTCCCCATCTAGGAGGAGGAGGAATAGTAAAGGCAATCATGTAGGCTCTCTTTTCTGTTGGCTTGGTTGGGATGTGTTTATTGCTCCACCTGAGGAAAGCCATGAGTCTTTTCTCAAGAATTCCTTTCCAAAAAAGGTGTTTTGGCCCCGAGCTACATCTAGAAGATTCCACCTCCATAAATGATCTGTGTCTGACAGCAAGGTACAGTCACCAGAAAGAATGGGAGGCTCCACCCTAAAAGACACACATATAGGGATTGTTTACCTGTCAGAAGATCTGGAATGTGATCCACACACTCAACGGTGTCTGTTCTAGAGATGTGCATGACGAAAACGTTATTTTTGTTTCAATTCGGATTCATTCATTAAGTTATTCATTTAATCTGTTATTTTGAATCAATTAAAAATTCGGATTTCGGAAGACGGCTATATTCTTTCTATTTTATTCAGTTCTATTCTAGTTTTTTCTATTCTCTTCCGTTTTATTCTATTCTTTTATTTTCTGTTCTGTTCTATTTTATTCTAGTATATTATTTTCGATTCTATTCTATAAAGCAACCTAAGTATCATCATCTTATTTTACTTTAATACCTTACTGTACTTATTGCAATATGTTTCCATTTTTAATTTAATTTCAAATTAATTTTCAAATTTGAATTTGGATAATTCATTTTGTTATAATTTATTTTTGATTCATTGAAATTTGTTACTATTGTGATTCAGAAATTCAGATACATTCAAGTCTTCAAATAAAGAGAATTGCTAGTCTAGTCTGTTCTGTGATCCATACACTACTAAATATCTCCTAACTTTATGAGATGAGAAAAGGGAACGCCTTCTACCACCCTGGTGCCCAGCCTGTGACTGGAGGGCTTCTAATGGCCCTTGGGGCCACTGCAGACGCTAATCTATAATTCCCTATTTCCCTGTTATAGTAGTGATTTCTAGCAGTCTCATGTGATACGTTTCCAGTCTATGACTGTCTTCTGAAGCATGTCCCTAGTCTCCAACAACTCGTATATTATGTTAGCAGTCTCCTGTGGGATTTCTGCAGTCTCTGACCATCACTTGTACCATGCCTGCAGTCTCTGATCATCTACTGTATTATGTCCACAGTCTTTGACCATCTTCCTGTATATTTGGTGATGTCAAGGGCCACATGTTTGGCCCCGATACCAAGAAACCACCACTGTTATAGCACAAAGTATGTAGGCAAAGGACATACCCCCAGTTATGTCAACCTCAACTAGTTAAAGCATATCTAAACTCGAGAACAAAAATGTAGCATATTGTAGCTTACCACTCCTTAGATGTGGCAGCTGTACATTTTCTGCAAGTACAAAAAAGTACTTGTTGATCCTGCCAGAAATCTAGCATCCTTGTAACTTCAGTATTGCACTGAACTGAAATATCAAACTATTTTATCAGTTTTCCAAGCAATCTTTTGTGAACTACAAAAGAGCATATAACCAGGTGCTTGGCTAGAGACAGAGAGCGATTTAGGATGCTGTGCTACAGTGCTCTCTGTGCTCCCAATGGACTTCAGCTGAATGGGATAACACTGACTCCATCAACTAAGGGGGAGCTGACAAGTAGAAGCAGCTTAAGATACTTGATGGTTGGCAACACTGAATCATGGGAGATGAAATTCGGGAAATAAACTTTACTATGACAGTTAATGGGCCATTGGACAACAATTTCCAATGTCAGCCGGGTATAGGGGAGAGAGAGTTGTATTTTCTCAGGCTGAATACCAAGGAACTTTCTCTTTGCTGAGAGAAGACATCACTGATCCTGTGTGCTCACCTGCCACAACCCTGCAGTCGTATGCTGAGGACCGGAGTCCAGGCAGATCCAGCAGTGAGCTGACATCTGAACAGCAGGACCCTGTTGCTATTTCTTTTGGGACTGGTGAGAGGACACTGCTGCCATTAACCTGTTGCTGCTACCAGAGATTGAGCAAATAGGGACTGGCCATCTAACTAGCAGAATTATTTACTGCATGCAGTCTTCACTGGGACTGTACTCGTGTGCACCACTGTAAAGAGTTGGCCACAACACTAGCCGGCTGAGAACTAGGCCTAAAGACTGCTCACTCAGATAGCTGCTTCACAAGAACTTTGCCAGTTGTTCATTGTCAAAGGTGTCATCCCTGCCATTCATATCGAGTGTACTCTACAATGGACATAGCCCACTGTTTACAGAGGAGTTATCACAGTATTCATTATCATTGCTGTTACTGTTTTTTAATGTCATTACTTATTGCTGATTTTGTGGATTACTAGGTTTACTCTAATTTAGCAACATAGAGCTCCATTATTTGCTGCTATAGCCTAGTGGACTGTGATTGACTTAATCCTTTACTTATTAATTTATGTGCATACTGCTAATTACTGGGTTAATTTACCACTAACCAGTCTGATGTTTACTTTTTGATACTGAGCCTTAGTTGTGTGCGGGGTGTTTATACTGGTGCTCCCAGTAGCAGTGCAGTATTCATTTGCTTGATCTGGTGTGTTAGTGGGGCTGAGCTCAAGCTAAAAGCACATCCCTATGTACGGAGATGGGGAGACAATGATGGGTTTGTAGTGCAGATCAGGAGTGCAGCCCAGGGTGACAGCGAGTGTTATCACCTTAGGACAAGGTAAATTAAGTGGACTCTCTGAAGTAATGTTGCAGAGTTTTCTGGACACTGTAGTAGTTCATTTATTGGTCTCACTTTAATTTGAATGAAAAATGAACATTTTAAACATATGCAGTACATCTCTGCAATACATGCACATTGCCCATGTTTTATCTTTTTGACCACTTCCCGTCCGGCCCATGTAGATAAACGGCCGGAAGGGAGTGCCGCCGATGCAGTTGGACGTTTCTAAACATCCCTCTGCATCCATTGCTTGTACACACTCCCTGGGAGCACGCAGCACCGCGATTGGTGCCCGCTGTACGGGACCTCTGTGTGAGGTCCCAATTCATGTGATCCCTGATTGACCAATCAGTGATCACATGAATAGTAGTAAACAAGATGTCACTTCCTGACATCATTGCTTACTACGTGTGAAATCTGTGAATGATCACAGAGGTCACATGGTACAACGCTATTTACAACAGCCTTGTACCATGTGACAAGCTGTGACCAATCACAGCTCGCGCAGTATTTCTCAATGGCTGCAGGAATGCAGCCAGAGAGAAGGAGAAATGATTGCTTTTACAGCCTTTACGGGTGTAAAAGCAATCAGTGTAAAAAAAGAAAAAAAATCTTCATCACCCCCACAAGTAGTACAACTCGTACTTGTATAAAAAAAATAAAATAAAAATGTAAAAGAAAATTTTGAAAAATTTGAATTTTGGGTTATAAACTAATTTGGGTATTTTTTTTTACTAAAAGGATAGATGAATACATTGTGGCCAAGATTTATGAAGATTATTTATTTGCAAAATTTTATAAGAAAAACACTTTTTTTTCAAAATTTTTGGACTTTTTCATTTATATATCAAAATAATAATAATCCCAGTGGTGAATAAATACCAGCAAAAAAATAACGGTGCAGTGTTGCATGACCGCGCAATTGTTATTCAAAGTGTGATAGCATTGAAAGCTGAAAATTGGCCTGGACTAGAAGGGGTGAAAGTGTCCAGACGTGAAGTGGTTAAGGACCCTGCAAGTACAGGGACAATTGAGTACTGTCCATGATACAATTTTTATTTACACTAACATCCAAATTTTCAAGTCAAACTTTTGGGGTGTACCCCCTTCTTCAAGGTCCAAACAGCACAGCTTGGACCTTGGAGAAGGGGGTATGCCCCAAAAGCTTATCCTGAAATTGCTACTCAATTGTTCTCATTGCAATTGAACTATACAGCTACAATCACATCAAACATGCAAGTACAGCCAAATGCTTGTTGATCTGACAGAAGTACAGCTCCTAAGTCCTGTCAGTTGTGAGCTGAAGACCCACAGCATTGAGTGGTGTCAGCCCTACCAAGTTTTCTCCTGCTAAACTACTCAGACCCACTTACTATCCCATCTCTACAACATAATCACCCTCCTAGATTGTAAGCTCCAAGGAGCAGGGCCCTTGAACCCCTCGTGTATTGCACTGTATTGTTACCGTACTGTCTCGTGTATTGTCTCCCATTGTAATGTACAGCGCTGAGCAAACCGTTGGCGCTATATAAATACTGCATAATAATAATCATTCTGTACTTCCAAGCTACCAATGCATAGCAACAGCCCATAGAAGTTACTTTCTGTCACCTTCTGTCAGTGCAGTGCATCATAAGGCATTAGATGTAGGCCCCTTTCACACGGGCGTTCCGTATGTCCGTTTTTCATCTGTCCATTTGCAGTTAAAAAACGGACACCCATGCATTTCTATGGACCAGCGAATGTAAATGGATGATCATCTATTTACATCCATTAATGTTTGCATCCGTTAACATCTGTTTTTTGGAACGGAAGAACCCCCTATTTTTCTTCCTTTAAAAAAAAAAAAAAGGAACGGACAAAAAATGGATGTAGAAGGATGAAAAACTGATGTAAATGGATGTAAACCGATGTAAATGGACAAAACGGACAAAAAGGGATGTAAACGGACAAAAATGGATGTAGATGGATGAAAACAGATGTAAAATGATAAAAAATGGATGAAACACTGATGTAAACTGATCTTTTCTTGGAAAAAACATGACTGAACTGATGAAAAATATAAGGCACCTTGATGCATCAACATGCCAACATTTGTCAGAAGAGGTCCAAGGTTGAGTGTGAGATGCTGATCAAGCCACCTGTTTGTTATACATACTCAGGTTGTCCTAGTTGGGTGTTACATTCCCTTTTTGCATATTTACTGTAGTAATTACAGGGTTATGTGTTTACAGTCTTGACTCGAGACCAGTCATTATTCAAGGAACATTTTTCTATATTAGAGGACTTCATTGCACACCCTAACATCCCTCTTCCCTGTAAGCAAAACTGAGTACCTTTTTCCACCAATCAGATTACAGAGATGACACTCCCACTACAAGCCTGATTTTATTTATCAACATGGATATGGCAACTCAGCAAAAAACACATTTCAATGGCTGCAAAAAAAAGTTATGTACAGGGAAGAAAATGTCCGTATGAACTGCACATCTCTGCAAACCCCAGGTAAGAAAATGTAACAGCCAGCTAGGCCATGCCTCCAACGCATTTCACTCTGCACCCAGTGACGGACTTTGCTATTAACTACCTGATTTTTAGAGTACAGTAGAGTATTTGTAGCAGCTGACTTAAAAAAAAATGCAGCACAAGTTTCTCTTTAATTATGTTGGAGTATAGAATTGAAATAAACTAATGAATGGTCAAAGGATAAAGCAGATTTGTGCTATAAAAACAGAAAAGAATCTACAGCATGTGAAAGAGGTGCCAACCTGATATCTATAAAATGATCCAGAGAAGCTGCCCCTTCAGTGCAAACAAACACTATATACAGTACGATGGGTATGGAAAATAATCAACCCCCCCCCCCTTTAAAATAATCACAGTTGCTTTGCAGCCCGAAATGAAGGCAGACACAGTTTTTGTTTTATCTAGCTGTATTTAGAAAGAAAGAGACCAAACCAATGTCGGTAGTCTGGACTCTTTCTTCTCCCCCCCCTCCCCTTTTTTATGTGGTGGAATATAAAGAGGAATAGAAGCTACTATAAATATGTGATTGGAAGCATTTCAGGAATGGGTTTGGAGTAGTATCCATATTCATTGAAGGTGGTTCCTGGCCAGGATGATATACTCTCTCTTCTCCATTGTGGAATACCAGATATGAACTGGGAATACCTCATGGAAGGACTTATGTGACTTTTTTTTACAATGGACTGATTATCTTAGAGTTGCCTGGTTTGGACCAAGATAAATTCATGCTATTTTGAATAATGCACCCAATGGTAACTGATTGACACCCACCCATGATTGATTTGCTGAGCCCCTCTGCTTGCTATTGCCCTGCACCTAGGCGACATTCAGACTTTATTGTCCTCTGTCCCCAAGATTCATGGTCCTCAAGAAGTGGAGAATACGAAATGCGTTGACCTCTTGGAGGACATAATAGCAGGAATAATGTTTAGAATTATGCTGTATTAGGGCTGTTTAGTCACTATATTGGTTGTAAAGCATGTAATAATATTTTTTATACACAATTTAATAAAATTTGTAATTATAATAAAGATGTGTCTGTCCTACGCTGTACCAGGAAAGTCCATCATCTTTTGGTTTCTATATACCGTATTTTCCGGCGTATAAGGCGATCGGGTGTATAAGACGACCCCCTAATTTTCCAGTTAAAACATAGGTTTTGGGCTATTCTCGCCGTATAAGACTACCCCCCTTCCGAGGCAACACCATTTAAAAACATCAGATTTTTTAATTGAAATGGTTATGACTTACCGGTACTTAAAATCCTTCAAAATCCTCATGTTCATCCTCTGACATCATAAGTTCATGAATGACATCTTGTGATACATTTGTAAGACAGTCATCATATGGATCAAGTTCCAAATCAGATGGTTCCCGCTGGATGTGCGGTAATACGGTAGCTTCGGCTACATACAGTATACAGTATATATACAGCCCGCTGGATGTGCAGTAATGTACATACAGTATACCGCGCTGAGCCAAGCTGGCTCAAAACAAATGTCCCTATGACAGATTAATCTGTCAGCCCGCTGGATGTGCGGTATATACAGTATACTGAGCCAAGTTTCAAAACGTACTGGTACGTCCCTACGGTAACCAGACCGCTGGATGTGTGTATGTACAGTAGCTGAGGCTACATACAGTATACGCCGGGCCAATCACGGCAAGCGATGTATTCTACTAATGAATACAAAGCCTTCCTCGGATTGGCTGAGGTTGTGACATCATCAGCCCACATCTCTGACTCAGCCAATCTGAGCAGGCTTTGTATTCATTAGTAGAGTACATCACTCGCCATGATTGGCCCAGTGTATACTGTATGTAGCCGCAGCTACCGTACATACACGCATCCAGCGGGCTGATTACAGTAGGGACGTACCGGTACGTTTTGAAACCGCTTGGCTCAGCGCAGTATACTGTATATACCGCACATCCAGCGGGCTGACAGATTAATCTTTCATAGGGACATTTGTTTTGAGCCAGCTTGGCTCAGCCCCGTATACTGTATGTACAGTATTACCACACATCCAGCCAGCTTGATCCAAACAAACTCAAGTTTCACATTTTAGACCCCGTGTATAAGACGACCCCCAATTTTTGGGGTATATTTTTAAGTATAAAAAGTAGTCTTATACGCCAGAAAGTACTGTAGATATTTTTAATTTATTAAAAAGGTTATTAGTATCACTTATCTAAGGAGTAGCACCTACCTTTGATTTTGTTTTCTATTTAGTAGTTTTGTACCTTTTTTCTTTATTACGGCCAGGTATACAGTTAAGAAGAAGTTTTCATTTCATTTTTTCTCAGGTATATTTGAAATGTTGAATATTACATAGTTACATAGTTAGTCTGGCTGAAAAAAGACAAAAGTCCATCCAGTTCAACCATAAAAAAAAGTTATAAAGCTATGCCCACAGTTGGGTATTAATATAATATATTGATATCCTGCCAGCATGTCTCAGTGCAGCTGATCTTTCCCTTATTACTCACCTATGATGTTCTGTGTCATGTCTCTGTGTGTAGTGGTGGCCATCTTGGTAGAGACAAGGTCTTGCTTCCCCATGTCAGAGAAACCAGGAAGATGAACAGTGAGTAGCACAGTAGTGACATTACCAAATCTTGCTTTAACCACCTTCCGCCCGCCATATAGTACAATGATGGGCGCTAGGTCGTTCTCTCGTTCTTATAGGACGTCATATGACGTCCTTCCATTCTCACCGCGCATGCTCGGCTCAGGGAGCGCGCAGCGCGGCGATCGCCAGTGTCCCTCAGACACAGCGGATCACGGAAAGAGCCGAAGATGTCGGCTCGGTCATGTGATCAGCTGTGTCCAATCACAGCTGATCACATGTAAACACGGAAATGCTGGTTATCGGCATTTCTCTCCTCTCGAGCTGTCACGCTGACAGCTCAAGAAGAGAGGAGAGCCGGTAATTGGCTTTCCGCGGAGGGGACATGTACACTGATCATCAGGGCACTGATGATCAGTGTGCCCTGATGATCAGTGTGGCCCCAGAAGTGCCAGCAGTCAGTGCTCATCAGTGCCACGTGCCAGTGCCCATCAGTGCCACATCAATGCCACATATCAGTGCCCATCTGAGCTGCCTTTCAATGTCACCCATCAGTGCCAGTCAGTGCCACCTATCAATGCCAATCAGTGCCACCTATCAGTGCTGCCAATCAGTGCCACCTATCAGTGCCAGTCAGTGTCGCCTATCAGTGCACATCAGTGCCAGTCAGTGGCGCCTAACAGTGCCAGTCAGTGCTGCCTAACAGTGTCAGTCAGTGTCGCCTATCAGTGCTAGTCAGTGCTGCCTATCAGTACCGCCTATCAGTGCCATATATCAGTGTCATGTATTAGTGCTGCCTTTCAGTGCCCATCAGTGATGCCTGTCAATGCCCATCAGTGCAACCTACCAGTGCCTCCTCATCAATGCCCATCAGTGTCACCTATCAGTGTCCATCAGTGCAGCCTATCAGTGCCCATCACTGCAGCCTCATTAGCGCACATCAGTGAAGGAGAAAAATCACTTATTTACAAAATTGTATAACAAAAACTAAAAAAAAAACTTTTTTTTTTCAAAATTTTCAGTGGTTTTTGGTTTGTTTAAGGAAAAATAAAAATCCCAGAGGTTCTTAAATACCACCAAAAGAAAGCTCTATCTGTCTCCAAAAAAATATAAAAATTTCATATGGGTACAGTGTTGCATGACCACGCAATTGTCATTCAAAATGTGACAGCGCTGAAAGCTGGAAATTGGCCTGGACAGGAAGGGGGTATAAGTGCCCTGTAGGCTAGTGGTTAAATCTCTTGATACTAGCAGTCAGAGGCAGCAGTGCCTAAGATCTCACATTGAAGATATACAGCCCTGAGGCTGTAGGCACAGATGTGCCTAGGCTCACTCACATACTAGGAAGTGCACAGCTGTTTTTAGGTGGTAATTCTTTTAGGGTAATGCTGACACACAATTAACTTTTCTTAGGTTCACTTTAAAAGCAACTAGTGTCAACTGTATATTCTCCTAAGGATCCATTTTAAGTCATTGAGGTTGTTTAAAATGGTGGTACTGGATGATCTCATTTGCACACGTTGCAGTACAGACCATGGGGATCTGATACACCTTTTATGGCGCCGCCCAAAATGACATCTTTATTGGCTGTAGGTATCACAAGGTCTTTCAAGTTAACCTCCGTGAAGATCCCAAACAGTGCCTTTTAGGAATTTTGAGTGACCTTCCCATTGAGGATCTCCCTAAACAAACCTTTTGCTAGGGCTCTTTTCCAGGCCTGCAAACTGATCCTAATGCATTGGAAATCAGATGACCCTCTACGCTGAAAGAATGGGTAATTCAGATGGGTGATACCCTACAGCTTGAATGATAAATATATCAACATAGAGGGTGTGACATTAAGGGGCACCATGACTGGACACCTGGAGCTATCCTGATGGATTTAATTATGGATAGGCTATTGTAAAATGAATACTCTGTTGTCTTTCCACAAGTCCGCCTTAGTATGGTTGCTCATTGCTTACAGTCATTTGTGCTGATACTTAGTAAAATGTCAGAATTGTCTGAAATGTATGCTACTATGCCTTTGTTTGGATGTATGATGCAGCTACAAGATGCTTGTACCCAGGGGCGGACTGACCATTCAAGCACTCGGGCACTGCTCGAGGGCCCGGGGTCAGTAGGGGGCCCCATGAAATGCCTCTGGTACCTTTTATAGGCTTTTTTTGAGTGTGGACAAGGACACAGGGGCCCCATGATCCCCTATTGCCCAGGGGCCCCATGAGTTGTCAGTCCGCCCCTGCTTGTACCTGATTTGCCGGCTCTGGATTTTGTAATGTCTACGTGCATTATTCAATAAACCTTTTTTGAGTAAAAAAAAGACAAAACAAGACTGAATTTGGCCCGCATCAGCGCCTTGCAATCCCCTGTACAGCAGGGCTTGGACTGGGAGAAGTAGAAGCAGCACAGGGAATCAATCAGTTGTTCTGCAGTGCTCATGTGTTAATAAGGGGCATGCTGATAGAAGTGACAGAGAGGTGAGCTTAACCCCTTGACGTAGAGCGGCCACATATTTGTATGCAAGTAGAAAATACATATGTGCTGAAAGCGAGCGCCCTGCGCGCTCCCAGCACATATGTCCGCGACTCACGGAAAGGTCCCAATCTCCCCTTTGATCGGGACCTCTTCCGATCATGTGACCACAGTGATGACGAATCACAGCGGTCCCATGACCCTAAAACCCCGGCTTCTGAAACTCTTAAAGGGCCAGGAGCCACCTGCGCGAAGAGGTTAAAGGAGGGACAAGACCTGGTTGGATTACATAACCACAGAACACTTTGCTGCACTGCTGTACTGAATGGCAGGGCTGTGTGAATCTTGGGAGATAATGGACAGAAATACAAATCCTTCGGCAGGTAAATTATCACCCATATACAGTATGTATTTCATCCATGTATTTACAGTTGTGTCCAAAATTATTCAACCCCCACTGAAATTGAGTGTTTTGGCCAGTTTGACATTGCTTTTGATCATTCAGTCATCTTGCTTACATTTACATTAAAGAGGCACTTGTAGGTCAGACAAATATAACATAACAGTTATAATGAAATAACCACAAATGTCTTTTCTGTGCTCACAGCATTATCAGTTTTATTCAACCCCCAAGTGACATTCAATCTTAGTACTTAGTACAGCATCCTTTTACAGTTATAACAGCTTTTAAACGTGAAGCATAGCTTGACACAAGTGTCTTGCAGCGATCTACGGGTATCTTCGCCCATTCTTCATGGGCAAAGGCCTCCAGTTCAGTCACATTCTTAGGCTTGCGCACTGCAACTGCTTTCTTTAAGTCCCACCAGAGGTTCTCAATCGGATTTAAGTCTGGTGACTGCGATGGCCACTCCAAAATGTTCCAGCCTTTCCTCTGCAACCATGCTCTAGTGGACTTGGAGGTATGCTTGGGATCATTGTCCTGTTGAAAGGTCCAACGTCTCCCAAGCCTCAGGTGTGTGACGGACTGCATCACGTTTCCATCCAATATCTCCTGGTACTGAAGAGAATTCATGGTACCTTGCACACGCTGAAGCTTCCCTGTACCTGCAGAAGCAAAACAGCCCCAAAGCATGATTGACCCTCCACCATGCTTCACAGTAGGCAAGGTGTTCTTTTCATCATAGGCCTTGTTCTTCCTCCTCCAAACATAGCGTTGATCCATGGGCCCAAACAGTTCTAATTTTGTTTCATCAGTCCACAGAACACTATCCCACAACTTTTGTGGTTTGTCCACATGGCTTTTGGCATACTGCAGTCGACTCTTCTTATTCTTTGGAGACAGCAAGGGGGTACGCCTGGGAGTTCTGGCACGGAGGCCTTCATTACGCAGTGTGCGTCTTATTGTCTGGGCTGAAACTTCTGTACCCACATCTGACAAATCTTTTCTCAGTTCCTCAGCAGTCACACGGGGACTTCTCTCCACTCTACGCTTCAGGTAGCGCACAGCAGTCGAAGTCAGCATCTTCTTTCTGCCACGACCAGGTAGCGTTTCAACAGTGCCCTTTGCCTTGAATTTGCGAATGATGCTTCCTAAGGTGTCTCTTGGTATGTTTAACATCTTTGCAATCTTCTTATAGCCATTGCCCTTCCTGTGAAGAGAAATCACCTCTTCTCTTGTCTTCCTGGACCATTCTCTTGCCTTCACCATGTTTGTAACCACACCAGTAAATGTCTAGAAGGAGCTGAGTATCACAGTCATTTTAAAGCTGCCTAATTGGTGCTTATTATGCTTGATTGCTGCTCGGTGACATCCACAGGTGTTTTCAATACCTGATGGAAAGCACCTGTATGAACCTCTGTTCTTCAGAGTGGTAGTCTTTAAGGGGTTGAATAATTGTGGCAATGAAGAAACCACATAAGAACCATTTACTACTGTATTACATAAACAATTGATGTCATTTTAGTTGCATTTGGGTAGTTACAACGTCCTTGTAGGATTTGATTCTGAATACAATTCCAAATGTACACTATAGTCCCTAAACCCCTTTACAGCATTGGGGGTTGAATAATTTTGGACACAACTGTAGCTGTTTGCCTGGAGTTCATCTTCTATCAGGTATGTTTTATAGCACTGAATGTACCATTTCCCATTGTGCTGCGACACCATTGTCAGTGTGAGCATGTGCAGCATGAAGATGGAGAACATAAGCAGGACATACGTGGGCCATACAGACAGTCACATAAAAAGCTCACCAGTACATTTGATAATGCCAACAAAGTCTTGACAAATGTCATTTAAGAGGGAATCAAAATTGTGTTTACTTGTAACATTTGATTCTGGAATGAATTTAATTTCTTGAATGAAAACCACATGCACTGTTAGACATTATAGAAATATTTTTAATCTTGCTCCTTTGAATTTTCCCATTGCTGCAGTCGAAAACAACCATTGATTTGACCCCACTAACAATATGAAAATTGAACAACCGCCCCCAAAATTACCATTTTTGAATGGAATTGTACTAATATATGGCAAGCTTTAACCACTTGCAGACCTCCTGCCCGCAATGTACTGAAGACAGGTGGCCGCACAGGTAAAGCTATGCACCCGAATGTCGCTTCCTGCTTCTGGGTTTGTAATTGTATACAGCGGGAGCCTGTCAGCAAGTCCCAGCCAATGATTCATGGCCAGGACCTGCTGATCGGCTGTGTATAATCACAGCCCAGAGCTCTGTGTTGACAATCAACACAGAGCTCTGTACAGAGAGAGCTTCTCATCCATGCAAAGCAGGGATGAGAAACTAAGAGATCATGAGTAAAAAGCAGCACACTTTACATATATTGCACATTGTTAGGCACACATTTAAATCCTTGTTTGGCCTAGATGTTAACCCCTTCCCAGCCAGTGTCATTAGTACAGTGACAGTGTATAGTATTATCACTGATCACTGAATTAAAGTGACACTAAAGCTTGTTTGTTTGTTTGTTTTTTTCGAAAATAACAAACGTGTATGCTTACCTGCTCTGTGATTTTGATTTTGCACAGAGCAGCCCCAGTCCCCTTCTTTTTTTTCGGTCCCCTCCGGTGCTCCTGGCTCCTTCTTCTTAAGCAGTGCCCCCAGGAAAAGCTACTCGCCCTGGGGGCACCTCTGCATGCTTGTCTCCGAGCTGCTGCTCTTTGCTTCCATAAGACGGATAGAACCATGGCTCAGCCCCTCCCTCTGCTCTCTCCTCATTGGCTCACTGGCTGTGATTGATAGCAGTGGGAGCCAATGGGCTCCCGTTGCTGTCTCAGCCAATGAGTAGTAAGAGTCCCCAGACAACAGAGGCTGTTGAGAAGGTTGCTGGATCAGAGGGGGCTCAGGTATGAATTGAGGGGGTGCTGCACACAGAAGGTTTTTTACCTCCATGCATAAAATGCATGAAAGTAAAAAACCTTGAGCCGTTAGAACCACTTTAATGTCACTGGTGATGTCAGTGGCAGTTAGTCAGATTGCCTGCTGCACTATCGCAATCCCATTATAAGTTGCTGATCACCGCCATATAAAAAAAAAAATATATAAAAGTATATAAAAAAAAATCCCAGTATATATGCCATACTTTGTAGGTGCTATAACTTTCCCGAAGACCAATCGATGAAACACTTATTGGTATTTTCCTTTACCAAAGACATGTAACAGAATAAATTTTGGCCAAAATTTCGGAAGAAATTTAACTTTTTTTATTTTTAAATGTTTTATTGGATATGCTTTGTAGCAGAAAGTAAAAATATATATACTTTTTTTTTTTAATTTTCTGTCTTTTTTTGTTTATATCACTAAAAAAACCCAAGTGGAGATCAAATACCACCAAAAGAAAGCTCTATTTGTGTGGAAAAAATTATAAAAATTTTGTTTTTGTACAGCGTTGCATGACAGTGCAATTACCAGTTAAAGTAGCGCAGTGCTAAATGGAAGAAATGTCCTGTCATGAAGGGGGTAAAATATTCAGGAGCTTAAGTGGTTAAAGACTCATAAATAAAAAAAAGCTTAATAAAGAGCTCTATCTTCCCTTTTCTTGTTCTTTAAGAACCTGACTACCTTGGTTCATATATCCTTGTTGGAATGTTTCCTAAATACCTACCTGCCTTCAGGACCCACTCCATCCATCTCACTCCAATGACTATAAATAATGACGTTATTGGATATAAAAACAAAAGAGATGATCAGTACATCAGTTAAGTACTGCAAACCCAAATCTGACAGTAATTACTCTTACCTCCCCGTCTCCGCCTCCCCCGTCCTGCCAAGATTATTAAATGCTTACCTGACTAACATTCCTGCAGGCAATTACTGATAATAAATAGTGACACTGTATGGGTTAAGTCAGGCTAGCACTCGCTCTTGGGAACTGTGGCAGGGACATTTGTATGACAGTAGACCCATAACCCACATGGGCGATGTACAGTTGTGGCCAAAATTATTCAACCCCCACTGAAATTGAGTGTTTTGGCCAGTTTGACATTGCTTTTGATCATTCAGTCATCTTGCTTACATTTACATTAAAGAGGCACTTGTAGGTCAGACAAATATAACATAACAGTTATAATGAAATAACCACAAATGTCTTTTCTGTGCTCACAGCATTATCAGTTTTATTCAACCCCCAAGTGACATTCAATCTTAGTACTTAGTACAGCATCCTTTTACAGTTATAACAGCTTTTAAACGTGAAGCATAGCTTGACACAAGTGTCTTGCAGCGATCTACGGGTATCTTCGCCCATTCTTCATGGGCAAAGGCCTCCAGTTCAGTCACATTCTTAGGCTTGCGCACTGCAACTGCTTTCTTTAAGTCCCACCAGAGGTTCTCAATCGGATTTAAGTCTGGTGACTGCGATGGCCACTCCAAAATGTTCCAGCCTTTCCTCTGCAACCATGCTCTAGTGGACTTGGAGGTATGCTTGGGATCATTGTCCTGTTGAAAGGTCCAACGTCTCCCAAGCCTCAGGTGTGTGACGGACTGCATCACGTTTCCATCCAATATCTCCTGGTACTGAAGAGAATTCATGGTACCTTGCACACGCTGAAGCTTCCCTGTACCTGCAGAAGCAAAACAGCCCCAAAGCATGATTGACCCTCCACCATGCTTCACAGTAGGCAAGGTGTTCTTTTCATCATAGGCCTTGTTCTTCCTCCTCCAAACATAGCGTTGATCCATGGGCCCAAACAGTTCTAATTTTGTTTCATCAGTCCACAGAACACTATCCCACAACTTTTGTGGTTTGTCCACATGGCTTTTGGCATACTGCAGTCGACTCTTCTTATTCTTTGGAGACAGCAAGGGGGTACGCCTGGGAGTTCTGGCACGGAGGCCTTCATTACGCAGTGTGCGTCTTATTGTCTGGGCTGAAACTTCTGTACCCACATCTGACAAATCTTTTCTCAGTTCCTCAGCAGTCACACGGGGACTTCTCTCCACTCTACGCTTCAGGTAGCGCACAGCAGTCGAAGTCAGCATCTTCTTTCTGCCACGACCAGGTAGCGTTTCAACAGTGCCCTTTGCCTTGAATTTGCGAATGATGCTTCCTAAGGTGTCTCTTGGTATGTTTAACATCTTTGCAATCTTCTTATAGCCATTGCCCTTCCTGTGAAGAGAAATCACCTCTTCTCTTGTCTTCCTGGACCATTCTCTTGCCTTCACCATGTTTGTAACCACACCAGTAAATGTCTAGAAGGAGCTGAGTATCACAGTCATTTTAAAGCTGCCTAATTGGTGCTTATTATGCTTGATTGCTGCTCGGTGACATCCACAGGTGTTTTCAATACCTGATGGAAAGCACCTGTATGAACCTCTGTTCTTCAGAGTGGTAGTCTTTAAGGGGTTGAATAATTGTGGCAATGAAGAAACCACATAAGAACCATTTACTACTGTATTACATAAACAATTGATGTCATTTTAGTTGCATTTGGGTAGTTACAACGTCCTTGTAGGATTTGATTCTGAATACAATTCCAAATGTACACTATAGTCCCTAAACCCCTTTACAGCATTGGGGGTTGAATAATTTTGGCCACAACTGTATACTGACCATGCAGAGGTTACTTTACATGAAAAGTATTGTGTTCGGCCCTAGCCTGATCCATCTGTGCAGAGATATAGGCAGCTGAAGGTATGCACAAACTTGATTTTTCCTATAAAAAAAAAAAAAATTGAGCTTCACTCCACCTTTCAAACATCAGAATTCCTTTTTGTGATTTCTGGTCTCATTGACCAATAGGGATGCTTGGAAAGTAGTGGGGAAGTGAAGTTTCACCAATACAAGAACAGTCAAGAGCTACATATAACTTCAGCTGCCTCTAATGTGATTTGTGGTGTCACTAACCAATAGGGACACTTGACAGAAGATGGGGGCTAGAGGCTAACCCAGCAATGGGCAAACTACAGCCCGCAGGCCGTATACGGCCCAGCGGACATTTTAATCCGGCCCGCGGAACGTGATACAAAAAAAAAACAGCCAGGGCAGGCAAACATTTGCATCATTCAGCGCGCTCAAATGCAATGATTGGCCAGTCTCGCTGCCACTCACATCCTGATAGCCAGTGATTGGCTGTCAGGATGTGTGTAGGCGGGGCAGCGTGACGAACGTGAGGGGAGCTAGGCTCCTCTCACAGTCCGCCCTGAAGACCGGAACGGCGCGGGAACACGGCGAGAGGAACGCGCGGAGCAAAGGTAAGTAAATTGACACAGGGGGGACTTGGCTTACTACTTGGGGGGGAATAGTACTATGGGGGATGAAATGTTACAAATTTTAATTTAATTTATATTAATTCACACATACACATCATTCATCTACTCTTGGTCCGGCCCCCGGGTCCAATATATGAACCCATTGCGGCCCTCAAGTCAAAAAGTTTGCCCACCCCTGGGCTAACCTATCACAGAAATAGTCCAGACTAAAATATAACTTCAGCTGTCTATATTTTTACTGATCATTCTGATGTGTGTTTTCCACTGAAGGTAATTTCAGTAACACATAAATGAATTTTATACTCTTTCAAGTTTTGCAAAGTTGGGTTTTTAAGTATTTAAAGCAAGGATATTGCTTGAAGGTCTTTTGTTGTTTCATAGATAGAAGACTGAAAATTTCTAGAAGGTTCCCAGTGATATAAAAGTGTCCCTGTAACTTACTACACTGGTGGTGTTCATATATAGTTACATAGTTAGTCTGGCTGAAAAAAGACAAAAGTCCATCCAGTTCAACCATAGAAAAAAAATGTTATAATCATATACCCACAGTTGATCCAGAGGAAGGCAAAAAAACCCAGTCTGCCAAATGTAATACTTGCAAACCAGAGGAGCCGTTACTGAATGCTGACTTCACTTGATGAACGCACTGTGCTGGGCTTTGTTTGCTAAGCACTGACTTTACAGCATAATCTGTCGTTGGTGTTTTTCCATTCTGCACATTGAAACATTATTATTATACAGAATTTATATAGCGCCAATAGTTTGTGCAGTGCTTTACAATATAAGGGAGACAGTACAATTACAATACTTTCAGTACAGAAGGAATAGGAGGGCCTGGCTCGTGGAGCTTACAATCTAAAGGAAGGGGGAGCTGATACAAAAGGTGATCGCTGCGGGGGATGATCTGGCGGAGGTGATTCAAGTACAGTTCTTAGGTGGAGGTGGGGTAGGCTTCTCTGAAGAAGAGAGTTTTCAAAGATCGCCTAAAGGCAGACAGGGTGGGGGCTGACCGGACATGCTGTGGTAGGGAGTTCCAGAGGATGGGAGAGGCTCTGGAGAAGTCCTGGAGGCGAGCGTGGGAGGAGGTGATGAAGGAGCTAGAGAGGAGGATATCATGGGAGGAGCGGAGTGGGTGATTTGGGCGATATCTGCGGATGAGGTTGGCGATGTAGCTGGGGCAGTGTTGTGGATGGCTTTGTAAGCTGTGGTTAGTATTTTGAATTTTATACGTTGGGTTAGTGGAAGCCAGTGAAGGGATTGGCAGAGAGGGGCAGCAGTCGCTGATCGGTTGGTAAGGTGTATGAGTCTAGCAGCAACATTCATAATAGACTGAAGGGGGGATAGCCTGTGTAACGGTAGACCATGATGACCATCATAGGATAATGTGGACAGAATCCCTCCCTGTGCCTTTATCCCATTATAACAAAGTGAGTTATTGGTTAAAGGGTTAATTAACCTCTACCAAAAACCTGCCGATGCAGGTAAGGGGTGCCGGTAGATGAAACAAACTGTGCAGCTTTGACTAAAGCTGAATAATGTCCTTGCTGTAGCGGTAGGCAATATATACACCTCCCAAAGCCTGTCCGAAAAGCTGCTAGAGGTGGAATCATACCTTCCTGCCTTGTTGCTAGGCCGTTGCTAAGCCACTTGCAGCAATTATTACACACCACCACCATCACAGGAGCAAACTCTGAAATGCTTTAGGTGTAGATGATATACATAATCCCCAAAGCCTGGCCAGAAAACTCCCAGAGATGGCTTCATCCTATTCTCCCTTGATAAATGATGCTAAGACACTCCCAGACAATTCAAACCTCCTTGCATGCGCCCAATCTGCCATGTCGCAGTAGCTGTGAGTTCAGCAATGCTGTGATGGAGGAGATAGAGAACTACAGATGGGAGAGAGAGTGCATGTGAGGGGGTTTGAACTGCCTGAGAGTGTCTTAGCAACGTCTTAGCAACAAGGCAGGTTGGGATGATGCCATCTCTGGGAGTTTCCAGCCAGGCTTCGGGGAGGTATGTAAATGGATTTCTCCTATAGGGAATCATTTACCTTAGTTAAAGCTGTACAGTTTGCCCCTTCCTACATACACAGTCTTTGGGAAAAGGTGAACTAATCCTTTAAGCCAGGGGTTGACAAATTTGAATCTAGGAGCCAGCTAAAAAAATTTTGGATCCAGATTTTTTGTGTAGTGTGGGTTGTCCGATCCTGATGCAAGGACTTGCTGCATAACTGTCACAGCAAAACCACACCATGTTTTAGGTGCCATTGAAAATAATGTCATCTGAACCTGCATTTTGTGATCACAGCGATTCTGCCACTATCCCAAAATTCCTAGGTGTGAATGGAGCCACCCTGGTTCACACATATGTGATTCTATATGGGTTTTCAAACGCACAGATTCGCATGACAGGCCAGATATTATGTGTTCCTGTTGAGGTGGTTCACAGAGAAGTGATCCACACGCATTGTCTTTTGAGTGCCATTATGAAAAGGGTTTGGTGCGAGTTTGTAGCGGTGCATTCTAGACCCGCAAGTGATAGAGTCAATGGGAGGCATTTTTGCATTGAAGTCAGTGGGATGCAGCGTGTGAACGCAAAAGCCAGGACGCAATTTCTAGTCATCAATAGCGACCTGGTGCCTTGGATTTGTCGGGTCCTGCTTTAATAGTTAATAATAACACATCCATCACGTTCCGGAGGCCAGAACAACTAACTCTTCATCAGGACTTTTAAATTGAATTTTAAATTAACTCAGGAAGAGACTTTGCTATAATAATCTGTTTAGGTTAAATCTCCACCAGTTATGCTGGCGTTATTGCTAGTGTAACACTCTCCTAGGTAGCTAGGGGGAGCTAGATGATTATTTTTTAGTTAAAGGTGGAGTAGCAGCCTGGAGGAATAGTCAGAAGGGGTCAAATTATGGTCATGGTTGAGAGGCTCTGCAGACCAGCTCAATGGAGCATCCCCCTGGTGTAGAGACTTGAAGGAGTCTCTAGAATTCAGTGGGTGGGTGTGAGGAGTGGCTGGTCTGCACTCTCAAAGGATCCTGGCCAATCCCCAAGGGGGAGGCTTGACAAGGGGTTAGGAAAACCCTTAAGAGTGGCCTAGCCTGCTGAGCAGCAGAAGAGTTCTGGTGGAAGATGGACTGTGCAGGATGGAGTGTGGAGCCTGGGATGGGGTCCAGGAGAGGGGCCTACCTACAGACAGAGGAACTGGAAGGGAGGATCTCTCAGTCTCACCATCCCCTGAGAGAGGACAGCCTGGGAAGCAGGAAAGGAGCCAGCCCAGCATAAGGCCTGAAGGCAGCCACCAACCCACAAGCTTGCAGGAGAGACTGAGTGAGTAACCCCACACTCCCTGGGCCAGATAAGGGGAAAGAGCATTTGGGTGGGAAACCTGACTAGCCCCCATCTGGGACTGCTTTCAATGAAGGTGGCAGCATCTAGGACCTCGTGGCCAGTGATTACCTCAGGCATCTGGGTGAAGAGGAGATTTCATTTGGGGTCTGAGGAGGTACACAAGAGAGGTTGGCTAACTCTCCAAAAAGAGAACAGAAAAACCCTTTCTGACTACTTTGGGCTAGCTTCTTCCCCTGCTGACAGGTTGTCCTTTCCTGTAGACTGTAGAACAGTGGAGATCCCTCTTTCAAGATCCCAGTCTGTAGGTAGATCCCCTTTCTCTGGGGCTCCCTCCCAGGCTCCACACCAGCTCCTTCCTCAATTCATCTTCCACCCGACTCCAGATTCTCTGACCCCTGCTAGCATGGCTCTCTCACATTTATGGGCTGATCTGCCACACTACCAGGGCCTCTTGGCCTGGGATTGGTCAGACTTCCATGAATATGCAGATTGAGGTCTCCACCCTTCTGCCCACAGGCTTCTGGAAGCTTCCATTGGCCTCCAGAACCAGGTGGAGATGACAGAGTCTCAAACTGCTGAGTCACTTAGCCTGACCTCACATTGAACCCACAGTAAATTCAGGCTCACTTACTACCATGAGCCAAAAATTAATTTACCTTACACTAGCCCCACCTAGTGGGCTCTACATTAATACGTATATATTTATTTTCTTCAGAAGTCTTATGGTTGGTCATGGGGTCTTCTTCCTCTTCGCCTCTTCCCAGTTCAGGAAGTTCTCAATTATGTAGAGAGCAGTGCTGAAGTAATGACATGAGCATCACTCTACACATTATTATACAGGGAGCCAAAGTGACATCCCCTCAGGGGCGGGTATGCCCTGCACTCACACGATATCTTCAGTCTCCATGGTTGAATGATGCTGGGGCTGAGAAGACTAAGGACATCCAGTAAGGAAAATGAATTATTGCTGTGAACAAGACTTGAGAGGAGGGGAGTATTGTGGCAAGAGCTGCTTTATTTTAATTTCACCTGTAGCACCCTTCTAGCATATTTGGCTAGGCAAATTTAGCTTTGGCTCCTTTTGAAATCAAGGAAGCAGTAATTGTTTAGTCTGACCTGTTCAGGGTCTCAAAAGCTGAGGGTTTGATTGCTTTCAGAAGTTTCTAGACCATAGTATGGATAATTTAAATCTCTCCGCCCTGAATATTTTTTGGGTACTAGCCAATCCCTGATGGGGAAGTTTCCAGAAGAACAGGGTGTAGTAAAATAGTGTGGGACACAGGAGACCATGGTACCTCCTCCCAAGTAGGGTTCTAGAGGTGTAAGAGCTGCTACTGTACAACAGTCTATGGACTGAACAACTGCTTGAAGAGGCTACAGGGAGAGCTAGGATCCAAGGCTCAAATGGACTTTCCTTAGAGCTTACTGCCGCTTAACACCACATGTGATCCAGTCCTGAGAGGTGCCATCTCACTCACTGGGATGTGTCCGGAGGAAGCTTGAGGGAGGCAGCTGTCCTGAGTCTTGTGAGTAGTGACTTTAAGCTGGTCCCTGAGATTGTGTGCTGGACTCTGCACTGGGTACCGATAGTTGCACACTGATGTGTGCAAGCAAATGCCCAAAATTGTCCCCTTGGTCAGCTGTGGGACCTTGGACTGTACTCAACCAACACTAACACTACTACTGTTAGGAGAAACTGCCCTCTAAACACTACTTAAGTCTCTATTTGGTGATTCTACTACTGGTTTTGTGTTGCTAGTAGCAAAATTGTGCTTATGACATGTCCCTTAGCTATTCTAAAGCTTCATTTCAGGTATAGTTTTTATAGCACAGTTACATTGGTCCAGCTTGAGCCAATGTAAGTATACATATTCCATCCCTGGCCAATCCCTGTGAAAGCAGAGAATCTTTTGGAGCCCATGCCAAGTGGCTGCCCTGCTGCATAGTACACAAAGGGCGTTGACCTCATGGTGTCCACATCGGCCAATCAAAGAAAGTTTAGCAGGCATTCTCTGTATGGTGGCAATGCTGAGCCAAAGAGGTGACCCCCTGTGGTTAATATGCAGCGGGTCAGGACTCAATCTGGAAGACAGTAAGGACCCCTTGTATTAGCAGCAGCTATTATAATGTTTCTTCGCTTCCACAGGGATCAGTGAGGTATGGAATATGGATAATTATATTCATCCAGCTAGACAAATGTAACTATGGAAAAAAACCATACCTGGCAGTAAAACTATTTGGGTGCTGCACTTTTTAGCATGTGGGTGACAGAGACTAGATGAATTAAAAACTGTCACCCATGTCATACCTTCCTCACCAAATCCTATTGGGCTCTCCAAATATAATGTATATAATACAGGGATAGAGGACGTGAAAGTACAGGAGAGTTCACATACAAATTGTTGAAATATTTTCCATCTGCTCTTCTTTTTTTACACGCGTTACATTCTATTAGGCTGAATTGACTTCAGGCTAAAAGACAAAGCTTGGCCCATATCTCCAATCCCATCAGACACTATTCCAGAGTTCAGACATGTACCAAACTATAGATATTAGATGGCTTTTAATGGCTAGGTACACACTCAGATATTCTAAGTGAACTTCTGGTTTTTTTTTTTAAATATGTTTTGTGAAGCTAGCCACAAATTAACTGATGAAGATAATAATGAAAGGCAGACCTCCAAGACTGGAGTCCCACTATATAGCTTCTAATAAATTGAGTGCAGGTTCCTGGGTGCATATTAATCAAATGCTTCACATTCCACATGTCATTAGCCATAATTGTTGCTGCCCTTGGGCCTACTGACAAGATCATTTCCGCAGTCGTTGGGGGCTTTCTGTGAAATCAGATGGTGACACATCTTCAAACTAATAGTGGCCACCTGCAGATAGATTATTAGGCAACAAGACTGTCGCCCCGACTGTCACCAGGGAAGCATAAAGGCTGCCTTTTCCTACCTATCCTAAAAATATTAGTTCCCTGGCTGTTATACTTTATCAAGCCATACACTTCTCGAGTTTTGTCCAGTCCAGCCAAAACTTCGAGAAGCGTATGGCCCTGCTGGCACTGCTTTGTTTGACAAAAGTCAATTGTTCAACAATTTTTGTGGAAATAACCTGATGGAAAATTGTCCAGTCAGATGCAGTCAATGTTGAAAGATGGCTGTCAGAATACAGTTGCCCAGCAGGGGGGAAAGTCATAAGTTCATGCTCTTAGTGTGGATGGAAGAATCTCTTAGGTTTCTTTCATTCAGCCCACAGGCTGAACGAAAGAAACCTAAACAGGTATGGCCAGATTTAGCCTTTTGCTTCAGTAATCTAAATCTGAGAGCCATGGATCTGGAACAAGTATGCAGCCTCATGCACATGGAGCTTAAAAAAACACAGTTTGTACAGGTGTTTACCTCTATGTTAGCCTGTGTGGTCAACCACACATGGGCATTTATAGGAGCATATGAAGAGAAGAGTTTACAGACAGAAAAAAACCAAAGGCAGGTTCTAAGAGGAGTTTTTCAGCAGAACAAAACACACAAATGTGCATAAATGCATCTAAATGCACATAAATGCATTCATAGGCACATACATATATTCCATTGGGCAGAATACAATAATATTCTAGCCAGTAGAATGCATTTATGATCAAACACCATATGCGCGTAAACGTGAGTACATATGGGCATAAATGTGCATACATATTGTAACATTAGAGTTTTTTCTACCAAATTCTGGCAGAAAAAGTGCTACTTATTTTTATAAGCATGTGTGCATGAGGCCTTCAGGTGAGCATTGTCAACTTTCCCAACCTGCATACTTGTTCCATGTAAGGGACTTCCAAAGGCTTGACACTAGCAAGTCTTATCTTAACTTACTGCAGACAATTAGCATTCTCAGAATGAGGACAGAATGACAATGCCTATATTTCTCTCAATGCAGAACTACTTTAAAAGAAGCCTGACAAGATGAAAACACATTTTTAACTACAAATATTTTGTATGATTTTGTTGGTCATCCCATTCCAAAGCCATGGGCTGTGGAGTCATTCACCACCACACTTTGAGAGTGTAGACTCTACTCTTCATGGGAAGGCTTTTCACAAGATTTTGGAGAGTGTCTGTGGGAATTTGTGCCCATTCAGATGAAAGAGAATTTGTGAGGTCAGATATTTAGGTTGGACAAGTTCCAAGATCTGGTTCACAATCAACGTCCCAATTCATCTCCAGGGTGTTCAGCAGGGTTGAGGTCAGGGCTCTGTGCAGGACACTCGAGTTCTTCCACATCAAACTGGTCAAATCTTTATGGACTTAGCTTTGTGCACAGTTATGCTGGAACAGAAAGGACCTTCCCCAAGCTGTTACCACCATAGTATAAAATATTTCTATGTATGATGTAGCATTAAGAGTACCCTTTACCAGAACTCAATAATTTAAAGCAGAGTTGGAATACTATTGGCTGTACAGTGTAAGTGTTCTGGTCAGGTGACATGCAGGGCAAAGGATGGGGGTCTCCCCCCTCTCCCCCTTCCCTCCAAAGTGGCATGTACTCACCCTTTTCTTTACCTCTTCACTGCTCGATGAGCATGTAAATCACTCCTATTCTCCCATGTGATGGTGTTGGTGCCTCAGAATTAGTTCAGTGCTATCATATGGAACGAGGGAAGGAATTCATAATCCAAAGTAAGCATTGAGAAGTTGGTTAGCTTTCTGTGAAGCAAAGAAAAAGTTAGTACATGCTATTAGGAAAGGACCCTCTTTCATTACCCTAAATGGGGTAAGGAAAAGGGTCACTTTAAAAACACCAAGAGAAGGGTCGCTTTAAAAATGTAATGAAGCTGGTGGCTAAACTAACTATCACTAGATCATGGAAGAAGACCTCAGTCCTTCAAGTACGGCAAAAAAAGTCATGGACTATGTCCCATTAGAAACTTGTGAATGTTATTCAGGACTCCTATAACCACTTTTAAAAAGTTTGGGGCCCATGGGAGCATTATATGTGCATCAACCTTTAAGCTTGTACTGTTTTGGGTACAATGTAGACTGGCTCTACAGTCCCTAGGATCCTCTACCCCTCCCTTTCCCCTCTCTCTTCTCTTCCTTCCTTCATTCTTCTCTTTTATCTCTTTCTTCTTGTAACTATGTTGTTGATTGCTGTATAACCTAGCAATGTGGATGAAGTCCCCTGGCGTGGGTGGGGGCCTAATTTGGATCGTAGTGATCCCATCTAGTGATCCCATCTGTTACTTTTGTATCACTACAGTGTTGTTTTGAGTTATTTTGGCATGCCGTTATATTGTTCTGATGGGCTAATGTTGAGTTTGCAAACTTTGTATCTGGATAGCTTTATATTAAATTCCAATAAAAACATTGAAAGTAAAAAATGTAATGAAGCCAGTCTGCATAAAAGCTAGGGCAAAAGCATTTTTAGTAGGTGAACAATGGCAGCCAACACTTTCCTCCTATGGTAAATGTGCTCTGATCTCTCACTTCTTTAGATAGGTACTGTATGTATTTGTTTCTGTACATCAATTACATGAGTTTGGATTTACTTATTCAACATTTTATAGCTCTAGCGAAAAGAATATGTAAATTAATTAAAAAAAAAGAATCCAAATGAATGTGTGTCTGTCACTGGTTATGCAATCAATACGCACTCCTAAGCCTGATATGAAGCTTTAACACGTGGCAGGAAGGTGTTTTGGCTTGCTACTATTTGCCTGAGGTATCAAGATCATAGCTTGTGTCTGTATTTTCTCAATGTTCACTGCAGGTTTTGCCAAATTAAATTGTATTCTTCATGGCTGTGAGCTAATCTTCTGATCTCATAACTTTTTCACACGTTGGCATAACAGTGGACTATCAGAATTAATTAGAGCGAAACTCTGGGATAAAGCAAAAAGTGTCTATATTCAAGATACATGTGTATTCTGAAATCCTGGTGTGCTATGTGTATTTCTTCCAGATCTGGGCAGTGTGAAATCTTTGCAGGAGATTCCTGTAATAAAGACCGGTTACTGTTGGTCTCTCCTTGTGTTGGGTGACTGGTCTTGTCTCCGCCCCCTCCTATAGTTTTCTACAGGCAGCCTGCAGTGGGTGGAGCTGCTGGGCCCCTCCTACAGCTCTGCTGTTTGCACAGGCAATGTACAGCACAGTGGTGATGTCACTGGGTTGATGAACTGATGGAATATGTTTATTCAAAGTTGTAAAGTTACCAAAAGGTGCACATTAATAAATGGTGAATCCTGGAGCAGCAGCTTGAGATTGTAGGGGGTGCTTAAGGCTGACCTCCAGTCTTGCACAGTTGTACAGGCTTCTTTCCTTACTGAAATGTCTAATTTCACTGCACACTGTGAGCTTCTCATAATGTGAATTAGAAGATACTGGAAGTCAGAGTCCACCTCGTTACCTGGCTGATGGAAATCTATCATCATGCCCTTTCTTCCCAACAGCCTGACTGGCTTCAGTTCTTTTAATCGTGGATGCTCAGCTACACACTTGGGATTTACCCAGGACAGTCTGCATGCAAATGTGATCTGTCCAGGAACACCAAGTGTGATACAAGCTTGCATCTCTAAGATACTTAATATTGGGTATCACTCAAACTCTAAACTTTCTGTAATTATAATACTAAAGTGTGTGTCAGGACAAAATAAAAAAAACACATGCAGTACATCTCAATGGAGTGTGTGTGCACCGGTAGAGCCGTTAGAAACCTTGGTACCCTGTACAGCCCCCCTTACCCTGGTTACTGAAAAGAATGAGATTGTGCTCTGTGCATGCTGGTACAAATTATGAGTATGGCAAAGTTGTGCTACCACTAACACCAGGAGGGGAATAAAACCTTAGCCTGTGTCCAAAGTGCAGGGGTCAGGTGTGTGTAATGTATAAAGTGCAGGGGTCAGGTGTGTGCAATGTATAAAGTGCAGGAGTCAGGTGTGTGTAATGTAAAAAGTGCAGGGGTCAGGTGTGTGCAATGTATAAAGTGCAGGAGTCAGGTGTGTGTAATGTATAAAGTGCAGGGGTCAGGTGTGTGCAATGTATAAAGTGCAGGAGTCAGGTGTGTGTAATGTATAAAGTGTAGGGGTCAGGTGTGTGCAATGTATAAAGTGCAGGGGTCAAGTGTGTGTAATGTATAAAGTGCAGGGGCCAGGTGTGTGCAATGTATAAAGTGCAGGGGTCAAGTGTGTGTAATGTATAAAGTGCAGGGGCCAGGTGTGTGCAATGTATAAAGTGCAGGGGTCAAGTGTGTGCAATGTATAAAGTGCAGGGGTCAAGTGTGTGTAATGTATAAAGTGCAGGGGCCAGGTGTGTGCAATGTATAAAGTGCAGGGGTCAAGTGTGTATAATGTATAAAGTGCAGGGGTCAAGTGTGTATAATGTATAAAGTGCAGGTGTCAGGTGTTTGTAATGTATAAAGTGCAGGGGTCAAGTGTGTGTAATGTATAGAGTGCAAGGGTCAGGTGTGTGTAATGTACAAAGTGCAAGGGTCGAGGTGCCCTTGGTCTCCCAGTAATCCATATATTCCTGGCATACTGCAGGCTGTGCCCACCTCTACCAGTCTTCCAGATCCCCCCATTCTAAAACTGTGTACCCAGCATGGTACCCCCTCAGTCCCTCTACCCATCACTTACCATATACCCAGCACACACCAAGAAAAGCACAGCAACCCCCAGACCATGCAAGACTGCAGACGTAGCTCCCATCACCATGGAACCCTTGGCTCTGCTAGTTGAGAGCTAGTGGGTTGGTGGCCCCTAGGGGACAATCTTCATCAGTGCCGCAGTGTGCTGTGCTACAGGGTACATACAGTTTATGTAGGGAGTTCTGGTGGGTAGCAGGATACAGGAGGGCTAGCTGTGTACTTCTGTTGGTGACCCTGAGTGCAGGATATGCTAGGGGTGGGGGCACAGTGCAGGTACAGCATATGGCAAGGTGGCACAGAAGAGCACTCTGTCACTTACTGATTTTGGCAGGATCCACACTTCCACCAGGTACAGAGTTTGCGCCATGTGCTATTCCCAGACAACCAGCCAGAAACCCCCTTGGACCCAGTCCCTCTCCGCTCCCTTGTCCTCATGGTAGGCAGCCACCACTGGCACAAAGCATCTCTCCTTCAACTCCCTGCAGCTGAGCCCTACAGTTGCTAGTGACATCATCACAAAGCACTCCACAAATCAGGAGGCAAGTAGATACAGGTGTGTGGTGTGTTGCTGATGAGTGGCGAACCAAATTTGAGAACTTGATTTTTTAGGGTTTGCTTATGAGGTGTGACAATTTAATTCCCAGAATAGACTGTAAAAACTGTTTGAGAGAGAGAGAACACAGCGGCGACAGTGTAGATTGTCTTAAAACCAGGCAAATTTAATAAATAAAACACTCACACGTGTGGAGTAAAAACAGGCATGTCTTAGTAATTGGGTTTGTCCGGTCTGGTGATTGTATCCTATGTGATCCTCTTCCTCGTCCCCGGTGCTCTGGTGGATTTCAGTAATTGGGGGGTAGCAGAGAGGCGCAGGGAGGCTTTTGGTAATTATGTCACCCAGGGCTGGAACTCCACGTATGGCGCACATTCGATGTATGCGTGCTCCTTCCTCAGGCCAATGATTGCCATATGTGGCGTTCCGGTCCCGGGTGACGTCACTACCAAGAGCTTCCCTGCACCTCTCTGCTACCCCCCAAGCCCTGGAATCCACCAGAGTGGTGGGGACGAGGAAGAGGATTGCATAGGATACAACCACCAGACCGCACAAACCCACTTACTAAGACATGCCTGTTTTTACTCCACACGTGTGAGTGTTTTATTTATTAAATTTGCCTGGTTTTAAGACAATCTACACTCATATTGGCACCACTGTGTTCTCTCTCTCTCTATATGTGTACTAGAGTCACGTCAAGCTCTGACAGCTGGCCGCCTTCACTTTCAAGACCCACATCCACCCGCAGACTATCCCCATCCTTGGGCCTCCTACTATAGAACAGTGCGGGATCATATAACTGCAAATGCCTATTTACATGTATGGACTCATATATTATTTATTGGTCCCCTTATCATTTTAATACCAGCCTGGGACTGTATTCTAGTGCTCCCCATCCTCTGTAGTGTAAAAACTGTTTGCTTACCTATATACAGTACTAGCGGCTATTGTCACCCTCAAAGAAGTCCGCTTGTGAAGCAACACTCTTTTCTAGAGGACTTTGCCACTGCTGAAAACATTTCTGAATTTCGTTTTCCGGAATGCCGTGTAGTATTTTTGTTGAGGCATTCTGGATGTCCGGAATGCCATGAAATCTGTGTCCTGTTGAAGCATTTTTTAATTTTGGAAACAGCCAAAAGTCACAGGGTGCTAAGTCAGTAAAATTAGGTATTTGGTCAAGTTTCAAAATGGATTTCTGGGCCAGGAACTCATGAACACCATATGCAGGAGCATTGTCGTGGTGGAGAATCCACTTTTCAGGCCTGTCTTTTCCTCCGATTTTCGGAACCTTTTCATTTTCCACATTTGCATCTGTTCTGCGTTTTTGGTTGCTCATTTCTTGTGTCATCGTGGACATCATCCTGCCCCTCCTTTAACTGCCTATGCCATTCAACACTTGATTTCTTCATGGAATGTCACCATAAGCCTGTTGTAACAGAGCTGAAGTTTCACACGTACTTTTCCCAATTTTCATGCAAAATTTGATGTTACTCCACTGCTCCAGATTCCTGTCACTCATTTTATACTAACTACGCAATGCACACACCTGTTATTTCTTCTGCTACTCCGTAAAGAATCAACTGGTCTGTGACCTAGGCAAGTGCAAGTTAGAATGTGCCAGAACACGCTTGAGAGAGAAACGCTATGTGACTCACCAACATAGTGCTACACAGGGGCGGACTGACAACTCATGGGGCCCCCGGGCAATATGGGATCATGGGGCCCCTGTGTCCTTGCCCAGACTCAAAAAAGCCTATGAAAAAGGTACCAGGGGCATCTCATGGGGCCCCCTACTGACCCTGGGCCCTCGGGCAGTGCCCGAGTTTTCAAATGGTCAGTCCACCCCTGGTGCTACACCATGGGCATTCCGGGATTTAAATTGCCACATACACTTTAATAGTAATAAAAGTCATTCTTCCTGTCGCTTTTATAAGTGAATTAATTTTTTCTAATGCAAGAAATGTTATTTTTATAATTGCAGAAGAGCTAACTGAAAACCATTGGGCAAAATGAAGGGACAACACAACGTACACACCATGATCGTTCTGTCGCTATTAGCGGTCACGGTTTTCTTCTCCAGTCTGGGGCAGAGTCAAGGTAAAAATCCTTAGAAAAAATATCCAGTTTCTCTTTCCACTTTATCTGGTGTGCAGATGAAATCTATTCGATTAGCAGATTGAGATGTAGGACAATTTGTTTCTGAAGTATGATAAGCATGTATATAAGCTATGACTCTTCATCTTCATTCACCTTTGGTATTTGCAGTTATAAGTCCTCTTTTTTTTATTACAATCCAATGCAGAGGAAAAAAGCTGTGTTGCACATAGCAGCCAATGAGGTGTTAGTCTTTTTTAGCCTGAAACTAATTTTTTGAATGTGATAAACTGTTTTCTTTTTGTTGGTTTTATAAATCAGGCTCATTGTAGATTTAAAGGCCAACTTCACCCAAAACTGATAGCTCAGTGGTTGCTGGCAAGATGAGTGATGTGCTAATCACTTAGAAGTGAGATAATCCACCAGGATTCCCATTCCTGCAAAACTGCTGCAGGCAGTACAAAGCCAAGTGATGGTGTCACATTCCGTTGATGGAGGCCCAGATAAACTAAGATTGACAGTTGTTGAGGAATGCAAATTGTCACTCATAACATCTTATTTTGACACATCACATGTCAAATAAACGATTTTGTTGCAGTGCATATCGTTTATTTGGTGCAAACTACAATGGGTAATTGTCTTGTGCCATCATTCTGTTGGTACCCTACTGCAAACCTCCACTACTCCAAATATTGACAAATTCATGTAGTGATGACCCCTAAAGAAGCCTCTGGAAATATTCTGGGTCCCCCTTACGTCTTCAGAGGCTGCCTGCCCTGTTTCCAGTCCCATTAGTGCACCAACAAACTCACGCTCCAGTTTGGAGGTCTTTTAAAGGTTTATTGCAGGTCTCAGCCAAAAATGCAGGGAGGAGGGTTTAGGGTGTAGGATACCCAGGCACATGAAAAATCCTAGTAGTAGTAGTAGTAGTAGGCCCCCTGATAGCAGCTTTAAAAATATACTAATGGAGAGAGAAACAGCCTATGAGAGCAGTCACAGTCCTTGAGTAGCACCTCATGGCATCTGACCCTCAATGAGTACTTAAATACCCGGAGTTACAGGCAAAATGTCCTGCTCACAATGTCCAGGGGTAGCATCTTCCGAGCTCCGTTGCAACACTCTTCAGAGGAGGTTTCCCTCCCCAGCCCAGTTTCAACAGGTAACTTTTCTCAGGCCCCCAGAATATGGACCTGCTGAGGAGCACACGTTTCCTCTCAGGAGGAAGCCCCAGAGGAGAAAGACTCTGATGAGCTTCTCCCAAAAATGTATCTTCTCAACAGCCATGCCTTCTAGGTCAGCCTTCCATGGATTGGCTAGGTGCCAATAAACATTAGTAACTTCAGTGATTATCCTCCCACTCTATTCCTGGAACATTCTTCCAACAGCAGGCAGGAGTAATCAACCGCCTGGTTTAGAGGGAACCTGATGAGACCTAAAAGATAGATTGCAGCTCAGATGGCTACAGCTCAGCCATAACACTAAATTTAACCAGCCCAGGGCTACACTAATTTTTGGACCATTATTTATTTGGCACAAGTTATAAGAATGTTTGTGCGAAGAGTTAAACTAGGGTTTTTTTTTATACAATTACCACACTAGTCATATCTTTCATTATAAACCTTTCAAATTGAACTATAATTTGGCACAACCAAATAAAAAACTTTTTAGTTTGGCAAAAATTTGGCACACTAACAATAATTTATCTGGCTCAGAGTCTCTGTAATTTAGAAAAGAATACACATTTGGTGGCAGAAAAGTAACATCCATTCTTACAGAACACAAAACATCTCACCAATTGAATTTTTGAAAGATATCGTATTGGACCCACCAGTGTCTGGGCAAAAAAAAAGAATTATCAGTATTGTGTGAAGTTGGCCTCTAAGTTGTATGCAATTGTATTTTCTGTCATAAAAAATGATATTGTCAGTGAAAGACTTGACCTACTATTTATTTTTTTCTATTGTTTTTTTTTTTTTATGAACAGGCTTATTTATTGTTGGTTGTGATTGTGTTCCTGCTCTTCATTACAGTTTGTATTTCAGGTGTGGTAAAAATTTGTAATCATATGTATATGTTTTTTGAGAAATTCCTGTGAAACACTGGGGTTCAGTTATCACTGTATGGTGCTAGTGAGGACCGGCAAACAAACAGCAAAGTTAGAGAAAGCTCAAGCCAAGCCTGATCCACCTGAACCCTACTCAGATGTTACCAGTCACACCCACAATGGAACCAAACCACACCCTGCTTTTGAGAGCCGTATGCCCAACTACCCCCCTGTTTGAGGGTTTTTTTATGTCAAAGGACTTATTTAGGGTTCTTACACATGGACTATATTAGACAACGCCTTTTCTGGCTCTTTCCTGCACCCAGAGAGACATATATGCCTTGTACAGCCCACCATTCAAGAGACTGGCTGTATGTGACTGTGCTCTTGTGTGTGACTGATCTTTCTTTGCATGAACGTTTGCCTATACATGTGCATCTGATGGTTTTCCTTTGTATGAATACATTTTTAGCATTTAAGAAAGCATTCGTGTTTACAAAAGAACGGCAAATGCAGCTCCCAGGGCAAGGGAAATCACAATGAGATTCATGCTTAGTGTCTGTGTGCAAGAACCCTTAAAAGGAACCTGGATATAATGATGGGAGCCACCATTGTTGACTTGTTGAAGGTGTTGGCTTCATTGTTACCCTTGCTTCATTACCTGGTGAGTGACTATCCGAGATCAAGTATATGCTCATTGGGTGTCCTGACACTTCACTGGCTGCATACTTGTTTTGGATAGGTGACATGCTTAGTAGACCAAAGATATGGATAAGGAAACAAACAATTCCCAGACTCAACTGCCTCAACTGCAGATTCAACTTCTCATGGCTGAGACCCGGTGCTCTGGCTGGAGAGTCTCCACATTTAAATGACAAAGTCCAAGCAAGTTCAAACTTCAAGCTACTCTGTGAGATCCATATGATTCAAATTTTTATTGGTTACATTCTAAAACACAACTTGTGTCAGGCGAATGCATTTCAACTGTGACAGCCTTCCTCATAGCACTATGAGGAAGACTGTCACAGCCGAAACGCGTTATAATATTTCCATTTTATGGAACTCATCGATGAACTTACTTAGGATATGGATAACTTGTATCCTCAAAGCAGATCAGAAGTAGTTGGTCCCCCATTTCTGACCTGACTGGTTCTCTTTAAAAGCATGCAGATTGGAGCTTTTTCAGAAGAGTAGAGAAGGGTTGCATTCTTTGTCAGATTTGTATTCCTGTTTGGGTCTCCACTGGTGATTATAATGTCTGTAACAGGAAATGAAATCTTCCCAATAAATCTTGATGGAGGTTCTAACTCTCCCCATGCTATTTAAAGGGTAATTACACTTTAGTGCAGGAGTGTCAAACTGTTGGCCCTCCAGCTGTTGCCAAACTACAAGTTCCATGATGCCTCTGCCTTTGGCAGTCAAGCTTGTAATTGTCAGCCTTGCAATGCCTCATGGGACTTGTAGTTTGGCAACAGCTGGAGGGCTGCCAGTTTGACACCCTTTCTTTAGTGAGAAAAAAAATAGCAAATAAAAAAAAATATAACATAGCATGAACAATTGCTACAGCCATACTGTATTTAATGTTCATAAAAATTACTTTTCCTCTTTAATCTGCAGCCACTGTAATTTTCTGTAAAATGCAATGCAATCTGACAACCTTGAGGTGTTCCGTACACCATCAGAACACCTCCAAAAATGTCATTTTCTGCTTGTATAATTGGCTCACTGATTTTCCTAGAAGTCTACACTAAGATACAATTCAGATTCTAGGCATCCCCTGTAATAGAAATGTAAGATACAATCCCTGAAACATTCCTCATTAGAACACAGAAAGTGTATCAGCTGACTATAATGAACCAGACCCCCCCCACTCTTTCCATTCAGAATGAGGTTGTGATCAGTCGGGTGAAGCAAAGAGCTATTTCTACAGAGCAACAAAAGGTTGGAATCTGCTACAACGTGTGTAAAAATCCCTGCAATGTACATTGATCGCCCAGAGGAAAAATTGTTTGCTTTTCAACAAAAGTGGAGTTTCTCTTTAAAATAAAAGCTGTGGTTGGAGTAGCACTTTAAATCCCTAGTCTTCTATTTCTTTCTGTTTATAATGGCTTCCTTCTTTAATATTTTATTGTAAACCAGATTTACAAAGCATGAAAACCATCTAGGGTATTTGGAGGCGCTTTCAAAGCTACTGTATATACATTACAGTACATTAAAATAAAAGGAATGCAAGGTTGGTGTTCCTATTAAAAAAAAATCAGCCTGAATTGAAAAGACTGTCCTCTACCATCATGCTATAGAGAAGGACTCTTGTTCTTTATGTGGAAGCAGAGGTCTCTCTGCGGAGGTCCGGTGGACATACATTCCCCCCCCGCTGAGTCAGACCTTTGCTGACCGGAGGGCTCTAACTCTGATTCAGCAGGGTGCGTGCCAATCCTCTATAGAGAGATGACTCTTTCCATACAGTATACTGAGCTAGGGTCTTATTCTGCAGCTGCTGGCAGGCGAAAAGCTTTTCTACTCAGGTTGTGGCTGCTTTCCAAAGAAATCAAGCTGTAAGACTTTTGTTTTAATGCATCTGAAATGTATAAAGTTGATTTAAACCAAAAAATTCAATTGGGATTTATCCTTAATGCAGCATCCAGTTGTAATTAAACCCCAGTGTGATCGGTTCACTGTATGTGGTACACAATGCTATTCGTTTATTGGCTAGCTAAACATAAAATGTATATTTTGTGAATAATGTTAATACAATGTTGAATCAGCCCATTTATTTTCCAGATTTATACTGCATGTTACTTTGGCAATTTTCTTTTTTATTTTGTTTTCTAATTTGACATCATGAATATTCTTATGTATTTATTCCTAACAGACAAAACTGCAGATGGTTACTACTTGTGAGCAGTGTGCTACATAGCAGCCAATCAGATTATAGTTTCCTGCAGTCTTGCAGTGATAAATGAGTTCTGATTGGCTCATGAGGTATTTCACATTAACCGCTTAAACTAAAATGATTTTCCCTCATTGAATAAACCGGCTTGTCTTTAGAAGTCTTATGATTGCAGGACATAACATCTTGAAGGGTTCTCGATGATCTAGTGCTACAAAGTGTAACAAGTCTCCTTTGTCATAAGCGGCTTTGTCAACAAACAAGAACTGACTTATAGGGCCACTCCACCAAAAACTGATATATGAATCGCTATTTTGAGAGTCTCGCTCAAAAGGCTGAGCCCAAAAGAAATGGGACTTTCATTGCTGCTTACTCCTGAAAATGCTGGTAGCCTGAATCTAAAATTGGGTGCAGCGCTAGATATATATTACACACAATGAAAAGTGTCAAATGCAATGATTAAATGAATAAATAAAACATATGAAAATATCCAAGAAAATATATAAAGTGACTAGTGGTGTGCAACAAGGTGGTACTTGAATAATAAACCAGAAAGGGATTAAGTGATGACGTAAACTTTGTCACTAAAAAGTGACCACTGGTGCTAAATAAAGTGCCAATAATAATGGTTAAATGTCCATAAAGCGATAAATGGAAGATCCAGTGATGATCTTCAATTCCTGGTGATCAATAGCATCTATCCAATGGTATAGTGATGTGCCCGGTAATATAAGAATTGCGCACTCACCAGATGCGCAATCAAATCACACATTTAGCGATATGCACTCTCAGTAGGTCAGCTTGAGGTCCCTTTAAGGGTATGTGTGGTCTGGTGTGGAGTTCCCTCACTGCTTCCTCTGCTGTCAGCAATACCTCTGCCGTCCTTCTAATGCAGATCTGTGGGTTGTTAAAGCTCACAAAGAGCCCAAAAAAAGGGAGGCCATAGCATGATACTGCTTAATGGGAAGCATTTATTCCAAAAATTGCAGATACAAAGAACAAATTCACTGACCATGTGTAAGAATCCAAGATGGCTGCCGGGACCCACGTGGTGCCAGCGGTGTGATGTCACGATGTTGCAGCTCCTTTCTGACGCGTTTCGTGCTATTGCACATAATCATAGGGGGTGTGCCTCTAGTAGTAGCTAGTAGCTTGGTTATCTTTAGAGTGATATTAAACTCTCATTTTCTTAAAGCGGAGTTCCAAAAGGGGAAGTTCCACGTTAAAGATTGGTCCCCCGCTCCCTATTAAGAATTGGCACCTTTGGGGAGTGGGGGGGGGGAACAGGTATCAGAATTTGACAGGTACCCGCTCCCACTTCCGTTGCGATCGCCTAGGCAATCGGAAACGGAAGTTGTCCTCCTACCCTCCCACCCCAAAGTCTTGTGGGACACGTGATAGGTCCCAGAAGATGACAAGGCCATTGAGGATGCGCAGCGCTACTCACGCATGCGTAGTGGGCACCCGGCTGTGAAGCCAAAAGCTGTCACAGCCGGGTGCCCACACTGAAGATGCCACGCGGGATTGTGGGACAGGTAAGTGGCTGTTTTTTAAAAGTCAGCAGCTACAGTTTTTGTATCTGCTGACTTTTATTTTTTTACAGAGTGAGTGGAACTCCGCTTTAACCACTTACAGCAGCTGATTTAATCATTTACTGAGTACGCTGCTTATTTTACTTTTAATCCTTGCCTGTGTTCCAGTTTAAGTTGGTGTCATGACCACTATCCCGGGTTTCCTGTTTCAGGGTGGCTCCTTTCTATTGCAGCATCCTATGGAGCAACCCGTGCATGCAAGGACTAGAGTTGTGTCTCCCTATACTGTGTGCATCAATAGAAACACACAACCCTGTACCCTAGGATGGCAAGGCACTCCACTCATCCTCCCTCCTCCTCCTCTCTTCTCCAAGCTAACAGGCTGTCTCCAGAGTGCACTCTCCACTTTTTCCTGTGGAGACTGGAAGTTCAGGGAAGCAGCATTTAGAAAACAAGAGCCAGCAGCATTGGCAGTTGTAAATTGAAAGTGCTGGGGTAAGTGGAATTGTAATATTACTGTAACAACCTCCAGGTTAGCCAGATAGGCTGGGGTTGTTTTTTTTTCTTTTTAGGCTGAGTAGAAGCCTGGGATCAGTCAGCCTGTGAGTGAGTCAGGAGTTCACCTCAGGACAGGTTAGGGAACTTCTGAAGGTCAGAGCTTCTGTAGCCCTCCCACCTCTTTAGGAACTTGGGAGCTCCCTGGAGGAGGGATAGAGGAGGGGAGGAGGCTCAGATCTGCATGTCTGAGGGAGATTGGCCAATCCCCTGGCAGGAGGCTGGGCATGGTGACCAAAGCAACCCTTAAAAGTGGCAGAGCCTGTGCAACAGAGTCAGTGAGTGTTGGGTGGAAAATGGACAGAGAGGAATTGGAGTTTGGGGCCTACCTGTAGGCAGGATTCTGGAAGGGAGGACATCCTCTGTTCCATCGTCTCCTTGGGAAGATGGCCTGTGAAGCAGGGAAAGAACCAGCACAGCTAAAGGCTGAACCCCAGCCTGAAGGCAGCAACCAACCCACCAAGCTAGCACAGAAAAACAGAGTGAGTACTCCTACATCCCCTGGACCAAATAAGGGGAGAGGGTAGTCAGGTGCAATACCCAACTAGTCTTCATCTGGAACTGGTCTCAATTTACAGTTCTTTGACCCTCTTGCCCAGGGTATACCCTCAGGCAGCTGGGTGAAGAGGATGATTCATCAAAGAGCTTTGGATGCCCTTAGAGGAGAGACTATTTTTGTCCACATTTTTGTACATAGTTGCAGCAATTTTTGTGAACTCCACAGAGAAAACAACACTTTCAGTTGTATTGATCTCCTCGGTCCACTGCAGTTCACACTGGTTCTTATTGATGACCTCCAAAATGACATGGAGGTTGGCAGGAGGAACCTGTGCTGTGGGGGCTTAATACAGCCGCTGTCATAGGTACTGGCCAAGAATGTAGACTATGCCTGTCCTTTCCACCCCACCTCCCCTCCTCCATTCATAGAAGCTGTACTATAGCTTCCAGCAACAAAACGTAGTCTGTGAATGAAGGATCGGCAGATTAATTAAATGGTTCATCTCCTGCAGGAATATTGGCAGCCATACTTGAGTATTTGCCGTCTCTATATTATGTTGGAAATTTTTTTTTTCAGTATACATGAAAGGGTGCAAATGATCACTTTTTTTAATTCAACTTGCTGCATCAATATTCAATATACAGAACTGACAGATCATTGCCGAAGGAATTCATTTCCATGCCAAGCATTGGGTGCCACAAGGCTTATCAGCAGGAACAAAAGAGATCTTATTTTTTCTCAGGGCTGTATGGGGTTGGGATGGAAGAAGTGCCAAAGAACACAAGCCTTGGGGTCCTGATGATGAACAAAGCATATCCTAATACTTCTCATTCTGCAAATAATAGAAGTTTACATAGACTGATATTTGGTGAGCTTTGTTCCTGTATACATTTATATATAAAATATATATTAGATGATATTTGCTCCTCATGTTAGATTTATCTAATGTTAACACTGCCAAAACAAATACAGTACATTATAAGAAAAGAATAATCTATCTATCTATCTATCTATCTATCTATCTATCTATTTGCTCTCTCTCTCTCTCTCTCTCTCTCTCTCTCTCTCTCTCTCTCTCTCTCTCTCTCTCTCTCTCTCTCTCTCTCTCTCTCTATCTGTTCTATCTATCTATCTATCTATCTATCTATCTATCTATCTATCTATCCTATTCTATCTATTCATTCTATCTTGCTAAATGTATCTTTAAGGACTTTATTGCAGTGTTTCCCCAACCTTTTTTCAGTCAAGACATCCTTTAAAATTAAGGACAGGCTAGGGGCACCCCATTCTAAAATGTAAAATGTCTGTTCTCTCTCTCTCTCTCTATCTATCTGTTCTATCTATCTATCTATCTATCTGTTCTGCCCCCCCCCCCTCTCTCTCTCTCTCTCTCTCTCTCTCTCTCTCTCTCTCTCTCTCGGTTCTGTCTATCATCTATCTATCTATCTATCTATCTATCTATCTATCTATCTATCTATCTGTTCTATCTATCTATCTATCTATCTATCTATCTATCTATCTATCTATCTATCTATCTATCCACCTATCTATCTGTTCTATCTACCTATCTATCTGTTCTATCTATCTATCTATCTATCTATCTATCTATCTATCTATCTATCTATCTATCTATCTGTTCTATCTATCTATCTATCTATCTATCTATCTATCTATCTATCTATCTATCTATCTATCTATCTATCTATCTATCCTATTCTATCTATTCATTCTATCTTGCTAAATGTATTTTTAAGGACTTTATTGCAGTGTTTCCCAACCTTTTTTCAGTCAAGACACCCTTTAAAATTAAGGACAGGCTAGGGGCACCCCATTCTAAAATGTAAAAGCTATTCTAATAATTCTATATAACGCAGCAACATCATTACATGTAGAACACCCAAGTTAGAAGTGATTTATTCTTCCAAAGCAAATACACTTTTGCACACTGGTACTGACTAGTATTCCAATATTTTTCTTCTCCCTCACTTTTTCTTCATCACTGAGCTAATTTGACCCCAGCACTGATGGAGAGGAGCAGGGGAGGGGCAAACAAGGATGCTGTGAAGGCAATCGACATCCTCCTTATCAACTGATAATGTTATTGGTTGCCAGGAAGCCAGTGGCTAGAAGGTCGTAAAGGTGCACAATGAAAACCTGTGGCTTTGTATAACTAAAAGGCAGGATTGTTCCACCCGCTGGCTTGTATACAAGTTTTGGGCAATAGCTGCCAAGGCACCCCTGAAAAAACCTCAAGGTACCCCAGTTGAAAAAGGCTGCTTTACTGGTACCCCAAGGAATACAACATGGTTCTTAAAACCATGAAATTGTTATCAAATCAAATAGTTTTAAAACAATTTAAAAATATTAGTATCAAAAATACCAAATGCTTTATCCTCAATAGATCATATAGAACCCCACTTGTAATGTTGAATCAATACAATGTATACAGAAGAGGTTCCAAAGCAATTGCAGATCTAAGAGCTACATGGGGAGTTCCACTATCTCCTTCCTCAACATGTTTCACGGATAGCCGCTTCTTCAGGAGATAGGAGGATCACAAAAAATAAATCTAAATATATACTAATGTAGCACTACCCCCTTAAGTGTTGCTGAGTTATTTTCGGGCTCCCTGCCACTCTGAAAGGCCAACCCCTGCTGTCACCACCGTACACTTCTGGTCAAAGTAAACTCTCTCAATATTAGCAGAAAATAGACACACACAAGTTAGAGTACACTGATACTTTGTGTATATTAGAGTTCAGTATCAGCACAGTAAAGTAGCACAAAGCTATAGGTGTGTAAATAATAACAGTTATTACTCTTAGTAACTTTAGGCAAAGGCCAACACATACAGCAAAAATCTCAGTCAGTTCTCGACATCCTGCAAATCAGAATTTAACCAAGGGTCTCAACACTGAGATGTTTCTGTCCTCAGTGAGTGAAGGAGAAACTACTAAGGAATTCGGCTAACTCACTTTGAACTCTTTCGTTAGGAATCCTAATGTACCTTTAACTGCAGTGGAAGATTGTCTGCGCGCTTGTTGGGGCCCAGTTGGTGCATTACAAAAATTCAGATCACCTTTGTTGCAACAGGTGGAAGTCCCTCAAAAGGATTTTTGCAAGCACAGACACTATCTCTTTAAGTGGTATTTAACTTGGGCAGTACCCCTTTAAGGCACAAGATGGGATGCAGGTTTTAGGGAAGAGGTTTAAGGGGGTGAGCAGAAGCGCTTATTGACAGGGGACTAATTCCTCTCTAGAATGCAGTAGCATATGGCAACAATGACAAGTGTCCCTTGATGGATGTAAACCAATTGCAGAGGAAACAGTAGTGTGGCTTGGCCCGCAGAGAGCGGACACTGTAGCAGGATCTGGTGACTGGATTGTGCTGGAGATGTGTTTGCTAATAGGCCAGGTGAACTAGATAGAGAATGGCTGAATCAATAGAATGTCAGTGACAACTTAATTGGCTGCAGATTGGGACTCTCTCACCCTATCTGTGGCATCATCCCAGTCACTGTAGATGGGGGCCATCCTGCAGTTCCTTCTGTAGAGTTCAAAAGTTGCTGTAGCACTCCAGGTCACCAACCAATGGGGTAGTTCTCCAGATTATTTGACTATTATTTATTTTATAATTATTTTATTTATTACAGGTACTTATATAGCACCATCAATTTACGCAGCGCTTTACATATATATATTGTACATTCACATCAGTCCCTAACCCTCCAGGGGTGTACAATGTATGTCAGAGGTTGGCGATTCCTCCCTCTTTCTCCACCTTCTTACTGTGCGGCCTGGTCCTGTCCACACAGCTTTCTCCTCACACCTTCCTTCCAGCTCTCTCCCAGCTCACTTCCTGCCTCTGTTCCAGACCTCTATACCCTTGTCTAATAGAGATGAGAGGAGCTGTTCTGTAGTTCTAAAACGCTTTCTGTTCTAGAGTGACAACACTACCCATCCATAGATTGAGTCAAGTGAGTATTGTCATCCTAGGACAGAAAGTGGGTTACTGGCAGGATCACCAGGTGAAAAAAAAATGATTAAAAATAAAAGAAAAAGAATGCAGCCACCACATCAAAGGACTGGAAAGCTGCAATAGTTTACATCTGTATTCTTGGGTTTAGATACACTTTGACTTATCACTGCTTTTGTCATTAGAATGTCGTACCTCCTCCCTTTATTTTAGAGACAGACCATGCTTCAATTGCAATGCTTTGCAAAATATATATACAGTCGTACTTCAGTTTACAAACGCCTCGTAATTGTTGGTTTACGAACGAAAATCCATTGAAAATAATTCCTCGGTTTAACATTTTTGACAAATTTTTTTTCGCAATACGAATCAAGTTTCCCCAGGATGCAAGGTGGGGAGCTGAGCTTCGTGTGATTTATGTAGAGTTGAAGTGTGCTGTACCAAGTTTGAAAAGTTTGCCATGTTTTAAAAGTTGAAGTAGGATGTTTGAAATGTTATTGCTTGATTAATCATGTCCCTGTACAGTATTTATGCCTTTAAAGTGCACTTTATAAAGAGTTTTGAGCAGATAAAGGACTTTTTTTTAAAAAAATTTCTGACCTCTGGAACAGATTACCGTATATACTCGAGTATAAGCCGACCCGAATATAAGCCGAGGTACCTAATTTTACCACAAAAAACTGGGAAAAACTATTGACTCGAGTATAAGCCGAAGGTGGGAACACCAGTGGGAAGAATCGTGCCTCATCATTGGTGTCAGTGGGAGGAATAGTGCCCCATCATTGCTATCAGTGGGAGGAATAGTGCCCCATCATTGGTATCAGTGGGAGGAATAGTGCCCCATCATTGGTGTCAGTGGGAGGAATAGTGCCCCATCATTGGTGTCAGTGGGAGGAATAGCGCCCCATCATTGGTGTCAGTGGGAGGAATAGTGCCCCATCATTAGTATCAGTGGGGGGAATAGCACCCCATTATTGGTGTCAGTGGAATAGTGCCCCATCTTTGGTGTCAGTGGAAGGAATAGTGTCCCATCATTGGTGTCAGTGGGAGGAATAGTGTCCCAACATTGGTGTCAGTGGGAGGAATGGTATCCCATCATTGGTGTCAGTGGGGGGGGTGGAGGAATAGTGCCCCATCGTTGGTGTCAGTGGGGGGGAGGAAAAGTGCCCCATCATTGGTGTCAGTGGGGGGGAGGAATAGTATCCCATGATTGGTGTCAGTGGGGGGTGGAATAGTGCTCCATGATTGGTGTCAGTGGGGGGTGGAATAGTGCCCCATCATTGGTGTCAGTGGGGGGGGGGGGGAATAGTGCCCAATCGTTGGTGTCAGTGGGGGGGAGGAAAAGTGCCCCATCGTTGGTGTCAGTGGGAGGAATAATGCCCCATCATTGGTATCAGTGACACCAATGATGGGGCACTATTCCTCCCACTGACACTTGCTGACCCCTGTTCCAGTACGGTGCTGCTGCAGCCAGCATATGTGGTTGCAGCAGCACCTAAGCAGGGCACACTTACCTGCATCTCCTTCACTCGATTTTCACGGGGCCGCTCAGCTCCGCTTCCTCGCCGGTGATTGGCCGCCTGTGTGCCTTTCCTGAACTACAGTTCTGGCGGCCAATCACCGGTGAGAAGGCGGAGCCGAGCAGCCGTGCGAACATCCAGTGGACGAACCGAGTGAAGGAGCAGCCGCGCTTTCTGGACCGGATCGCCGTGGGACTGGAGCCAGGTAAGAGACAGCAGCCCCTGCCCACCCCTGTACTTAGTTTCCCTTCTGTTGGAAGGGGGGGGGAGCCATCTGCAGACGTTGACTCGAGTATAAGCCGAGGGGGCCGTTTTTCAGCACAAAAAATGTGCTGAAAAACTCGGCTTATACTCGAGTATATATGGTAATTGGTTTTCAATGCATTCCTATGGGAAACCGCATTTCGGTTTATGAATTTTTTGCAATACGTCCCAGAGAACGCATTAAATTCATAAATCGAGGTACAAACAAATAATCCTAACCAAGGAGATATATATATATATACACACATAATATATACATTTATAGGGGAATACGGAAGGCAGATTTAAAGATTTAAAAAGGACACGTTTCCACAAGCCCCAACCCCCCTTTTAAAGTGAGCCAGCCCAGAAATGTTTTAAAAATACCATTTTATTGCCTTGTTAAAAGCTGTGGAGTTGTAGAATACATAGACTTAATATTTACATTGGGCGAGGCCTTGTTTTCTTGCTGCCAAAAAACTCAAGGTTCTTTAATATGTGGAGCTTTGTGTAAGTCTCCGGATTTCAACATATGGAACAGAAATATTTAGAAAAACACTTAACACAAGGGAAAGGCCATCGCTCACCCTCCAGCTACTGCTGAGTTTGGGAAAGGCAAGGGATTGGCAGGAAGCCTCGGGATAATTTGATTGTCACAAGATGACTGTAGCTCTGGGTGGTCATTCCTGGAAAGCTGCATCACTCCGATGTGAATGTTGTTATTTAAAGAAGTGCAATGACGATTTTATTGTATCTGAAATTGGGTTGGGTGCTACGATTTACTGCAATGTTTACATTTGTACACCACTGTAAACTATTGAAAACATTAAAGAACTCCACATAAAACTTTACAAAGAAACGCAACTGTTGAGCGAGGAAGGGTTTGCTCATTTGTTACGGTGCCTTTGACCTCGGTAGGGAGATTTTTTGTGTGTTTTTTGTTTATATACTGTATATATATATATTTTTTTTTTTTTTTTTTTATTTCAATATTAATAATTTTTTCAACTATTTTATCTTCTATATATATATTTTTTTATTTTTTCCCTTTGTTTTTTGTTATATAAGGATTGTGCCATTGTTTCATGTAGTGCAGCATTTTTTCACTTCACAATAAGATTTCCACCATCCTACAGTCATCCTGTGTCATTCAGTGCTTCACCTCATTTGTGTCGATGGAGGAACCTGTTAGTTTTTCTTTTTTTAAAGTGATATTAAAATCTTGTTTTTTTTTTAAATAACAAACATGTTATACTTACCTGCTCTGTATGGTGGTTTTGCACTGGATCCTCCTCTTCTGGTCCCCTGTTGGCGCTCCACTCTCCTCCTTTCTGTCGGGTGCCCCCATTGCAAGCAACTTGCTATGGGGGCTTCCCAGCAGACTGTTCCCAAGCAGCTGCTCCGTGTGTCTGTTCACACACGGAGTCGCGGCTTGGCCCCACCCCCTCTCCTCAGTGGCTGCCTGGCTGTGATTGACAGCAGTGAGAGCCAATGGCTCCCGCTTGCTGTCTCAGCCAATGAGGAGGCAGAGACCCAGGACAGCCATGGCTTGTGAGCACATCGCTGGATCGCGATGGGGCTCAGGTAGGTATTGAGGGGGCTGGGGGCAGTGCTCTCCTCTTTTTGGGTTCCCCACCAGCGCTCCTGGCGGTTCCTTCCTGCTGAGTGCCACCAGAGCAAGCATCTTGCTATGGGGGCACCATTAGTATGTCCATTCACACACAGAGCTGTGGCGTGGCCACACGGCCTCCCTCTCCTGATTGGCTCACTGGCTGTGATTGACAGCAACAGGAGCCGATGGCTGCTGCTGCTGTCTTAGCCAGTCAGGAGTGAGAGTCCCCTGAAGAGCCAAAGCTCTTGTAGACATTGCTGGATCGAGAGGGGGCTCAGGTAAGTATAAGGGGGGGGGGGGGGCTGAGGGGTTTTTTCACCTTCATGCATAGAATGCATGAAGATAAAAAGACCTTGAGCCTTTACAACCACTTTAAGTTCAGCCACCTGGGCAAAAAAAAGAACTAAAAGTGTATGGCCAGTTATAGGCTGTGAAAATATTAAATGAGACTACTAGAGGTCACTGATATTACAACCCCGTTATAAATCAGTGCTCCCTAGAGCCTCAATAAAAATTACCTTTGCCACATTTGATATTTATCCCAGCATGGCCTATTATAAAAAATCAGTTGTTAAAAAAAAAAGGGAAAGGAATGGATAGCAAAATTAAAATGTGAATGAAATACGCCAACTCATTTAACTACTATTATATTTTTACTGTTATAATATTTTCATTTACTGTCTTGAGTAGGCACCTAGGTAAGGAAACTGCAGACTGTTCTCTACAGCATCCCAGAGGGCTGAAAGTGATTGGAAAGCTACATTATTTTTTAAATTAAAATAACAAACATGTTATACATTCCTGCTCTGGTATTGCACAGAGCTGGGCCGAACCTCCTCTTCTGGTGTCCCCTGCTAGCAGCGTCTACACCTCCTTTTCTCCAAGGAGCTATGGGGGCACTCGTGCAGACATGCTCCTGAGTCGGGCTGTGTATGTCCATAGACACACACGGCTCAGTTTGGCCCTGCTTCCTCCTTACATAATTTGAGCCAATGGCTACTGCTGTTCTCAGTAAAGACGGTGAATGCAGGAGGAGAGCAGAGCCAGGCTGCCAGCAGGGACAGTGGATGGATCAAGAGTGGTGTCAGGTGTTTATCTAGGAGAGGGGGAGGCACAGAAATTGAAAGTTTTTTTACTTTAACGCAGAAAATGCATTAGGGCTCTTTCACACTGGCGTTAAATTTTAAAGCATCCTTGAAGTGCATTAACACACCTATAGCATTAATGAGCATTTTGAATGTGTTGTATAGGCGTCAAGCAACACTCCTCAAACACCCTGCAAGCTGCTTTTTTTTTTTTGTTTACAAGGCTAAAATGGGAAATTATCACTTTTGATGGTTTGCAAATGCAACATTAACGCACTGTGAATGCCATAGACATAGACGCATTTACAGTACCTTTAAGGTGCAGTTGTGGTGCGTTTCATTTGAAGTGAACGAAGGCAGTTGCAAAGTGTCAATGCCTGCCAAACCCTGCAGGCGGCGTTATTTTTGCCTCGCTGTAACACAGTGTAAACTCCTCCATCCACTCCCTATTGTAGCAATTTTGAGTAGCGTTGATAGGCAGTCAGGAAGCAGTAAAAATGGAACCCAGTTGCCTATTTTCAATGACTGTGTGAAAGAACCACTAAAGCTTGTTGTTTTAGTTTTTTTTAAATAACAAACATCTCTATACTTACCTGCTCTGTGCAGTGGTTTTGCACAGAGCAGTCCCGATCCTCTTCTTTTTGTGTCCCTGCTGGTGTTCCTGGCTCCTCCCCCTTTGAGCAGTGCTGCTCACCATAGGGGCACCACTGTGTGCTCATCTATAAGACACGTAGAGCAGCGGCGCAGGCTTTCCCCCTTCTCTTTCCCCAATGGGCTCCTGCTGATGTCTCAGCCAATGAGGAGGAAGAGTCCCCAGACAGCAGAGGCTGTCAAGAACGTTGCTGGATCGGAGGGGGATCAGGTAAGGATTGGGTGGTGCTGCACACAAAAGGATTTTTTACCTTCACGCATAGAATACATACAGGTATGAAGGTAAAAAACCTGCTGCCTTTAGAACCACTTGAACAAAAAATGCCAAAAGACCATATGAGGTGGCACCTCAATACTGTTGGATTTACCTACACTTTCATTCCCGAGGAGACAATGGTGAGCAGGAAAATTAAAGAGGGTCCATCTCCTTAATGGGGCCACCGATAACATTAGAACAGTGGTTCTAACCCCTCACCACGCTATCCTAATCTAAAAAACATTGCCTTTACTTATACAGACGTACCTCGGTTTACAAATTTAATGCATTCTGTGGGACATTCTGTATTTTGAAAAATTTGTAAACCGAAACACAGTTTCCCATAGGAATGCATTGAAAACCAATTAATCCGTTCTGGAGGTCAGAAAAAAGTTAAAAAAAGTATTTTATCTGTTCAAAACTCTTTATAAAGTGCACTTTAAAGGCATAAATACTGTACAGGGACATGATTAAAAAACAAATTGTAAATGCATTGAAAACCAATTAATCCGTTCCGCAGGTGAGAAAATCAGAAAAAAGTAAAAAAAAAGTCTTATCTGTTCAAAACTCTTTATAAAGTGCATGGGGCCAGTGCTATAAACGCTTCGTATTTCGAAAATAATTCGTAAAAAGAGGCATTATTTTCAATGGATTTTCATTTGTAAATCAAAAATTACGTTAACCGAGGCGTTTGAAAACCAAAGTATGCCTGTACTATAACTGGAGTTATCCATGCCTTGTTTTAGAGCCATCTGAATGAAACAGCATGCAGGGAGTTGCAGGTCATCTGTCAGCACCGGCTGTCAGTCGCTGCTCTAGGGGACGCACTATTCTTTAAATTCAGGAGTCTTTGCCAAAATCCCATTTTCAGTAGGTGTTTTAAGGTGAGCGAACAGCATCGGGAATCCTCATGAGTTGTTATTATTACAATTAATAAATCACAGAAATCTTGGCTGCGGTTGGTAAGTCCCGTACAGGCAGGTTTTATGAATAGGAAAATGAAGATGTTACCCAGCAGGGAGAAGTATGGACTTTACAACAATGTCTTTGAGATTTGGGGATTTTTTTCTAATAGGGATTTACAGTAAGCCACGCAGGCAGATACACAATGATGTATGAAGATGTGCTACATGTAACATTTCTGCCAATTAACATCCTTTATTTATTTTCAAAGAATAGTTGTAAAAATGATAGTTATGCAAATACAAAATGCAAAAACTATACAGTATAGTTGCTGTAGGCAACAAGAAATGTTTCTGGTTTTGGCACACTATTCATGTATTGGAAGAATATCGGCAATTCTTCAGAAATTATTTTTGTTATATTCATTTTCTTTTTTTTATAATTTTCTCTACTTCTCTTTATTTCCCACCACGTCTTGTAATTTATTTCCATTCTTTATTTTCATTGCTCATCTGTTCCCTTCTCTTTACTATCCTGCTTATTAGTTTCCTTTTACTTCCCTTCCTACTGCTTTCCCTTGCTCTCTCTTGCCTGCCCCCTCATACCACACATATTTTTCTCCCATTTTTTACCTCTCCTTCTTCTTTCTCTTTACATATCTTACCTTACAGTTCTTTTCTTTTTTCTTTTTTTTTCATTTTCTTTCCTATGCTTTCCTTCCTTCAGCTCCTGTCTCCTTCCTTTTGCCTAACAATCCCAAAAATGTCATATATATATATATATATATATATATATATATATATATATATATATATAAAATTATTATTATTAATATGATACAGTATTTATATAGCGCTAAAAGGTTTGCTCAGCGCAGTACATTATAGTGGGGGACAGTACATGAGACAATACAGTAACAAAACAAAACACGAGGGGGTCAAGGGCCCTGCTCTTTCGAGCTTACAATCTAGGAGGGAGGGGATAGTGGTACAGGAGGAAGTGGCTGTGGGGGATGGAGTGGTGGGAGGAGTGGAGGAGATCGGCTGTTAGGTGAGGGCGGGGTAGGCTTCCCTGAAGAGATGGGTTTTCAGGGTGCGCCTAAAGGTGAGGAGGGTAGGTGACAGTCTGATGGATTGGGGTAGTGAGTTCCAGAGGATGGGGGAAGTCCTGGAGAAGACCTGCAGTCGCGTGTGGGAGGTGGAGACCAGGGAGCTAGAAAGTAGGAGGTCTTGTGAAGAGCGAAGAGTACGGGTTGGGTGGTATTTGGCTATCAGGTCGGTGAGGTAGTTTGGGGCAGCATTATGAATGGCTTTGTATGTTAATGTTAGTAGTTTGAATTTGATGCGTTGGGCAATCGGGAGCCAGTGGAGGGAATGACAGAGGGGGGTGGCAGAAGCGGAGCGGTTGGTAAGGTGGATGAGTCTGGCCGCTGAGTTCAGGATAGACTGAAGCGGGGATAGTCTGCGATGAGGTAGGCCGGTGAGAAGGGAGTTGCAGTAGTCCAGATGTGAGATAATAAGGGAGTGAACGAGTTGTTTAGTAGTGTCTGGGGTAAGGAACGGACGTATTTTGGAGATGTTGAATATGAGAATATTCCAAGCAGGTTTGTCCCACACACACATTATATTCAGCAAGGCAGTAAACAAACATGGTCTCAGTGCATGAGAGTTTTGCACAGAAAGCCCAGATCATGAACAAAACAAAAAATCAGTTCATCCAGGCCATTAGGTTCAAGTCAGTTTTTGACAGAGTGGCCCCTAATGGATTCTGCAAAGCAATCTTTTTTAGTTTTCTGTCAGCACTCAGCCTTTTCTCACTACAGTAGATTCTCAAAGCATCAGTCAGCTCACATATATAGAGTCATGTGGACCCAGGAGTAGAAGCTTTACCCCACCCAAAGATTCACAAAGAATCTGGGCCTAAGGACCCAGAAAAGGATTTAATAAAATTCAGAATAAAACGTTTGTTTTCTCCACTTCAATCTCTGGAGCCCCCTACTAAGTTTAAGTGAGAACCCTAGGTGACAGATATACACCGTCAACAGTTGTGCCAGCCAGTGCCTTGCATACCTTCCCCCTTTGTCTCAGGACTGTGGGAAGGAGCACATTTTACCAACATACAGTGGAGACGTGATAGTTCATCAACATTTGCTTGCTGGTTCCCTGGACTGTGCTCTACATAAAATGTAAGGTCTTGGAGAGCCAGAAAGCATCTTGTGACCCTTGCGTTGTTTCTTTTGTTTTGAGCCATCCACTCTAGTGGAAAATGGTCTTCGGTCATTCAGAATTGTCTGCCCAAATAGTAATAACCCAAAAACTCCAGTGACAATAGATTCAAGTCAGTTTCTGACTAACAGGATGGCCCCTTATGGGTTCTGCAAAAAAACAGGCAACACTTGTAGTTTTCAGTCTTCTGTCAGCACTCAGCCTTTTCACACTACAGCAGATTCTCAAAGCATCAGTCAGCTCACATATAAAAAGTTATTTGGACCCAGGGGTGAAAGCTTTATCCCACCCAAAGATTCACAAAGCATCTGAGCCTGGAGGACAAGAATAGGGCTTTATAAAATTCAGAATAAAAAAGGCTTGATTGTGCGCGCTTTAATAACATAAATATATTTAATAATACAATATATATTTATATACAGTATCTCACAGAAGTGAGTACACCCATCACATTTTTGTAAATATTTTATTATTCTAACATGATAATGACCCCAAACACACCTCCAAAACGACCACTGCCTTGCTAAAGAAGCTGAGGGTAAAGGAGATGGACTGGCCAAGCATGTCTCCAGACCTAAACCCTATAGAGCATCTGTGGGGCATCCTCAAACGGAAGGTGGGGAAGCTCAAGGTCTCCAACATCCACCAGCTCCGTGATGTCATCATGGAGGAGTGGAAGAGGACTCCAGTGGCAACCTGTGAGGCTCTGGTGAACTCCATGCCCAAGAGGGTTAAGGCAGTGCTGGAAAATAATGGTGGCCACACAAAATATTGACACTTTGGGCCCAATTTGGACATTTTCACTTAGGGGTGTACTCACTTTTGTTGCCAGCGGTTTAGACATTAATGGCTGTGTGTTGAGTTATTTTGAGGGGACAGCAAATTTACATGTTATACAAGCTGTACACTGACTACGTCACATTGTAGCAAAGTGTCATTTCTTCAGTGTTGTCACATGAAAAGATATAATAAAATATTTACAAAAATGTGAGGGGTGTGCTCACTTCTGTAAGATACTGTATATATATTTACATAATCAATTGTTAGAAAAATGTATTACTAATTTTTTTTTTAACTCGTGTTTATTAAGAATATGCAAATAAACAAACACCAATGTAAATTTGCAAAATGGGAAGTTGAGTGAACAAAGGCTGGGGACATCGAGCCAGATCAGTTTAATACAACATTACTAGTATATTGTCGATTTAGACAGAAGTACCGCAACAAAGAAAGAGAAATTAGAAATGTGCATATCCTCGAACAATGCAGGAGCATTCCTGCCAATTGGAACTACAAACAGGTATAACCCTGCAGAAGTGGTAAAGTTTATACATGATCTGTCACCCAACAAAGTATATAGATCTGGGAGTGAGGTGGTGGCCATAAAGTATACTACATGTGGAACATCAAGGTCCAAGACTGTCCTGTTTAGTTGGAATCTGAGATCAAGGACAGCACAGAGTCACTAATATCCTGAGTATCTAGCCATGGCTCCCATACTTTATAGAACTTCTGCGGACATTCCTTGGCCTCATATGTTAGTTTATAAAGAAGTGAAGCCTGATTAGTTCATTTTTTTCATAGCCCAAGATGCAAGACCTCTGTACAGATCCAGTATAAGACTGGATCGTTTTCCTAGCATAATAAAATACCAAGTACAGGGGCGGACTGACAACTCATGGGGCCCCCAGGCAATAGGAGATCATGTGGCCCCTGTGTCCTTGCCCAAACTCAAAAAAGCCTATGAAAAAGGTACCAGGGGCATCTCATGCGGCCCCCTACTGACCCCGGGCCCTCGGGTAGTGCCTGAGTTTCCAAATGGTCAGTCCGCCCCTGACCAAGTATTACTCATCATTAGTATATGTTATTTTGTTTCATTGTACAAGCGTATAGATTCCTATATTTCCAAGCAAACTGTTCATTCTTTTGTATCAGAAGTCATTTGCAAATGTAATACTTCTTCCCACTCACAGGTTTGTAGGATATGTCCAGTGCTTGCTCTGTCATTCCAATGTCTTTTCAAGTTGTTAAGTGTCATGGACGCCATGTCACTGCAATGTGTATTCAGAATATGTTCCACAGAGTAGCTGGAAGGCCATCTGGACAGTCACACTTCAAGTCAGGACAAGACTAGAAATACCATTCTTTCATCTTGAAAGCTAAACGCGCCGATGTGTGTAAAATGCTGAGGGGATCAACGCTGTGGACGCAACTATATATGTCAACAAATGTATCAATCTTACCTGAAACAGACACTATGCACTTGATAATCCATGCTGTAATCTATTAGGTTCAAATACAACATTCTGATCATTTCTTTATTTAATATTTTATAATTGTTGCAGTTTTACAGTGTTGTTTGTCTTATTTTTATTGCAAATTTTTAATAATGTGTCTTTTTATTTAATTAAAAAAAAAATTATTTCCTTGTATAATAGTTATTTTTTTTATTAATTTCAGTCTTTGTTTTATTTCACTTTTTTATGATGTTATTTTTTTATTTATTATTTATTTTTGTTGGCTTTATATTTTTTTTATAATTTTTTTTTTGCCTTATTTTATTTATATTTTACGATAAGAAAATAGCTTTTGCTCCACAGAAACTAAGTGAACTCTGATATAAAGGCTTTAAGTGCAGGTTGGTGACTCTACAGTATTCCAAGTTATGTTTATGTGTAGATATTTATGTTAGCTGTGTGTTTTATGTGCCATTCATGCAGTTTTGTTACATAACTAAAAACCTATATAGATATACGGTAAATATAAATGTATTTAAACGAAAATCAAAAGTTACATTTTAATTGTCCAATTTAAATTAAAACACAAAAGATTATTATTATTATTTCTAATAATATTTTCAATATTATTATATTTCCCTGCCTATATTATTTGATAAGTTTAAAATTGACTTACAAAATTTTAAGATTGATGATTGGATTATGAATGTTTCACACACATGTTCCTACCTAGGAAATTTTTGCATCATTTTGCAACTACATTAGTTATGTTAGACTGCTGGCACATATTCTGTAGTACAATTTATACATACAGCTGTAGTATCCATTGTGTCTTCAAAATATGTCTTTGTTCAGAGGGGTGAATGTGGTCAATGTGATGTTCAATGGGTTTTTCTTTGTTGGTGATGGTGATAATATTTCTTGTGTTGTTATACCATGAGTTCTGTTGTGTTTTTTTCATGTTACACTTGTAGTTTTTATTTATGTACATAGGAATATAAGTATGTTAGAAATATGAAAAAAAAACATCTTTATAAATATTATAACAATGGGCATAAATGAAGTTTTAACCATTATTACAGAATTGGTTCATACTTACCATCCTGTTTCTTGCATTGTGATAAAGGGTCAGTCCACTCAAAAACAGCACTAACTGGAGTTAGATGAGCTGGACTATCCACTGGTTTACCAAATCAATGGGAAACCCCAGCAATGAGTTTTCTGCATTGCTATTTTCAGTTCTTCCACCATGGAATGGAGTTTTACTTCTTATATGCAAAGAAATGAAAAGAGTTAGCAGGCTTTATATCAGCTGTTGGGTATAGCTGGGAACACAAGTGTAGTGATCTGACCACAACATCTACCTTGAATTTAAACCACCTTTCTTTTAGGGTTTAAATAATTAGTAAAATAATTATTTTGCTTTGGTGCAGCTACTACAAGATGCTAAGGTAACTGTGGCACATTCCATAATCCCATCCTGTGGTGGTGGGCAAATCCATATTACTGCCCATGGTTTTGAAATGGGATTCCCAACAAGCTCATTAAGGTATGGTGGTCAAGTGTCCACCAAATTTTGAGCATATAGTGTATCTTACCGCTGGGTTGCTAGAGAACGTTAGTATTGCACCAGGTGATCAATCCTGCCAGAATTCACTCAAAAATGTAGACAATCAATTGTAGGAGTGTGAACCCTTAACAATTCCAATATGCAGGTATTCTTTATTACATGTAATCCTTTGTAGATTGCAAATTCCACATGCAGCGGCTGTACAGTTTGTTTGATCTTGCAAGTGGAAATGGAAACTATGCAGATTCATTAACGCATGCCATAGTCAGCCTTGCAGCTATTAATAATGGATTTTTTCCCCCAGCAATTCCTACCACCTTACACATGTACTAAAATGTACTAGGAACTAAATGTTAAAGCCAAGTTCCCTATTCTGCTGATGTCTTAGTGTTGCTCATCATTCCTGTTGTATCTTGTTGGAGTTAAAATGTGCACAGTCAAACTTGAAAAACAAAATTCTTGTATGTTTTATAAGATCAGGTATTGTTAATTGGCAAACTGAATTTATACCAGGAAAGGTAGAACCTAGCATCTAAGTAAGATGATATTATCATACGTGTTTTTAATGAGCTAGAGGTAACTTCAGCAAACTGTACCAGATCAGAAGTGAACTTGACCCTGGACCACCTGTTCTGGTTCTGGGCATGGTTCAATTAACCAGTACCAGGCATGGTTTGGAGAACTCATATCACATCTGGGCATTATCCTTTTATGAACTTGTCTGCGCCTCTTGAAATAATTTGTAGACACTTTGATTTTTTTCTTTATATCATTTTTTTGTGCTTTTTGGCTTTTAATACATTCCAAGAGGAGCACTTTGTGTTGTCCTGTGATGTGATACAAAGCTGTCCTCTGCATATAGCAAAATGTGGAAGTTAAATAGGAGCTGGGTGGTATTCCAAGGTAACTGGAATAAACCACCCTCCCATTTTATACCCTATAAGGCATGGGCCATCTTAATACATTGTAAATATACACACAAAAAAAAGCAGGGAGCAAAGAAAGAAAAAAACATACAGTAAATATATCAGAAGCATTGGCAAACAAATAGCTCAAAGTGACACTGTAGTTCCTTTAAAGTATCTAAATTGTAGGCTTGAAAGTACAGTATGCACCTTAAAGTGATCCCTACACATTGCACATACCTCCCCATTGCTCTACTGGGGTTCTGTTCAGCCACTAGGAACAAAACGAGAAAACCATGTGTAAACTTACTGTAGACTCTGACTTGGAGCTTATACATGGCTAAGGACCAGGGGCGGACTTACCATTCGAGCACTCGGGCACTGCCCGAGGTCCCGGAGTCAGTAGGGGGCCCCATGAGATGCCCCTGGTAACTTTCATTGGCTTTTTCATAGGCTTTTTTGGGTGTGGGCAAGGACACAGGGGCCCCATGATCCACTATTGCCCGGGGGCCCCATGAGTTGTCAGTCCGCCTCTGCTAAGGACCCCCATGTGAGAGTGCTGGCTTTCTATGTAGCCAATTGCCAGACACCAGTAAGTGAGTCTCATGCTCATCCATGGATGGTACATGGAAGTACCTCTCTCCCAGTACCTGAAGGAATTTTAAAGTGACTGCATGATCTCTAAATGCATTGGGAACACCTGATACAGTTGCAAGAAAAAGTATGTGAACCCCTTGGGATTATGTGGAGTTTTGCATGAATTGGGCATATAATGTGCTCTGAACGTCATCTAAGTCACAACAATAGAAGGACACAGTCTGCTGAACATAATACTACACAAACAATAGATGTTGCCATGGTTTAATTGCACATAACATGTAAACATTCACAGCGCAGGGAGGAAAAAGTATGTGAACCTTTGGACTTAATAACTGGTTGACCCTCCTTTGGCAGCAATAACCTCAACCAAACGTTTCCTGTAGTTGCAGATCAAACCTGCACAATGATCTGGAGTCATTTTGGACCACTCCTCTTCACAAAACTGTTTCAGTGTAGCAATATTCTTGGGATGTCTGGTGTGAATCGCTCTCTTAAGGTCATGCCACAGCATTTCAATCAGGTTGAGGTCAGGACTCTGACTGGGCCACACCAGAAGGTGTATTCTGTGCTGTTGCAGCCATTGTTTTGTTGAATGACTTGTATGCTTTGTGTCATTGTCCTGTTGCATCACCCATCCTCTGCGGAGCTTCAGTTTGCGGACAGATGGTCGTACGTTTTCCTGCAAAATGTCTTGATAAACTCTGGAATTAATTTTCCCATCAATGACAACAATCCGTCCAGGCCCTGAGGCAGCAAAGCAGCTCCAAACCGTGATGCTCCCTCCGCCATGTTTTACAGTGGGGATGAGGTTTTGATGTTGGTGTGCTGGGCCTTTTTTTCTCCACACAGTGTTGTGTGTTCTTCCCAAACAACTCAATCTTGGTTTCATCTGTCCACAGTATATTTTGCCAGTAGTGCTGTGGAACATCCAGGTGCTCTTTTGCAAACTTCAAACGTGCTGCAATATTCTTTTTGGACAGCAATGGCTTCCTCCGTGGTGTCCTCCCATGTACTCCATTCTTCTTTAATGTTTTCCTTATTGTAGATGTGTCAACAAAAATGTTAGCATGTGCCAGAGATTTCTGTAGGTCTTTAGCTGACACTCTGGGATTCTTCTTTACCTCGTGCAGCATTCTGCGCTGTGCTCTTGCAGTCATTTTTACAGGACGACCACGCATAGGGAGAGTAGCAACAGTGCTAAACTTTCTCCATTTGTAGACAGTCTGTCTTACCGTGGACACATGAAGATCAAGGCTTTTGGAGATACTTTTGTAACCCTTTCCAGCTTCATGCAAGTCAACAATTCTTGATCGTAGGTCTTCTGAGAGCTCTTTTCTGCGAGGCATGGTTCACATCAGACAGTGCTTCTTGAAACCAGTAAACCCAAAACAGGTGTGTGTTTTTTAAGGGCAGGACAGCTGTCAGCAACACATCCAATATCATCACACTGATTGGAGTCAAGGTTGGCTCACTCCTGGCTCCAATTAGCTCTGGGAGAAGTCATTAAGCTAGGGCTTCACATACTTTTTCCTCCCTGCACTGTGAATGTTTACATGTTATGTGCAATTAAACCATGGCAACATCTAATGTTTGTGTAGTATTATGTTCAGCAGACTGTGTTCTTCTATTGTTGTGACTTAGATGACGTTCAGAGCACATTTTATGCCCAATTCATGCAAAACTCCACGTAATCCCAAGGGGTTCACATACTTTTTCTTGCAACTGTATATACAGATTCATGTGGTCCTGTGCATGGACTGTACTACAGATGAACCAGTAAAACTCTGAAAACAGCTCAGGAATCCGAGTGGGGAAATCCTGCTAGTCTGCACTGGTCAACTTATCCAGTGAGTTTCTAATTTTGGGATGCATTGGAGGCTTTCTTCAAGGGGATGTCCATTTCCGTAATACTTTAAAGTAGGGGTGTCAAACTGGTGGCCCTCCAGCTGCTGCAAAACTACAAGTCCCATCATGCCTCTGCCTTTGGGAGTCATGCTTGTAACTGTCAGCCTTGCAATGCCCCATGGGAATTGTAGTTTGGCTACAGCTGGAGGGCCGCCAGTTTAACACCCCTGCTCTAAAGTATTACGAAAATGGACATCCCCTTGAAGAAAGCCTCCAATTCATCACGAAAATAGAAACTCACTGGATAAGTTGACCAGTGCAGACTAACAGGATTTCCCCACTTGGATTCCTGAGCTGTTTTCAGAATTTTGCTGGTTCATCTGTAGTACAGTCCATGCACAGGACCACATGAATCTGTATATATATCAGGTGTTCCCAATGCATTTAGGTTTACCAATGCTGCACTATATATTGGAATAAGATAGTCGAATAAATATATCCTCACCTCCCTGTCAGGGATGAATTGATTTGTCATTCAGAGCAGATCCAATGCATTTTTTTCTTAGCAAGTCAGATTTTTTTAATCTACTTGAATATATACAGTACATGCTGGTTTGAGAGATTTGGGGTGGATCGTGCCAATCATAGACCCTGACTGTGAGATTTATCAATGGGGCAATAGGCAAATTCTTTCATCTCTGCTTCCTAAACTTAAAGAGCTAGTTAACTTTGAGAAAAAAAAGCCCTTTTCAGTCCCAAATACCATTCCATTACCCTAAGCAGCTTTAATGGAACAACCGCTAGGACAAGTACCCCCAAGCAGTACAGGGCACAAGGCTTTACTGCTAGGGAGCGCTCCTGCTCATGGCTGCTCCATTCCAGAAACAATAGGTGATATATTGGCGCTGGAGAGATGGAGTTAAATATTACAGTCCCATAGGTAGTAGGGAGGTATTCAGCTATCAGGATAGCACAGTCATAAGGCAGCACCCTATAGAGTTGAGCTGGACTCTGTAGTGGAAGATAAAAGGAGAGAGAGGGGCGCCAGACTAAGTGCAGTATTTGACAATCATTTATTGCACACAATGGTATGTAATTCACAAGGGGTAAGTAGTTAGCAGGCATGGGTACATAGGGACGTCATCCAGAAGAGGTTCCAGAGGCAGAGAAGAGGGGGTAGATGGACATCTGGGGGCCATGGCTGTGGTGAAAGCCAGGTCTCCTGATTCACATTGAGTCCTCTGCAGCTTGTACAGGCTGTGTCTCGTGTGTGCAACCAGGCTAGAACGCAAGATGGCCCCCGGGCGGAAGTGACGTCACTACGGGAATGTAATGCCGCAGGAAGGGGTGGTAACACGTTTCAAAGCTAGTTGCTTCTTCGTCAGACCTGGTCCATCTACCCCCCTGGCGCCCCTCTCTCTCCTTTTATCTTCCATTCCAGAAAGAAGGCCAGATGGAGCTTAGAAAACTGTTAGGAGGTTTTGGGGCAGACTTTACTCATAGTGAACGAGGCCTACAGCTAGAGAAAAAGCATGAAAGTGTATTTTTAAAGCTGCTGAGTTGAGGGTTATGTAATGGTATTTCAGGACTGCGAGCATCAAGGTGATGAAGCTTAACTAACCCTTTAACGCCCAACTGAACTTTGAATTGAAATCATCTAAATACATCCCAGGTGTCAAGTCAAAGGTGGCAGCAACATCTTAAGTAGAAAAATGTGTACCCAGCCAGCTTGCTGCAAAAAAGGACCCCTGATTTCTATGTGGAAGCAGTGAACCCTTTGCAGACGGCTTACACCCCCACAATGGTTCAGACCTATAGCTCCATACAGGGATGCTGTTAGAAACCATGGGGCCCCATACAGCCAACCTGACTGCCCCGACCCCCCGAAAAAAAGAGTTTACTATGCTTTAGTTATTAGTTAACACAGCGAGGGATCAGTACCAATCACTTATTGCGTTCATTCAGGAATTAAAAAGGCTGGTGAATGTGGCCCTTCTCCCACTCTCCATCCTGAAGGATCCTATTGTGTGCTTGCAGCTGCCGGTGAAAAGGAGAGGAGGAAAGCCGGAACCACTGTGGGGTGGGGGCACACGGGGGGCCCTGGGCAGCAGGGGGAAACATATGGTGCACAGGGAGGGTGATGAGTGCAGCGGGGGGGGGGGCAATTACTGGAACAGATCCCCTGCATGGCTTTCTCTGCAGTCAGTGGGAGGGAGAGCTGAAGAAATTGTCCCACATTCAGTTTACCCAGCTGCCTGGGCCCCCCTGCTGGCTTGGTCCCCATACAGGAGAACAGGGGGTACCCCCTTATCCACGGCCCTGGCTCCATAATCAGCCAAGCCCATGCTCCCTACTGAATGGAAAGCTTTATCTCTGACTCAGCAGAGAGACTACTGCTTCTGCACAGATCGCAAGGGTCTTTTCTGCAGCATGCTGGCAGGGGACATGCTTTTCTACTCTGTGGCTGCTTTCCTAACAAAAAGAACTGTAAAGCAGGCCAGAGATTATGCGATTTCCTTTTCTTCCAGTAGAGGTGGAAAGGAAGAAAGTTGTTTGAATCCCTTCCACAGCGCTATTGTGTTCTGTCAGCAGGAAGCCTTCTTGGCCAGCAGAGAACAATGATTACTGCTGGCGGCTTTAGCCACCAGAAGTAATTGCATGTAAAAAAAATTAGACAGGCTGGTTGCACCCAAGTCAATTGATGGATTGACTTGGGTACAACCAGCCTGCCCACAGATGAATCAAATCTCGGCCAGTCCTTGCTGAACCAGCCAAGATTTGTCTCGTCTATGACCTCCTTAAGATTTGGGGCACCTTATGTTTTGATGCTCCTGGAATGTATTTAACGGATTTAAACTGAAGTTTTAGCTGAAACCTAAATGGAAACCTCTCTAAAATAAACATGGAGGCTTCCATTGCTTACTTCTTATTCTGAAAATGCTAGTTGCCTGGCTAACTCTTTTACTTTAATAATCTGAGTCTTTGACCCAGAGCAATCATCCAGACAAGGACTTCTAACTTTTCTTGAAGTTTTCTGATCAGTGTGTTTGTTCTGGGTCAATGACTGTAACATGAGTGATACCAGAGACACTATAAGAAAAACCCACAAAAGGGGTGGAGGGGTAGCCCTGGTGCCCTGGTGTTTTTTTTGGGGGGGGTCCACAGGGTTGCTGGAGTAACTATAAGGGAGTGGTGTGGGACATCGTTGGGGGGGATTGGTTGGTGATAGGGGGCCAGAGGAGGGGAGGAGAGGGGACGGATGGGGTAAATACATTATTTGATTATATGATATGTTTTGTTATTGTTACGTCCTCAATACATTTATGCTGCTTATTAGTCTTTGATGCTTTATCCTTTTGTAGGTTTTTTTCTTATAGTGTACTGGCTTTGGATGCACCTCCCCTCCTATTATATGGTTTCGGCATAGGCAGATATACCCAGGGGCGGACTGACAACTCATGGGGCCCCCGGGCAATAGGGGATCATGGGCCCGTGTCCCTGCCCAAACTCAAAAAAGCCTATGAAAAAGGTACCTTGGGCATCTCATGGGGCCCCGTACTGACCCGGGCCCTCAGGCAATACCCGAGTTTCCAAATGGTCAGTCCGCCCCTGGATATACCACTCCCAGGACGGGCCAATGGCCGTGGGGTTTTTTCATATGATACCAGAGACAGTCAGGGAACTAGAATATTTAGGATACCGATGATAGCGGCCCCTCTGTCTCTCCTATAACAAGTTTGCCTCAGCCCTGTCCTTGACCATAACTAATCTTAGGAAGTGTTTGGAAGTGTGTTGTTTTTGCCCTAAACGTGTACTGTAACTCCGATAAGCCCCATTAGTTTGTGTTCTCAGTGTTGCCTGCTAGTTTTCTAACCTCTAACATGACTTGTCTTGTCTCAGTGTTTACAAGCCTCTGTAAATGGTATGTCATGCGGGAATTTATTTCTGTAATGTCAGGGGTATTACAAGTAACCTATAAAGGCTGGGCTCTGTCACTCACAATGGCTGTCTAATGCATGTCAAAAGACTCTTGGGTCATATTTTCCAGTTTAAAGACTTTACTTTTGTCTTTCTCCCTCTTTGCAGTGACGCCGCCTACCAAACTAAGATTCCATGTTGTGTCACAAGACAGTGTGCAGATTTCATGGAAAGCATCCAAAGATAAAATTAGAGGATATAAACTCCTTGTGACACCAAAATCAGGTAACCACAGTATTATTTGGCACAAAAATGACATATTGTAACAAATCATAAAGTGTTCGGGGCATGAAATTTTATTTGTTTGACCTGTTTTAATCCATAAGTAAAAGAGTCTTTTGTGTATTTACAGTTGTGACCAAAATTATTCAACCCCCAATGCTGTAAAGGGGTTTAGGGACTATAGTGTACATTTGGAATTGTATTCAGAATCAAATCCTACAAGGACGTTGTAACTACCCAAATGCAACTAAAATGACATCAATTGTTTATGTAATACAGTAGTAAATGGTTCTTATGTGGTTTCTTCATTGCCACAATTATTCAACCCCTTAAAGACTACCACTCTGAAGAACAGAGGTTCATACAGGTGCTTTCCATCAGGTATTGAAAACACCTGTGGATGTCACCGAGCAGCAATCAAGCATAATAAGCACCAATTAGGCAGCTTTAAAATGACTGTGATACTCAGCTCCTTCTAGACATTTACTGGTGTGGTTACAAACATGGTGAAGGCAAGAGAATGGTCCAGGAAGACAAGAGAAGAGGTGATTTCTCTTCACAGGAAGGGCAATGGCTATAAGAAGATTGCAAAGATGTTAAACATACCAAGAGACACCTTAGGAAGCATCATTCGCAAATTCAAGGCAAAGGGCACTGTTGAAACGCTACCTGGTCGTGGCAGAAAGAAGATGCTGACTTCGACTGCTGTGCGCTACCTGAAGCGTAGAGTGGAGAGAAGTCCCCGTGTGACTGCTGAGGAACTGAGAAAAGATTTGTCAGATGTGGGTACAGAAGTTTCAGCCCAGACAATAAGACGCACACTGCGTAATGAAGGCCTCCGTGCCAGAACTCCCAGGCGTACCCCCTTGCTGTCTCCAAAGAATAAGAAGAGTCGACTGCAGTATGCCAAAAGCCATGTGGACAAACCACAAAAGTTGTGGGATAGTGTTCTGTGGACTGATGAAACAAAATTAGAACTGTTTGGGCCCATGGATCAACGCTATGTTTGGAGGAGGAAGAACAAGGCCTATGATGAAAAGAACACCTTGCCTACTGTGAAGCATGGTGGAGGGTCAATCATGCTTTGGGGCTGTTTTGCTTCTGCAGGTACAGGGAAGCTTCAGCGTGTGCAAGGTACCATGAATTCTCTTCAGTACCAGGAGATATTGGATGGAAACGTGATGCAGTCCGTCACACACCTGAGGCTTGGGAGACGTTGGACCTTTCAACAGGACAATGATCCCAAGCATACCTCCAAGTCCACTAGAGCATGGTTGCAGAGGAAAGGCTGGAACATTTTGGAGTGGCCATCGCAGTCACCAGACTTAAATCCGATTGAGAACCTCTGGTGGGACTTAAAGAAAGCAGTTGCAGTGCGCAAGCCTAAGAATGTGACTGAACTGGAGGCCTTTGCCCATGAAGAATGGGCGAAGATACCCGTAGATCGCTGCAAGACACTTGTGTCAAGCTATGCTTCACGTTTAAAAGCTGTTATAACTGTAAAAGGATGCTGTACTAAGTACTAAGATTGAATGTCACTTGGGGGTTGAATAAAACTGATAATGCTGTGAGCACAGAAAAGACATTTGTGGTTATTTCATTATAACTGTTATGTTATATTTGTCTGACCTACAAGTGCCTCTTTAATGTAAATGTAAGCAAGATGACTGAATGATCAAAAGCAATGTCAAACTGGCCAAAACACTCAATTTCAGTGGGGGTTGAATAATTTTGGTCACAACTGTACACAATTGCAATTGGACTTTTGTCAAATGATGAAAATATATGAATTCAGACTCTCAGTTCTATCTATCTGTTCCATTGGAGAAGGCCTAATTTTGGACTTTTGTAAAACAGTGGCAAACTATGCATTATTTATCCAGTTCCCGCCCGACCGATAGCAAAATGGATTTTATTGATCCGGGTGGGCGCCCGCGGGGCCGTGCTGTGGTGAGATCAGTCGCCACCTGTGTCCATTGGCTGTGTACTACACAATTTTATAGTACTATGTGTTTTATAAAAAAGAAAAAATGTGCTAATATATATATATATATATATTTTGTCATATTGTAACCAGTCAGTGTCCCTCATCACTGCCACACCAGTTATACCATGATGCTGTACTGTAGCATGTACAAAAAAAAACTGGTGAAAATGTTTTTTGTTCATTTCTTTATTTCCAAAAAATATAACAAAAAAATTACAACTTAAAAAAACTTGCCATGTATCAGCTCACTAGAGCTATGGTTTCCTCAATAGTCCCAGCAGCTGGAAGTTCTCTGCCCCTGGTAGGGAAACCATATAAGTATATTAAACCAGCGCTCATATAGTCATGTCTCTTAAATTAGTCAAAAAAGTGCTCAAGAGGGTATTCAAATATGTTCTGTACCCACATCCCAGAGACCATGCATATGAAAAATAAAGCTTGAGGCAAAAAGTGTACTTTCATGGTACTTCCACAGCCTTACAAATTAGATTTTTAAAAAAAATTGATATTTTACAACAAACATCTATAAAAAATAAAATACAATTCACATATTTAGAATATCCTGCAATTTACATTCTCTCAAGGATGGACTATAAATGTCATGAGGGGAACTCTTAGAGGTCATCCCAATACAGATAGTATAGATTCATACATACCAACCATGTGGTGCACTATCCCTTTAAATCTCTCAATACAAAAATAAACCCTAAGTGCTTAAATATGTCTATTAATAAATACAAAAACATCCCATAATAGTGTGTATAGTCCATTTTTACGAATTTGGTGCTGTGCAAACAAAAAACATGCTGTCCGTCCTTTGAGTGAAAAACTTGCTCACCTTGTGATTAGACCTGCAAATCAATATAGGTCAAGTGCGCTGTGTTAATCAGTGGTATTGTTTCAGACCAACTCTTCCATCCGGACTCTCATGATGGCTCTAAAGATGTGGAAAATGCGCTCAAACAAAAAACATATATTTCATAGTGCAACACTGTATATCTACTATGATGTGACTAACCTCAATAAGTGCACTCACATACAGTGTAGTTAAAAAAATTTACTCATTCAACCAAAATATCCTCTCATGATTCTCAAACAACACCTCCAAAGCGTGCTCAATACCCCATCACCACTAGGTGCAATGCACGCTCACCTTCTCATTAGATCCATATAATCATAGGTCACAATTGGTTGACATTCATCCCACTCGGTGTATTAGCTTCCACCTCTTTGCAATTCCTTCACTTCTCCTGTCCCATTAAGGGACCGGTATCTTGCTGTTTCCACCCAGATGAGTATAGGCTAGAGTAAAAACAAAAGGAAGGCTGATTTCCTTTATCAAAATGGCTCCTGCAATACCACTTCTGGTTTCCGTGGTTCTGGATGTGACATCACTAGGCTCCTACCAGCGCGTTGTGTCACTGGTCAAGAAGTCCAGTTAGAGGACACATTATTAGTGGTTGCAGCAATCCTTGTTTTGATATTTATTACTATTCTGTTTATTTTATTTTTTATATTTTCCTCACATTATTTTTTATTAGGGATTGGGTGGGGACCATAAATTCAAAATCCTAACACTGACGTACAAAGCCGTCCACCATACTGCCCCGAACTACATCACTGACCTAATATCCAAGTACCGCCCAGCACGCACACTCCGCTCCTCACAAGACCTCCTTCTCTCTAGTTCCCTGGTCTCCTCCTCCCATGCCCGCCTCCAGGACTTTTCCAGGGTGTCACCCATCCTCTGGAACTCCCTGCCCCAACCCATCAGATTATCACCTACGCTCCTCTCCTTTAGGTGCACCCTGAAAACCCACCTCTTCAGGGAAGCCTACCCCACCCCCTGCTAACTTGCCAACCTCCTCCACTCTTCCTACCACTCCATCCCCCACAGCTATCTCCTCCTGTGCCACCATCCCCTCCCTCCTAGATTGTAAGCTCGAAAGAGCAGGGCCCTAGATTCCCTCATGTTTTGCATTGTATTGTTGTTGCTCTGTCACATGTTCTGTCCCCCTTTGTAATGTACAGCGCTGAGCGAACTATCGGCGCTTTATAAATACTGTATAATAATAATAATAGCAGTGCACCAAGCACTGATACTCCTTACTATAGATTCATATGCATTTGGCCAATTCTTTTCAACATGTTTCACAGCATGACTACTTCCTCAGGAGTATTTGAGAGAAGGTATTATCTGAAACATAGAGATAGTGATATATATATATATATATATATATATATATATATATATATATATACTCTCTTAATATATAAAGAACTAATAATTCTCATTCAGCACTCAGCATTTTGATCCTGTAGGAAGAGCTGTGGCTGTAAAAGCTGTTCTCAGAAAGGCATGTATTGTGGCAGACTATTGCGCCCTTTTCCTTTATTCTATTTTGAGAGGAAAAAGTGGAATTGAGGAATTTGATTCAAGCTTAGTCAATGGAGAAGTCATATTTGTCCGATAACATCATACATAACTTCTAGATACAGTGACTGGCAATTCTATGTCACTGGTGCATAAATAACACACAGTGCAGAGAGTGAGGGCGTACCGTCCCACATTGTCTGAATGATCTAGTAGGATGGCATTGTGACCATAAGGCAGAAAGAAATCTGAAACCAAGCAGACCATTGTTCTCAACAGAAGGCACTGGGTGGAAAATGGCTGAGACATCTCATATTCCTGATAGGAATCCATGTCCTTTCTTTAGAAGTAGAAGTATGGGTTTTTTAAAAAGTTAAACATTTATACTCACCGTGGATGGAGCATCAATCCAATGCTGCATCTGTCCCCCGCCTGCTTCTACAACTGAGAAATAATCATTCAATTCACAATCCTCACTGAGCAGTCAGTCACCGGCTCTCTACACTGCCTCTCCAATGCTCATTGGAGCACTGGGCTGTGAAGGGGGGCGGAAGCAGCTGGCTCAGTCTCCCAGCAGCTCGCTGAAAGGCTGAGCCAGTTGCCTGTCCAGGCCTTTGGGTGGATCCCGACCTAAAAGTCCCAACCTAAAGGACTTTAGTCTGCTGTCAGCTGAAAAAAGATCACAGGATTCCAGAACGCACTGCACTCCTGTGATCCCCAGGAGAAGTAGAGCCAAAAAAGTTTTGGCTCTTCTACTCCATTAAAATCAAAACGCCAGCTGAAATCATTATAGGTAGAGTGAGGAAGGATTATTTAGACCTTCTGTCAGGTTTTCAGTGCTATCTGTGTCCCCATTGAAGATTATTTTACACATGGGGTTTGATTAAACTAAAGGAACTGTAAAGCAAGCTTTTCTGCTGTGCTGTCTCTTTGGCTATCCCATTGTGCTCTGGAATTCCCTTGTATTATTTTTTTTAAAACTGTTTATCCTTCTATTAAATGTTTATTTGTAAAACAAATATTGTACATAGCAACTGAAAAAAACAGACACAAAAGTACTGTAAAATATGTAAAAACTTAAAAAAAATAAAATTGACCAAAGGCCATTATTGTAAGTAAAATTCCACAGTCCATGCCGCAAAATCACTTTTTGAGCAGCTCTCGAAAGTACTGAAACCCAGAGTTGTGTCTTTTCAGTTTTAATAATATTCTATGTGTCAATGTTTTAAAGAAGCTAGAATGTATACGTTATATTTACATATGTATGGTCAACCATGTTTAAATGATTTTATTTACACACTATGCTTTCTGCTTCATTCTGGCATCAGTTGTACCTTTTTCTCTAGATTTGAAATTCAGCACCGGTTCCTAACATTCTGGCTTAACACCCCCTCTGGTTAAACAGATAACTTTGGTTTATTTCAGTTTATTTTGTTTTCGCACATTAACATCCAGATTTACTGCCCAAACACATTTCTAAAGTGCGAGGCACATTGTGCATTGTTCCCAAACTGCCTGATCAGAAGTCATAAGCAGCTGGCATAAGATGTAAACAGAGATTACATCATTTTTTAAAGACTTCACTTTTTAGTTTTATATCAGTCAAAAATTAATCCCTTTTTTGAGACATAGACACCTCCCTAAGACTACTTGACTGTAGTAACATCTCTTTTTTTGTAGCCACTGTGACTGTTTCAGATCTTTGTAGAACTCAGGAAAGATATGCCTAATTCTTCAGAATATTTATTTTTCTACATGTTTCAGCTGTCTCCTTCTGCATCAAACTGTCCATTTGAATCCATAGAAGTTACAGAAACTCCACAGAAATTTAGCTTAACAGAAATTGTCCTCTTTGTTTAAGACATGTTACTCTGGCTGATTAGCTGGCTAGAACCAGGTAGTCATGTCAAGAATCATTACCATATTCACCAGCACAGCTAATTTGTTTAAAAAGGACATTTTAATGACTTATAATAACATCTGATTTTTTTCTTTTTTGATCTAAAAATCCAATTCTTAAAAACCCTTTTTACTGTAGATGTTAACATCAGTTTAGTTTTTTCCCGAAGAAAATTGGAATGGTACAGTTGGTGGCTTTCCTGACATGTTACAGGAGCAGTATGGGACATTAAAAACATTTTTAAAAACATGTTAAAAACATTTTTAACACTTTGAACATGTCCTCATTACAAAAGTACCTGCCAGTTGTGTCAGTCTAGCACCATGTTTCAGAGGAAACGTGCAATGCGTTTTTCATTTTGTTGAAACAACAATTGGCCAGTCTTCTGAAAACATGGATCAGCACTTTGGACAGCGCATAAGATAACAAGTTGCCTGAGAGCAGCCTGATACCTGGCTGATTTAAGTGGACGTTCCAGTAAGTGTACAAGTCTGCATTAATAAATTTCTGACACTATATGGCATCAGTATCATTTTTTAAAAATGTTCCACCTTTTTTTGATTATTAAGCAGTCTTGAGCTCCAATCAGTGACTTTGCCTATCTGGGTCATCAATCTGCTGCAGACAGGAGGGAGCCTTTCCTCAGTCTCCTCTCCTCCAAGGGATTAGACTGCAACATTGGAAAGTTGTAGCCCTTCACAAGGTGTGTTATCTGTGAGTCAACACCTTAGCCCAGGAAGGGACTAAGTCAAGGATGGTGTCCTTGGATGATGGCTGAACAAAGATGGCACTGCTCTTCTAGAAAGAAAATGAAATGAAGGCATTGTCAGGGCAAATATTGCGATCTCAGGGATAGGCAAATAATATCTGGAAGCGATACACTTAGACTAGGTTCACATCTGTGTGGGTGATTGCCGCTGCAGGACTGCACCTTTTCCTGCAGCTGCAACCACCCACACAGCACACTGCAGGAGAAGCTTGCAGGTTAATCCCAATGGTACCCACACGCACTGAAAATTACAGCAGCCACTCACCGCAGTGGGAACCACACTGCACTAGTGGTTCCCATGCGGCCTGCGATTTCATAAATGGAGCAGGAATATTTGCCCTGCGTTTCAGGGGACATGGCAGCCTATTCAACATTAAAAAATATATATCTGATGCTAGATCTACTTTAATCTTTACATAGTTAGTCTGGCTGAAAAAAGACAAAAGTCCATCCAGTTCAATGAAAAAAAAAAAGTTATAATCCTATACCTGCAGTTGATCCAGAGGAAGGAAAAAAACGCAGCAAAGCATGATCCAATTTTCTCCTGCAGGGGAAAAAATTCCTTCCTGATCCCCTGAAAGGCAATCGGATATTCCCTGAATCAACTTTACCTATACATGTTAGTATCCAGTTATATTTTGTGTATCCACGAAAGAATCCAGGCCTTTTTTAAAGCAATCCACTGAGCTGGCCAGTACCAACTCTTGAGGGAGTCTATTCCACATTTTCACAGCTCTTACTGTGTTTGGAGACTGGAATTAATCTTGCCCTGGAAAACACTTATTCTAATTGTTGGCTACATACATGAAATGACAAATGGCATTTATCTAAATGACTGCTTTTGTGGAGTTGGGTTATGGAAAATGAGTTTAAAGGTGGAGTTTTCCTTTAAGTACACCAACTGTTCAACACAGCAGAATAAAATGAATCAGACTAAAGTAATGTTTTAATGAAGGTCAACTTGTGACCCCCATATTAACTTTAGCCGCCTTTGTGAAGAGTGATGGTATAATGGGCATTTTCCTGCTGTATTTTCAATATTCTGCCCTGATGAAAGATGTCTGACTCAATGTCTTCTTATGTTCAGGTGGGAAAACCAACCAACTAAATCTTAAAAACAACGCCACCAGAGCTATCATTCAAAGACTTGATCCCGACCGGAGTTACAATGTACAGATCATTGCCTTTAATGAAGATGATGAAAGCCAGCCAGTTCGTGGAGAGTTTAGAAGTACGTATCTGTGATGGGTAACAATAGCTGATATACTGACACATCAACATCTGTCATTAGCAGCTAAACTATTCTTAAGTTTTACTGTGAAAGGGGCTTCATTGACCAATATGTTTAACAAAGGAACAGTCTGTACTTCCTCACATCAACCAATCAAATTCAAACCCATCAGAAACAGAATGAGCACCTGCGCTACAGAAGTCAAAAGAGGAGGCAGTTCATTGACACAGTCCAATCTGCAGCACTGTCAGTGGCATATGCATTATATAGACAAAATCTGTAGCCACATGTCCATCATACCTACACTATAAGGCCAAAAGATGTGAACACCCCACCAAATCAGTTCAGGTGTTTCCAGAGAAGAATACTGGTATTTCTACAGCAAACAAAAACATTGTAGACAATTGTGTACTTTCAACCTTGTGGCAACAGTTTAGGAATGGCCCTTTTCTGTCCCTCTGTGCACAAAGCCATCTCCATAAAGTCATGGTTTGATGAGTTTTGCAAGGAAGAACTGAAGTGTTTTGCACAGAGCCCTATTGAACACCTTTGGGATGAATTTGAACATCCATTGAAAGCAACGTAATCTCATCTAATACTAATTGGCCTCACAAATTACATTCACCAGCCACTTTATTAGGTACACCTGTTCAATTGCTTGGTAACACAAATTGCTAATCAGCCAATCACATGGAAGCAACTCAGTGCATTTAGGCATGCAGACGTGGTGAAGACGGCTTGCTGACATTCAACCCAAGTATCACAATGGGGAAGAAAAGGGATTTAAGTGCCTTTGAGTGTGACATGGTTGTTGGTGCCAGGTGGGATGGTCTAAGTTTTTTAAAAACTGCTGATCTTCTGGGATTTTCATGCACAACCATCTCTAGGTTTTACAGAGAATGGTCTGAAAAAGAAAAACTATCCAGTGAGCAGCAGTTGTGTGGACAAAAATGCCTTGTTGATGTCAGAGATCAGAGGAAAATGGGTAGACTGGTTTCAGATGAAAGAAAGGAAACAGTAACTCATGTAAATATGGACCAAAATCTCTGATGAATGTTTTCAAAACCTTGTTGAAACTATGCCATGAAAAAATAAGGCACTAGCAAGGTGTACCTAATAAAGTGGCTGGTGAGTGTATATTTTTAGCTAAAAGAGCTCAAATTCAGATTATCATACTACAAGTATGTATAATGTCTTTTGAAGGGTCGAAGTTGTTTTCATCTGCAAAGTGAGCTGGGGGCAGCTTCATACTGTGTTAATGCCCATGGTATTGGAATGGGATATCCTACAAACTTATATCGTGATAACCAGAAACGTTTGGCCATTTAGTGTATATGTACTGGTACGGTCTGTTTGGTCAGCACGCAAGAGCTTAGGTAGTTTATACATGTATCAGAATGTTGCGTTTGGTCTCTTAGGCCAGGGGTCTCTAAGCTTTTCAATTTGTGGGCTACTTTGTATATTTTACAAATATTTTCAGGCTGAGTACCCCTTAAATTACAGTCCCTATCAGAGTACCTCCCTTACATCAGGGTCCCAATGTGGGTCGCCCTTACATCAGAGTTCCCCCTTTACATCAGGGTCCCCATGAGACGCCTCCATTACATCAGTGTCCTCATTCAAGTCTCACTTTACATCAGTGTCCCCATCATAGCCTCACTTCCCACAGTAAGTTGTAAGCGTGGCTATAGCAGCAGGGTGGGTTGCAGAGCAGTCTGGATGGAAGAATTTCCTTCTTACTGTGAATGTTGGGTGAAGCATATTACTGGCTGATAGGACTCCAGTGGATCTAGCAACCAAAGGAAGAGATGATGACAGTAGAGCAAGAGGAACCTAAGCTGGATGGGGGTGCGGGGGATGTTGGAGACCATAGGTCTTCTCACCTTAATCCTCAATTTGTGCACATTGAGGATATGTTACTGACCCTAACTGCGGGCCAGAAAAAAATCTTGTGATAGGTCAGATATGCCTGAGGCAGGTAGTTTGGAGACCCTTGTCCTAGACTAACGTTTTTATGAAAATCTAATATTGATTGGTAGGTAGTGGCGATGTTTGTACTGCAGTGTATTCTTAATAAAAATTCAGATGCGAGATAGGCATTCACTATCTGCCATTGCAAATTATTCACCACACTATGGAACTATTTCCTTACTGCATATCAAAACCTTCAAATAAAATAATACATTGCAGCTTACCGGTCCTTACATGTAGTGGCTGCAGTAGATTTTTTTTTTTTAGACTAAGAACATTTTTAGCAAATACAGAAAATTCTTGTTGGTCTTGCCAGAAATGTAGTGTCCTTGTCACAGAAAGCAAAAATAAGTTTTTTTCTGTAAATTACTATTCTCATCAATCCATCATGTAATGGAGATTAACAATCAAAAAAATGTTTGAAGTCCAACCTGTGTGATAACAAGGGCTCTCCCTATAGATACAGTGAGACAAGGGAGCATAGCTACCTAGGGACAGGAAGTGTGTTACTGGCCAGATTGCTAGGTTAAAAGAAAAAAAAAAAAAGAAAACAAATGCAGCTACCATAGCTAAGGATTAGTAAGCTGCAATATATCACAACTTTGTATTACCTACAGATAAGCTTTGAATCAGAAATTCCTGACCAAACTTTTTGTTTTGATAGATTTAAATGCGTTAAAAATCCTCCCCAGTTTTTATTATCGTCTACCCAATGGGGATATTTCCCGTCACTTCCTGTCCCAGAGATTGCTCTTACCAGGTCTAGAAATGGGGGGAACTCTCCCTAACAGCAATACAAACCTGTCTGAGGGTCTAACCTTTCCTTTCCCTACTCTAAACAATTTAAAAAATGTACCCGGAGGTAACCCACACAATCACAGGAAGAACATGCAAATTCCATGCAGATGGTATCCTGGACTGGTTTTGAATCAGTCCTGCAAGACATAAGTGTTAACTTTTAAAGCCCAACTCCATGAAACTTGAAAATGATCCCTTGCCAAGGGGCTGTGCCCAGACTGTAACTGCTCATTTAGATCTAGGAGGCATAGAAAAGAAAATTTACCGACCCGATCATTTGCTCTTCTGTGCTGCTAGATTGATTCCTGCAGAGTCTTTTTTTCTACCTGCTCCAGCAGTCTGACATCCTGATGTCATCAAGACCAATGCAGGGTCCAGAGAGATGATACCAAGGGGTAGTCTTCTGCCAGAACATGGGGGAGTATTGTCCACCTGGGGATTGGAGGATTGGGTAAGTAAAAGTGCTGTTACTCTCCCCTAGACTAAATGAGCAGTTAACCTTTGCAGAGCTGGGTCAGTCCCACTGCAAAGAGTTATTTTTACATTCCCTGGAGTTGAGTTTTGGGCCACTGTGCTGTCTTCTCCTTGTAGATGTGTTCCTCAGTTTTCCATGGATTCTGCCTGCTTCTGCTCAGTAGGAATTTGTCAAGTCTCACTTATTATACATCACAGGCAGCAAATATTCTAAATGTTTTTAAATGGGAAATATTTTTGTTCTTATTGTGTGTTTTTCTTTGGGTTTCAGTTAGAGATTTGGAAAAGAAGAGAAAAACGAAAAAAATTGAAACCTCTGAAACGGAGAACCAAGTCTTGGAGGAAGGTATGATCCTCTGGACATTTCACCTATTAATCCATAACACGGGTATTTAAAAATATACATCTGTCTGGGGTGTGATGGATATCCTATCATATAAAATCTTTGAGGTTAGTTATAAACAAATATAAAAAAAGTGAAAAAGCATAGAGTTCACCCATGGTGACAAGTGGGATGATTTCTTTTGTTTTACAGAGATTAAGGATGAAATATTATTGGTCAAAAGTGAACAACTGGACAGTGCCAGATATAAAAGGGGGCAAAAGGGGCAACTGTCCTGAATCCCCTGAAAGAAGGGTCCCCCCCTATACAAAAATAATGTAAAACAATATAAAAAAATTATAAATTATAAAATTATATATATATTATATAAAATAATAAAAATAAATAATATTACAATATTGTAAAATATATAATGATAACAAATTACTTTCTTTTTTTAATTGTATCTTGGGAAGTAAAAGTTTGCCTGCCATCGTCTGTAAAAGTTTTTACTCTGGACTGGTATATTGTATCATTTTAAAAACAAATTTTGGTAGCTCAGGCGAACCACACATAGATCGCTTAAGCCTTATGCTGTTAAGGACGGTGGCCTAAGCCTGCGTGTGAGTGTGACCTCAGAATGACGTTGTCTCATGCATTTTGAAAATTTGTGACTGTCATTGAGAATGTAAACCAACTCTGCATATAAGGCCCTCCGAGGTCTAAATCTGGCCCTACCATTGGGAAATTAAGTTGGGAACTATACTGGTGATTTATGGATGCTATTACCGGTCGCTATAAATTTTACTCCAGGCAGATGTTTTACTAGAACTGCCTTCATAACAGAAAGACTTTGAACTTTGACCAACTATAAATGATTATCTATTACCATTAAACTATATTGGCTGCAGTTTTATATAGTATTAATACTTTGCCACCTTAGTCATTTGTTTATGCCAGGTCCTGCAATGCCAAAAGAACCAAGAAGGGAAATTTGGGAAAGCGATTCCTCCCTTATTACCCTCAATATTTGTCCAAATGACTCATTAAGAACAACAGGTGCAAAAAAGTCTTACATTTCCTAGTTCTCTATGTGGAAGCAGTGATCTCTCTGAAGATATCTGACAAAGCTCATGCTTCCTGCTGATTAGAGAGCTGTAGCTCCAACTTGGCCAGAGAAGACAACATCTTAATAATCCTGAATCTCGGATCTTGCATTTAGAGATTCAGCTTGACATCTGCTGCTTTTCACAGTTGTGCATTCACCATGTGTGTAGTATGACCTCCATTAGCCTCTATGGTGAAGAGTGCATGGTGACATTTATGTGCCATCTTCTAAAATCCAAAAGAACTTACCTCCACATTGGAAAAGCAGCAAAGTGGTAATTGAAAAAATTTGAACAAAAGGGTGGCTAGGCTCGAGCACTGCATTATGGGGGGAGGTCACATGCTCTGTTCATACATGGAAGCTGCAGGTTTTGTGTGTCAGCTCTGACAGAGGAAGGAGCAACAGGGGAATGCTATGAAGGTAAGTATAAGTTGGAGGGTGGTCTGTCACTTTGCCCGGAATGGGTGTGATGGCACGAGCTTTCTAAACTGGAGGAAGGCCCGTGAATTGAAGTCAGCTTTGGGCCCAGGGCACAATGAATTCACTGTTGCTGAAGAATCACTTTTACTGGCAGTGATAGGTGTATCGGGCGACACTTAAGGTAAACAGCACATGGAACCACTGGTAGATGACAGTCTGTGTTGGGGGTCAGCAACAGGCTAATCACATTCTACCCGTCGATCGTGAACATGTGATGGGTAGATCACCCACCACGATGGGCATTGTTAATGTCAGGCACCCAGAACACATGTTGAGCATCTCTTGCCTAGTGTTCCAGTATTAACGCCACAGCCCTCCAGTGCTGTGGCTGCCCATACTGCTACTTCTGGACAGCCACAGTTCTGTACACATACAAGGAGGGTGGCCATAAACAGGGCACAATCCAACATGCTGCTACTATTCGGGACCACCACCTCCACACTTTCCAGCTGGCAGGAGCACCAAAAGAAACTAAAGAGACTGGAGGGTCAGCCAGCCACACCAGTAGAAGGACTTCAGAGAGAAAGGTAAATGGTGGCTGGTGTGTATGTATGTACGTGGATGTGAGTGTGTACATTTGAATTTCTGTATGTGCATGTGTGCGCTGTTGAAAAGCCTCATAGGGAGTACTGCTGCGCTATGAACAAATGAAATGCATCATAGGGGGTGCTGTACACTTGGAGGTAAATACTTATAACCCCTGAGTTGTGTACATTGCATATTCCTGACCTATACACTCTTTTTGCTGGGCTGAACGTTTCTTTTACTCCTGACCCCTGTATGTTACCAATCCCTGACCCCTGCACTCTATAAATTACAAGCTTGTGCATGCCTGCACTCAGTAAGTTACATACTCCTGACCCCTGCACTCTGTACATACCAAACATCCGCCCTCGGTGCTCTGAAGGCTAATACTCCTGACCCATGCACCCTGAACAATACACACTCCTGACCCCTGCACTTGTTACCCCTGACACAGTGCTCTGTACATGACACCTGCATCAAACTTGGTGTGACAAGGTTTATATTTTTACAGTGAAATTTGTTTTCTCCAAACCTACCTTACTTTTAATGGGCTGTTTCCAGGTCGTTGCCTAAAAAAAAAGCATCCTGGTGATCTTTCATCCATGTTGTTCAAGTGGTTCTCCAACTCTCTGGAATTGCTTGTTCTTGACTTACATTGCTCAGGGTGTTAAAAAACATTTTAACCTGCTTTGCCTGTGGCCTGCACAAAGCCATGACCTTACTTGACACCTTTGGGATGATTTGGAATGCGATTGCAAGCCAGGTGTTCTTGTTCAACACAAGCATCAGATCTCACAAATGCTTTTCTGACTGAATGGCCACAAATTTCTACAGACAAACGCCAAAATCTTGTGGAAAGCCTTCATAAATCCGTGGAGGCTATTATAGTGACAAAGGGAAATAGGGAGGCAACTTCATATGGTTTTGCAATAGGGTTTCCAACAGGTTCATATAGGTGTGATGGTCAGGTATCCACAAACTCTTGGCCATTTCCATCTGTTTTCCTTTCATAGTCTTCCAAAGACACAGCGGAACCTTTTTAAGGAGCCACAGGGACATGTAAAAGTAAATGTCAGCAGCTTCAAATACTATAGCTGCCTGCTTTAAATATAAAGACACTTACCTGTACAGGGATCCAGCGATGTCCTCACTCGAGCTGATCCTTCAAACAGCTTTGGGTGCAGGCGCTGGTATCTTAGGTAAGGGAAACTGCCAGTGAAGCCTTCCGGCTTCATAGCTGGTTTCCCACTGCGCATGCGTGAGCCGTGCTGCACTTTGTGAATAGTGCCACAGGCTGCAGGAGAAAGGAGGAGGGGCTGAACATATGACCGGTGGTGGCATCGGGTACCAATTAAAATCAGGTACTTGCCCTCCCCCTCAAAAAAGTGTCAAATGTGGCAGTGGGGGGGGGGGGGGTGTGAAACAGGTGGAACTTTCCCTTTTGGGTGAAGTTCCACGTTAAGTTCCATCACCGGCCATATAGGCAAATAAGGCACAGACCTAGAGAAAAAAGAAATAAAAACTGTGTTGGGACCTTTACTTTATAATATATTTATAAACAATATAGGGTCTGATATTAAAAATCCCATTTCAGTCTTTGCAGATGACACCAAGCTGTGCAGTGGAAAAACGTCCTTACAGGATGTCTCCAACTTACAAACTGACCTCAATGCTCTGTGTAATTGGGCAACTATGAAGTTTAATGTTGATAAATGTAAGGTTCTGCACTTGGGGGCTAAGAATATGCATCATACATACTATGGGGGTACAACTGGGGGAATCAATGGTGGAGAAATTCTGGTAGATCACAAGTTTAATAATGGCATGCAGTGCCAAGCTGCAGTTTCTAAAGCGAGCAGAATCCTATCTTGTATTAAAAGAGGTATAGACTCCAGAGAGAGATATAATTTCCCCCGGTACAAATCATTAGTAATACCTCATCTGGAATATGCAGTTCAGTTTTGGGCACCAATTCACAAAAAGAACATTGGGGAACTGGAGAAAGTACAGAGAAGAGCAACCAAAATGATAAGAGGCATGGAGGAGCTCAGCTATGAGGAAAGATTAGAGGAACTGAATTTATTCTCTCTTGAGAAAAAGAGATTAAGGGGGGATATGATCTCCATGTATAATACATAAGGGGGGATATGATCTCCATGTATAATACATAAGGGGGGATATGATCAACATGTATAATACATAAGGGGGGATATGATCTCCATGTATAATACATAAGGGGGATATGATCAACATGTATAATACATAAGGGGGGGGGGATATGATCTCCATGTATAATACATAAGGGGGGGGATATGATCAACATGTATAATACATAAGGGGGATATGATCTCCATGTATAATACATAAGGGGGGGATATGATCACCATGTATAATACACAAGGGGGATATGATCACCATGTATAATACATAAGGGGGGACATGATCTCCATGTATAATACATAAGGGGGGATATGATCAACATGTATAATACATAAGGGGGATATGATCTCCATGTATAATACATAAGGGGGGATATGATCTCCATGTATAATACATAAGAGGGGATATGATCTTCATGTATAATACATAAGGGGGGATATGATCTCCATGTATAATACATAAGGGGGGGATATGATCACCATGTATAATACACAAGGGGGATATGATCACCATGTATAATACATAAGGGGGGACATGATCTCCATGTATAATACATAAGGGGGGATATGATCAACATGTATAATACATAAGGGGGATATGATCTCCATGTATAATACATAAGGGGGGATATGATCTCCATGTATAATACATAAGAGGGGATATGATCTTCATGTATAATACATAAGGGGGGATATGATCTCCATGTATAATACATAAAGGGGTATATGATCTCCATGTATAATACATAAGGGGGGATATGATCAACATGTATAATACATAAGGGGGGATATGATCACCATGTATAATACATAAGGGGGGATATGATCTCCATGTATAATACATAAGGGGAGGATATGATCACCATGTATAATACATAAAGGGGGATATGATCTCCATGTATAATACATAAGGGGGGACATGATCTCCATGTATAATTCATAAGGGGGGATATGATCTCCATGTATAATACATAAGGGGGGATATGATCAACATGTATAATACATAAGGGGGGATATGATCACCATGTATAATACATAAGGGGGATATGATCACCATGTATAATACATAAGGGGAGGATATGATCACCATGTATAATACATAAAGGGGGATATGATCTCCATGTATAATACATAAGGGGGGACATGATCTCCATGTATAATACATAAGGGGGGATATGATCAACATGTATAATACATAAGGGGGATATGATCTCCATGTATAATACATAAGGGGGGATATGATCTCCATGTATAATACATAAGAGGGGATATGATCTTCATGTATAATACATAAGGGGGGATATGATCTCCATGTATAATACATAAGGGGGGGATATGATCACCATGTATAATACACAAGGGGGATATGATCACCATGTATAATACATAAGGGGGGACATGATCTCCATGTATAATACATAAGGGGGGATATGATCAACATGTATAATACATAAGGGGGATATGATCTCCATGTATAATACATAAGGGGGGATATGATCTCCATGTATAATACATAAGAGGGGATATGATCTTCATGTATAATACATAAGGGGGGATATGATCTCCATGTATAATACATAAAGGGGTATATGATCTCCATGTATAATACATAAGGGGGGATATGATCAACATGTATAATACATAAGGGGGGATATGATCACCATGTATAATACATAAGGGGGGATATGATCTCCATGTATAATACATAAGGGGAGGATATGATCACCATGTATAATACATAAAGGGGGATATGATCTCCATGTATAATACATAAGGGGGGACATGATCTCCATGTATAATTCATAAGGGGGGATATGATCTCCATGTATAATACATAAGGGGGGATATGATCAACATGTATAATACATAAGGGGGGATATGATCACCATGTATAATACATAAGGGGGATATGATCACCATGTATAATACATAAGGGGAGGATATGATCACCATGTATAATACATAAAGGGGGATATGATCTCCATGTATAATACATAAGGGGGGACATGATCTCCATGTATAATTCATAAGGGGGGATATGATCTCCATGTATAATACATAAGGGGAGATATGATCTCCATGTATAATACATAAGGGGGGATATAATCACCATGTATAATACATAAGGGGAGATATGATCTCCATGTATAATACATAAGGGGGGATATGATCACCATGTATAATACATAAGGGGGGATATGATCTCCATGTATAATACACAAGGGGGGATATGATCTCCATGTATAATACATAAGGGGGGATATGATCTCCATGTATAATACATAAGGGGGAAATATGATCTCCATGTATAATACATAAGGGGGGATATGATCTCCATGTATATATACATCAATGGTTCATATAGTGAACTCGGTGTAGAGCTATTCACCCTGAGGTCATCACAGAGGACAAGGGGGCACTCTTTACATCTGGAGGAAAATAAATTTAATCTCCAAACACGAAAAGGTTTCTTCAGTGAGAGCTGTGAAAATGTGGAATAGACTCCCTCAAGAGTTGGTTCTGGCCAGCTCAGTGGGTTGCTTCAAAAAAGTTCTGGATTGTTTCTTAGATACACAGAATATAACTGGATATAACATTTATAGGTAAAGTTGATTCAGGGAATATCCGATTGCCTCTCTGGGGATCAGGAAGGAATTTTTTTCCCAGCAGGAGCAAATTGGGATCATGCTTTGCTGGGGGTTTTTTTGCCTTCCTCTGGATCAACTGTGAGTGTATGATTATAATTTTTTTTTTCTATGGTTAAACTGGATGGACTTTTGTCTTTTTTCAGCCAGACTAACTATGTAACTATGTAACTGTTTTATGACTATGTTGTTTTAATTTCATATTGGGCTTCACTTTTCAGATATTTCTTCTAATTGAAATACAAGAGAACTGAGTACAGGTCATTTCTAATTTAGGGTATTTTCTTTCATGCAACATTTTAGAAGGATCCAAGCTGGAAATTTAGCAGGAGTGGAGTGGTGATGATATACTGTACAGTGTAGCAGAAGAACATGATTGATGGGAGGGTAGATCACGCTCCAAAGAACATGAAAGGCCTGTATGTAAGATTGTTGTATAAGGATATTTAATGTGATGGGAACCTGTGATGTACATTTTAAAGCGGTGAAAGAAAATACATTATCATGAGTGAAAATATCACAGGTTAGAGGCATTCCTGAGCTGATGAAATTTAGCAAGGAGTTTAAAGCCCAACTGAACCTTAAGTTTAGATCAGCTAAATACATTCCAGTTGCTTCAAAACACAAGGTGTGCAAAGTCTGGGGCCCATTTACAGCAGCCTGAGTGTTAACACATGTTGGTTTGAGTGTAATCTGAGTTGACCATGGGTCTGGGTCAGCATGTACATTGCTACCCTCCAGTACAAGTACACCAAGAAAGTACATTGGGCGCCATTCAGAAGAATTGGCACCACATTCCACCAACACATGTATGGTGTGCCACTGTATGTTGCTGTAATGGGTGCTCAGTTGATGGTGATGATGGGGTCCATATAGCTCATTGTCATTGTTAGAAAATAGAGAAACCTGTCCCCTGCCAGCATTCTTCAGAGAAAGACTCTTACAAAGTTTATTTATTTCAGGTACTTATATAGCGCCGTCAATTTACACAATGCTTTACATACATATATTGTACATTCACATCAGTCCCTAACACTCAATGAGCGTACAATTTAAGGTAATGTTGATTGACAATCTTGATTTTTAAAACAAAGATGCAGTACAGAGTACCTTTGGTGTGAATATACTTTGCAGCTTTAACCAAATAAAATAAATATATTTTAGACTTTTTACATACAGACTGAGTTTGATTTTCCACGTTGCTTGTAGAATTCTTTTTTAAATGCGGAAATTCTTTTGCAGTGAAATTTTGGATGTAATATCCGAGTGTTGCCAGTGTTTTCAGTTTTGGCAGAGATGTTGATATAAACTCCATGTGGCACTCTCATCTATCCTGATCCTAATGAGACTCACATCTGTCATCTGGCTGCCGATCATAGTGCGAAGCATGCCACTACCACTTTCAACTGGCTTACTAGTTTAATTCATTTTTGAGACTGTAGTCACAACGTCAAATAGTTTACTTTGCTCTATATATTTTTATGTATTTTTTTTAATTCAAAGTGAAGTTTAAAGTCAGCTTCTTACCTTATAATGGTACATTTGATTTAGAATTTTAGTATTAGCAAATTTAAGATATTGCAGTTAAATAAATTTGAAAAAGGTACATTAGTCTGATCTGATTGAACTGATACAAAAATAATGTTTTATTATCATTGACACATATTTCCAAGTTCCATCTTCTTTCTATATGGCTTAAATATGGAAACACAATATAAGAGGCGGTGAAAACAATGTTTTGTTTTTAAGGAGCTATTGGTAGTTTCTCTATGTACCCCAATTCACTGGTTCTGAGCCAGGGCACTATGGTTCGGTTCTAAGGGGGAGATAAAACAAAAGACATGCTGGGAAAAATTATGGCCGTCTGATATGCTTTTTGCTATATACCGGTACTCATCTGTCCCACTGCCTATTTTATCAGTCTTCTTGCTGTTGAAGACATAGTGCCTGATGAATCCTCTATATCTGACACTTCCAGCAGTGTCAGATGTCTGGTCTCCAGCTGCTTGCTGTGGATTTTTTGATTGGCCTCTCTTTCTTTATGCCATGTAGTGATGTAGGGGTTGGTAGCAGACAATACAAGAGGAGGACTGTGCAATCAACACTCCCATAAGAGTCATATGTGATAGATTCTTCAGGTAGCGGGACGTATTCAACAGAATGAAGATTGGTGCTGCTTTGATTAATTGTATAACACAGCTACAAAGCCACTTTAAGACCTTATTTAAGAATTCTGTCACCAACTAAAAAAAAAAAATGTGCAGGTAAAAGCAAAAAACAATCAACCTTGAATACCTGTGTGTTTTTCCATTTCATAAAATGTTTTTTTCCTTTTTATTGACTTTGCAATTAAATTTGCTGTAAAATATGGCTTCTTCAAGGGAGTGATTTCCCTATCCCAACCTCCTCATACATCGAAGTCCTCTCCTGTTCTGGAAGTGTCTAATTACTGCCTGTGCTGGTCTAGCCCCCCACCTCCCTTTCAAGTAGCTGCCAGAGTAGGAGCAAAGGGAAATTATAGATTGTCACTTAAATGACAGCTGTGTGTTTGGGGCTGCCGACACCACATCCAAGATGGCGGGACACAGCACCAGTATCAGTGCTTTTGGATTTTTGCAGGTAAATAGCATGCATAGAGTACTTTAAATACACATATAATCTTATGGGAGGATTTTGGTTGAAATGAATGGTCTAGGGACAGGGTCTCTTTTAGTCTTTTTACTAATGGGTCTCACTTTTTTTGCAATGCTACTTTTCAGTGGTTCTCAAATGATCTCTGTTGTAATTGGCAGTGTTCCTAAAGTAGAACTAAAGGCCAAATATTTTTTTTATTTTGAATAGAGTAAGGGAGGGTTATATGCCCTGTTAGTTTTTTGTCACCTGTGTCCCATGGGGGAGATCTCCCTTTACTTCCTGGCTCATAGCCAAAATAGTAGGTGGGAAGAAATCCTATAGTGCACAAATCCCTGGTTTTCACCAGAACTATTGTCCCCTTTGGAAAATTCCCTATTATTACCATTCTGGGGACAACCCAAAATATGGGATTTTTTTTACATATACTTTTGATGATAATGGTAAACAGGACAATAGAGAGGGTGAATCTCACGAACAGGGACACAGACAACAATAAAAACCTGACAGGTGCTCTAATCCCTCTCCACTCCATCCAAAACTAGGACCAACAATTCCTTTTAGCAAAGGACTTTAAAGGTCATAAGGATAATAGCACCACATAAGTATTTTATAAAAACAAAGTTTCTTGTACAAATATTAAAAACCCATGTAACACCATATCTAATACTTTGGTGCAGGGTATTCAAATATTTTCCACATGATTACGTAATAAGCAATAACATTACACATATCAGTGCAACGTGCTTCAAATGATCCTGCATCTTCATCAGGAGACCATGTGAATGAGTTCCATGCAGTTGAATCCAGTCATTTAAGAACAAAAGATGTAAATATCTATTGGAGCATAATTGGTATAGACCGTCATTTCCAAAAGGGGCATGGAGGAACAACGCAGGACCGAAGAAAGCCTTGTTCTTACAAAAGGGAGCCATAGAGAAACCCAAGCCCAAAAAATGATTACAATTGCAAAGGAGGCAGTTCATAGGACACATTGGATCCAAAAAGTAATCCTATATCAGATACAAGCCCCAGGATATTATCAGTCATAAATCACATGAAGCCTTGATATCCAACTGCCTCCAAAACCAAAAAAAAAAAGGTTTGCCTTTCGTTTCGTTTTGTACTTTAAAGCTGATTTCCACCTGAAAAAAAAAATAGTCAGCAGCTATAAAAACTGTAGCTACTGACTTTTAAAATACAGTCACTTACCTGTCCCTTGGTCCAGCAGTGTCCTCACCACCGCTGGTTTCACCGGCCTTCTTCTCTCCCTGGTGCCAGCATCTTCAATGTGGCTTGCGGCTTCACAGCCGGGTGCCCATTGCGCATGTGTGAGAAGTGCTGCGCTTTGTTAATGGCCTAGTAGTCTTCTGGGATCTGTCACATGTCCCACAAGACTACGGGGAGGGAGGGGGGAGGAAAACTTTCGCTTCCTATCACCTAGGCAATCATAGGGGAAGTGGGTACCTGTCAAATTCGGGTACCTGCTCCCCAAAGGTGCCAATCCTTAATGGGGAGCGGGGGACAAAGGCTTAATGTGGAACTTCCCCTTTTGGGTGGAGCTCTGCTTTAAGGCTTCATGCACACTGCAGCTGTCAAACACCCATTTTAAAGGCTTAAAGGGTTTTTTTTTTCCTGCCCCTAAATGCCCCTCTATGTTAGCCTATGTGTCCTTGCACAGATAGGTGTCTACAAGCGTTTAGAAGAAGGGGGGTATAGGGCAAAAATCTGAACCCACCAAAAATCGCATTCAGGAGAGGAGTGTTTGGGTAGAAAAAAAACTCCTGACGTTCCTAAACATGTGTACAAACGTCTAAACATGCCTCAATGCTAGTCATGTTCACCGCTTGAGCTTTCGTTCAATTTCAATGGCCAGAATAAATTAATATTGAACGCCCAAACTCTTGTCTAAACTCTCTAAAATGCCTTTGAAAGAAGCGGCTTCAAGCACGTTTTTAACTCTCCGTCAGGAGAAAGGCGTTCAGTAGAGCCTAGCAGTTTTAAAATCTACAGTATTTATATTCATACAAAAGACACTGACCCAGGAGAAGTAAACTCTCTAGAACAGGGGTGGGCAAACTTTTTGACTTGAGGGCCGCAATGGGTTCATATATTGGACCCGGGGGCCGGACCAAGAGTAGATGAATGATGTGTATGTGTCATCCATAGTAAGTATAGTAATATTCCCCCATAGTAAGCATAGTAATTAATCCCCCATATAGTAATTCATCCCCCATAGTAATTCATCCCCCATATAGTAATTCATCCCCCATATAGTAATTCATCCCCCATAGTAATTTATCCCCCATATAGTAATTCATCCCCCATAGTAATTCATCCCCCATAGTAATTCATCCCCCATATAGTAATTCATCCCCCATATAGTAATTCATCCCCCATAGTAATTCATCCCCCATATAGTAATTCATCCCCCATAGTAATTCATCCCCCATAGTAATTCATCCCCCATATAGTAATTCATCCCCCATAGTAATTCATCCCCCATATAGTAATTCATCCCCCATAGTAATTCATCCCCATAGTAATTCATCCCCCTTATAGTAATTCATCCCCCATAGTAATTCATCCCCCATATAGTAATTCATCCCCCATAGTAATTCATCCCCCATATAGTAATTCATCCCCCATAGTAATTCATCCCCCATAGTAATTCATCCCCCATATAGTAATTCATCCCACATAGTAATTCATCCCCCATAGTAATTCATCCCCCATATAGTAATTCATCCCCCATAGTAATTCATCCCCCATATAGTAAGTCCCCCCTGTGTCAATTTACTTACCTTTGCTCCGCACATTCCTCTCGCCGTGTTCCCGCGCCGTTCCGGTCTTCAGGGCGGACTGTGAGAGGAGCCTAGCTCCCCTCACGTTCGTCACGCTGCCCCGCCTACACACATCCTGACAGCCTCACATCACGCTCCGTGGGCCGGATTAAAAGGTCCGCCGGGCCGTATACGGCCCGCGGGCCGTAGTTTGCCCATTGCTGCTCTAGAATGTAGCAAATATTTCTTTTTCGTCCAGGATATAAAGAATCTGAACTGTGCTTATAAAAAGTGTTCATTTTTTTGTCTGGAAAGTCATAAAGGGAATTTTGTTGATCTATTTGTACAGTTAGAATAGGATTGACATTTGCACTGTGTTCTTCTGGGTGAGAAAAGCACAAGAGGGGATTATTGTAGAAGATTCAGAGCTAATGGATGTTCTACAGCCTAGACTAGAGAGATTCCTAACCTCTATAGAGGGACATCAAAGGAGGGGCACAATAATAATATTTTGAGAAGGAAGTCTGGACAAAAAAAAGAAGGTGGAAGATCTTTTGCTTCTGAGGGTAACAATCAGGCTGTGACAGAAATATTCCAATGTACTGTTGTATTATTCCATTGTCTTCTGGTAATGAATGCCCTAGTATACTGCCCTGTGCATTCAGTCAACCTGTACAAGTGAAGGCTTAACTAACCTCAGGAGTCCAATGTTGAGGAATGGCCTCAGCCGTCGTTCTGGCCACACCCTCTGATGCATTTAGCCCCGCCCACTGGTGGGTGGGTTGATCACATCAATGGGTGTGGCCCGAACAGTGGCTGAGGCTGTTCCTCAACATTGGACTACTGGTGTAGGTTTAGCAACGTCCATCCTTTCACTTGTATTGGTTGACAATGGAATCACTCAGACTTATGCTCCCCTCTTCTCACTTGCTGGCGGGGTGATCTTCTTCCTTCCATCCATAGCTTGGAGTGGCGCCATAAGTTATATTTTTCACTACATTCAGTCAGCCTTACTATAAATTCGAAAAACTATATCCTTTTTTTTAAAAGAGAATCCATACACATTCACTACATAAAGTGTTGCTAAACCCCAGACCCTGCATTTACTATATCCGGTCTCCCACAGTACACACTACATGGAAATACAATTGTTTTAGCAAATATAAACGGCTAAATACCTTTTCTTATCAGCAGTATATACAGTAGCAGTTTTGTGACTTCTATCATGTTCGGCTGAGCACCGGTTAATCTTGTAGGAGGAGTTTTCATTCACCTCTGATTGTCCTATGAAGATGTATGACCCCTGCCCCTCTGTCTAAACAGTGCTGATTGGCTCTGTGCTGATCACATGCAACCATCCAGAAAACCCCCCAAAAAAACGCTCTAGCAATACACGCCAAAGTGAGCATGTGCAGAGTACCTCCTAGGGCTCTGTACTATCAGCAGATGTATTGGGGACAGTAAAAGAAGGGAAGATTAACCCCTTAGGTTTCACAGTGAGTATAACACCCATGCTTTACTGCATATAAAGACTAATTTTACTGTTACGAGTTTAGTAACACTTTAATGCCCCGTAATCTCTTTTTCATGAAAATATTTCATACTGTGGTTTTCCTGCCTTCTTTTACATCCTTTGTAAGCTCCCAAACCTCTTCTTTTGTTTGGAATGAGCAGTACAGCAGAAAACGTTTTCATACTAATCATGCTTGGGTGTTCAAATTTGTAATGTCCTCCTCACAGTGTCTAGCCTCCTGCAGCCGTCTCTTACGTCATACCAAGTAAATGTAGACAACGTGAACAAAAAAGATGGGACAAGGGAAGCGCATGGACTAGATCAAAAAAATTATTTGGAGGCAAAATATATATAATATAATAAATGCGCTCACATGCTTCAAATGATAAGTATGCCTGTAGACAGGATCAGGATGGGGGAGGGGGGAGCAGGAGAGGCAACTGCCCCAGGTGATGTGGCATCCTATAAGATGGGGTGGTGGTGTGTGGAGAGTTCCTGCTGCTACAAGATGACAGGAGTGGTAAAAGCAGCATCACTACTTCTGTCAGCTTAGTGTGGGAAGTGCCAAGTGAAATTAGGAGAGCAGAAAAGAGCAGGGAGAAGGTGCAGGCTGTGCCCCTTTGACCCTCTAGCTCCTCCTCCTGCCACTGCAGAGCTCCTGCTTTGGAACTGTCAGATCGGGACTGTGCAATCATCTTTTTCCAGCAAAGAGATGATGTAAAGAAACCTTGGAGGTCAAAGATTTGTGCTGGCAATGGAGATTTGTGTTAGGAGGGGGGGATTTTTGTTTGGGGAGAATTTTGGTTAGCATGCAGAGTAGTGCTTGATTTTTTTTTTGGTGGGGGGCAGGGCATTTTTGCTGCTGTATATCCTTAGGGGAGCACAGTTTGGCATCTTTGACGTGGGCGCTAGATGACCTTATTTCAGCACTGCCTGTAGCATATATCAACGGGAATCAAGATATCCTGAACAGGCTCGTAAGTTGTCCTGCAGTTGCTGCAACACTCCCACCTACTACTGAGCGCTGCTGTGCCTGGAAACTGGAGGAAAGAAACTTGTTTATATTTTGCATCCAAATTAATAGTTTTATTGTGCTAGCCCATGTGCTTCCCTTGTCTCCTCTGTTTTGGAATGAACAGTACATGTTAGTTGTGGTCATGTGTACTGCTGTATGCACACCACAAATCCCATAGTCCTTCTCGGGAACAAACAATAGAGAGTGGCTATGTTCCTTCATAGAGTTGGACCATGGAGAACAAACATAGCCACCCTCTACCAGGAGGTCAGATCCAAGCATCCAACAAAAAGGGAACTTGGAGGTCTGAAGGTGGCTGAGAGCAATAGAAGGTACTTTTTGTGAGTTAAGAATACATATATACATAAAATATATTATAGTGGCAGTTTAGGTAATGTTGGCATAAACATACGTACTGGTTTTACCTGTTTATGTAATCTTTGGAGCAAAACCAGCTGGGCTGATGGTTCGATCATTTAACCAAGGGTGTCTGTTCACATCTACCGGGATCCATAGACACTAATTACCCTGTTGTGTAGTTAGCTTGGTTGGGTGATGATCATCTAGGCACAAAATGAAAAGAGAATAACGGGTGATCAAGGGTGACTCACTTGTAATAGATAAAGACTACAAATATATATAAAACATAAATGATTGACTCACTAATAGTTGAATTCTTGTTAGTTAGGATTTTGTTGTCTAAAATTTAGCTTTGCTCCTAAGACTTTCATTGGGGTGTATTCCTTTTTGCAACATGCTCTTGAATGAATTTGTTAGGAAAAATACTTTTTTGTGTGTGCAAACTAACAAATCTTGTTTACAATCAGTGGCCGGCATTTGTGAGAGGATTTTTTAGTATAGTGTCCCATAGAAAATGTGGATTCTGAAAGGAAAAGAAAGGTTTTCTGACAAATCTGTTGGGGTGTACTCATTTATGCTGAGCACTGTCTATACAGTATATATATATATATATATATATATATATATATATATATATATATATATATATACAGTTGCAAGAAAAAGTATGTGAACCCCTTGGGATTATGTGGAGTTTTGCATAAATTGGGCATAAAATGTGCTCTGAACGTCATCTAAGTCACAACAATAGAAGAACACAGTCTGCTGAACATAATACTACACAAACATTAGATGTTGCCATGGTTTAATTGCACATAACATGTAAGCATTCACAGTGCAGGGAGGAAAAAGTATATGAACCTTTGGACTTAATACCTGGTTGACCCTCCTTTGGCAGAAATAACCTCAACCAAACGTTTCCTGTAGTTGCAGATCAGACCTGCACAACGATCTGGAGTAATTTTGGACCACTCCTCTTCACAAAACTGTTTCAGTGTAGCAATATTCTTGGGATGTCTGGTGTGAATCGCTCTCTTAAGGTCGTGCCACAGCATTTCAATCGGGTTGAGGTCAGGACTCTGACTGGGCCACTCCAGAAGGAGTATTCTGTGCTGTTGCAGCCATTGTTTTGTTGAATTACTTGTATGCTTTGGGTCATTGTCTTGTTGCATCACCCATCCTCTGCGGAGCTTCAGTTGGCGGACAGATGGTCGTACGTTTTCCTGCAAAATGTCTTCATAAACTCTGGAATTCATTTTCCCATCAATGACAACAATACATCCAGGCCCGGAGGCAGCAAAGCAGCCCCAAACCATGATGCTCCCTCCGCCATGTTTTACAGTGGGGATGAGGTTTTGATGTTGGTGTGCTGTGCCTTTTTTTCTCCACACATAGTGTTGTGTGTTCTTCCCAAACAACTCAATCTTGGTTTCATCTGTCCACAGTATATTTTGCCAGTAGTGCTGTGGAACATCCAGGTGCTCTTTTTTTGCAAACTTCAAATGTGCTGCAATATTCTTTTTGGACAGCAATGGCTTCCTCCGTGGTGTCCTCCCATGTACTCCATTCTTGTTTAATGATTTCCTTATTGTAGATGTGTCAACAAAAATGTTTGCATGTGCCAGAGATTTCTGTAGGTCTTTAGCTGACACTCTGGGATTCTTCTTTACCTCATGCAGCATTCTGCGCTGTGCTCTTGCAGTCATTTTTACAGGACGACCACGCCTACGGAGAGTAGCAACAGTGCTAAACTTTCTCCATTTGTAGACAGTCTGTCTTACCGTGGACACATGAACATCAAGGCTTTTGGAGATATTTTTGTAACCCTTTCCAGCTTCATGCAAGTCAACAATTCTTGATCGTAGGTCTTCTGAGAGCTCTTTTCTGCAAGGCATGGTTCACATCAGACAGTACTTCTTGAAACCAGTAAACCCAAAACAGGTGTGTGTTTTTTAAGGGCAGGACAGCTGTCAGCAACACATCCAATATCATCACACTGATTGGAGTCAAGGTTGGCTCACTCCTGGCAACAATTAGCTCTGGGAGAGGTCATTAAGCTAGGGCCTCACATACTTTTTCCTCCCTGCACTGTGAATTTTTACATGTTATGTGCAATTAAACCATGGCAACATCTAATGTTTGTGTAGTATTATGTTCAGCAGACTGTGTTCTTCTATTGTTGTGACTTAGATGACATTCAGAGCACATTTTATGCCCAATTCATGCAAAACTCCATGTAATCCCAAGGGGTTCACATACTTTTTCTTGCAACTGTATATATTTTTTTTTTTTTTTGGAAAGTGTAAGGAAGATCTAAACATGTCAGTTTTCTTCCCTTTGGAGATTTTCATTCATTTATAGTCCCACAGATTCAACATAAGGAAAAACCTCTACATAGTGTGGAGAATGTAATACTTGGACAGTTGTCACTGAAACAAGTGTCCCCAAAGATTCCCCTTCTATTCCTGTTCCACCGACAACTCAAAATTCTGGATTCCCAATTCCTTCCTCTTCTGGTTGAATCTCACCAGTGGGGACACTAATGGCAATGGGAACTTGAAAGGAGTTCTGATACTTCACTACTCTATCCAACAACAACAGAAAAAGTTGGCTATAAATACGTTTTAATTACAACAATTTCTGATGCTGTCAGGCCATTATTCATAACTCATTAGAAAAAACATAGTATTTTTACAAATGGACAGCCAAATAAAATGGCAATATCAACTCTCATATCCATCTCTAAACACATCCATCTGCTATATGACTTTTATGATTTGAAGAAGTGATTTCCATCAAGACAGTCTGGAAATGTCCTTTTTTTTAAAAACGTCTAGAGGGAAATCCATGTCTAGTATGCGGATTAGGCCAAAGCTCCGCAGTAGAAAGATCATGCTACAAAAAAAAGAAAGTATTGTTATTAAAGCATCATAAACCCATTGTTTTCAGCCTGCTAGGGTATGGACAAAAGATTGGTGGAACATCTAGGACAGTCTTTCTCAAACATTTTAACCTTGAGGAACCCTTGAACTACTTTCCAGTCTCAAGGAATCCCTGCCAATAATATATCTACAGCCCATTGTACATTAGTGTGGTGGTTAGTTGTAAAGATGCCCCTTCTCTTGGTAGTCAAAGAAAAGAATGCCCTCCTTACAGATAGCTAAAAAGATCATTGGTGTAAGTGGATACATATCTGAGAGGAAGAAATTTCTCTCCTTTTAAGGAACCCTTAGAAACATCTGGAGGAACCCTAGGATTAAGAAAGGCTGGTCCAGAGGAAGCTCAGTGACTCACAGTTTGTGATATATGACAGCAATAATATCTGGAATAGTGCTGGAAGACAGCTCTGAGGATGGTCTCCAGCGGCTGTAAGGAGGCATAGAAGTGAAAATCTGTAGCAGAAACCTGAGTTGATGTTATACACACATCATTACACATAACTAATGTACATGGTCTTGTATCCCAAAAATCTATACTAAACTTCAGCTTTAAGAATGCAGCCTATCTGTTCACTAGAGACCAATTACATAACCAAGAATACAGCCTATCTATTCACCAGAGACCAATGACATACCTGGGAATGTAGCCTAGCCATTCACCACAGACCAGTGACATCACTGAGAATGATGCCTATCAATTCACTTGATCAATGACATAACTAGGAATGTAGCCTAGCCATTCACCAGAGACCGGTGACATCACTGAGAATGCAGCCTATCCATTCACTAGATCAATTACATAACTAGAGAGAGCAGTGAACTTACTGAGAATGCAATCTATTCATTCACTGGAGACCAGTGACAAAACTGGGAATGCAACTTATGCATTCAAAAGAGACCAATGACATAACTGAGAATACATCCTATCCATTCACGAGAGCCCAGTGACATCACTGAGAATGCAGCATATCCATTCACTAGATCAATGATATAACAAGAAATGTAGCCTAGCCATTCACCAGAGACCAGTGACATTACTGAGAATGCAGCCTATCCATTCACTAGATCAATTACATAACTGGGAATGCAGCCTCTACATTCACCAGAGACCAGTGACATTACTGAGAATGCAGCCTATCCATTCACTAGATCAATTACATAACTGGGAATGCAGCCTCTACATTCACCAGAGACCAGTGAACTTACTGAGAATGCAGTCTATTCATTCACCAAAGACCAGTGAACTTACTGAGAATGCAGTGTATTCATTCACCAAAGACCAGTGAACTTACTGAGAATGCAGTCTATTCATTCACTGGAGACCAGTGACATAACTGGTAATGCAGTTTATACATTCAATTAGAGACCAATGACATAACTGAAAATACATCCTATCCATTCACCAGAGACCAGTTACATAATTGAAATGTCAGCCTTTTTATTAACTAGAGACAAGTGATATCACCAAGGATGCAGCCTATCCATTCACCGCAGAACACTGACAAAACTGGCAATGCAACCTATCTATTTACTAGAGACCACTGACAACTGGGAATGAAGCCTATCCATTCACTAGAGACCAGTGACATAACTGAGAACAGAAAGTATATTGACCACTGTTAGAAATGCAGTCCAGTGTGGACATTATTCCAGGGGGAGAATGATCCAATGTATTAAAATAGTCATATTGACTGATGATGCATATTCACAGACAGTAAACAAAGTCAAATAATATCCGATACACCATATATACTATTAGGTTTCTCAGTCAGCCTGCAGAGTGGAAATGACAGATACAATCTCATTACTGAGCGGGAAGCGTTGTCCCAGTATGCACTGGGCTGAGATCTTGCTGATTACAGTACACTAGCAGGAAATCTGTCATTAACTTGCCTTGGCTTTAGTCCCAGTACTACAATCAGAAACAGTTAGTTTCACGTGGACTGCCCAAGGAATATTTATTGGTCTAGATTATACAAACTACAAAACTGATGCTTTAGGCCATTTCTCCCCTAACCCGGACATCAACTTCAAAATGGTATATCATTAGTATTTCAGTTTAAAAAAGAAGCAGCTACAGCGTCTACTTTTAGGAAAGCCAAGGTCATATCAGGTTCTCCCACTACAGAAAGAAAACAAGCTAACCAATATAAAAAAAAAATTTATGTTAGGATTCTCATAAACCTTAGATTATTTTTAATTTTCTAGAAACAAGAAAGTAATCTGTGTATATACTTTGTCATATGGGAGCCTGATGTCCTGAGGAAGCAGTTTTTCACCATGTAACTCATAGACAGTAAACCTATGACATTATTGTTCTGATGAGGCAAAGGATTTTTATTGTGTGTATTCATGTGATCTATATGAACGGTAAACCCATGTAGCTGGGTGTTTCACCAGTTTTGTAAATATTCATTAAACACTTATCCAGCAGACAGTTGATTATAAAAGGGTGTTATTTAACAAAGAAAACCCCTTCCCATTTCATGCTGTCAGCAATGGCACCACATGGAAGAGAAATGTCACAAGGACTGAGAAAGAAAATAATTTCTTTGCACAAGAAAGGTGAAGGCTACAAGAAGATCAGCAAAGCTTTACTTATCAGTCAGAACACTGTAGCAAAAGTGATACAAAAATTTAACAAAGATAGAACTGCAACTATCTCACCGAGATGTCCAGCCCATCCACAGAAGTTACCACCTCAACAAGAGCGTCTTCTGATGAGAAGCATTGAAGAAAATCACCATGCAAGTTCACTGCAGTTAGCTAAAGAAGTAGAAAGCCAAACTGAGGTGATTGTTTCCCGTGACACAATACTGTGTACACTACAGAGGAATGGCATGAATGGGTGTTGTCCACGAAGGAAGCCTCTCCTAAAACCCATGCACAAAAAAGTCTGCCTAGAATTTGCCAGGGCCTATGCTGAAAAAGAAGAAGACTACTGGGACTTTGAACTCTGGAGTGATGAGACTAAGATAAATGTTGCAATGATGGCGTCGCAAAGGTGAGGAGTACAATGAAAGATGCATGGTGCCTACAGTGAAACATGGTGGTGGTAGTGTCCTACTTTGGGACTGCATGAGTGACGCTGGTGTCGGGGAGCTGCATTTCATGGATGGTATCATAAATTCACTGCTCTATACTGAAAGAGAAGATGCTACCATCACTCTGTGCCCTTGATCGTCATGCACTTCTGTTGCATTTCTGAAGAAGAACAGGGTGAAAGTGATTGTGTGGCCAAATATGTCTCCTGATCTGAACCCAATCGAACACCTATGGAGAATTTCGAAGAGGCAAGTTAAACATCACTCTCCAACCAGTATCCACACTCTAAAACAGTTAATTCTTGAAGAATGGAAAAATATTAATGTTGCAATGTATCGCCAACTTGTTCATTCCGTGCCTAGAAGACTTAGTGCTGTCCTTACAAATCATAGAGGTCATACAAAATACTAGATGGAGTAGTTCTTGTTGTGGGGTGTATTCATTTTTGCATCAACTAATTTGAGTAAAACAGAAGATTCTGTAATCTAAGCTATATTATCAACCTTGCTTTCATGTAATGAGCTAAACAAATGTACTATAAAACTTTGGAAATTGTTCTTGTGTTCATTGGGATATTGATTAAAATCTTACTTTTCAAACGGGGTGTACGCATTTATGCTAAGCACTGTGTGTGTGTATATATATATATATATATATATATATATATATATACTGTACATATATATATATATATATATATATATATATATACATATCTGCTCAAAAAATTAAAGGAACACTTTGAAAACACATAAGATATCAATGGGAAAAAAATCTCCTTCTGGATATCTATACTGATATGGACTGGATAATGTGTTAGGAACGTAAGGATGCCTCATCATTTGATGGAAATGAAAATGATCAACTTACAGGGGACTGAATTCAAAGGCCCCCCGAAAATCAAAGTAAAAAAATGATGCAGCAGGCTAGTCCATTTTGCTGACATTTCATTGCAGCAATACAAAATAGTACTGACAATTTCGGGGCATGCTCCTAATGAGACAATGGATGGTGTCCTGGGGTATTTCCTCCCAGATCTGGACCAGGACATCACTGAGCCTCTGGACAGTCTGGGGTGCAACCTGGTGATGTCGGATGGACTGAAACATGATATCCCAGAGGTGTTCTATTGGATTTAGGTCAGGCAAGCTAGGGGGCCATTCAGTGGTATCAATTCCTTCATCCTTCAGGAACTGCCTGCATACCCTCGCCACATGAGGCCGGACATTGTTGTGCACCAGGAGGAACCCAAGACCCACTGCACCAGCATAGGGTCTTACAATGTTTCCCAGGATTTCATCCTGATACCTAATGACAGTCAGGGTGCCATTGTCTAGCCTGTAGAGGTCTTTGTGTACCTCTATGGATATGCCTCCCCAGACCATCACTGACCCTCCACCAAAACAGTCATGCTGAATGATGTTACAGGCAGCATAATGTTCACCATGGCTTCTCCAGACCCTTTCATGTCTGTCACATGTGCTCAAGGTGAACCTTTTCTCATCTGTGAAAAGTACAGGGCGCTAGTGGCAGACCTGCCAATTCTGGAGTTCAATGGCAAATGCCAATCAAGCTCTATGGTGCCGGCAGTGAGCACAGGGCCCACTAGAGGACATTGAGTACTCAGGCCACCCTCATGAAGTCTATTTCTGATTGTTTGGTCCTGCTGGAGGCCATATTGTAGGGCTCTGACAGTGCTCATCCTGGAACAGTATGTGGAACTCCTTGCACAAAGGAGCAGACATGGAACACACATACTTCATATCTTGCTCTATATCAACCTTAGCCTTTTAAACACAAAGGGACCCTTGAAATAACTTTTTGGTCTCAGGGATCCCCTGCTACAAACTACAACTCATGATACATTAGTGTGATGGTCAGTGGGAAGAATGTGCCTTACATTTGTGGTAGTTCAGAAGAATGTCCTACTTACAGATAGCTAGAAAGAACAGTGGTGCCAGTAGGAACATATCTGAGAAGCATAAATTGATAATTGCTCAAGGAACCTCTAGCAACCTCTGGAGGAACCATAGGATTTTTTCCTTGGAACCATAGGATTCCCTGGCACCCTGGTTAAAAAATCCTGCTCTCTATAACTTACTGTCCTGCTCAGTGCATGGATGCTAATTTTTATAATGTACGTAAAGCAAAATACATTTTCTGGTTTGGATAGACTAGGGCAAGCCTTTTTCAACCAAGGTGCCTTGAGATTTTTTCAGGGATGCCTTAGCAAAATATCTAAAAATTGCTTAAAACCTGTATACAAACCAGTGGGTGGAACAAGCATGTCTTTTAGTTACACAAAGCCACGTGTTTTCAATGTGCACTGTTATGACCTTCTAGCCACCGGCGTCCTGACAACCAATTACATCATCAGTTGATAAGGAGGATGCCGGTTGCCTGCACAGCATCCATATTTGATGCTCCCCTGCCCCTCTCCGCCAGTGCTGCGGTCAAATTAGCTCAGTGATGGAGAATAACCGAGGGAGATGAGAAACACTGGAATACGAGTTAGTACCAGAATGCAAAAGTGTATTAACTTTGGAAGAATACATCGCCTCCAACGTTAGGTGTCCTACGTATCTGGATGTTGCTGCGTTATATAAAACTATTAGAATAGATTTTACATTTTAAAAAGGGGTGCTTCAAGACTGTCCATAATTTTAAAGGGTGCCTCGGGACTGCCCATAGTTTTACAAATTGTCCATAGAATTGAAATTGTCCATAAATTTAAAGGGTGCCTTGACCGCTAAAAGGTTGAGAAACACTAGACTACAGAATGGTTAGAGCCTCATTACTTTTTACTGCTTTTTGTGTCCAATATGGGAAGATGAACCCTCTCTGATGATCCTGGTGACCATTGTCTTCAGTAGAAAAGTCTACACACTCTCTCGGAAAGTGATGGAAAATTTTATTTTTTGAGCTGTCACAAGAAGAGAAGGTGAGGGGAAATCTTGTAATGGGTAAACTTGTCCCAGTAACAAGGGCTTGTTTGCACCAGTGCCATTGGGCTGGGTTGGGTAGCATTGCCCATAGCAGTCCCAAAGCGAGAACAAGGCAATTTGCCTTATGTTCTATGGTTTCAGTTCATTCCATGCACTGTATTTCTGTGTGTTGATAAATCTAGGATGCGCATCACGTTTTGACATGTTGTGATGAACTGCAATGCATAGAAATAACATCAACAATGCTTATGTGGAAAGAACTATCTTAGCAGAGTTTGGTCTGCATGACTGCATATCTGACCATTCTGTGGGATATATTATTTCTGCATGTAGGAACATTTGAATAGAGTTCTCTTCTCCTGTGCTATTTTTCTACAGGTTTTGTAGGGTGTTTTGAACTGCACCGGTTTAGTATTGTAGAATTAGGTACAGATTTAGAAGATATCAGCTATATTTCCTTACCAAATACAGAAAAGAGGACATTTCTGGAAGTCTGTTAAATTTCTGTTGCTCCCATCAATATGTTTCCTGAAATTATTATTACAGCACTCAGGAATGCCACTGTGTTTAAAGGATGACTACCAGATGGCAAAACAGACCATATAGTGTATATATGCAGTTCTCAAACAAGAGAAATATGCATTTATGTCGCTAGGGCCACTGCAGGGGAAAGGCTGCAGTTTGCTTGTGGGCTCCATCTTGTACCTCCTACAGCTGGATGATTGTTGGGATACAGTAGATAATAGTTTCTGTATTCCTCTCAGGCCTTAATTGACAGGTAAGAGGGTGAATTTGTCTGAAAAATTTTATCTTTGATTGATTCCTATTAATGTTCTCCATCATCACAGCATAATGTTTACCTATAATCTGCTCAGTAGATTGGTTTTTCTTTTCCTCCTTTCAGCAAAATGGTGAGACCAACATTTCCACAGTGCAATTTCTGCTGAGAGCAAAGCTGCAATTTGCAATATTGTGGGAGACAATATTCTTTTCCAAATGCTACAAGGATGACAAAACACATCCTTGTATTCCAGAGGTACCCTAAGGACATTAAAAAATACTTTATGGAATGAAATGTTGAGAACCATAATGAAAGTACAAGTAGTTTTTCCCTTCAGAGTTCTCATTCCAGAAACACTCTTTCTGCTGCCTCAGGATCATCACAAATTTTACAAAGCAAGTTCAGTTGATTTACTATATAAGCTGTACTTTTATTTCAAGCATAATAGTTGTATATACACAGCGTTTCACATTCCCAGACTTTCAATTTGTAAAACTACTCTACATTGAATTTATTTTAAAATTTTTCTGAAAGTTTCCATTTTTTCTGGAAAAAACAGTGAAAAAAAAATTTCTGTACACAAAACTGATAATGTTTGAGATTTCAGTGCTGTGTTGTTGGTCAAATAAAGTTATAAATCCGATTTCTGGCTGGTTCAATAAGTACATTTTGACACTTATTGAAAAGATATAGCAAATGCTTTCAAAGGTACAGTATATTTAATAGAAAAATGAGCAAATAAAAGAAGTTAGGGTTTACGTAAATTTTAAGGACTAGTATCCATATAAGTCCATTGTTTTCTTCTCTGGTAGACAGCTTTCTCTTTAGGACTCTCACTTCCATTATCCATTTTCAAAAATGCAGTGGGATAAATCTTGATACACATTATCTGTATAATTTTGACCTTTGTTTCACAGCTTGTTACACTGGTGTTAATATATTTTGTTTATTCCATTTTAGGCTGACCTGAAATGCTGGTTAAAATCAACTAAAAGAAGCAATCTAAACCACATAAATATGAATAATATAAATATTTATTACCCACAAAGACAATGACCACACCCAATGCGGGAGGAGAACTGCCTAACTATAACTATATTATCGATTATTTATATAAATAATGCATTTTAATTTTTTTTTTTTTAAGCTCTAAACATACTTTTTTTTTTAGTTTCCTCATGCTGTAATGCACCTTGTTGCTTCTATTTTTTTACAGGATTTCATTGGAAAATATCTATTAAACTACTATACATATATATTTAAAAACACGATTGCATGTCAGTTTAATAAATGGAATGCAAAACGTAGGTTTGAAGTGAAAACTTCAGAATGTTTTAAAGTTATTTCTGCCTTCAGATATTTGTATCTAAATTATGTACTTTTTACTAATTGTCAGAACCATTTACCATTTGCAAATGTTCATACACTAATTTTCTAAATTTTTGCTAATTAATAGAAAAAGTTAATTGAATATAAATCTAAATGATTTCACACAGCATGACACAAAACATTACTTTATTGCAAAATATTGTCATTTATGAAAATAACAACTTTAAGCTTATTATTTTTAAACTTTTAACTAAACAAATGTTTATTTCATCTGCACACCAGCTACTATTAAGAACTGCCTTGTACTGATTACGTCATTGTCTTCTAACGTCAAATTTCCAAATGTTTTCTTAATGATGAACAAACTATTCCTGATAAAATTCTCTCCCTTTCAATTTTTAGACTCAAAGTTTGCATGTAAGAGCCCAGCCAATGCAGATATTGTAATCCTGGTCGATGGATCCTGGAGTATTGGAAGAGTTAATTTTAGACTTGTGAGAAGCTTCATAGAGAATCTAGTTGGAGCTTTTAATGTCGCTACAGATAAAACAAGAATAGGTAAAGTTGTGTCCCTTTTTCATGTAACTATTATAATTTATTGTATGGAATAATGATGTGGTGTGATGTGGTTGTGCATTCTATGCCTGATCAGGTAGCGCCTTGCTAGAACAGAAGGGGGCCTCTGATCGCTGGGAACATCGCTGCAGATCCTAGATCAGGGGTCTCAAAATTATGGCCCTCCAGCTGTTGAAGTACTACAAGTCCCATCATGCCTCTGCCTCTGGGAGTCTTCCCTGTGCATGTCAGAGTCTATCAAGGCCTCATAATTTTGTATGGGCTCAAATCGCATTGCAAAGGTATCAGTTTCAGGTACCGGGAGCTTTGCACAAGTACAAGTACTCGATATCGTCATCGATACCAGTAACGGTATTGGTGCATCCCTATTGAATACCCTATTCATTTATTATTTGTTGTCCTGCTGAGGAGAGTTCACTTCAATTTTTGTCCCAGAGATAGAGAAAGAAGTAAAGGAAGATTTCTACATGGTGAATGGAATTCCTCTCTTAGTTGTCACTGAAACTGATTTTCCTTTTGCAAGATTTTCCCTTCCATCCACTTCTTGCTTCTTCTGGTGACAACTGTAACATTTTGGAACATCTATCCCTTTCTACCTCATTGAAAATGGTCACCAGGACACATAAACAGGGTTACTCTACCTAGACACAGACAGCAATAAAAATTTAAAGTATAACTAAAGGTAAAACTTTTTTTTAGCTTTGGGTAGAGTGGTGAGGGAATAGAATGCCTGTCAGGTTTAATTGCTCTCTGTGACTCCATTAGGGAGATTCACTCTCTCGATTTGTCAGGTGACCATTATCACCAAAAGTGAAAGTAAAATAAAATCCCATTTGAGTTTTCACCAGAACAGTAAAAGAGAAATCTTCCAATGGGGACCCTAGTGTCAACCAAGGATTCCCTCACTTTTGAGGGATTTTCTCTTACTTTTTGTTTGGCTATGTAACAGAAAGTGAAAAGAAATCTCCCTACCGGGACACATATAGCAAAAATAAAACTGACAGAAGGTATATATCTAATATATATTATATTAATATAATATATATTATAATATATATTTATTATATATATAATAAAACTGACAGAGGGTATATACCCTCCCCCCGACTTCTCCATCAAGACCAACAATGCCACCATCAGTCCCACCCCGCAAGCCAGAGTACTAGGTGTCATCCTAGACTCCAATCTGTTCTTCCAGCCCCAGGTCCAATCGCTGACAAACTCATGTAGACTTCACCTCCGCAACATCTCCAAAATACTTCCGTTCCTAACCCCGGAAACCACTAAGCAACTCATACACTCCCTTGTTATATCACGACTTGACTACTGTAACTCCCTCCTCATCGGCTTACCTCACTGCAGGCTATCCCCGCTTCACTCTATCCTGAATACTGTGGCCAGGCTCATCCACTTTACTTACCGCTCTGTATCCGCCACCCCCCTCTGCCAATCCCTCCACTGGATTCCGATTGCCCAACGGATAACATTCAAAATGCTAACATTATACAAAGCTGTTCATAATACTGCCCCAAACTACATCACTGACCTGGTATCCAAATACCACCCAAAACGTACTCTCCGCTCCTCACAAGACCTCCTACTCTCTAGCTCCCTGGTCTCCTCCTCCCATGCCTGTCTCCAGGACTTCTGCAGGGCTTCCCCCATCCTCTGCAACTCCCTACCCCAATCCATCAGACTATCACCTACTCTCCTCACCTTTAGGCGCACTCTGAAAACCCATCTCTTCAGGGAAGCCTACCCCGCCCTCAGCTAAATGCCGATCTCCTCCACTCTTCCTACCACTCCATCCCCCACAGCTATTTCCTCCCGTACCACTTTCCCCTTCCTCCTAGATTGTATGCTTCAAGCAGCAGGACCCTCCAACCCCTCGTGTTTTGAATTGTATTGTTACTGTATTGTCTTGTGTACTGTCTCCCATTATAATGTACAGTGCTGAGCAAACTGTTGGTGCTATATAAATCCTGTATAATAATAATAATAATATATCTAACGTTTTCCTACTCCATCCAAAGCACACAGAACAAAATAAATTCCTTAGATTACCATGACAAACATGCACATATTTTAGGTTGTGATATTTGATTGTTTACGAACTGTGGATATTGTCTTCTTAGAATTTATAAAAGGACAATTGTTATCTAAGAGCACCAACATCACTTTAGCAGCTGCACCATGATTTACTATGTCTCTGTTTTTTCCCAAGGGTTGGCTCAGTACAGTGGTGACCCCAGAATAGAATGGAATCTAAATACATATGATACCAAAGATGCCGTGCTTGATGCTGTCCGAAATCTGCCTTACAAAGGTGGAAACACACTTACAGGTATGTTGTTTACCATTTCTCTTTCTATACACCGGCTTAATATTTGCCAGAGATAAAAAGAAAAGGATAATATTCCAGAATCCAATCTATCATAGTTATTTATGGGAGTCACCTTCTCATACACTTTTCTAGCAATGGCCAATAAGTACAATTACGGTAAAGGATGCTTGTTGACACTTTTGACAATCGATCCCTTTAAAAGTGGCCATAGAAATACAGTAAATCTACAGAAAGTGTCTTGGCCATTCGATGAACTGCTTTACAATACTACAAATATTATTGATATCCTAAATTTTGTATTAAAAGACCGGCAGATATGTTATCTCTGGCTATATTGTACTTTTTTATTAGTACCATAGCAGTTCTATTGACATGACTCGACCCTATATTTATTGTAGGTCTTGCCTTGACATTCATTCTGGAAAACAGTTTTAAGCCAGAAGCAGGAGCCAGACCGGATCTTCCAAAGATCGGTATCTTGATTACAGATGGAAAGTCTCAAGATGATGTTATCCCACCTGCCAAAAGTCTGAGGGATGCTGGGATTGAACTTTTTGCTATTGGTAAACTTTGTTATTTTTATACATTCTTTTATCATTTATATGATCAAAAAGTGAACAGAAAACACATTTTTGGCACGTTTAAAGTATTTTAGGTATCAGTGCCTTAGTTTGCCAAGTATTACTTTCCCTCCCAGTGAATGAACCCAGATCCCAAGTTTAGTAAAGTACAGTATGCAGCTGCCATCCTCCTCTTACCGCCCAGATAATGACCGTACTACCCAGGCTAAAGCTGGCCAAACACATATAGATGTTTTTCTGTTCAGCCTGATAATCTAACATATTATTTTTGAAATACCTTAGCAACTTCTAAATCCAACTTAGTCATAACAACTGGGTCGAATGAAAAGTACATTTTCACCGCATTCACGAAGCTAAGATGAAATTTTATTGAAAATTGCAAAATTCCCTTACAAAGTGAATGGTTTATTTACCTTTAGTCAATCAACCCCATGGTCTCTTGTGACTGAACAAGACACTTTGAGACACTTAGGGGCATAGTACAGTCAAAAATTTCTGTGAGGTCACTGTTGACTTTCACATTTATTAAACCAGTGTGGTTGGTGATAGCACAAGAGAATATCTTGCCATGGAAGAATAGGAAACATGGATTGTAAAATGAAAGAATAGTGTATGTGTCCAGCTAGTCTTTAGCATGTACTTGGTTTGCTGACAGTACTAGCAGTCTATAAGTAGCATCTTAAACCAGCCATTCTCAACCAGGGCCTCCTAGAACCCTAGGGTTCCTTCAGAGGTTGCTAGGGGTTCCTTGAGCTGTGGTTGATTGATCTGTCTCTTGATTGTGCCTACATAATTCCCAGTCCAATTCCATTTGGCAGAACCAGCAGAATGACACTGATGCTCTTTTTAGCTACAGAGTTGCACGCTAATCACCACTGTAAGGGAAACATTTTTCCCACTGATCTCCAATGTAGAGAGACATTCTTCCCTCTGATCCCTATTAAAAAATTTTAGCTGAGGTAATCTAAAAAGGATTCCTCTGGGATAAAGTGATTGAGAAAGGCTGGCCCAAACAGTTAGTCACTACAAAGGCATAGCCTTGAATAGCACCTGGATCCTTGGTAAAGCCATTCTTGGTAACTCAGCTTCCAAAGCTCATGACTTATGAAGCCTGGTTTCTCATGATGGGAGCAGGGGTGTATTTACCACAAGGCAAACAAGGCATTTGCCTAGGGTGGCATTTTTCAGGGGGACAGCAGCATTTTTCAGGGAGGCAGTGCCGCCCCCCAAAAGAGGGGATGGAAGAAGGGACACACGCAGCATGGGGACCAGGTGAGATTTGAGAGAGGCTGCGGGCTGCTTGATGGTGTATGCAGAGCCTGAATCTTGTACCCAGGGATGTCTGGAGCTGTGAAGATGAGTGTCTTCTCTCTCGCCATGATGGGGGGAGATTGCCACTGTATGGGGGGGTGATGGTAGTGGAAGGCTCTCTCAGTGGGGGGGTGTTGGTCGGTGTCAGGGTCTCTCCGTGGGGGGGGGGTGATTTTTGTGTTGCCTAGGGCAGCACAAACTCTAAATACAGTATTGGAAGAGAGTCTGTTGCTGGAACATAACTGCCTAATGGTGGTAATTTTTTTTATGTTGCACTATTTACCCTTTTTAGTTTCAAAAAGTAAGAAAAAAATCTGGGTAAATTCCAATTGGCAGGTCTGTTGGTGACTCTCTCACTCATTGGACTTTATAGCATTATGTAGCCTTTTTTGAAGCATCCATACTGACCCATGGATGGTGCTATAGCAGACTCTGGATGGTCTCTGAGGGGCTGGGGCTTCTTTAAGCATATGAAATGCCTCAGAAATGATTTGTCTGAAGTACAAGGGATTTCAAGCAATGAATTTTGAAAAATCTATGCAAACAATCCACTGCAAGAGGAAACAGGATTGTAAAAAATGTTATTTATACACGGGTAATTAAAACATCACAAGGCTTTTAATAAACCTTTTGTTAAGAGTTATGTACAAAAAAATTCCCTGGGAGAATTGCCTAAAGTCTCCTTACCTGCACTTTGCACTCCAGTAAAAATATGCACAATAAAAGAAGCAGTGTTTTTAGTATACCCAAAGCAAAAGCCTATGAAGACTTTAAGATGTACAGCAATAAAATACAACAAAGGCCAAAACTTTGTAAAGTCAGGGTTGAGTTCATTGTCATTAAACGACTCGTGTTATTAGGGGCTTTGAAGAGGCATGCAACAAATTTCCTGCCTGGAGCAGTTGCTTTGAAGTGTGACACCTTTCAGGCACTGAAAAAGTATTTCAATTTTCCAGTGAGCACACCAGTTAAGATGATGATATATCTACAAAAGACTAATGACAGTCAAAACACATCAACACAAAGTGCTGAAAATATATTTAGTAGTACAGACATACCGAATACAATACAATGCAAGCTTTGTACATTGGCTATAATTCACTAGCATTTAATTACAGCATTTGGTTGCTGCTTTAGTGAAAATATTGACAGACCCATACAAACAGCCTGCGAAAAAACTGAGTGAGATTAATACAGCCGTTGAATCTGACATAGGCACTTGTCAAGGTCAACTATGCCTGTCCTTTCTCCTTCATTTGTAGAAGCAGTACTATAGCTTTCACCAGTGAAAACCGCTCTATTGATAGGAGGACGGGCAAATGAACGAAAGGTCACTTTTCATTAAAGCCCATCTCAGTGGCAAAAAAAAAGTGCAGTGGAGCTGTGCCTGCACTGTACTGGTCAACTGCTCATTTTTTCTAGGGGTAGGGAGAAAGCTTCTACTCACCTGATCCTAAGTTTCACTAGAAAATGGTGCTTCCCCACACTCCAGAGATGGACTATTCCTGGTCTTTAGAGCCTGCTCTGGGCTTGATGATGTCAGGAACAGTCTACAACTCAAGACCACTGGAGCGTGAGGGTGCCAGACTGGTCTTGTGCTGGGAGGATCAGAGGATTAGGTAAGTAAATCTCCTTTCTCCTCTCCCCTAAACAAAAATTAGTAATTAACCCATGCAGCACAGGCAAAGCCCCACTACATGGGAAAACGTTTTTATGCCCAGAGATGAGCTTTAAACAAATAGAAACTGACACAATTATGCACTTGAAATGTGTCAAGGTTTTTTTGTTGTGTTGTTTACTTGTGCAAACATTTTTTCTATAAAAACATTCGGTTTAACAACAGAATGAATTTATTTTACTATACCAAATTTTTGGTGGATATGTCAGGACCAGGTGCAGTCTGAAAGTTGTAATTCCTTAGGTGCTGGGGTATGTAGAGTTGGCTTCCCTGTGACAGAAAAGACTTTGTGGTTTCAAAGTGGACACTGGGAATTTAGAGTTGTAATGTAACAACTTCAGTCATTTTTTTCATTAGTTTTGGTTAGAGCAGCCATTCCCAACCCGAGGCTCCTCCAGACGTTGCTATGGGTTCCTTGAGCTGTGGTTGATTGAACTCGCATTTGATGGTGCCTACATAGTTCTTGGTTCAGCGCCACTTGGCAATGCCAGCAGCATGATAGAAATCATTTTTCTAGCAGTTTTTGCTACCCTTGTAAGGGGAACATTTTTCCACAGACTACCAAAGTAAGGGTCATTCTTCCCACTAACCCCTGAAGATGAAATTTTAGCAAAGAATCCCTGAGGCCTGAAAATTATTTCAAGGGTTCCTCTGGGGTAAAAAGTTTGAGAAAGGCTGGGTTAGAGTATAGAGGAGTTAAAACCTCTGCCAACTTTTTATTGGTGTGTCTCCATTTAGGAGATTTCTTCTTACTACTTGTCTGTTTGAGTAATGTCAGACAGGAACAACTAATGATGGAAAATGTCCCCAGTTCCTGTCTATTTGATGAGTATTAGTCAGAATAAGAAGTGAAGGATAATTTCACTAGCTCCTGTCTATTTAATGGGTGCCAGACAGAACAGACAGTGAAGGAGAATTTCCTCATTCCCTGTCTATTTAATGGGTGCCAGACAGAACAGACAGTGAAGGAGAATTTCCTCATTCCCTGTCTATTTGATGGGTGTCAGGCAGAACAGGTAGTGAAGGAGAATTTCCCCATTTCCTGTCTATTTGATGGGTGTCAGGCAGAACAGGTAGTGAAGGAGAATTTCCCTGTTTCCTGTCTATTTGATGAGTATTAGTCAGAATAAGAAGTGAAGGATAATTTCACTAGCTCCTGTCTATTTAATGGGTGCCAGACAGAACAGACAGTGAAGTAGAATTTCCCCATTCCCTGTCTATTTGATGGGTGTCAGGCAGAACAGGTAGTGAAGGAGAATTTCCCTATTCCCTGTCTATTTAGTGGGTGTCAGGCAAAATAGGTAGTGAAGGAGAATTTCCCCATTTCCTGTCTATTTGATGGGTGTCAGGCAGAACAGGAAGTGAAGGAGAATTTCCCCATTTCCTGTCTATTTGATGGGTGTCAGGCAGAACAGGTAGTGAAAGAGAATGTCCCCATTTCCTGTCTATTTAATGGGTGTCAGGCAAAACAGGTAGTGAAAGGGAATTTCCCCGTTTCCTGTCTATTTGATGGGTGTCAGGCAGAACAGGTAGTGAAGGAGAATTTCCCTGTTTCCTGTCTATTTGATGGGTGTCAGGCAGAACAGGTAGTGAAGGAGAATTTCCCTGTTTCCTGTCTATTTGATGGGTATCAGGCAGAACAGGTAGTGAAGGAGAATCTCCCCATTCCCTGTCTATTTAAGGGGTGTCAGGCAAAACAGGAAGTGAAGGAGAATTTCGCCATTTCCTGTCTATTTGATGGGTGTCAGGCAGAACAGGTAGTGAAGGAGAATTTCCCCATTTCCTGTCTATTTAATGGGTGTCAGGCAAAACAGGTAGTGAAGGAGAATTTCCACATTTCCTGTCTATTTGATGGGTGTCAGGCAGAACAGGAAGTGAAGAATTTCCCTGTTTCCTGTCTATTTGATGGGTGTCAGGCAGAACAGGTAGTGAAGGAGAATTTCCCCGTTTCCTGTCTATTTGATGGGTGTCAGGCAGAACAGGTAGTGAAGGAAAATTTCCCTGTTTCCTGTCTATTTGATGGGTGTCAGGCAGAACAGGTAGTGAAGGAGAATTTCCCTGTTTCCTGTCTATTTGATGGGTGTCAGGCAGAACAGGTAGTGAAGGAGAATTTCCCCATTTCCTGTCTATTTGATGGGTGTCAGGCAGAACAGGAAGTGAAGGAGAATTTCCCCATTTCCTGTCTATTTGATGGGTGTCAGGCAGAACAGGTAGTGAAGGAGAATTTCCCCGTTTCCTGTCTATTTGATGGGTGTCAGGCAGAACAGGAAGTGAAGGAGAATTTCCCCGTTTCCTGTCTATTTAATGGGTGTCAGGCAAAACAGGTAGTGAAGGAGAATTTCCCCGTTTCCTGTCTATTTGATGGGTGTCAGGCAGAACAGGTAGTGAAGGAGAATTTCCCTGTTTCCTGTCTATTTGATGGGTGTCAGGCAGAACAGGTAGTGAAGGAGAATTTCCCCATTTCCTGTCTATTTGATGGGTATCAGGCAGAACAGGTAGTGAAGGAGAATCTCCCCATTCCCTGTCTATTTAAGGGGTGTCAGGCAAAACAGGAAGTGAAGGAGAATTTCGCCATTTCCTGTCTATTTGATGGGTGTCAGGCAGAACAGGTAGTGAAGGAGAATTTCCCCATTTCCTGTCTATTTAATGGGTGTCAGGCAAAACAGGTAGTGAAGGAGAATTTCCACATTTCCTGTCTATTTGATGGGTGTCAGGCAGAACAGGAAGTGAAGAATTTCCCTGTTTCCTGTCTATTTGATGGGTGTCAGGCAGAACAGGTAGTGAAGGAGAATTTCCCCATTTCCTGTCTATTTGATGGGTGTCAGGCAGAACAGGTAGTGAAGGAGAATTTCCCTGTTTCCTGTCTATTTGATGGGTGTCAGGCAGAACAGGTAGTGAAGGAGAATTTCCCTGTTTCCTGTCTATTTGATGGGTGTCAGGCAGAACAGGTAGTGAAGGAGAATTTTTCCATTCCCTGTCTATTTGATGGGTGTCAGGCAGAACAGGTAGTGAAGGAGAATTTTGCCATTTACTGTCTATTTGATGGGTGTCAGGCAGAACAGGTAGTGAAGGAGAATTTCCCCATTTCCTGTCTATTTGATGGGTGTCAGGCAGAACAGGTAGTGAAGGAGAATTTCCCTGTTTCCTGTCTATTTGATGGGTGTCAGGCAGAACAGGTAGTAAAGGAGAATTTCCCTGTTTCCTGTCTATTTGATGGGTGTCAGGCAGAACAGGTAGTGAAGGAGAATTTCCCCATTCCCTGTCTATTTAAGGGGTGTCAGGCAAAACAGGTAGTGAAGGAGAATTTCCCCGTTTCCTGTCTATTTGATGGGTGTCAGGCAGAACAGGTAGTAAAGGAGAATTTCCCTTTTTCCTGTCTATTTGATGGGTGTCAGGCAGAACAGGTAGTGAAGGAGAATTTCCCTGTTTCCTGTCTATTTGATGGGTGTCAGGCAGAACAGGTAGTAAAGGAGAATTTCCCTGTTTCCTGTCTATTTGATGGGTGTCAGGCAGAACAGGTAGTAAAGGAGAATTTCCCTGTTTCCTGTCTATTTGATGGGTGTCAGGCAGAACAGGAAGTGAAGGAGAATTTCCCTGTTTCCTGTCTATTTGATGGGTGTCAGGCAGAACAGGTAGTGAAGGAGAATTTTCCAGTTTCCTGTCTATTTAATGGGTGTCAGACAGTACAGGAAGGTAAAATCTCAGGAGGAACACAGGTAGCAATAAGGACAACTTTTCTATCACAATATGGAAGGCTTAGCACCTCTGTCACCACTGTAAGAATTAGTTCCCCTCACTTACTGTCCAGGTGATTGGAGTCAGAACAGGAAAAGAAAATTTCCTCCATGGCAACACAGATGATCTTTAAACCTTGAGAGAAGTTTAAACCCTTTCCAGCTCTATCTGAAACCTAAAACAAAAACAGTTGAGAATTTGTAAGGTAAAAGTTATACATTGCCAATGCCCATTGTTCCCAAACATTCTTAATTTAGAAGGCATGTCCCTCATTTGGAACCACATTTATCTGTCAATCCTTCCTCCTCAGTTGTCTCTCTCGGGGACCTCAAATGCGGTCCCCAAGATCTCCGAAGGGCCACATATAGTATTTATTATATGTAATGCTACAGACAACTGTTACAGATGGAGGACTTGCTAGAGGAAATGGTCAGATATCATTCTAGGAGTGGTTGGAGACTGAATTCATGCTATAGGAGACAATCAGAGACTAGAGGCATGTTACTTGAAACCACTGGGCTATTAACCACTTCTGGACCGGCCATTCTATATAAACGGCCGGACGGTGGCAGTGCAGGGTCGGGTGGCTGTTTATAAACGGCCTCCCCACACCCTGCTTGTGTGCGGTCCCTGGGAGTGTGCAGCACCGCGATCCGGTGCCCGCTGTGTCCTCCAGACACAGTGAAACACCGATCGTCGGACGGGACCTCTGTACGAGGTCCCGATCATGTGATCACTGATTGGCCAATCAGTGATCACATGCAAAGTAGTAAGCAAGATGTCACTTGTGACATCATTGCTTACTACGTGTGAAATCTGTAAATGATCACAGAGGTCACATGGTACAAGGCTATTCACAACAGTACCATGTGACAAGCTGTGACCAATCACAGCTCACTCAGTACTTCTCAATGACTGCAAGAATGCAGACAGAGAGAAAGAGAAATGATTGCTTTTACATCCTATATAAGTGTAAAAGCAATCAGTGTAAAAAAAGAAAAAAAAAATCTTCATCACCCCCCACAAATAGTACAGTGTCACTATGGTGACACTGTACTGCTAGGGTGACAGTATGTAAAAAAATAAATAAATAAAAAATTAATATAAAAAATGTAAATAAAAATGTAAAAAAATGTTTAAAATATATCATTTTTGGTTATAAACTAACTTGGATTTTTTTGTTTTACTAAAAAGATAATGGAATAAATTCTGGCCAAGATTTATGATGAAATATTATTTATTTGCAAAATTTTATTAAAAAACACTTTTTTTCTAAATTTTTGGACTTTTTCATTTGCATAGCAAAAAAATAAAAATGCCAGCGGTGAATAAATACCACCAAAATAAAGCTTTATCTGTCTCAAAAAAATGGTAAAAAATTCATTGGGGTACAGTGTTGCATGACCGCACAATTGTCATTCAAAGTGTGATAGCGCTGAAAGCTGAAAATTGCCCTGGTCAGGAAGGGGGTAAAAGTGTCCGGTCTGGAAGTGGTTAAGGGCCATTTTACAAGTAAATGCTCCCTTTACTGGCTGCTGACGTGCAGGGGCCACACTTCAAACATCAAAGGGCTGCATGAGGCCCTCAAGCCCCAACACCGGGGATCAGATGTAGAGACCACCAATAAATGTATGTACTATAAACTACCAAACATGTTATGCCACAATAAACTTTTGGTCCAACACCAAACTGCTTTGTTTGTTATTTTGAAAAGTCAGTATAAAAGTAAGGAATTAGTCAAAAAAGGCAAAAGTGGTTTGAACCAATCATTTTTTGTGCATTCATTCTTTGTGGTCTGCATAACAGGGAGCGTAAGTAAAAAAGTAAAAACCTGCGCTACACCCATAAAAATTGATGACAATAAATAAATATGTTAATAAATATAGTGAACTGCTGCTACTCTTATCTTGAACACCAGAAAAATATAAAACATATATAAAAATGAGTGCGCTGTGCACTAAAACAATCGTATGCAATAACCAAGCACAGTATATCCACAAAATAGTAATATGACAAAAAGTATATTGCTAAAGAGTTATAAAAAGTCCAAATTCATATAGTGAATAAATGAAAAAAGTCCCAAATCCAGTGACACAGTGCTGTGTGCTGAAAAATCTTCCAACAATAGTGTATAGGTGTCGACAAGTGCTTGACACAACAGACAAATCAGCCTCTTACTACATTGCTCTCCAATCAAAAGATCAAACGAGCAGACGGTATTCAAATCCAACACTGACACCCATGTTAGTAGTATCAAGGAGATGAAGGAACAACTGCAGGTTCACCTCGACGGATTCATCTCACCAAACAGCTCTCCACACCATGTAAGGAAAGGTTTAAAACAGAAGAAAAAAACTTCATAGTGCAACCTGATAAACCAACAAAAGATTTATTAAAGTATTGCACTTACATAGATAAGGTGCATAAAGACAATGTACAAACTTAAAATTCCCGCGGTGCAGGGGCGGACTGACCATTTGGAAACTCGGGCACTGCCCGAGGGCCCGTGGTGAGTAGGGGGCCCCATGAGATGCCCCTGGTACCTTTTTCATAGGCTTTTTTGAGTTTGGGCAAGGACACAGGGGCCCCATGATCCCCTATTGCCCGGGGGCCCCATGAGTTGTCAGTCCGCCCCTGCCGTGGTGTCAGACCACCAGCCAGAACATGGTGACGTCACAGAAATCTCCGCCTTTTCTCTTCTCAGAAAGTTTAGAGGTATGGGAGAGCCAGATTTTCAGACATATTAATTGTAGACACAATATTTCTGCCAAGCATACAATTAAAACTAAGCATCATGTCCAACCATATTCCATCTCTTTATCAGGAATGTATACCGTCCATGCAGACCAGGTCTGACGCATGTTGGACCATATGGACTACAATTAGTCTCCATGCACACTGGCTTAAAATATCACCAGTGTTCTTGGCAGAAATAAATGCTAATTTTGAGCATTTGTAGTACTAGTGTATAGGAGTCTTTAGCATTTTTTTCTGCCTCTCAAAAATGCAAAACAGATGGGTTTTTCTCTGCCTTTAAATGCTGAGCTTAAAAAGACTACCAGTGTGCATGGACACATAGGATAACATTAGTTGCTTCTACAGGCAAAATGCTAAACTCCTCTAGGAGCAGAGTTTTGTTAAGCCAATGTGCATGGAGCTTTAAGCTGCCATAGTTTCAGGTGGATTTGCCCTTTAAATATTTTGATAACATAATCTTTGGGTGTTTTTCTTTATTTGTACTGATTGTAACAAACTCACCACTTACATTCTAAATTATTGATTTATTTAAGGTGTGAAAAATGCTGACCTTAATGAATTGAAGGAGATAGCCTCAGAACCACACACTGACCATGTTTACAATGTAGCTGACTTCAACATCATGGACTCCATTGTCGGATCACTTACAAAAACTGTGTGTGAGAGAGTGGAAGATATCGACATTAATATTAAAGGTACATTGACTTCAAAAATATGCTTTAATATTTTATTGTTGAATTCCAGGCAGATATGAAATTCTAAAGTAAATGCAGTTATACATTTATTGAAAGTGTACCAGTAAATACAGTTCCTGAATCTTGATATCTCCTATAATTCCCTGAAGAGCTCAGACTGGGAGAAGGAAGGGGCAATACTGTGAGCCAACCAGGTTCTGCTACAGACCACAAGTACTGACAGAGAATATTAAATTACAAAAATGTGCTGCGCTTCAATCAATAGTGCTAATATCAAATGATGAATACATCAATGTGCTTCTATTAATAATAAGTGCCATAAAATATAAATAAACCAATATCAGTAACCATAGTCAAAAGCAATGTCCATGTACATGTCAAAAAAAGTCCATATATACTTCTTCAGAAATATGTGTTCACTTTAAATTAAATAAATATCCAGTGCTTCTTAATTCATCTCCCGTGTGTAATAACTCAAAATTGTGTGTTCCCCCACCGGTTGTGCTCTCACCTCAAATATATGACCAAACCGTTAAGTGAGGTCATATAGCGCTTGTGTCCCTTTAATTGGACCAAAATGTGGATGGGACGGTATCCTGCTGAATGGGATCCCCCTTCACTCCTTCGATAGGCTCTCCTTCCACGGTGGTTTATATAAAGGAATAATCAAATCATAGTGTTTTACCCTTTAAAAACATTTTATCAATAAAGGTAATGCACACATGATAACTGAATATAAACCGCTTTGTGCAAAAAATGTATCTTCCTGAGTTTTGGCAGTGGTGAAAATCCTAAAATGACCAGCTGGTGTCAGTATGGACCCATCGAGCGTGGTGATTTTAAAGCCCCTCCCCTACGCGTTACGCCACCGATCACGTGGCTTCTTAAGGAATAATGATGACATAGAATATAGTGAGGAGAAAATAGAATGAGAATATTTAAAACTCAGTGCTGTTCCTTTATTGCCCAATCAGCAGGATGCGGGTGTAGTCTTGACTAAGCTGTGCTTCTGCTGATGCTTTAGTGGTCAAAGGACTAGGCTGTGCTTTCTGGCAGAAAGGTCTGGACCACAAGATTGGATATGCAGAATTACAATTTTTTAGTGGATTAAACTCTTCACATATGTGTATGGTATCTGTGAGTCTAAGCTGGAGTTAAGATTTAAGACATACTGTAAGTGTTTTAATGGTCTATGGCCAAATTTATTCATATCAACCATATACTGTAACAGTCTTCTTTCAATGTAATTTCAAAGCCTAATGGCTACAGATATTTTATACACTGTAGCTGTGAAATTCTGATAACTTTCAGAAAAAAGTTAAATATCGCTTGCCCTTTTCTACAATCTTCAATGGGACTTTTTTATGAAAAACTGTCATAATATATAGTATATTTACAGTTATATTACTGTAAAGGAGAAGGAGAGAAGAGAAATCAGAGATGGTTTGTTGAACTCTGGTGAATCCTTTTACTCCTCTCAACATTCCCTGCACAAGCTTCTCCCTACAAGTTTGACTATGAGTTTCCTAAAGTTGACAGAAGAAGAAAGGAAAATAATGAATAATTATCACAGTTTGTTAATTTTGAGGCTTGTTTTTTCCCCTTCTAGGCCCGCCACCCTAGGCACCAGTCTGAGAGTGTCTTTATGGTAAACAAAGCCTCTGTAAAAATGTCAGTGTATAGTTTTGTGCTGGGAACTTTTATGTCCTTCATTGCATGTCTTTATTTCTCTTGTCCTTTGACTCCAGTTAGTCTGGGAGGCAGTCTCTTTCATAACCTGTTTCCACCCAAGGAACACATACAGTGGGGCAAAAAAGTATTTAGTCAGCCACCAATTGTGCAAGTTCTCCCACTTAAAAAGATGAGAGAGGCCTGTAATTGGCATCATAGGTAGACCTCAACTATGAGAGACAAAATGAGAAAAAAAATCCAGAAAATCACATTTGGAAAGAATTTATTTGCAAATTATGGTGGAAAATAAGTATTTGGTCAATATCAAAAGTTCATCTCAATACTTTGTTATATATCCTTTGTTGGCAATGACAGAGGTCAAACGTTTCCTGTAAGTCTTCACAAGGTTGGCACACACTGTTGCTGGTATGTTGGCCCATCCTCCATGCAGATCTCCTCTAGAGCAGTGATGTTTTGGGGCTGTCGCTGGGCAACACGGACTTTCAACTCCCTCCAAAGGTTTTCTATGGGGTTGAGATCTGGAGACTGGCTAGGCCACTCCAGGACCTTGAAATGCTTCTTACGAAGCCACTCCTTCGTTGCCCGAGCGGTATGTTTGGGATCATTGTCATGTTGGAAGACCCAACCACGTTTCATCTTCAATGCCCTTGCTGATGGAAGGAGGTTTGCACTCAAAATCTCAAGATACATGGCCCCATTCATTCTGTCCTGTGCATGGATCAGTCGTCCTGGTCACTTTGCGGAGAAACAGCCCCAAAGCATGATGTTGCCACCCCCATGCTTCACAGTAGGTATGGTGTTCTTTGGATGCAACTCAGCATTCTCTCTCCTCCAAACACGACGAGTTGTGTTTCTACCAAACAGTTCTATTTTGGTTTCATCTGACCATATGACATTCTCCCAATCCTCTTCTGGATCATCCAAATGCTCTCTAGCAAACTTCAGATGGGCCCGGACATGTACTGGCTTAAGCAGGGGGACACGTCTGGCACTGCAGGATCTGAGTCCCTGGCGGTGTAGTGTGTTACTGATGGTAGCCTTTGTTACGTTGGTCCCAGCTCTCTGCAGGTCATTCACTAGGTCCCCCCGTGTGGTCCTGGGATTTTTGCTCACTGTTCTTGTGATCATTTTGACCCCACAGGGTGAGATCTTGCGTGGAGCCCCAGATCGAGGGAGATTATCAGTGGTCTTGTATGTCTTCCATTTTCTAATTATTGCTCCCACAGTTGATTTGTTCACACCAAGCTGCTTGCCTATTGCAGATTCAGTCTTCTCAGCCTGGTGCAGGTCTACAATTTTGTTTCTGGTGTCCTTCGACAGCTCTTTAGTCTTCACCATAGTGGAGTTTGGAGTGTGACTGTTTGAGGTTGTGGACACGTGTCTTTTATACTGATAACAAGTTCAAACAGGTGCCATTGATACAGGTAATGAGTGCAGGACAGAGGAGCCTCTTAAAGAAGAAGGTACAGGTCTGTGAGAGCCAAGTTTTCTAAGGAATCAGGCAGGGAGCTGTCCAGCATCTCATGTGGCTCAGCAAGAAGAGATACTGCCACACACAGCAGAGTTTGCAGGTTCAGATGCAAGTCCTGATAGTAGGCTTTAATGCATACACACGCTGCACATATGTGTTCATTGGTGGCTGAGGTTTCTTTGCTGAGAGTGCGCCATTGTACACCCCCACAATAGTGACCAATCTGTCATTGACAGTTCTTGGTCTCTAGCAAGCAATGATCAGGAGACAGCAGGACAGACTCCCTGTCATGTGACCACTGTGACAGCCAGTTACAGTGGTCATGTGATTGGACAGACCTTCCCCAATCACATACAGTTGTGACCAAAATTATTCAACCCCCACTGAAATTGAGTGTTTTGGCCAGTTTGACATTGCTTTTGATCATTCAGTCATCTTGCTTACATTTACATTAAAGAGGCACTTGTAGGTCAGACAAATATAACATAACAGTTATAATGAAATAACCACAAATGTCTTTTCTGTGCTCACAGCATTATCAGTTTTATTCAACCCCCAAGTGACATTCAATCTTAGTACTTAGTACAGCATCCTTTTACAGTTATAACAGCTTTTAAACGTGAAGCATAGCTTGACACAAGTGTCTTGCAGCGATCTACGGGTATCTTCGCCCATTCTTCATGGGCAAAGGCCTCCAGTTCAGTCACATTCTTAGGCTTGCGCACTGCAACTGCTTTCTTTAAGTCCCACCAGAGGTTCTCAATCGGATTTAAGTCTGGTGACTGCGATGGCCACTCCAAAATGTTCCAGCCTTTCCTCTGCAACCATGCTCTAGTGGACTTGGAGGTATGCTTGGGATCATTGTCCTGTTGAAAGGTCCAACGTCTCCCAAGCCTCAGGTGTGTGACGGACTGCATCACGTTTCCATCCAATATCTCCTGGTACTGAAGAGAATTCATGGTACCTTGCACACGCTGAAGCTTCCCTGTACCTGCAGAAGCAAAACAGCCCCAAAGCATGATTGACCCTCCACCATGCTTCACAGTAGGCAAGGTGTTCTTTTCATCATAGGCCTTGTTCTTCCTCCTCCAAACATAGCGTTGATCCATGGGCCCAAACAGTTCTAATTTTGTTTCATCAGTCCACAGAACACTATCCCACAACTTTTGTGGTTTGTCCACATGGCTTTTGGCATACTGCAGTCGACTCTTCTTATTCTTTGGAGACAGCAAGGGGGTACGCCTGGGAGTTCTGGCACGGAGGCCTTCATTACGCAGTGTGCGTCTTATTGTCTGGGCTGAAACTTCTGTACCCACATCTGACAAATCTTTTCTCAGTTCCTCAGCAGTCACACGGGGACTTCTCTCCACTCTACGCTTCAGGTAGCGCACAGCAGTCGAAGTCAGCATCTTCTTTCTGCCACGACCAGGTAGCGTTTCAACAGTGCCCTTTGCCTTGAATTTGCGAATGATGCTTCCTAAGGTGTCTCTTGGTATGTTTAACATCTTTGCAATCTTCTTATAGCCATTGCCCTTCCTGTGAAGAGAAATCACCTCTTCTCTTGTCTTCCTGGACCATTCTCTTGCCTTCACCATGTTTGTAACCACACCAGTAAATGTCTAGAAGGAGCTGAGTATCACAGTCATTTTAAAGCTGCCTAATTGGTGCTTATTATGCTTGATTGCTGCTCGGTGACATCCACAGGTGTTTTCAATACCTGATGGAAAGCACCTGTATGAACCTCTGTTCTTCAGAGTGGTAGTCTTTAAGGGGTTGAATAATTGTGGCAATGAAGAAACCACATAAGAACCATTTACTACTGTATTACATAAACAATTGATGTCATTTTAGTTGCATTTGGGTAGTTACAACGTCCTTGTAGGATTTGATTCTGAATACAATTCCAAATGTACACTATAGTCCCTAAACCCCTTTACAGCATTGGGGGTTGAATAATTTTGGTCACAACTGTAAAGACTGTTAAGACATCCCCTATTAAGGGGATTCCGGGGCTGGGTGAGAAGGGGATGCCTTAACAGTCTTCATGTGATTGGGGAAGGTCTGCCCAATCACATGACCACTGTAATGTGAAGCACAGCAAACTGAATGCTAGCCTGTCTTCCAACTAGAGAGGAGGTACTGGCGCTGGATCAAAATCCATAAAATGATACAGCAAAACCATGCAGATGAGCTGGTTCAAAAACTGATGTTTGTTGAGATGAGAGCAATTTATTTTGCTTACAGGCAGTAGTGTTTTTGGAGCTTTGAACTGTACTTATCATTTGAAGTCAAATTTGTCATTCAGTTTGTCAGCCAAATATATTCCTTTGTATCTAAACAAAAGATTTATAACATCTTAAAGTTCAATTTCTCTAGAAAATAGCCACAGCTTGAGTAGAAGAGCCTGTCCTCTGCCAGCATGCTGTAGTGAAGGTCACTGTGTAGAAGCAATAAATAATATAAAGTGCAGCGCTAAACCTACAATTCCATATATAATAATGAATATATAAAGTGCTAAAAATATGTGCAAAATATATATTGGTGCAATATACAATCCAATAATAATAAACTCAAAATATTCAATATTATATAAATATATACTAGTATATATTTATATTATATTGAATATTTTGAGTTTATTATTATTGGATTGTATATTGCACCAATATATATTTTGCACATATTTTTAGCACTTTATATATTCATTATTATATATGGGATTGTAGGTTTAGCGCTGCACTTTATATTATTTATTGTTATTCACTCATTTTGGTAGGAGGTTTAGTGTCAGCAGCTTGTAAGATAGGGCCCCATTCCTAGCGCAGGAGGTTCATTCTTTCACTGTGTAGAAGCAGTTGTTCTTTTGCAGAGGTCTGGCAAACCGACTGCTGTGTTAGATTTATAGAGCTCCAATTAGCCCTCGCTCTAAATCAGCTGGGGGTGTCCCATACCTCCCCAGAGAGATCACTGCTTCCATGCAAGATGCAAGAGATCTTCTCTACAGCATGCTGGCAGGAGACAGACTTTTCTACTCCGTAGAACCTGCATACCTTTTATGTTGATGCACCTGGAATTTATTTAGCTGATTTAAACGTAAAGTTTAATTGGGCTTGAAATAGGAAAAATATAGTTTGCCTTTAAAAACAACATAGAAATAATGTAATATGATGCAGGTTACATTTGGGAAATATATAGCTTTAAGGTTCGATACCTGGAGAGTGAAGGGTTTCTGTGCGCACATGTTAGAGATCCCCAGGCAACAAGACTATCTTTTAATATCTTTGTTTATTTGATGGTCATAATATGACATGCCACAGCAAAAGGTTGTCATTAGTTTTTATTAAAGATTAGTGGCAAAGAACATATTTTCTAGCTATAAATCAGCATTATCTACCGTGGTGACTCATTAGTCAGAGGATTTTGAAAATACATCATGGCTTCTACTACCCCTCAGGATAATAAATATATTGGAAAAATGCAATTACTGAGTTTGAAGGACACTAATTGTTATTATATGGCTATAATTACATGGACAAGGTCAAGGTTTAATTATTAGGTGCCCTATAAGTCACTGTTTTCTCACCTACGACCTCACATATTTATGACCACACAGTTTGTATGCATTAAATACTGTAACATAAATATTTATTCCTTTTTTTTTAAATGAAATAATAATTTGGCATTATTTTTTTGTTGATGGTTTAGCTAAGAAAGGGTTAAAAAAAAAGACAAAACAAGAATTTTGACGCTCTTAAAATTGTTGAAGTTGTCTTGAGCACTTGAGTTTTAGTGCAAAAATTTGACCACACATGTTTTCAGAATCAACAACTAATGCAGGCCATAGATGGGTTGTTAATCGTCTGATTTTCATACCGTTAGTGGATTAGTTCATTGCCTGTTTTTCATGTATTTTGCACTTTCAGATTATCAGTTATGTTGGAAATTTGCGGCCGATTTGGACGATCGGCCGATTTTCCCGGCAATGATGGGCAAAGCGGACGATCGTTTTAACAATAAAAAATCTGCGCATGAGCTGTGACCTGAAAGGGACAGAAGTTATGGGGTGAACTTTATGATTTAGTCGGACGATTTTTATTATTCATTGGTGGTAACGTCGGCCGAACGAACAACCGATTTTTTCGTTTATCGTTTGAAAAATCGGCCGATGTTCAACCCGTTTATGGCCTGAATTAGGGCTCATGTACACGGGGCGTTTGGAAAACTCTTCTGAACGATGGAAACTGACTGCTGGAAAACATAGGTTAAAAAACGTTAGTTTAGCTGCGTTTGCATACCGCGTTTATGTGTGTTTGCTTTTAGAAGCGTTTTTAAACGATAACCTCAGGAGACCTCCCAAATGCCCAGAATGCACTCAAAAACAGTAAAAAATTAACTATTTCAGACATTTTGAGAAAAATTGAAAGAGCGAAGCAGAGAGAGCAGTATGTGTGGAGATGACCTGTCTTTTCTGGTTGTAGTCACTATGGATCCCATCATAATGCGGCACGTTTTACCATTTTTTCCTTCACACGAAACCTGGAACTGACTGCACTGGTGTATCAGGTCCATTTGAGTACATGGAAAACGCTTTGCATGCATTTCTGATGATGAAAAAAGGCTCTGGACAGCATCTGGACATGGAACATTAAAAAACGCTTCTAAACGCAAACGCTTATAAACACGTTTACACGTGTTTGCAAGCGTTTGGCATTTGAAACAACGGTAAAATCTACTCCTGATTGCAAGTTTGGTGCGTTCAAAAAAACGAATGTAAACTCAACTGCCTGTAAACGACTGTAAATGACTATGTGTACATGGACACATAGGAAAACATTAGGGAGAGTTCAGGGGCTGCTAAAAAAAACACAAAAAATCTCCTAAACGTGAGTTTATCAGCCGCAGTGTACATGAGCCCTTATACTTTAAAGCTGAACTCAAGGCTATCAGCTAAATGCACCTTTGTAATGTACTGTATATAGATGGATTATCCCGTCTGATGAAGGTTTGGTTATTCTATCCAGTCATTGTGTGATACATAAACCTCTGTCAGTCAACGCATTCAAAAAATTTACACCACTTTCTTTGTGATACCCAAGCTTGCCTAACACTGATGGAAATTCAGCTTGTCCCTGCTGGACTGGATGAATTTCAATCACTGTGTGGCCTCCTTCTCTGAATATAAGTCTGTTATTTAATTGACTTCTGTAAAAGGGACATGTTGGAAAATGTTTGGATGAACAGCTCAAACTCAAAACCAGTTCCCACTGCAAGAGGCTGTAGGTCTGAACAGGATGTGGGTAGCTGTATTATAACCAGCATGTATCATCGAGCTTTGGGTCCTGCAATAATTGAGATCTGAATGGGGGAGTATCTCCACTCAAGGCCATGCATTATGTAGTCCTGGGAGTAGGCGTACGGCAGTGACCTACCTCTTGGTCATTATGGACACCATTTATGGCCAGTGGTTTTCTTATTGATGGCCCAGGAATTTATATTCACCAAAACACCCTTGGTTTTTCGAGGGCTTCCCACAGAAGCCAGTCCAGGAAGCATAAACTAAATACATTTGAGGGAAAAAATTTGTGACATAACACAAGAAATCCAATACAGAATAACATAAGAAATACAATACAGAATATACTCTGGAATGTTTAATTTACAGGGGAGGTAACAGAAGTGGTTGGATCTCCCTCTGAATTGGTCACATCGGAAATAACAGCCAGAAGTTTCCGGGTTAGCTGGAGTCACGCACCAGGAAATGTAGAAAAATACAGAGTGGTTTATTACCCCACCAAAGGAGGACAACCAGAAGAGGTAAGAGGCATGTCATAACTACAGGATCATGGTACACAACATATTAGGACAGCCTCAAGCAATTCTAAACACAATGTAACCGAGGCAACTGAAATATCCAGAATCACATAGAGCTGAATTACTGCTCCTGCCACAGAGATTGAGCCGTATGCTTAAGTACTTGATGGATGCTTGTGATGTGCCTCTTTGAATAAATCTCCTGATCTTCTGCATGTGACTTCATGGTCCTGTCTTCCTTGTCTGCTATCAATATCCAGAGTGTTATTTTTTTAAAGTGAATTTGTGCCCAGACAATTTACATTAAAAAGACATACACTGAAAAAATCATACAACATTTTATTTATTTATTTTTTAATTTAATTGATTTCGTGTTTTAATTTAATTTTTAAATAACTTAAAGTCTGTAGTCTGATTTGGCTCTGTTTCCTCTCACTATGTCCCTAAAGTTGCTCCGTATTTAATGTGAATATTTTGTCATATACAGTATACATAGGGTTTGATTTACTAAAGGCAAATAGACTGTGCACTTTGCAAAGTGCAGTTGCACTCTGCAAGAGCAGTTGCTCCAGAGCCTAATAAATTAGCTCTGCTGACTTCTATCCTCCAATCAAATGCAAGCAAAAGTGTTTTTTTTAATTTTCCTTGCACATGATTAGGTATTCCTTGCAAAGTGAATCTTAATCTCCTTTACAAAGCTCTGGAGCAATTGCACTTGCAGAGTGCAACTGCACCTTGTATGGTGCACAGTCTATTTGCCTTTAGTAAATCAACCCCAAAGTTTCATGGTTCAAAGTCATCTGCATTAGAATTATTGATGAATTTGGGAAAGACTGATCGAGAGCTGTACAAGCATGTGACCATGCAAAATAAATTTGCACTGTCCATTGTTGTCTACAGAAATTACAATAATAATGTATCCAATAGGTAAAAGTGAGGCGTCTTTGCAAGACTGCAGAATTACTCTCCATTAAAATGAGGTTTGGGAGCATCTTGGAGTACATCGACCGTTCTTTCAGATTGGAAGGTGCTGGTTAAAATGGTTTAAACACCCTATAATTTTGTAATTCTGGAGGCTGCCATTGTAGTTATACTATGAACATCCAAGGTAGATGAGGCACCAAGGCAGATCCAAAAGTGCTGGTGGCATTAAATCTTCCTGATGGTCTTAAAAGAACCTATGCATCCTCCGCCAACAGCTAGAATATGTGGTGGGACAATGGGAGGTGTGGGCTAACTTGTTCAGTTTGCTTTCTATGTGGTTTGAACATGGTAACATAATAGTGTTTTCATTAAATTTTTTTTATGGTTGAGCTCTGAAACTTGTCTTCTGTTGTAGGTGATAGTGGATGGCAGTGTGTCCACTACGGTGCTGAAGAACTTAATGTCTCTAACAGAATACCAGATAGCGGTGTTTGCTGTTTACTACAGGTCTACAACAGATGGACTGCGAGGCTCTGAAACAACTTGTAAGTCATGGAAAATGTTTTAAATGAATGATCTTTCCACTATACGTAAACTATCTACTTCAGCCAGGTTTAGCCGGAATCAAGCCCCCTGAATAAAAATCTATTTCCTGCATGGGTACAGCCCATTTAAGCACAGGCAGCATATTGGATCAGTACTTAAAGTACATGTATAGCCTAAACAGTTTTCAATGTTAGATAGACATTGTATTTCTAAATAGAGTAGGGTATTGAAAGCTCTATGAAGAAATTGTGCATTGGGTACTTTTTAAGTAGTAATAGCATTTGAGAAGAAGGTGTGACTTTTTTTTTTTCTGTTGACATTAAATTGTAAGATAAATATTAAGATTTCCATAATGATGGTGCTTCAGTCCTCTATACGTTAAAAAACAATACTTGCTTTTTGTCATTTCTCAGTGGCATTACCAATGGCCACCGATCTTGAACTGTATGATGTCACCCACCGAAGCATGAGAGCAAAATGGGGTGGAGTTGCAGGAGCTACTGGTTACATGATCCTATATGCACCTCTCACTGAGGGATTAGCTGCAGATGAGAAAGAGGTAAGTTACAATCTACAGTAAATAAATTGACCGTAAACTGGCTAATTTTCTTGTGTGACAAAATTTGAAGGATGCTGTCAACATTCTAGATACCAAACCAATTGCTGTCTACCAACAGGTATGAAAAGTAAGGGTCACAATGATTTTCTAGGTTGTTGGCAAATGATCACATGCGTGTTATTGTTACCATAAAATGTTGTAATTGATAATGTGTGGGCTGTTATACATCTGTGCTCACATAGTAACATATTATTGCCTTCACTGCATGCATTTTTACATGAACATGCATGTCTTTTCAGCTCTTCTTGCTGGTATTTAGACTTAGGCATTCTATAAATGAAAATCTGTAAGTTTCTATGGTACATTTAGAGTAAAACCTGTTACTGATGAGTCTAGGAGGATCAACAAATTGCAGGCAGAATGAGACTTTTAAGAATCAGTCCAACCTGAGCTGATATTCCAGCTTTTAGTAGATGCTAGACAGTTAGACCACTTAGCATTTTCTTACACTGTATCCCTCAGTTTGTGAGATTTCTGTGCTAAGTTCCCAGGTCTGCATACCTGTTGTGACTAATATGAGGGGCTCACACTCTCCCTTTATATCTTTATTTCATTTTATACAATGTTGTATTATGAGAAATGCATAAAGCAGAGCTGGAACACAAAGCTGGAGTGAAAACTCCCAAATCCACCAGGTGGTTTGGATCAGAGGTGGGAATTATTGAGTAGAAATCTCACTGTTGGAGAATCTAAGGCATAAAATAGGCCATGGGCTTAATCAACCCACCAGGCCTCACCTGTAACTAAAATATTACTTCTGAGCAGACTGGCTCTTTAATTATTTGTTCATCTCTGTATGCTAAATTCAGTTTTATTATATGAAGTCTAAATTCTCCTTTATATGATTTTACATGCACCTGACATCTACACGAAATGATGCAGGGTAGCATTTTGTGGACTTGGACCATATTTCAAAACTTTGCAACTTCACCAGTAACTAGAAAACAAATGGTCTCTTACTATAAACCAAAGGTGGTCTAAATTGTTAATACTTGTATCTGTACCTTGGGCAATAAAGCCTTTGAAAACCTCTGTGTCAAATACAAGTTGAATTTCTGTTGAATCTATAACCTGGATTCATTTTAAAATGTTCCCTGTTGCTAATTATTGTTTGAGGTGCATCAATATTTGCTTGATATGTCTTAGTACAGTGGTGGAACAAAACAGATCTCTCCACTTTGTGTAGTGAAATATATTTAACACTGGCAGCTATTGAATTGAATGCATTGCATACTTATTTTCAGACGAAGGTTCCTGCATCCATTACTGATGTTGAGTTGGATGGACTGACTCCCAGTACAGAATATACAGTGACAGTCTATGCAATGTTTGGAGAAGAAGCCAGTGATCCACTCACAGGACAAGAAACTACATGTATGTAAAAGGCAAATGGCTTTAACTTACTAGAAGGGGCTTCAAGTGTACAAAGCTTTTTCCCTCTATTGTTGTACATAACTATCTATGTAAACCAACAGGGGTGTATTTTTAATGGGCCAAGTATCAGAATCACTCAAGATTCACCCTACATCCACCAAAAAAGTATAGCACATTCACTATTGTTATTCATCCACTTCGAAAATTTCTCTCTTGAGCAAACAATTTTGCAGGTTTAATTGGTTGAGCAGCCAAAAGAAACTGATAAACCAGGGATTGAAGCAAGCTTCAAGCTTTCTGCAGGACTGTTTGCTCAAGAGAAATACTTTTTACTGTCTTACAACATTTTCAAGAACTGATGAAGGAAGACCTCCTGAAATGCATTGGCTAATTTACAAACACTACCAAAAAATTAAATTAGGACTTCTAAATCTATGTGGTGCTCTCTTTCTTACATATCCAATACTTTTTCCCAGGAGCCTCAAGTGGGTCTGGTATACCAGAGACAGCCTACCCACTCCTGTAAAAGCATAAAATATGCTTGACCAGAAAACTAAAACAATAGCAGGAAACCCAATGCTAAAAAAATCCTCCTCTCTAGGCATAAGACATGATAAAGATCTAAATCATCCTCATTCGATACAAAAACAAAAAGTTTTGTCAGAAGTTGGACTTTGAAGTATATGTATAGCCCCAAATTGTTTTTGTTGTTTTTTGGAAAGTCTCCTAAAGTGAGAAGAATTCCTTCTTAGATGGCTCCCATTGCTGCTTACCTCTTGTTTTGGGGGCAATTTTAAAGTTTTTGATTGCTTGCTCCACACGTTTTCTCTTGCCAACATTGGTCACCAGCACAGTAGTGTAGTGACTGTCAACAATGGTGACAAGCATAGCAGAGGGTCAAACCCTTTCCCACTCTATCCAAATCTAAGAAAAATATACAGAGCAATTACTTGAACCTACCTATATTAATGGGATGACAACTGCCTAAACTGATAGTTCTTTTCAGACTGTGACAATCTCATATCTACTGAAGGCCCTGGACTCTGCCACCTAGTTACTGTCTTTGGAAATAGTAAATTGGGCAGGTGACAAAATGAGTTCTAATCAATATTGTGTTCCCACAATAAGCAGCTCTGGTACTGTCGACCAGCTTCACTCTTCTATTGCTTTCTTCCCTCTCATTGACATAAACATGAAAGTTCAGGAGTCAAATCTTCTTGTTTAACCTGCCAGACAATGATGGGTGTACAGTTGGTCAGATTGTTCATGCATTTTCAACCACCCATTCATCAGTCATCATGTTCCAGTCACTGCCTGCTCTTTGTCCACAGTGCCGTTAACTCCTCCCAGAGACCTCAGATTTTCAAATATTGATCACAGCTCGGCTACTGTCTCCTGGGACCACTCGCACAAGAATGTTAATGGTTACCGGATTATGTATGTGAAAACGGGAGGTTTGGACATCAATGACGTGAGTGACTCAAAAATAGTATTCCTCTTTCAACTGTTTCAGTCCTTTCTATTGTAATTATTTATTTTTCCCTCTGCATAACACCGAAGCTACCTATAGGCTCATCTTGAATGTTGAAAACATACAAAAAGAAAGCGCCAATCAACAATACCAATCCTCTACAGCAGCAAACCTCTAACCCAAAACATTGGTGAAACATAAAAAAATCAATAATCAGAATGCGCTAAATATATAAAAAATAATATCACAAATAATATGTGTATAAAAGTCCCAACATATTAAATAGAATAGATAAAAAATCTCCAGTGAAAACAATCCATAAATTTAGTGTATAAAAGTGTGTAGAAAAAAATGTCTGACACCCCAAACAAAAATTCTTCTTTAAACATATAAATCCACCGTGCTTAATCCACCACCAAATGAATGGAATAAACTCACCAGAGCTTAATGCTGATTAGATTATAAATCAGCACAAGCGTGTTTGCTCTGGGAGCGATGAGAGTAAGTAGATCATGAAGCAGCACTCTATAGTGTAGACACTTCCAGATATCAGGAGCGCTGCTTCATGATCTACTTACTCTCATCGCTCCCAGAGCAAACACGCTTGTGCTGATTTATAATCTAATCAGCATTGAGCTCTGGTGAGTTTATTCCATTCATTTGGTGGTGGATTAAGCACGGTGGATTTATATGTTTAAAGAAGAATTTTTGTTTGGGGTGTCAGACATTTTTTTCTACACACTTTTATACACTAAATTTATGGATTGTTTTCACTGGAGATTTTTTATCTATTGTATTTAATATGTTGGGACTTTTATACACATATTATTTGTGATATTATTTTTGATATATTTAGCGCATTCCGATTATTGATTTTTTCATCTTGAATGTTATTGGCCTTAATCTAGGGTCATTTTTGTTTTAACAGCAGTAACACTCTTTCTTAAAATATTCTCTCTACTCCTTATTTTCAAGACATTACTATTATTTATTTATTTACACAAACAACCTAAAGAAAAGAATAAGGAAAACCCTTTCAACAAGCACCATTGGTCATGAAACATCCGATAAAGGAGCTTTAGCGAGTCCACAATTTTCTCTACTTTCCTATAACATTAAACATATGGTCCCAAATTGACCACTTAGCATTAAAAGCCTTAAGGCCTTGGTTACTAAACACAAGGAACATCTCATAGGTAAAATGGAAATGAACTCTATGGATCTATTAGGAGTTAATATATTAGGAGTTCATTGATTTCTAGTTATAAGTCATAGTTAGACAAGCCAACATCAGAATATGGGAAACTACAGTTCTAGATTGAACCGGGCAAGTGTCCATAGACAAAGTGAGTAGAGCGAAGTGTAAGGATGGGGTAGAAAGAATAGCAGCTACTTTGGATACAAGAGAAAACACTGTATTCCAAAAGCTACATACACTTATACACTCACATACAATGTATGTTACCCAATCTCCCACATTGTCGCCTCCTTGTCGCCAACATACAGTATGCCCTTTCAAAACTGGTCTGAGCTTGGGAGAAAATGATATTTCAATTATGGATGAAATCTGCCAGGCTGGGGTTCACCCATTGGCTTCCCATATCTCCTGATGACCAAGACATTTATTTATTTCAGGTACTTGTATAGAGTCGTCAATTTGTGCAGCGCTTTACATAGATATTGTACATTCACATCATTCCCTAACCCTCAAGGGGCGTACAAGCTAAGATAAAAGTATGTCAGAGAAATGTGGGGTTTGCTACTGATGAAAAAATCTGTTGCCTAGATATTATTAAGCCGACTTACTGGTTTTAGTACTTTCAGTATGAAATATCCAGCTTCACAGCAAGTGTGCCTGCACTAGATGCTAAAATGTACATTCTTTTGCCTGCAGCTGTAATCAGATTACAAGTACAGATAGTAGATGGGGGTATAGTGAGCTCAAAGTTCAGACAGAGATCAGAATGTTTCAGAAGGCCAACTTGAGACCTCATGTAGGAATAATTGCAATGTTGTACATACAGTCGGTGAATAGAGTAGCATTTTAATACACACTCTCAGCTAACTTTCAATCCCAGAAGCAACCATATAGATCAAGGCAACCTACCACCAACAATATATCTGTCAACACAATCAGAATTGGTGGTCGCCTTGTTCCATTGGATGCTTTTTGCAGTCAAAAATTAGTTGAAAGTTGTTGGTTGAATGTGGTTGAAAATGGCTGGTATATGGTTACTAAACACATTCCAATATGACTGTACAGTCTCCTTTAGATCTACCGATAACTAGGTAGTAGTAGGGCCTGTCTGATAGATAAAGGTTGATTGGACAGTTTCGGTAGGTCCTTAAATTACAAAGTTTTGGTAAATAAAAAGTTGGTTGTACAAAGATTGAAGGAAAAGCTTGTGTATGAAAAGTTTTTGTGAAGAGAAAAATAATCTCACTACCCATAGCAACTAGTCTGCTTCCAACTGCCATTTTTACCACGCAAGGTTAAAAATGAATGGCCAATTCTTAATGGCTGCTTTGGTCGACAAAACAATTTCCAAATTAGAAAAAAAGTCCAGTCCAATTTGACTGTTTACTAAAACAGTTACTTTCAATGCATGCCTTGAATGATCGCTGGCACAGTTGCCTGTGCTCTCAACTGAATGGCTGATGTCATAACTGATCACATGTGCAGCACCCCAGCAGTTGCAGATCAAACATAGGCAGGGCAAAAGGTTAGTTTCCTTAGTTGTAAAGGGTAGGAGGTTATAGTTTCACTTTAACTGTTCCCCGAAACAGTTACATTCAAGGCATGGCTTTAATTAAATGTTCTTGCATGGCAAGACCACTTACTGTTATCTCACATATATATTCTTATTATTATAGCCAAAGTTACACCCTAACTCCTCCCACAGTTTTTACACTACATAGACAGTAATATACCGAAACGTGCGGATTGTTCCCAATTGGTGTGCTATTACTTTGTGGAACGTTTCGTCGAATGGTTCACGAAATATCAGCATTTTTGTGGTGAAATTGGTCCCATAGGAATGAATGGCGGAATGTTCAAAACTAGAGTGGGAGCTGACAAAAGCTAGAGTGTGAGCTGAAAAATCAGGACATGATTTCTAAACTGCCATCACTCCCTCATTTTCAAGCCCACCTACACATATCTTATATCAAAACGTTCAGCTATCCCTGCTGCCACGGCTAAGCCATAGTCCTGATAGTTTTCACAATATGACCATTTGTTTGCAACTCACGCCACCCATTGACATTCATTGAAACTCCACTCTAGCCACCTCAAATTTGAAGGGCAATTTCTAAACTGCGACTGTGTCTTCATTTTTAATATTTCAGAGACATACTATGCATCAAAATGTAGGTCTGGGTCTGGGTCAATGGGAGGCCATACAGCACCCTATCACAATATAAAGCTCTTCAGTATAGGAGTTATAATTTTTAAACTACAACCGTTTCAAGATGGCAATCGCCAGTGAAGTGAGCAAGTTGAAGCAGTTTGTTTTTAACCGCTCTTCTCTGCCCTTGCTGTAGAGTGAGTTGCCATAGGAACCCAGGTGTGTGAGCAGGCAGCAGAGTGACAAAAGCTAGAGTGTGAGTTGTAGACTACTGGTGGAGGCAAGAACACTTCACACAATTTCCCCAGAAATTGTAGCTTTTCTAGTTTCAACTGTTACAGTTACTAATGTGCTTACATTAGCCCTCAATCAAACCATCAAGCCATTAAATGGCTGGTGTCATAGTTGATCACATGTGCAGCACGATGGCAACTACAGATCAAACAGAGATTTAGATGGCATCTTCCTTGGTTGTAAAGAATAGCAGGGTTCAGTTCTTCTTTAAGCAGTTATACAATTAAACTATGGATTGCCCATGAGAAAAGATTTTGAGTGTATCTAAACCTAAAAATCAAAAATTTAATATATTGCAGCTTACCAGTCCTTACATGTGGTGGTTGGATTATTTTTTCTCCTTATTTTTGCCTGGTGATTCTTTCAGTAACACAGAACATAAGGAAATGTACATATAGTGTAGAGATGTATTGGATATCTGTTTTTGCTTTGAATTTAATCAATGACTATTATAACTAGAGATGAGCGAATTATTCAAAAATTTGATTCGGCTGATTCGCCGAATTCGCGGAATAAATTCGATTCGAGGCGAATATATTCGCTGCGAATTTAACGTGTAAAAAGGGTGTTTCTAGGCTTCAGAGAGCCTTTATATTAGTGCAGAACACTGTACCTTTAATTTAAATGCCCTTGGAGTCTGCTGGGGAAGAGAAATAATACTGTCAGTCAGTATGACATAAAGATGAGTGCCGTCGATCTTAGAATCACCGCACACTTCACTCATTTGGGCAGTCACGGGGCCAAAACCAGAGTGTGGAGCCACAGTGTGGCGGTGGAGGCAGCAGCAATGGGAGGCCATACAGCACCCTATGACAAAATGGAACCCACCAGCAGTGTGAGGAGACCTGAAAGTGGCACATGGCAGAGTGTGGCGATGGAGACAGCAGCAATGGGAGGCCGTACAGGGACCCATGACACACTCTGGACCTGGCAGCAGCATGAGGAGGCGGTACAGGGGCCCATGACAGATTACGGGCCTGGCAGCAGCAATGGGAGGCCATACAGCACCCTATGACAAAATGGAACCCACCAGCAGTGTGAGGAAACCTGAAAGTGGCACATGGCAGAGTGTGGCGATGGAGACAGCAGCAATGGGAGGCCGTACAGGGACCCATGACACACTCTGGACCTGGCAGCAGCATGAGGAGGCGGTACAGGGGCCCATGACAGATTACGGGCCTGGCAGCAGCATGAGGAGTCGGTACGGGGGCCCATGGCAGATTACGGGCCTGGCAGCAGCAATGGGAGGCCATACAGCACCCTATGACAAAATGGAACCCACCAGCAGTGTGAGGAGACCTGAAAGTGGCACATGGCAGAGTGTGGCGATGGAAAGCAGCAGCAATGGGAGGCCGTACAGGGACCCATGACACACTCTGGACCTGGCAGCAGCAATTCTGTGTCCCTGAGTAACATTTCTGTGTCCCTGAGTAACAATTCTGTGTCCCTGAGTAACGATTCTGTGTCCCTCAGTAACGATTCTGTGTCCCTGAGTAACGATTCTGTGTCCCTCAGTAACGATTCTGTGTCCCTGAGTAACAATTCTGTGTCCCTGAGTAACGATTCTGTGTCCCTGAGTAACAATTCTGTGTCCCTCAGTAACGATTCTGTGTCCCTGAGTAACGATTCTGTGTCCCTGAGTAACGATTCTGTGTCCCTCAGTAACGATTCTGTGTCCCTGAGTAACGATTCTGTGTCCCTGAGTAACGATTCTGTGTCCCCGAGTAACGATTCTGTGTCCCTGAGTAACGATTCTGTGTCCCTGAGTAACAATTCTGTGTCCCCGAGTAACGATTCTGTGTCCCTGAGTAACAATTCTGTGTCCCTGAGTAACAATTCTGTGTCCCTGAGTAACGATTCTGTGTCATTCTGTGTCCCTGAGTAACGATTCTGTGTCCCTGAGTAACGATTCTGTGTCCCTGAGTAACAATTCTGTGTCCCTGAGTAACAATTTTGTGTCTGTCCCTGAGTAACGATTCTGTGTCCCTGAGTAACAATTCTGTGTCCCCGAGTAACAATTCTGTGTCCCTGAGTAACGATTCTGTGTCCCTGAGTAATGATTCTGTGTCCCTGAGTAACGATTCTGTGGCCCTAAAGTCTCTGTGGCCCTAACTCTGTCCCTAATACAGACAGGTCTGTCTCTCTTGAATGACCGGAGGCTAATGGAGAATTCTAAGATGGCCGCAATTTATAGCTCCACCATTACACAGTGCTGGCTGGCTGGCTGCTGATTGGCTAATGCGATCACATGTCATGAATGAATGCATTATGGGTCAGCGCGCCTTGTCTGCGCGCCTTCCCAGAGATCCCCGCTCTGTCGCCACACATGTCGCCGCCATTTTTGGGAAAATTCGATTCGTGCATCCGAAGTTTGCTAATTTTCGGATTCGGCGCGAATCGAATTTTTCCTGATCTTCGAAACGAATTCCACTTCGCCATGTTCGATTCGCTCATCTCTAATTATAACTACCAGAAAAGGTTCCACTAACAGTTCTGTGTTTCTTTAAATAATACTTTAATAATACTAAATAATTCTTAGATGGGTACATTCTGTATGTTTTGTCTGCATAACAAATTCACCTCTTTAGTATTAACCCCCCTGACTATGCTATCTTCCTCTTTCCCTCAATTCTCTATGTTACTAGCACCTCTATGAACCCATTAACCTTACTGGCACCATCTTGTCCTGCACATGGCGTTGAGTGGTTATCTAAACAAGGTATTGGCTGAGCTCTCCACATTCATTTCATCGTAATCCTAGATCATAATGCAATATAACATTGGTAATGTCTTCACCTTACAGGTGGAAGTTGGCCGAACTTCAACCCAGAACTTAAAGAGACTGGCATCGCTCACAGAGTACACAGTAGCGATTTTCTCTGTTTTTGATGAAGGACAATCTGAGCCCCTCACAGGCACTTTTACAACAAGTAAGTCAGAGTGATTAGATAGATGTAGGTAGCTTAAACCTCCTTTACTCCAGGGATAATGGACATTTTTAACTTCATATATTCAATATATCCTCTAGCTGCCATAAGCATTAGAGGCCAGTCAAACATGTGACCATATTCCATCAGCCCTAAGGAATTTATGGTGACCCCAGGCCCCAAAGACTCAAGGTGTTTAGGAGATGGTTAGCCTATGAAGAGAGGTGGAACAGGTGTATTGAAAACACTTCCAACACCAGATTACTTTGATCTATCAACAGTAACAACAACACTCCACCCAGAGAGGACATAGGTGGTGTGTTTTTATCTGTCACTGCTGACAGTATGTACATTTTTTGTACACAAGGGTTCAGCAGTGTATGGCATGACTACTTTTGCATGCAGACAGTGTGATGAATTGAATGATCCTGGAGGCTGCCACCAAACACGGCTGGTGGGAGAGAAGCACAGGAACTTAGAGCAGATTCATGCATATGTTCAAGTAGCAGGGTTTTCCAACATCTTCAATTAGTTTTCCCCCAAGAAGCCCCAAGTGGTGGTCCCTGTCGCTGCCCTATAAACATTACGCTGTCTCTTGGTCTAGTCATTTTACACTGTTATCCATTGTCAGTAGGAAATTGTTCAGACATACAACTGAATAGGAGAAAAAGCCCATTAGCGGACACCTGTTGAGCAATTACAGCTCCATTTATAAAGCATTGGCCATACTGCTGCTTTAAGGAAAAAGAAACATCATTCATGTATGAAGAGTGTTTTACAAATGTACACTTGGGATTCCAATGCAAGTGGAGTGCCATTCAAAGGAATGGAAAAAAAGACGATGGGAGGAGGAGAGCCCAGTCTCATCCTTCATTTCTTCTCCAGTGTGCATAGACCGCATTGGCAGGTTCCAGTCTGCTGTAAGACCATCAACAATAACTGAATCTGTCATCCCTTCAGCTGTATGTCATTAGATCTCCGCTATGGGGGAAAAGTAATTGCTTGACTGATATGGGGAGGGAACTAAATACAGTTAAATAGCAAGTAAATAGAAAATAAAATGAATATTGCTTATATGCTTTGCCATTTTTATTAGCTCTTGTATGTACATGCTTTGAGTTTTGTAAGAGTAGTGTGTACAGCAAGCTTCAAGCAACTTCTTTTTTAAATCCTTCAACTGCATTTTGGAGATGTTTAAAGTGTATGTAAAGCCAAAACATTTTTAGTTTTGGATAGAGTAGGTAAGGGTTAAAAGCTCTGTCCATTTTTTTGCTGTCTGTTTACCATTGGAGAAATTTCCCTTCACTTCCCATCTCTGAGATACAACAATCTCCCAACATGTGGGAAAAGTCCCTATTTAGGTGTCCTTGGAACAGGTGTCCCCATAGGAGATTTCGCCTGACCAGCTGTTCAATGGACAGCTCTGAAATTTTGGATTTTCCCTATCTTTCTTTGTGACAATGGTCACCCATACAAATAGAGAGGTGAATCTTGCCAATGAGGACACAGACACAAATAAAAACTTGTCCAAAAAGAAGTCCAAAATAGTGTCCACAAATATCCCAAATTTATTCACTCTTTTCATCCACTGAAAGGATTGGCTGCTATTTCATCCAAAACGCACCTCGAAATAAAAAATATGAAAATATCTAGTGCATTACCTCAATAATAATAATAATAACAATAATCACCCCGTGCAACCAAAATACACTTCAAAAAAGCTTTTTGTGCAAAAAAAAAAAAAAAAATTATTTTCTTATAGTGCGTATAATCACACACATCAAACTGTGAGCACTCTGTGGTCACTGCAAATCAGTGTCTACCATCAACCAACACACAGTAGTACTAAGTACTATTACCCTCTATGAGTATTGAAAATGCTCAGACAATACTATGGAAAAGTATTCCTCCACCTTATCTTCCAAGATATTTTTTCCAAGGTCCTCAGAGAGATAAGAAGGGTCTTAGGACTAATATTCCAAGCATAGGGATAACTTTTTATTCATCACTTACATTTAGATTTAAAATGATCAGCTCCAGACATGGTTTCAAACTTTTTCAAACCAAACACCATAGAAAACCATGTGTTGAAAACCAACAAAATGGCCGCGGCGACACTTCCGGTCTACGTACGTGCGTCTTGACGTCACTCTCTAACGCGTTTCGTCACTTCCGGACTTCGCCCTTCAGACGAAGTCCGGAAGTGACGAAACGCGTTAGGGAGTGACGTCAAGACGCACGTACGTAGACCGGAAGTGTCGCCGTGGCCATTTTGTTGGTTTTCAACACATGGTTTTCTATGGTGTTTGGTTTGAAAAAGTTTGAAACCATGTCTGGAGCTGATCATTTTAAATCTAAATGTAAGTGATGAATAAAAAGTTATCCCTATGCTTGGAATATTAGTCCTAAGACCCTTCTTATCTCTCTGAGGACCTTGGAAAAAATATCTTGGAAGATAAGGTGGAGGAATACTTTTCCATAGTATTGTCTGAGCATTTTCAATACTCATAGAGGGTAATAGTACTTAGTACTACTGTGTGTTGGTTGATGGTAGACACTGATTTGCAGTGACCACAGAGTGCTCACAGTTTGATGTGTGTGATTATACACACTATAAGAAAATAATTTTTTTTTTTTTTTTTGCACAAAAAGCTTTTTTGAAGTGTATTTTGGTTGCACGGGGTGATTATTGTTATTATTATTATTATTGAGGTAATGCACTAGATATTTTCATATTTTTTATTTCGAGGTGCGTTTTGGATGAAATAGCAGCCAATCCTTTCAGTGGATGAAAAGAGTGAATAAATTTGGGATATTTGTGGACACTATTTTGGACTTCTTTTTGGAAATTTTTTTGGATTAGTGGGACTTTGTTGCACATTATATGTTTAAAATTTATTTATTTATTTATTTTTGTAATTCACAAGAAGGTTGTATATATATTATTGCACTTTCTAGGGAGAAAGTATTGACTTTTTGAGGTTTATAAGGGTATACATTGATTGAACAAATAAAAACTTGATGGAGGGTCTATCCCTTCTCCCCTCTATCCAAAACTAAAGAAAAAGGTTTTGCCTGGAGATACATTTTAACAAAGACCATACCAGTGTGTTGACTTTTAGCAAATTTCAGAAACTTGCTAAATGCCTAACGAAAATTTTTAGTGACTTGTTGACATTGCCATTATGATCTCTGTTACCATCCCCAAACCTAAGCTACGGATAGGACTCTCTCACCTATTGTATCTTGTTATTGCATGCTATTATTGCACAACTGTATGCACTTGGAACATTAGGCACAATATTAATTGTACTACTTACAACTGTGATATCAATCACCTTGTACTGTGGCCTTGGAAGATGAAGGTACCATTGCTAATTTATTGTTGTGTTTTGACAGAGCCAGTGCCATCTCCTCGTGATCTGAAAGTCAGGGATATCACCTCCCACAGTTTTATGGCTTATTGGACACATTTTGCACCAGATATAACTATGTACAGACTCAGATGGACACCCCGGAGAGGTGGCACCACCAAAGAGGTTAACTATTGATTTGTTGTTTTCAGTGTATTTAAAGACAAGGTTAAACTTTACAACTATGTAAGACAAATAGGACCACATGTGTAGACTGATTCTACTATGTTTGTTTTGTCTAGGCTATAATTAAAGGGGACATCAGCTCCTATCTTATTGACGGCTTGACATATAGCACAGAGTATGAAGTCTCCTTGTCTGCCATCTTTGCTGATGAATCTGAAAGTGATTCTCTGTCGGCCTTGGCTACGACACGTAAGAAGTTTATCTATCTATCTATCTATCTATCTATCTATATATCTATCTATCTATCTATCTATCTATCTCTGGCCGTCTATTTCATTACATTAGTTTTTGTCACCAAGAACCCAGTAAGGGATAAAAAGTACCATTTACATTACAGCTAACACTCATTTATCCATTAGTTCTCTGGTGCCCAACCTGTACCCCAGGGCCACATGCAGCCCCACAGAGGGTAATCTGTGTTTTGGTGTTTCTTTGAAGCCAGTGAAGGAACAATATTATTTAGGCCGGTTGGTTTGATTTATTTCTTACACACTGTCTTACTTTCTCCAGTCAATGATTGTTCCCTAAAGCATGTCCCCTACTATGGCATGATTGTTGTCTCTGACCATCTCCTGTAGCATGATTTTAGTTTCTGACCATCTCTTTTAGCATGCCCGTAGTGTTTGACCATCTCCTGTTGCCTGTAAGCAGCCTCTAAAAGCTTTCTATAGCATTGCACATGAATACATTGTGTGGCCTTTTGATGATGTCATTGAGTGCCTCTGAGGCCAAACGTAACTTATCCTAACATAACTTAGCCTAATGTTGAAACTCGTGGAATCTCTCTTAGGGAAAAATGCCCATGGGACTTTCTAGAGTTGCAGTACACCAAAAAGAAAAAAAATACAATATTAAAAAAATATAAAATTTTTATTCACATTGCACATGTACACAGTACACATAAAATTGACTTTGACAAATATACAAAAAAACAAAAAAATATATTGATATACACTTCATATACAAAACACTGTAAAGCGACATTAGAAGCCTATAGTAGTGGTCAAGCAATATTATGAATCTCGATGCATTTCGTGAAGCAGCTTTGTTAATGTTGAAACTTAACCCTTAACACTTATACTTAACTCTTATTCTGCTAAAATGTAACCCTAAGCCAGGGGCAGACTGACCATTTGGAAACTCGGGCACTACCCGAGGGGCCGGGGTCAGTAGGGGGCCCCATGAGATGCCCCTGGTACCTTTTTCATAGGCTTTTTTTAGTTTGGGCAAGGACACAGGGGCCCCATGATCCCCTATTGCCCGAGGGCCCCATGAGTTGTCAGTCTGCCCCTGCCCTAAACTAACTGCAACCCCTAAGTCGTGACCCTTAAAAAAATAGAAAAATAAGAATCACGGGTGCAAAACATCTATCTATCTATCTGTCTCATATTTGTTACTGAGCCTCTCTTCCAGAATGTCTGAGAGTTGTAAGACTTCGGTGGGGATTTAAGGCTTGTTCACACCATGGTGCAGAGATGTCAGTTTTTATGCACGCGTTTTGCTAGGGCACAAAAAAATAATTGTTTTCTATGTGCCCTGTTCATGCCAGAACCCTAGTATCACCTGCAGATGTATTCTGCTTAGGAATCTGCAATTTGTATAAAACTCAAAAAGTGATTTAAAGCAATGTCTCTGCAAGTGAAATCTGCATGTCAGTTTCCATCAGTTTTTCTCTATGTATGGTGTGAACGAGGCCTTAATCTGCTAAATCCTAACTGACATATCAATTGTGGGGGTACTTTTTGGAGCTTAGTATAAAGACCTCAAGAATAGCCCAGCCATAACTATTCAATCTTTTTGCTGGCTTTTTATTGCCAAATATTTGCAGTATGAGGTCTGCAGTGTATACTAACACATTGCAATTATTGGCTGGGTGTGTTATGTAAATTAAACACGTAAGCTGTCCAGAAAGGACATTAAAATGTTAGAATTTGATTAAATCATTTAGATATAAGGGGGAGCGCCCAGGCTTTTGGTAATAATAATCAACCATTGAAATAGAACAATGCATTTATGTATTTCTTGTTTCCAGTGATGCGGACCACTCAGGCTCCAACTACAGCCAGACCAACAACATCAGGTAACTATCCTTTGAAGATGACCTTGTCATAATATAACTCCCAGGAACATTTCACTGTTGTGTTGATTAGTACATTTGTCAAAATGAAAGATATGTAAGTTTCTGAGGTTTAATGACAGGGGTTTACAGTCCACTGTTTATGTAGCAGTGCAGGAAGGAGCTGCAAAAGGGTCCAGATAAGGTGAGTATAAGAGTTCAGAGAGCCCCTTTGCAGAGTAACTGTCACTTTCCCCTACATTAGCAAGATGACAGTTGTTGTTCTAGCTAATGTACAAACACCAGCACAGAACTAGCTGAGTGTGCCCTTGGGTTAATTAAAAACTTACAAAACCCAGAAGTAAGCAGCCATGATGGCTCAGCAGCCTTCACCCTCCTGCTAGATAGTTATGCGACCACATAGTGCCAATTTCTTGTTAGTATTACAGGTAATTATAGGAAATTAACAGAGCTAGCTGCATTTTTTCACTTGCCATGCCATCTATCTACAAAGCCTCAGCCTCACGTTTTCTTACAAGAGAGAATTATCAGAAAGAGTGTAGTAATATCAGTCATTATGGTTCAGAGGTTTCATAGTCTTACAGGATGTTGATGCCACTATATGGGTCCAGCTTCATACCTATGGGAGCCAGCAGATCTCTGTCCTGAAAAAAAAGAATTTGTAGTTAATGCTATGAGATGTCTTATATTTCCCATGACACCAATTAAACATTTTATATATTAATGTATGTAAGTAGTAACATGTTGTAGATGTAAGAAGAGATAGCCCGCACGCCTTGCCCAGCCCCAATGGTTAGCAGGTAAAAGCAACATCAGTTCGATTCATCCAAGCCATGCCCTCAACATATTTTGCCCTATTCTGGGGCATGGCAAAACATGCTGGGGGCATGGCTTCGATGAATCAAGCTGAGGCTGCTTTTACCTGCTAACCATTTGGACTGGGCAAGGTGTGTGGTAGCTGGGCTATCTCTTTTTATGTCTACAGTGTGCTTTGGGTCTGGATAAACCTTTCCTCGGTTTGCAACATCACTAGTCAGCGGCATCCAATTAATTGGATGTTGTACATGGCTTGAGTGGGAGCCATTTATCATGGATCAAAGTAACTGGTATCATGCTTAATTGTTGTTGCTTGCCAGTTATTGATATCTTTACCAATATGCAGAATGAAAGGAGGTGCTTTTATTCTTTCATTCCCAGTCTTTTTTTGTAAAATGAAGAGATGCCTGGTAAGGTGATTGTTCCCTTGACCAGAAGATGATGGAATCATATTGAATCCATGTTCTCATGTGTCATTTCAGCTGTCCGATTTGGAATCAGAAACCTCAAAATAGATGATGAAACGACATCTAGTCTTCATGTATCATGGGTTATGAATGATGCTAACATTCGTCAGTACATCGTGTCCTACATCACTGCTTATGGAGATCGGGAAGAAGTGGTGAGCTTGAAAAATAAAAAGATAAAAATGGTGTAACAATAAACATGTATTGTATCAATTACCACAATGAAATGCCCTCCCGTCAACCCAAATAAATTGCATTTAGCTTTATGTATGAAAGCGTTGGATCTTGCAACTTGGACTTGCAGCAGGCAGAAACAAATGAATAGCGTCTTATGATATCCTTCATAACAACACCATTCCATAACACCTCTCTAGCATCCTCGTCCGTCATAGTGAACCTCAATGGTAATTATATTCTATACTTTCTGGAGCACTGATCTGGGACAAGTTTGTAGATCATGAGTTCTGACCTCACTTTGACTAGCATTATTTGAAGCATATATTGCAATGAAACCCCCCTTTTTTTTCCTTACTAAAAGTTTCTTTTAAATAGGCTTGTGGTTGGCAGCCTGGGAAGGTGTTGGGATAATTTGGCGTGTACACTCCCTTCCAATAACAGTGTACTGTGTCCTCCTGCCATATGCTTGGTGATGGGCCACTGTACATTGACTTTTCAAATTTGTGGCATCACTTTGATATTGGCTTGAGGTTTGCTTTTATTCCTCTTTAAAAATCAATGCATGACAACATTTTAAATGGCTGTGTAGACTTGACCTAACTAAACTAAGCTACATATTTTGTGTCACAAGCATTGGCAAACTTTCACTGAAATTGGAAACATATCTCATCTATTCAGCTCACTTCTCAACTTCCTTCAAGACCACTTGTCTGCTGGCATACGGGTGCCACAGAACCATAAACTACTTAAAGATTTAGGATAGCAGATAGAAGGCCATGTATGCGTTATGACCATTTATGGGAAATATTGTTTCACAAACATGGGCATTCATATTGAATAAGAATTTATATGTGATCTATGAAAGAGGGAAAAAGGAGCATCTGGACATTGCCTTATCTTGGGGTGGAGAAAAAGTCAGCCAGCTGGGAAAAATGCAGCCCAGCCAATGGACATCTGCCAGGGATGTGGTAGGCCTATAGATATGAGATCATTTTCTGATCTATCTGTAACTGAAAAGAACTGAAGAATGTTCTCTGATGCCTTTGGGTTGGGGGGTGGGGGAGAAGATTAATGGGGACCCTGCTACAGGGGTTGTATCAATATGCAACATCCTTGTTCTAATCCTATTATTCTGCTTCTTTCCATTGTATCTTCCACCAGAAAATCGTAGCAGGTCGGGAAAATGATATTGTGCTGCAATCTCTGCTCTCTGACACTGAGTACAAAGTCACTGTGACTCCTGTGTACTTCAAAGGAGAAGGGAACCCTGTGTCTGTCTCTGGAAGAACACGTATGTATGGGTTGGGTCTGTGGATCAAACTGCAAAAGACATAAACTTTTACTCTTCCCTGTGCAATCCAATGCAGGTCAGATCTGGCACTTTAGACACAAGAGGCTACCAGACTTTAGTCAGTAAATGAAGAGCATTTTATGGAGGCAGAAACATTAAACACAAAGTACAGTTTTTTCCTTCACTTACTTGAGTTGCGGAACCAAGAGCTCTTTGCATTCCTTTACCTAGGCTAAATGAGCTTCAGAAAGGCTTTTCCTACCACGTTACCTAACATAGCATTGTAGATTCTAGCCTTTCACATTTGCAGTGCATCATGGGGAATGGAAAAATGAAACTTCTGTTTAAACATATTTTTAGTATTATAAAATAATATTATCAGGGTCAGATGTACTATTAGGCACAGTAGGCATGGTGCCTATAGGCAGCAAAGGCAAAAGTGGCAGTTGTTTGAAATACAGTATTGGCCAAAATGTTTTTTTCCATTATCAGCAAAACTAGCCATTTCATATAAACATATTTACACATTATTACAATAGTCTAAGCCATGACAAGACCTGGGAAAACAAGGACATAGTTTGCACAAACATTTTTTTGCCTAGTAGAGGGGTACATTACTAAGGGTGCCGAAAGTTGTACAGTATGTCTGCAGGGCCTGATGGGGAAAAACATTCCCTGATGTTATTAAGTAGTATTATTAGTATCTTTGGTGGGAATGTCCAAAGATACAAATATTCTGGAGAGAAGTGGTACACCAAATTAGAAAGATTACGGAAATTGATATTAGTCTGGACCCTGGAACCTGCCTCTTACATAACACAGAAATAGCAGTAAATAAATATAAAGAATCAGGAATATGGTATTTTCTAAATGCAGCCAAGGGATTGATTCCAAAATTTTGGCGTCAAGTAGAAGCTCCAAAAAAACAAGACTGGATAGTTAGAATGGACCATATTGTAAGATTAGAGAAACTGTTCTATGCCCAGGAAGATGGTATGGGGATATATCAGGCGAAATGGAAAAAATGGGAAGAGTTTAGATCAAGTGTGAATGGACGAGAGTAAGGCCTCTCTTTTTCTTGCCCCCTTATGATGAGAGCATGATTTAGAGCCTCTTTTTTCTCTTGCCAAAGAACGGTGGATGTAGGGTGGGGTGGGAGGTTAGGGTGAGGGGGTGACTATGGAGCTGCTAGTGGGGGGGTTGGGAGAAATAAGGAAAATATGGGAAATTAATGTTTAAATTAGATACTGTTGTTATATGAATGTAGAGAATTTATATTGTGGATTTTAAATTTCCTAATATTTTGAAAATCAATAAATATTTAAAAAAAAAGTAGTACTATTAATTAGGTATTAAACTATTGTAATATTTAGAATGTGTTACTGCTTTTGTGATCTAGCTTTTGATTATATTCCCACAGTGCCGCTCTCTGCTCCAAGGAACCTGCGAGTTTCTGATGAATGGTATAACAAACTGAGGATAACATGGGACCCTCCTCCTTCACCAACCATGGGTTACAGGATAGTGTATAGGCCTACGACCGGTGAGGGCCATTCATTTTTGGACAATATATACAGATATATTGAAGTTCTAACACAACCAATCTGCCACAGGCAGGTGACTAGGGTGCATCTGACCACAACTAATCAGATGTTGCCATCTGTTCTCTAAGGCTTCATCCACACCTCTGAGTTATGATGTACTAAAAAATAAACCTCAGGGCCCATCCATACTAGCAGTGTTGGGCTGCATTGTCAGCAAAGAGAACAATGAACTACACTTTAGTGACATCACAAAATCATTATCCAAATCTCTTCAGACTAGCAGTCGAAGATAACAGTGCCTTAGTTTTTACACTGCAGATGATGCTAGGGTGCCTAGGCACACTCACATACCAGGAAGTGCACTGCTATTTTTTAGGAGGAATTCCATACAAAGGTGAATCTTTCACAGTACTTCCTAGGCAAAATTAACATTTCTAGTTCTCTATAACATAGCAAATCTTCACTTTCTGAGTTCAGTTTCACTTTAATACCAGTTTTATTTTCTTTTTAAATTTGAAATTTATTAGATGCTAAAACCCTAAATAGATCTTCATCTTAGTCAGACGTTCCCCTTGTCAGTGTCTATGGGGCACATGTACCACATGCTGAGAGGAACTGTAAGGAAATATGACATGTATTCTTCCTTGGAGAGGTCTAGCGTACTCTGACAGTAAGAGGGACTTTATTTAATCTATTTTAATATTTTCCTGGGCAGCGAAGCCACATTTTTGCTTGTTAGAAATGTCACTGGAAGGCATAAGATCCTGAAAATTCACATTTTAACACTCTGTAAAAGTAAAAGAGTGACTTTAGGCCCTGGCACAGAAAAAAAAACATTCAGTGTTGCTATCCAGCGCTAGTGTCCAATACATTCCATACTCACCAGCCAACTGTTAGAGGCTTGGACTTCAGTTCCGGAGAGCTGACTGGAAAAGGTTCTTGGACAGCACAAAATAATCCCTTTAAATGTCTGCCCAAGAACCAGCAGTAAAATCATTTAAACAGCTTAAAGGGCCAGTCTACTCAAAAAGTGATATTTTAGTAACAGGTGGAGTCTGGCCTCTAGTATTTGTTGGTTCAATCCAAAAGCAAGATCTCTCTCCTATAGTTCCTGCCTGTCTTCTCACACATTTTTGTATTATCCTGCTCCTCCTGCTACAGTTGGGGTGTTTGCAGATGTTTCCACCCTCCTTTTCAAGTATAATACAGATAAACTGCAAATTCAGAATTGAGAATAGGAAGTTCTTGTTGTTTTCATGGTGGATGCAGAGACTGGGAAATTAAAGAAAGAGATCTTACCACTAGAGTCCATAATACACATAAGTGACCATTTGGTGATTAAACAACTAAAACCAACATCTACCAAAAACTGAAATATCGGTTTTGGGTGAGCCTACCATGTAAATGCTCTGATTGAATTACAAAGGGGTTTTATAAAAATGTTCAGTGGAAAATACTTTTTCTCGGTAATGAGGAAGATACTTTCTTTCATCACAAATGAAATGCAAAAAAATATAGGAAAAAGTTACAAAAGTTAGAAAAAGTTAGAAAATATAATTACCTTAGCCCTGGCTTACACCTGTGGCACCTAGGAGATCGGGACATCACAATCCTTTATGGCAGGATCCTGGGAATGTTGATGATCCCGAATTCCACAAGAAGAATATCTTGCATTTATCGCCGAAAGAATCATGATGTGATGCTCTCCAGTGCAGAAAGTGGTGTGGGGTAAGGGCTGATGTCATAAGCAGACCCCATTTTTAAGTGCAAAGTCTGTTTTAACCCAATATCCATAGTGCAATTTAGTGTGAACTTATATTTAGAGCAATATGTAGGCTGCCATCTTCTTCTGCAAGAGCTACTTGCCTGCTTGCCTCTGGCTTTAAAATGTTCAGTGTTACTGCACAAGAACCAACATATAGGTCTTGAAGGTCAGAGAAAAGTTGATCTGTAATAAGTACTGAATCCACTGGATCAGCATGACATCCACAATTTAATGGCACCACAGCACGTCAAATCACGTAAGTTAGTGCAATGTGATTGATGTAAATGGACCCTTGCTGAACTTCCTATCTCAGTGCAGGACCACAAGTTAACCCAAACCCACAGTGATCCAACACCTTGATGGCTTGCCCTGTAATACATTTACAGTTATTTAGCAAACATCATAATGGCATCCATTAGAACAGCCTTTCTCAACCTTTGTAACATGGAGGAACCCTTGAAGTAACTTTTTGGCTTCTGGCTGCTAATGCTGATTTATTATTATTTACAGCTCACAGTACATTAGTGCGATTGCCAGTATGAAGAATGCCCCATACATTTGTGGTCATTGGAAAGACTTCCGCTCTTACAGATAGCTAGAAAGATCGTTGTTACTCATCTAAGAGGCAGAAGTTGCTCATTGCTCAAGAAATCCCTAGCAACCTCTGGAGGAACTTTAGTGTTCCACAGAACCCTGGTTGAAAAACCCTGCATTAGAAGAAAAATCTAAAATCCCTATATGAAAAAGTGGCACAATAACCTATCAAAATGTGAATGTAGCATGGAAGAATTTATTACAGTGAAACGTTATGGCAGGCTTAAATGGCAAACAACCCAATTTATAAATAGATTTAAAAGTAACGTGCACATGGAAGGGCCTTGGACAGAGCATACAAAGCAGATTTTTCCCAGCACACTTCTTAGCTAGCCAGCAATAAAATATTACAGTAACTCTGAATATTTATTCACTGAAACTACGTTGTAGTTTCCTTTAACTCCATCTTTTAATCTATATTTAACTCCCCATAGACTGCCTATGGAATTTAGACCTTCCCAAATTAACTACAAATCCACCATAAACTCCAATAGCCATGTTTTGATTTTCTCAATCTTTTCATGTTTATTAGGTTACTTAACCTTTCAGAAAACCTTGAGATTCATTAGACGTGTGTGTGATTTGGAACAGGTCTGTTTAGGAACACTTGACTGTAGCAGCACGCTATATTTCCCCGGTTTTACAATGTACAAATATTTGCAGACCAGCATTATCCAAGACTAACATATGGGTACTCCAGGAATACGTGGCGTGGGTGAATAGTATGTGTTGTATAGATTATGGCATTGCCATAGGCAAGTTCTAAAATTAGCAATTGAATGCAAGTTTTCCAATCGAAGTGAAGGCACTGCCATGGACTGGTACTTAATTTGGTCTCTGGGCTTTGTTTCAGGCACAGGTCCTGCTCTAGAGACATTTGTGGGCGATGATGTGAACACCATATTGATTCTCAATCTTCTCAGTGGGACGGAATACAACTTGAAGGTTCTGGCATCATATTCCACTGGATTTAGCGATGCTTTAACTGGAGTGGGCAAAACACGTAAGTAGCTCCCTTCCTCCTTATATAGGGAGCTTTGCAGTCAGGGGGAACACCTAAGACAACCCCCCAAAAAAGTGCTTGAACATGTAACATTAGATACTGTAAAAAAAATTTTCCCCATGTCTGATAAGATAAGCTCAGGTGGGTTCAGACATCTATCCCACCAGAAAGCTGTCATTGTAGATAGCCAATCATAGGTGATAAAAGCATTACCCATGCCAGATCTGCACATATATACACCCCTTGCAAACATGTGGCTGCAGGGAGAGGAATGCCTCCCTGTCCGAACTCACCTGAGCTCATCCTTACCTATAACTTTATACTAACTTTTTTTGGATGGTGCAGTTTTGAGTAATTATGAGTATTTGACACAAGAACTTCTTCATTGACACATGTCTATGGGAATGCAAAACACATTTGAAGCAGGTCAAATACAGGTCAGGAGGATGTTATCTGCTAGTCAAGTGCACTTGTCAATGGAAATTGAATGATCTCATAAAGTATCTCATAGCAGTAGGCTGTTGTCATCAACACAAGCTCATACAGCCCACTGACACCACCCCCTAATCTTCCAACATGGACAACTGTGCTGGTGACAGTTGTCTAGGTTGGAAATTCCTCTCATTTCCTGTTAAAAAGTTTCTCAAATACACCTAGGTGTTACATGTATGTTGATTACACATTCAGCATCACTCTATGCTAAGATGTTCCTGCTCTCAGACAACGATCCAAGCACCAGGAGATTGAGAGTGATCTTCACTAGAACAGGTTACAGGAACAGGCAACTTATTTACATACACACACACACCAATTGTCACCACAGAAGTACGCACCATTCACAGCATCCACGGTTGCAATTTTTACCTATCACTCAATGCCACGCCCAGACAGGTATGTAACAGAGTTTAATCCTCACAGAGGCAAAGTTCCTTAATTTTTAATTAAAGAATTCAGAGATTCAGCTTAATGATACTTAAATAATGTTTTGGTAAAAAGGCAAGAAATATCATGCTGTAACTGTTTGTTGAAAAGATATTTCAAAAATAGACATAAGCGACAGTAAAAAAAAAAGTTTTAAAAGTACAAAATACTTAACGTGGATCTTCAGCTTCCAATAAATTATTCCTCCTCTTCACCCCTGCTTTGGCCCTCTACATGAATAGGACTCTAGGGCCCTTTCTTTTTCTTTATATACCGTTTTTTAAAATAAATTGTGGTGCCTTGACCCCCCTTGCACAACATTTGTCTAGACGAATGACATTCACTGTCTTCCCTTTGCCTCCTGGGATATGCACGTCACATATCCCAAGAGGCAAAGCTTTTCATTCAGTAAAGGATGAGGGAGTGGGCCTAGTGGCATGTCATTAGGAGGACCGCTGGCAGCCTCTCAATGACATCACACTAAAACATGGTGGCGTTGGACCAATCACTGCCAGGAGAGAAGAGGATCTCAGTTTAACAACGCTAGATCCGCTGGGTGGGAGAATATCTGCAATGTGCAGAACTCACCATCAAATAAGTAGGGGTTTTAAAAAAGAAAATGGAGGGAGGGTGAAAATCCACTTTAAGTGGTATCCTCCTGGTCTTTAGTTTAGTGCATTGCTTGGAATGCTTGCAGAATAAAGCTAACCATACAAGACTTGAATTTTGCACCATTCTTGTGAAAATGCTGAAATTAGATCTTTGGATGGACCTACCTACAACACCACCTGAGAAAAGTTAAACTGAGAAATTGTCGGCTGGGTGGAAAAAAGGTTGGGCAAACAGTGACTGCAGCCAATCAACTCCAGTCTCTGTTTCAGTATTCCGACAGATGCAACAGCATTTAGCATAGATGGGGGAATCTGTAGATTTTTCCTGTTCAGATAATTGCAGCAGCTTTTTGTTGTCCTTAAAGAGGGTGCTCCAGTTCAAATTCCACACAATAAAAGGGTCATGGGGTATATGGTAAGTGTGCAGGAGAGTATTTTTTTTTTGCCCAACTGATGCTTATTGTCAGCTATCCTGTGTACAGCTATATTCTAGTCAAAATCTAACAATTTATTGAATAGCATAATGAAACTATGATTTGTCAAACACAAAACATGATATAAATTGAATGCATTATTCTTCTAGGAGGTCTAATGTGTCTTATTAGCCTTCTAGATTTTGTAGTATAATCACTTTTGGTGTCTAACTGATTGGTATTTTCTCTGATACCTCCATTACAGTAGAAACTATGGAGATTGCAGGAAACCTAACTCTGTGCAGTTAAACTGTAGGTCAATATAGATTACTACCTCCAGTCTGACAGAGGAGTGTTCTGTAAGCTGCTCTTGAACTGCTATGGCTCAACCATTTACTCATTAGAAAGTCCTTTACAGACTCTCACTAGTGGAGGTTTGTAATACCTCTGCTTTTTTGTCAAATTTGTTTTAGCCCTGACTCACACTGATGCAGTGCTGAATTCGCAGCCGCATCAGAATCGCGTCCCATTCATGCGAACTGCTGTGGGTGTGTATGTCAAATTAACAACACCCTGAAAGTGGTCCGCAAAACGCGGTGCGATGTGCAGAATTGGATCGCATAGATGTGAATACCCATGTGATCCAATTCTAGGAATAATGAAAAAAGGGTCCTGCACCTTTTTGGTGCAGGTGTGGTGCGATGCCATGTTTTCTACAGAGTTTAGGGTTCAACAGACTTCACTTTCATCACAGTGTACAGGCTGTCTTCAGCATTTTCGCATGAGCCATGGTGACTGATCGCTTGTTTTCTTACAGTATATCTTGGAGTAACAAATCTGAGTGCTTATCAAGTGAAGATGAACAGTATCTGTTCCCAATGGCAGCTGCACAAACACGCAACTTCCTACAGGATCATCATCGAGTCATTGCAGGGTATGTTGGAACATTACTTCTCTGTTGTTATGTAAAAATATGTTTTCAGGAGCTTTATCAGCTCAAAGACTCTGCCCCCCATCCCCACCCAAACATTAATGTTATGAAAATAAGATGCTTCCTCAGGCAGAATAGATATGACACCAACTCTAAAACAGTTTTCGAATTTAATGTGAACCTGTGGCCAGAATATGCGCATTGAAGTGGTAAATGAGATTTTAGAAAAGTCTTCACTGACCTCCATAGCTGCAGCCACAGTGAAGCCATTTATCCTCAAATTTCACACCACAAACACTACATTTTCCTTATCTAAGCTAACTGAGGGACGTATGCGCTGTGTATAGAGTTCAGGTGTGCACTGCCTATAGCGTGCAGAATTTAGGTGTGTGCTGTCTATAGAATTCAGAGCTCAGGTATGAGCTGCCTATAGAGTCCAAAGTTCAGGTGTGTGCTGTGTATAGAGTGCAGAGTTCAGGTATGTGCTGTGCATAGACTGCAAAGCTCAGTTGTGCTCTATGTATAGAGTTCAGAGTTCAGGTGTATGCTGCCTATAGAGTGCACAGTTCAGGTGTGCGCTGCATATAGAGTGCAGAGCTCAGGTATGAGCTGTCTATAGAGTGCAGAGTTCAGCCGCACGCTGCATATAGAGTACAGAGTTCAGGTGTGTGCTGTTTATAGAATGCAGAGCTCAGGTGTGAGCTGTGTATAGAGTGCAGAGCTCAGGTATGAGCTTCCTATAGAGTGCAGAGTTCAGGTGTGTGCTGTGTATAGAGTGCAGAGTTCAGGTGTGTGCTGCGTATAGAGTGCAGAGGTCAGGTGTGTGCTGCGTATGGAGTGCAGAGTTCAGGTGTGTGCTGCATATAGAGTACAGAGTTCAGGTTTGAGCTGTGTATAGAGTGCAGAGTTCAGGTGTGTGCTGCGTATGGAGTGCAGAGCTCAGGTATGAGCTGTCTATAGAGTGCAGAGTTCAGCCGCACGCTGCATATAGAGAATTCAAGTGTGTTCTGAGAATGTAGAATTGAGGTGTGGACTTGCATACAGAGTGCAGAGTTCTCCTTCTATTCCAAATTCCCCTGCTTGGCAGTACCTGATAGAAGCTAGATAGAGCAGCTACAGCTTGCCTCCATAGGAGAGTGAAGAGTACAGGCTGCAGGGAATAAACAGGTTTCAAGAGGTGCTGCTGCTGCACTAGCAAGGCTGTGCACATCCCCTGGGCCAGGGTAGGTTCAGTGCAGGCAGCTGCCTGAAGACCAGGGGCGGACTGACCATTTGGAAACTTGGGCACTGCCCGAGGGCCTAGGGTCAGTAAGGGGCCCCATGAGAGGCCCCTGGTACCTTTTTCATAGGCTTTTTTGAGTTTGGGCAAGGACACAGGGGCCCCATGATCCCCTATTGACTGGTGGCCCCATGAGTTGTCAGTCCGCCCCTGCTGAAGACACATATCACTTGTTGACATAGAAGCTTCGCTCGCTGACAGTAGAGTGCCACAAGCACAGGGACAGCACCAGAGATAGTTCTGGCTGGAAAAAAAGCTGGCACACAGAGCAAAATGCACATAGGGTGATTAGGGTGTGCCCAGGCACAACTGGCACACCCTGTGCACACTTCTATGATTAAACCTTGTTGAGGAATTGGAGAGGGTGCCAGTAAAGTATGCTTGCAGAGGAGAGCTGGTTGGATTTTGGGTTGATATTAAAGCGCATTTGACCTATATTCCTTATAGGTCAAAATGGCAGGTCAAACTGGGAGGTGAGCATGCACGCTAGCTGGTGGAGGATTTTTAGGGTGATCACCTTTAAAGTCATGTGTGGAATATATGCTGACTTGAAGATTTGTCTGCATTACAGATCTTGATTTTTACTCCATTTACAAACATTTATTCACATACTGTCACTGGGTTGAGGGCTCAGCCGAATGTTTACCTAATTTAATATTATTTAATATTTTCTTTTTATTTTGTGTGCTTTTTTATATATATTATTATTTTTATTTCTGACTTGAAATATATTACTCAGATTATCTATTTGCACATATGTTGAAGTTGCACATATTGATTGGTTCATATTTGGTATTGCCTAGCAGGGCAGCTACACTTTTTGGATATTTTCTTTCATTTGTTCTTGGATATTTTCAAGGTATACACTTATATTAGCTTAGTTAGGGGATCTGTCAGGTGTTTACTTTATGCTTTATGGTTAGGTTTAGTGAGTAGCGCAGCACTATTTATTTATTCATTTATTTTTTAGTGTTGGGAGAATTCATTTATTTTTTTATGTTGTGTGAACGCAATTTGGAGTTGCAGCCACTCTTTGTTTATCATATTAGGTTTGGCAGCGCAAGAGGATTTTTTCTTTACTTACAGGTGTACTAACCATTCAACCTTTTATCCAAACTTAAAAAAAAGATTTGGCCCTAAAACACACTAATATCGTCTGACTGGTTCTCATAACAAATTGTAAAATAAAATACCTCCAGGAGTTAAAACAATCACAACAGTAAGAAAATAAGGTTACAAGAATCAAAAGTATGAAATCAAAGTCGTTCTGTGGGATTACTTTCAAGTTGTTCATGAGAAAAAAAGAACGTAATTTAAATCAGAAAATATCTGGGTTTCTAAATGGGGCATGACAGCTCTGGAAAAATAATTTTCTTTTTCTGTAGACAAAATATTTTAGCTGCTGATGTGTCTGCAGTGATCTGTCCTTCCAAGTCGTACAGATGTTCATTGTTGTGTTTTTATGATATATTTTCAGTACCCCTGCGGCTCTGGCTTCTGTTCTGCGCACTGGATTAATAAGTAAATGCATATTAAATACACGCATATCCCCTGGGTATTAAAAAACGAATACTAATAATAATACATTAAAAATCACCATAGACATTTGCAACAACTTGAACACAATAAATTACATGATTAATACCCTGGGACTTCATTGGCAAGGTATCGCTTGAACCTCAGTTTTACCCAAATGGCATGACAAATGCAAAGTCAAATGGCCTTTTTTTTTACCTGGTGGTACACGGCAAAGAGAGTGTGACCCCATAATTGTTGCCCTGTGGAAGAGATGCAGATGGCTGCAGGGAAAGCACATCCTTGAAGCTTCCAAACAATAAACGCAGGTGGTGGGTGAATTAGTAATGATAGGCCTATCCAAGCTGAGATATCAGATTTGTGTAGAGTTGACCTTGAAGTGTAATGTTTTGTCATTAAAGTAAATCTGTCTGAGAAACAAATCACCCAAAAAGGTGGACTCCGGCAGGTGAAAGGGGTAGTGGGTCAGCATGGGGGAAGGAAAGTGCCTAGGGTACAAGGGGAGGTCTGCCAGAAGAACCTGTAATTTTTTCCTTGAAAGGATAATGTAGAGGTTTGTGCAAAGGAAGGTACAGGTATGAAGTTTAGACGATAAACATGCATTTGCTGCAGGTGAAAAGGTAAGGAGAGGGCATTGGGTTAGGAAGTGTTTGTAGGCTGGTTGCCCCAAAGGTGTGTAGGAAAAAAAGGGGAGAGGACTCCAAGGTATGCACCAGAAAAAAAAAAGTGAAGAGATAGGAGAGCCATCATAATACAGTAAGTTGACAGTAATACTTGTTAAATATATTGTTTAGGAAGATATAAAAGGATCAGCTTAAATTTGCCAAGGTTGCATGTAACCAAGCAACATGGTGGAAACAGCCTTCCGGGTGTACTGGTGAAGAATACCCCTGTCTCCCTGCAGGGAGAGGTCTGCTGCTCTCTATGAATCCTTCAGGTGAATATGGGGGGTGGAGGGGGACTGTACTTGTTTGCCCTGAAAGCACAATGTACAAGTTTGTGCAAAGATAGGGGCGGTATAACTCAATACAACCAATCGGCAAGGTTAGATGTATTTGAGTGGTAAGTACAGTTCAGATTGGAAAGAAAGTGTCTATACTGGCTTCTGAAACGGAAAAGGAAGCAGAGAGCAGGTATGGGTGACACAGTCCCTCAGGGTGTCCTGCAAAGCTCTGATCCAGAGATTAAAGACCACACCAAAGGGTAAGAATCCAGAATTCAACTTATTCCAAGTATTAATGGGGTAAAGCAGCCAAATCAGTGGCTAAACATTAATACTTAAAATAAACCCAATTCTGGATTCTTACCTTTTGGTGTAGTGCTTCAATATCCAGATCAGACTTTTTTTTCCCAACCTAGTGTCAGTGGCGTCCCTAGGGGGGTGCGGTCCACACTGGGTGACACCATCAAAGGGGGTGCAGGAGCAGGATGCAAGCAGAGCTTCTGGGCTCTGTGAAGGTCCTGGCCAGTTATTAGGGTGATCACGGATTCCCGGCACAGTGACAGCTGGCCCTGGTGTAGCGGTAAAATGAGTATCCCGGACCCTTGAAGATATGTATCCCCTGAAGCAACTGCGCATGTGCCGGTTTCAGGCCAAAGAAGCCGATCGCCCATATCCGACTTTAGCACAGAGCTGCCACAGTTAACCCCTTACAGGATGCAAACCACTGAAGCTGATCCCACGGATCACTATGGGTTGCAAGATCAGTTAACCCCGTATAGGGGTTTGCAGCCTGTAAGGGGTTAACTGTAGCAGCTCTGTGTTACAGTCGGAGATCGGCTTCTTCGGCCTGAAACTGGCACATGCGCAGTTGCTTCAGGGGATACATATCATCACGGGTCAGGATACTCATTTTACCGCTACACCGGCATCGCTCCTTCCTCTCTGGAAGGGTCACATCACGTGTTACCGCTCCGGGTGATACCAACCCTAGGGACGCCTCTGCTCAGGGTTACTGTGGTAACTTCTCAGTTTGCTGAAGTTGCCTACGTGTTAGAGGGACAGGGTTACATAACGGTTACATCAATCATCAATTTGAACTCAAGGCTATCACTCACTTCCAGTGCCATCTACCTACACCCGCCCCAGACCCAGGTCAATGCTGTCCGTCCTGCAGCTCACATAATCAAAGAGGCAAGTTGTGGGCAAGAATGACCTGGCCTGCAGCTCATTGGAGTAAAAAAAGTATGCATTTGGAGTTCTACTAGCAATGAGTTTGGAGGATGCCTCTACCTGGCATGCTTCTACTTTCCAGGGAGAGGAAGTGAGTTACCTACCAGGTAAAAGTAAAGGGGAAAAAGCCAAAGAACAGAAAACGAATGCTACCACCAATATAATCCAGTACATATATTTCAATTTTTATTTTTGTGTTTAGGTGTCTTTAAAGATATTTTCCTCTTAAGTGAGGAAGTCAAACACCCCTATGTTTACCCCTAAGCTTCCAACAGTGGTGTCTGGATTCAGATCAGTCCTATTTCAAATCAAGACAAGCAGCATTCAAGAGTGCCACGTTGCCTTGGTGCTATTTGGCTGCTCTATGAGGCAGGTTGGCAGAGGCTATGAGTAGGGCAGGAGGCCCCTTTACTTTATGTTTGATCTATTATTCATTTTACTAATATAATGACTGTACACGTGGAGGGGGTGTAGAGCCAATATCAGGAGAACGTGGCACACTGCACTTTACAGCAGTTATACAAAGAATTTTATTTATGGGGATAAGCTGGAATTTTTGTGGTTATTGTTGGCAAACCGATAGCCAGTAGAGTTTCCATGTAAAGCAAGTCTCTATTCTTGTGGTGAAACATTATAAAATATACCCTGCCCACAAAGTGAGAAGGCTTAAAGACAATAGTAGGCTCCAAAGGCTGATGTGGGAACATTTTAAACTGTATAATGAAGCACAATTTTAGTAGAATAATGAGCACCATTATAACCTGAAAAATAACTGGATTATTAAAATAACCATCAGGGAAATGCTAATGCTTTCCAGGAAAGATTGAAATTGTGCTAAAGTTATAAAATCCACTTACTTTTCCTTCATCTGAGTTATATATTATCCCTTTTGGTCATATTAAGTAGACTTTCTAGGTGGAAATGCAACCTATCTTCACATAATTCTGTTTTCTGAGAACTTCAGAAGGTGGTGATAAGAACCAATGGGCAGAAGGCTATACAGAAAACAGGGAAACCAAGAGTTGTTGTAGGACATGGGTCTTCAAACTATTACTCACAGGCCAAATATGGCCTGTTGCAAGATTTGATATGGCCCTCTGATGTAAGGGGAGACTGTGATGGGGACCATAATGTAAGACGGACTCTGATGAAGACTTTCATCTAAGGGGGACTGTAATCGGGACTCTTATGTCAGAGGGACTCTGATAAGGGGGGATTTTATGGGGAATCAGAGCGTAAAGGAGTAAGGAACGACTAAAGTTTCATTAAAGTTCTTTGATTTGTTAAACTGTAAACCCTTGCTGAGACTCCCAGGCAAAACTGTTTTATTTTTAGTTTCTGAGGGAAGAATTGACAATTACAATGCAGAGCAGTCTAAAAAAACATACATATCAGGTTTGAGTAGAAATCCCCTCCAAGAGACCCTCAACTTTCCATAAAGTTAACCAGGTCAGGAGAAAGACAGCAACTGTATTCCCTGTTTTCCACTCTGGCACAGTGGTATTCCTTCATATTTTTATTAGATCAACACATATATTTTCTTTCCCACCTAGTCCAATAGGTTGGAGTGAGAGCTTAAAGCAATTCTAAAGGTAATTTTAATTTTTTCAAAAGCATAACAGACATGTCTATACTTACCTGCTCTTTGCAATGGAATTGCACAGAGTGGCCGTGAACCTCCTCTTCTCGGGTCCCCTCCACTCTGTCCACGGAAATCGCTTTCCATGGGGGCACCCCTGTGTGCTTGTTCCCAAGCCCTGCTGCTGTATCCATTGACACAGGCAGCGGGACTCAGCCCCGCCCCCACTCCTTCGCACTACCTTTGAAAGATAGCGTTGAGAGCCAATAGCTCCTGGTCAGGGGCGGACTGAAAACTCATGGGGCCCCTGGGCAATAGGGGATCATGGGGCCCCTGTGCCCTTGCCCAAACTCAAAAAAACCTATGAAAAAGGTACCAGGGGCATCTCATGGGGCCCCCTACTGACCCCGGGCCCTCGGGCAGTGCCCAGGTTTCCAAATGGTCAGTCCGCCCCTGCTCCTGGTGCCCCAGAAAATCCATTGAAAAATGGAAATGAGGGGATAGAAGAAGGGATAGAGAGATGTGCATGTCACTGGATCGAATGAGGGCTCATGTAAATTAAAGAGTGGGGGGGGTGAGGGGGGATGCTGATACCTAAACATTTTTTACCTTAATGCAAAGAATACATTAAGGTAAAAAAATGTTTAGGCATTAGAACCACTTTAAAATTGATTGGTCAGATTTCAAAATCCAATGAAAATTTAATGAAAATCCAAAATCCCTAAGCCCATGTCAGCATCTTAAACCAACTTAGTTGACTGTTTCCTGGGTAGAATTGCCATGACAGAGTTAAAAGTGTATCTAAACCAAAATAAATGTAATATATTGCATCTTATCAGTCATTAGATGTGGTGGCTGCAATATTTTTATTTAGGCTTTTTACTTTTTTTTATCTGGTAACAAATTTTCTGTCTAAGGTTGACAACTTTAACTTATTGTACTGTATCTATGGAGCATTGTCACCCCGGGGTGCGTTCCTGATTTGGATTACAAACACTACCCCCGTCCTCATCTCTATTACATAGAGTGGAGTTGTTTTGCAGTTCATGGGGGCATGTGTGGACATGCTCCTGAGTCAAGCTGTCTGCATCCATAGATACACACAGCGTGGCTTGGTCCCAGCCCCGTCCCCTGCTACCTGATTTGACTGACAGCAGCAGGAACCAATGGCTTGGATCTGAAAAGATACCCAAGTCAACAGGCTTTGTGATTTTCATCTATATGGAAATCTTTAGAGCACAAACTGACAAGTACTAAAAGCTTTCATTGAACTTAGGAGAAAAAAGTTGGAACAAGGTCCAATGTTATCATCTGGAGGTTATCTATATTCTCATTATGTAATTCTTCTGAGCTATGCTGGCTTTTAACCAAGCTAAATTTCCTTCTAATCTGGAAGCAATATGGTGCTCCATTGTTAGCTGTCCCTGACAAGGAATATTTAAAGGGATACTCGGTTTAAATCTGAACTCTGTCAATTCAGCCACTTTGGAAAATGTTCTGGATTACTAGGGCGTAAGACCAAGGAGGTGTATGCCACCTTGTGGATTTATCTCTTTAATTTACACTTTACATTTTAATGGTATTCTGGGAGCATAGCTCTTGCTATACTTCTGGCACTCTGACACTAGACCTTCTGGTCTCAGCTCCAGCAGCTGCAGAGTCACATGCATGCCCAATCATGGAGCACATTGTATTATGTGAACTCTTTCCCAAATTAGAACGTCTCCTGTGAATTGGAAGCTGAGGGAAGGAGTGGGTCGGGATGCTATGTGTATGAGGACAGTGTCTCTCCTGTGAGAGCTTTGGATATGCAGTGATAACTGTACTCCTGGAGCTCTGTAAAACTGTCAGATGTCAGTTAAAGAGATAATTCCATGAGGTGGCATGTATTTCATTGGATTTAACTCACAGTATGCCAGCAAATTGTTAAGAATCGCTAAATTCCTGGCATTCAGCTTTAATTATAGTTTTATTTATACAAGGTACCATGGGATATGTAGTCCTGTAGAAATTGAGGAGAAGCTGCAAAGAATGCTGGGTATCCAGAAAGTTCTGGATAGAGATGGCCAGCAGACATGCAGAGCTGATGTTATAAAATGAAAGTGTATGTTGTGACTATAGATTCTTTAAAAATCTGAACTCCAGGCAGATGTAACAGACACAAATGAATGCAAATCTGTATTGATGAATACGCCATTAAATGGAAGCAGTGTAAGTACCGGAATCCGACTTGTCATTCTTTTTCATGTCACTGTACAGCAGAGCTCACATTGGGAGTGCTAGAAGCTGTACAAGTAGCAAATCAGTTGTGCTGCAGTGCAAGGAACTTGCTGATAGGATGAGAGAACAGAGAGACAAAAGGATAAGCACATTTGTCTGTTCCTTTTCCTGTGCTTTTTAATCAGACGCTGGGGACAAGTTGTTTTCCATAACTTCAGCAGAGAAAAATCAGGTCTTCTCCTCTGCTAGACAGGGATAGGAGTGGTAGAGCTGTATAAACTCAGGACATAAATAGAACTCCTTTGGCAAGTAAAACAGCTCTCATATCTGTGTGTATAGCTGATTGTCTAAAGTTCAACTTTAATATTTCATTGCAGATGGCTCCAAGCAAGAAGCTGTCCTGGGTAGTGGAACATCTCGGCACTGTTTCTACGAACTTATGCCCAACTCCAGATACAGGATCACCGTCTATGCACAGATACAGGAGGCTGAGGGACCCGGCGTCAGTATTGTGGAAACAACCTGTGAGTTCATGCCTTGTATCACACAGAATGACACATGGCCTGGAAATCATTTGTTAGAGTAAATAGTAACTTCATTATTTCTTTTTCCTCAGTGCAAGTTCCAACAGCAGCACCAACCAGACCTCCAACTCCACCACCAACCATTCCTGCGGCCCGAGATGGTAACAAACACTTCCATTAGCAGTATTTGTTGTGTTGCCAAGTAGGGATTGGCAGACTGATTTTGTCAGATTGGTTATGGGCAAAACCTAACTGAGGTGGGAACTCTTACTTGGTTCACACCTGCAGATGCGTCCAAGTGCAGGCGTGCTCCTGCGCATCATGTGTAGGGCAGCCCAATCATTTTATTGGGCTACCCAGCATGCAAGAGACACAGAAAAGAGGTCCCATAGTCTTTTCCATAAATGCACTGCACCTCATAGGTTGGCGCTCTCAAAAACACAGCACATTTGCAGACGCTTGGGGTGCCATTAACAATCATTACAAGAATGAGTCCAAAGTAATTGAAAAAGAGCTTCTGTAACCACCTGGAGCCATATAAAGCCCTTCGCACCCTTACAAAGCCACCATAATTTCACCGTCCTCTTTGACTCCAATGTATTTTACCAAAGTTTTTACAAATTTTTGATAAAATCTAAACTCTTATTTTTGATACTCCCTGTTGTCAAATTATGATATAGCTAAATGTAGTGTATATTTGGACTGAATTAAGAATATTTTATCCGAAGCAGAGTGCCAGATTGATTAACATTTTGTTGGGCTGCCTGTCTGGGATATGTGTAGGGAAAGGTCTGTGGATGTGTGGATTTATGTCCTATGGTGTCTGCTAAGATGCTCTCTCTGATGTCGGAACATAGGCATGTAGGTGACTTTGTAAATTTGCTCATATCATTTCTCAGTCTTCAGAAATAATTCAGCTTCTCTGTGTTTTCCAAATCTCAGTGTGTAAGTCTGCCAGAGCAGACCTAGTATTCCTGGTGGATGGATCCTGGAGTATCGGAGATGACAACTTTCACAAAGTCACCCGTTTCCTGTACAGCACAGCAGGAGCCATGGGTGACATCGGTCCTGATGGGACACAGGTAAGACCAGTTCAAAATTCAAGTGAACATGTCAGCCATTGTAAAGTGTATCTAAAACCTTCACAAAAACCTGGCACTTTCAAGAAATGTCATTTATTTCATATGTGCTCACGTTTGTATATTTATTACACATATTATAGAATAATCACAATGAATCCCCAATTTTCTATATAAGCACACTTCACCTCTACCCTTAGAGGCGTACAAATATAAACACTAATATGCTCAATAATAAATAATATTAAACCTATACCCTAATTTGTGAAAAATAAAGTCCCATAAAGCAATCAAAAGCTCTCAATAAAAGTCATATGTCTCTTTGAAAAATAAGTCCAAGTGTCCAAAATTATTTTGTGTCCAAAAAAAAAAAAAAAAAAAAAAGAAAAAAAAAATTATGTTCAAATCCTCAGCCTCTTGTAGCAACTTGATTTACCTCAAAGAAAAAAACATAAGAGCCACATAGTGCATTATCCTTAGTAAATATAAATTATATAAAGCTCCTCCAGTGATAATTCACCCAAGTGAAAAAAAGTGTAAGCAAAAAGATATATATATATATGTAAACACATGTGCAAACACAAGATGTAGTGCGAAACTGTGCAAGTGAACCACTCTTTATGTGCTCCAAACACACGACAGGGTACACTTCTACTAGAGTAAGGAGTCAATACCCTTACCAATGTTCCAAAACCACTTTTGCCTTAGAAACACACATCAAGAGGACTGTATGATGGGATGAATTTTTCCTCCTGCCAGTATCCTCGATTTTCACTTCCACCTCCTAACACCATGTGGATCCATCCACACTAGTGTCTCAGACCACTCTCCGACATATCCGTCATCCACATACCCAAATATAAAGCAAAATATAGTGTAATACCGCCACACACTAGATTTCAAAAGCTTTAATGGTACTGCTTACAATGTTAAAATCTTGTTTATCCCATAGTATACATAGCTTTGTTTGCCGTCACCAATCCAGGAGAGTCCAACCGCCTGTAACAGTCCGTATTCCCCTCTCCGAGATGGCCGCCACTCAACTTCCGGTTTCTCGTTTGCGTCTGACGTCACTTCCCACTGACGCGTTTCGTCATAGGACGTATTCATAAAGGGTCTGTCGTGTGTTTGGAGCACATAAAGAGTGGTTCACTTGCACAGTTTTGCACTACATCTTGTGTTTGCACATGTGTTTATATATATATATATATCTTTTTGCTTACACTTTTTTTCACTTGGGTGAATTATCACTGGAGGAGCTTTATATAATTTATATTTACTAAGGATAATGCACTATGTGGCTCTTATGTTTTTTTCTTTGAGGTAAATCAAGTTGCTACAAGAGGCTGAGGATTTGAACATAATTTTTTTTTTTTTTTTTTTGGACACAAAATAATTTGGACACTTGGACTTATTTTTCAAAGGGACATATGACTTTTATTGAGAGCTTTTGATTGCTTTATGGGACTTTATTTTTCACAAATTAGGGTATAGGTTTAATATTATTTATTATTGAGCATATTAGTGTTTATATTTATTACACAGCCAAGAGTTTTCTCAGTTCAGTTGATATTAGCATCAATTTTTTCATGATAGGTGCATATATGTAATGTGTATGTGTAGCACTACCCTCTTAGCGATTGTTGATAAAATTGGGTCCCTCTATAGTCCTGTACAGCCTGTCATTCAGCATTTCCACACAAGCTTTCATTTGGAGACAGAAATCAGTCTTTGAGCATTTGTTTTATTTTATTGAGGAGATTGGAACTTGGATGAGGTAAACGGTGTATAGGATGCCCAAGGGAACCAAAATCTGAGGACAACTTCTTGAACTATTCACAGGCTTCTTTTCTTCAGCAACACAGTCTCTGTTGGAGTGCTAGCCAGCAGCTCCTGGTTGTACCACCCCAGACTCTAGATGAACGCCTCTTCACCCAGCATTTTGGAGACTCTCTTCCTGAGCAGGGGATCTGGCTCTGGTCCCTTTAAATGAGGTGAATAGTCACTAGTAAGGGGCTAATCTGGTTTCCTACCAGAGTTTTCCTTTCCCTATCTGCCCAAGGGGTGCAGGTGTACTCACTCAGATCCTCTGCTGTTCCTCCTGTCGACTGCTGCTGCCATACAGGAGGTCCTCGCTCGGGGGTCAGTGAGTTCCGAGTTTTCCTTCTTTCCAGCACCAGGCTCGCAGTCAGGCCCCATCCCACCAGGCCTCCTAGCAGCCTCCTTCCTCCAGCCTCACATCTTCCACCCGACTCTCTACACTCCTCTCTCCACCACCACACTCCTCCTACTGAGTAGGCTCTGACACTTTTAAGGGAGTCCCAGCCCTTTGCCAAGCCTTCTGTTGGGGATTGGCTGAGGTCCCTCAAGAGTGTAGCTAGCCACTCTTCAGATCCACCCACTGCCTCCAAGGCCCTCCTCCTAAAACCTCAGAGCATGGGGAAATTCCAGAGGAGCTGGGCTTCAGAGTCTCTCAGCCGTGACCACAATTTGACCCCTCTGGCTATCAAACTTGAGCTGGTAACTAGTTCTTGACTAACCATTAGGGTCTAGCTCCCCCTAGTGGCAATAGGAGGGTGCTACATATGTGTGAGAACGGTCTGGATAAAAGCGCACAGATGTGTCCCAAAGGAAATAAGTGAATGGTATATGTCAACTATGATTGGTGGGGAAAAAATTCACTGCTGCCATGGTAAAAACACATCGGTTTGTGGGAGGTATGAACAGGAGCCAGGCGCTGTGTAGTTTTGTGATAGAAATAATACACCTTGTATGGAGGTGTGCCTTTAATAAGTCATATGGTAAAACAATAATAAATAACCAGCCTGTGGCTTTAGGAAGCCAGGTTCCAAGATGGACGGCCCGTCCGCTCAGAGGGAAGCAGTGGAGTAGAATGCCTGTCAGTGCAGGGACCACGTTTACCTGACGTCCCAGCGTCCTGGATGACGTCACCACGATGTGGAGAGACGGAGGGGGGGAACTCTTGCTGGAGCCGCAGCTTTAGAAGGAAGAGGCCGGTTGCTGGGACAACATGTTTCACGCGCATGCGCTTTGTCAAGTCTCTTATTAAAGGCACACCTCCATACAAGGTGTATTATTTCTATCACAAAACTACACAGCGCCTGGCTCCTGTTCATACATATGTGTGAGACCTCTGGGGTATTTATTACCTATCATAGAAATCACAGTACTTCCCCTAACTCAGCACCTTCATCAGGCAGGTCAGCATCTACTTCCCGCACTTTGATCCTGGCTTAGAGATTTCATCATGTAAATCCTGAAGTCTGTGAAGGTTTTGGCTGTATTCATAATTGTCTGACACAAATCAGCCCCTGCAATAAGCCTCTCAGCTTGTGGCTTGCCACAAAGTTACAATGTTGCACTCTTATCAATGGGACAGAGATGCAGCAGACTGAGAACATCATCTCAGCCTAGGCCAAGTCTCTAACTGGAGGTGAAGGACTGCTTCAAAAATTATACCGCTGCTGTAATTTATAAAATGTCTGAACTGTATTAATGAAGACTTGTAAAGCTAATGAACATTTAAAGCCCAACAGAACTAAAACAAAAAGTGTGCAAAGTACTACAGTTTGTTCTCTGTAGTAGAATGGCCAGTTGTCTGCCAGCATGCTGCAGAGAAGGACAACTCCTTTCTATATAGAAGGAATGGCCTCTCTACAAAGGCCTAACGTCCCGCCTGTTGAGTCGGAGCTAGACATCTCCAATCTGCTGCTTGCAGGGAGACCACGGCTTCCACGAAGAGAAACCACTGCTTCCAAACAAAGATCAAGGGTCTTTGCTGCATACTGGCAGGTTATAGTCTTTTCTGCTCAGGCTGTGGCTGTTTTTTGAAGACTTCAGTAGAAAATTAAAGAGTGAATAAGATCCACTGGGAAAAAAGTCCTCAGGAGAACATACTACGGCTTAAAAAAATCATGTTTATTGACATTGTAATGACAAATCACACACAGTAAGAGCACCCCCCACCTGATACTTGTAAAAACAATGACAACGTTGCCATGAGGATTAAAACACCTGTACCGGGGTCCCAGTCAAACCACGCACACTCGCACAATCACTACACACGGAACAGGCAGGTCAAATAGAATGGCAAAGGACCACTAGGGTCATATAAACATGGAATAGTGGGAACTGCTGACAAGAAATTAATCTCAGAGAACCAAATAAACATAGATGGCAGGATCAACAGCAATAACTGTGGATGGCAAAAATCAAAGTGTCCCCAGTTTAGAGGTATACAAAAATAAATCCAGATGTATATGTGCCTTTCTATTTGACCTGCCTGTTCCATGTGTGGTGATTGTGCGAGTGCGCGTGGTTTGACTGGGACCCCGGTACGGGTGTTTTAATCTTCATGGTAACGTTGTCATTGTTTTTACAAGTATCAGGTGGAGGGTGCTCTTACTGTGTGTGGTTTGCCATTACAATGTCAATAAACATGATGTTTTAAGTCTATAAATGAAAGTGGTAGAATCCTCAAACCCCTGTCAACTAACCAATTCCAAAATAGAAACCACTTTCCACCCTAGAAAGTTACACACATCAAAAATAATTATCTACAAGGAATCCTCCCCCCTCTAGTGATGTAAACCCTACTCACTCAGTAATGCCATAAACAATAATTCAAATCAGTGAATTATCCCATATGTGCTCTATATAACAGTGTCCAATAGAATTCCAAGAATTATAAAAAAATATGAAAAAGTGAAAAATTAATACAATGTCCCACTCAAAGTCACTCTTTGTATTGTTTGAAGATCCTCACAAGTCAGCTCTCACTCAGATCCTCAAAAAAATCAAAAAAAGCTCCACATAGTGCATTATCAATAAAGTATATATAGCACTCCACACGTGTTTCATATAAGTGCAAAAACGTGAAAAAAACAACCACAGCAACTTGTGTCACAACAGTGATGTGATATACTCAGTGTATTCGTTACAATGGTGTCTAAATTCTCATGCTTATAGATTATATACCCTTACCAAAAAACAGAATCTCAAGAGCGTTTATAAGATACAATTTAGTCTCCTTGTCTCCATTCTCCAATCTCATCCCCTCCTGGTATCATCAGCCAGTTCCCTGGTCACTCCGATCCATCCAGGAAACAAGGGACAATAATAGTGTAAATCCGCAAAGTATCTTTAAAATATACTTTAATATATAAGCTTACATGTATACAATGACAATCGCGCATTTCCAAGAAAGACTCCCCTGCCTGGGGATAGCCACGCAGCTCCTGGGTGGATGTCCTCACGATTCCCCACTCCAAGATGGCCGCCGTATTACTTCCGGTTCCTGCTATTGTACGTCCAACGTCACACCCACTGACGCGTTTCGTCACATCCGGGACTTAATCTTAAGGGATCTTAAGGGATGGCATTACTGAGTGAGTAGGGTTTACATCACTAGAGGGGGGAGGATTCCTTGTAGATAATTATTTTTGATGATGTTTTAAGTCGCAGTATGTTCTCCTGAGGACTTCTTTCCCAGTGGGTTCTTTTCACTGTTTAATTTTCTACTGCATGCTTTTGGTCCTGAGAGCACCAGCTTTCATGTATGGTTAGTCGGCATATACATCATTTAGGCAACCGCTATTCTATGTGCTTGGGGATCCCATATTTAGCCTTTTTTGCTACTATTGTTTTTTGAAGACTTCACCTGAAATGACTTTGGCTCATTTAATGAAAGTTTTTTCATAGGCTTTCCTATTTTAATTGAAGTATATCTGAAGTCCAATCTAAGGATTATAACTACAGAACAGTTGGGTAGCTACCAGGGGCTGACTGACCATTTGGAAACGCGGGCACTGCCCGAGGGCTCGGGGTCAGTAGGGGGCCCCATGAGATGCCCCTGGTACCTTTTTCATAGGCTTTTTTGAGTTTGGGCAAGGACACAGGGGCCCCATGATCCCCTATTGCCCGGGGGCCCCATGAGTTGTCAGTCCACCCCTGGTAGCTACATGTTTCTCCCTCTGCTAAGCTGTATGCTACATATACAGGATGAAATCAAGGCCTTACTATTGTACCTCTTCCCGTCAAGGTTGGAGTCGCTCAGTACAGTGATGATGCAAGAACAGAATTTAAGCTGAACTCACATAAAAGCAAACAATCTCTTCTGGCCGCTATAAATGCCATAGCTTACAAAGGCGGGAACACCAAAACAGGTACGTAGGGCCTGGTGCAACATCCAGCATCCTCCCTTCAGTACTGCCTGCTGATGATCAGGAAATCTTGTGACGTCCGATAAATGTATCCTGGCACTTCATAAAATAGATTGCTGTTTGTTTTATTTCCCACATCGAGTACTGTGTACATTGGCTCTCGGCACATGGTTATGGATGTTATGGATCTGAGGATAGCAGAAAGGGTTCTGAAGTCCTACTACACTTCCTATCCTAAAGTGACACAGCTACCCTTCCACAGATACAATACAGTAGTAGAGAGTTGTCACCCTAGGACAGGAAATGTATTACTGGCAGGATCACTAGGGCAAAACAAAAGGACAAAAATCCTTAAAAATTTAAATGAATGCAGCCACCACATGTATAGACTGGTAAGCTGCAATATATTACATTTTTGTTTTTGGGTTTAGATACACATTCAAGAAGCTGCAGAGAAACTGCTAAATACACAGTTAAAATATACACTCAATGGCCACTTTATTAGGTACACCTGTTCAATTGATTGGTAACACAAATTGCTAATCAGCCAATCACATGGCAGCAACTCAATGCATTTAGGCATCTAGACATGGTAAAGCCAACTTGCTGAAGTTCAAACTGAGCATCAGAATGGGGAAGAAAGGGGATTTAAGTGACTTTGAACGTGGCATGGTTGTTGGTGCCAGATGGGCTGGTCTGATTATTTCAAAAACTGCTGATCTGCTGGGATTTTCATGCACAACCATCTCTAGGGAAATCGAGACTCATCAGACCTGGCAACTTTTTTCCAATCTTCTACTGTTCAATTTTGGTGAGCCTGTGCGCATTGTAGCCTCCGTTTCCTGTTCTTAGCTGACAGGAGTGGCACTCGGTGTGGTCTTTTGCTGCTATAGCCCATCTGATTCAAGATTTGACTTGTTGTGCATTCAGAGATTGTATTCCGCATACCTTGGTTGTAACGAGTGGTTATTTGAGTTCCTGTTGCCTTTCTATAATCTCGAACCAGTCTTCCCATTTTCCTCTGACCTCTAACATCAACAAGGCATTTTTGTCCACCCAACTGCCACTCACTGGATATTTTCTCTTTTTCCGACCATTCTCTGTAAACCCTACAGATGGTTGTGCATGAAAATCCCAGTAGATCAGCAGTTTTTGAAATGCTCAGACCAGCCTGCCTGGCACCAACAACCATGCTACGTTCAAAGTCACTTAAATCCCCTTTCTTCCCTATTCTGGTGCTCAGTTCGAACTTCAGCAAGTCGTCTTCACCGCGTCTAGATGCCGAAATGCATTGAGTTGCTGCCATGTGATTGACTGATTAGCAATTTCTATTGAACAGGTGTACCTAATAAAGTGGCTGATGAGTGTGCATAGGTGTTTTACCTCCCAATGGATTTGCGATTCTATACAGCCAATCTGCACAGCCACACAAGGGTTCTATTTATAACAAAAATGCTGTGCAAATGCCTTTGTGAATAATCTCTATAATTTGTCCATATATCGTCAGTTGAACTAAAGAAAATACTGCACTATGCCACTAGATGCCTCGGCCGCCCATGGACACCTAGGTGTGACATGTGAGCATTAAAGCCACCCTCTTAGTTGCCACATATTTATGTTACGTGGGTAAGTAAGGACTCTAATTGGCTAGTACAGCCAACTGCCCCATTTTCAAAATCTGAAGTTTCACTATGTGCAGACACCTCCTTGGATTTCCTCCAGCTTCTCCTGTTTCCTGCAAAATAACATAGAGCCATTTAATTTGTAATTTGCATTTGAGTAAACTTGCTTTAGGCTGAGTTTCTCAAAAAGAAGAAATAGTAATGTATTTCTACATGTAGCCAAGAAATCTCAATGGATAGTCACAGTAGGAGAACTATTCAATGGATCACCATTGGCTGCCATTGACTTGACAGCAGTAGACGGACAGTGAGACTCCTTACAAGATACAGCCATTTATCTTCCCTCTGGGGTCTACAGGGAGATATAAGAATCCTGAGTAGGATGTGGGCCCCAAACACCACTCCATAAACTAAATACTAGTTTTGGTTGGATTGACCCTTTAAAATTCCATTGTGACTTAAAATTAGCATAATTGCTTAATGCTGTTTGGAGAGCACTAGCAGTTTCCTCTGTTGGTGCTTCTTGGCAATCACCCCAGCTGATTGACTGCCAAGCTTTTTGGATTGAACCTTTAAAATTCCATTGTGTCATTCTAATATTCTTCATTAGCCTGATTGTCACTTGTTATGTATCGGTGGGTGAGGCCAGTTAGAAATGGGTGGAGGACCTTTGGTAGTTTTTTTTTATATATTTTTGCCCTATATATAGTACTATAACTCAAAACATTACTTTTTATATGTAATTTTATAAAATTGTATCAAATAAACTGGGATCTTTCAGGGTGTATTTGTTTCCTGGGGTTGCTGCACTTTTTACATTGATCTTTCCCTATTTAAAAACCTGTACAGGCGTACCTCGGTTTAGGAATGTAATGCGTTCTGCGTGACGCTTCCTATTGCGCAAAATTCGGAAATCAAAGTGTGGTTTCTCATAGGTATGCATTAAAAACCAATTAATCCAGTCCTGAGGTCATAAAAAAGTACAAAAAAAGTCTTATCTGTTCAAAACTCTTTATAAAGTGCACTTTAAAGGCATAAATACTGTACAGGGACATGATTAAAAATGAATTCTTCAATGCACTGAAAACCAATTAATCCGTTCCGGAGTTCAGAAAATAGTGAAAAAAAGTCTTATCTGTTCAAAACTCTTTCTAAAGTGCACTTTAAAGGCATGGGGCTGGCGCTATAAACCTCCCAGGTGCAATGCATCCTGGGGAAACTTACTTCGTATTGCAAAAAAAATTTGTAAACTTATTTTCAATGGATTTTCATTCGTAAACCAAAAATTACGTTAACCGAGGCGTTCGTAAACCGAGGTACACCTGTATATTATTTCTTATTGGGTAGAATAAAGCTGGCTGTACACTAGTAGATTTTCGAAACAGCATTTGTACAAAACTACATTTGATGACTTGATGAATGTCATTCAAAATACTTCAAAGTTTTGTTTGCTTTTGACATTTGATTTTGGCGTGAATGGACCTTCCAGAACAAAAATCAAATACACTGTTAGAAATTTGTTTGTTCGAGAAAAGTCCTCCATCCTGTTCCTTCATATTTTCTCATTACCATGGTCTAAATGTCAATTCGGCCCCACTAATGATTAGATAATCAAAAAAATGTTCCTAGAAAGAAAAATTTTGAATGAAATGTTACTAATATACAGCCATCTTTAACAGAATTGTCGGTCTGGCTATAGTCTGTGTTGCAGAAATATTATTTTTTTCCTTTTGTTATACAGGCAGAGCAATTAAGCATGTCCGCGAAGATTTGTTTACTGTGGAATCTGGCATGAGAAAAGGTGTGCCCAGGGTTTTGGTGGTGATTACTGATGGTCGCTCTCAAGATGACACTGTAAAGTTTGCCAGCCAAATGCATTTGGAAGGTAAGGTCGTTACTCTGAGAAGTTTCTTGCTTTCTACCTCTCTGCATTGACATTTGGAATGAGGCTTGGTTCAAATTTACTGATGCAACCAAGTGGTGGGCACATTTATGTGTGTTTTTTTGCTTGTCGAGTGTAGGGAAGCCCATTTAGTTCAATGGCAGCCCTATGCATGAGAAACCAGGAAAAGAAGACCCTAAATCTTTTTAAAAAATACGCTAAACCACACGCTTTGCAGATGTGTGTCGGTGACATTAACAAAATAATGGCACTGTTGCAGGTCTGCTAAAGGGCAGCGCGATTCTGTGCAAGCCAGGAAAGCGCATGATTTTGCGCTCTTTCCCGACATGCATAGATGTGAACCTAGCCTTAGTGGGTTATCCAAACAAGCCTTGTCAAAGTGTACAGTACAGCAGCATAGATATTAGTGCCTGCACTTGGTTGGTATCTTGCCTTGCAGGCAGGTTGGACTTTGGCACAAAGGATCCCAGCACAGTAGAGGTGAGTATGCTGACAAGGGGTTACATTTACATCAGAGAAAGTTAGTGTTAGGGTTAAGCTTACAGGGAGTTTAGGTGTCAGAATTACAGAGGGTGTCAGAGTACCAAGGAGGGTTAAGCCAGCCATACAGTACATGGATTGAATATCGGCCAGTTAAGCAGGGACAGGCCAAGATTTGATTCATCTATGGACAGGCTGATTGTACCAAAGTTGATCCATTGGATTTTTTATATGTGATTAATGCCGGTGGCTATAGCCGCTAGCAGTAATCGTGTTGTGTTGGCTGGATAGGCTCCCTGCCGGCAGAACACCATATCACTGCCAGTGTGGTTATAAGCTGATGGAGAAAGTAAAATTCAGCTTTTAGGCAGGATAGGCTCTATGAAGATGTGATTTTTCAGAGATCACCTGAAGGCAGAAAGAGTAGAAGATAGCCAGACAGATTGGGGTAGGGCAATCCACTGGAGGGTAGAAGCATTGGAAGTGAACATGATGTAGGTGATAAGGGAACTAAAGAGTGAGAAATGTTGGGAGGAGCGAAGAGGATGGTTTGATTTGGTTCCTATCTTCAGACAAGTTTGGAAGCTAAAGGCAGATTTGTGGATGGCATTTAAGTTGCTGTTAATATTTTGACTTTTATACACTGGGCAAACAGAAGCCAGTGGAGAGATTGGCAGAGAAGGGCGGTTGGTAAGGAGGATGAGTCTACAGCAGCATTAATGATAGACTAAAGGGGGATAGCCTGTGTTGAGATAGGCCATCGAGGAGGGAGTTGCAGTAGTCAAAGTGAGAGATAGTCAGGGAATCTTTGTGGTTTCACTGGGTAAAAAGGGGGATAAATTGGAAATGTTACTAAGGTTAAGTCTTCAATACTTCAACAGTGATTGCATGTGGAGCTTAAAGGACCGGATAGAATATAGGATCATACCTAGCACCCTGGCATGAGGAGAGGGATTGATAGTTGCATAAATAATCTTGATGGAAAATTATTAGCACAACTATCAGTCCTTCTCCTCATGGGGCACAGGAGGGAAATTGAAATATTATGAGCTCAATTTTTGAAAGATTTAGAAAGTGGTTTGACATCCATGCTGATAATTTAGTAAGTAAATTAGTAATGTGCAAGGAGACTAAAGGGGTGAGCTGTGGAGTAGAGAGATAGATTTGTGTGTCATTATCATTGAGTTGTGATTGGAAGCCATGCAAGGCCCAGGGAGGAGGTGTAGATAGAGAATAAAAGAGGTGTGAGGACAGAGCCTTGTGGGATCCTTATGGAAAGAGGAGAGGAGGAGTTAGAGTTGTAGGTGACACTGAAGGAGTGCTTAGATAGGTAAGAGGAGACCCAGGAAAGAGGAGAGTCTTAGAGGCCAAGGTAATAGAGCTTTTTGAAGAGGGGCGGATGGTCATGTGGAGAAGTCTAATAATTAAGAGTAGTTGCCATTGGTTCTAACAGTTAGTAAGTTGTTAGTGGCTTTTAGAAGGGAAGGTTTTGTGGAGTGTTGCAGATAAAAGCCATACAGTAAGCAGTTGATAAGGTTGTTATCAGTATGGTAGCAGCTCAGACGATTGTAGACTAGGCATTCTGGCAGTTTGGAGGTAAATGGGAGCAAGGTGATGGGTCTTGCTGAGATTGGTGATGTCCAGTGAGTGTTTTTTAAGTATGGAGGTGGCCAGCGCAGGCAAGTAAAGAGGGAGATACTTAAAATGTGAGTAAGTAAGCATAGAATAGAGCAAGAGGATAAGCAGATTATTTGTGAGGGAATGGGGTCCAGGGGGAAGGTGGTGATGTGATGTGGGCAACATCTTCTGTAGTGACTGGGTTAAAGGAGAAAAGTGCTAAATGTGGTGGTAGAGATGGTATGTTAATGGGGGGAAATATCAGGAGAATGGCAAATTCATTATAAATTGCAACTATCTTATTTTGTAAATGACTGGTACTAGTCATGACTGGAATCAATTAGTTGGTGGTGGCAGTGGGAGAAGTAGAGAGGTAGAGGTAGGAAAAAGTTGATGAGGACTCCCTGAGGGGGTGTTAATGAAAGTGATAAAATAAGTCTGTATGGAAGGGCAGGGGTAGGATGTTTATTTTAGGAGAGCAGCTTTATCAGGGCAAAGTCTCGTATAAACCTAGTTTTACGCTACACTCATGCCAAGAGTACGGCTATGTCATTTGAGACTTCTGGTTTCATTTGTGTCATTGTGGCCAACTTCTTTGTGTAGTGAAGGAAGCAAAAATATCCAGGGATAAAGAGAGTGAGCTGTTGTAGACAGAGGTGGCCAGGTCAGGGTAGGACAGAGGTGAGATGTTTTCATAGAGATAGTTCATCGCAGAATAGAGAAAAGAAGGTTTGAAAGGTCTTAGATTGTTCAGACTTGTGGGGTTCATTGAGGCCATGTTTTCATCCAGCATGTAAAATGTCAAATCCTGGTATTGCATAGTTCTTTGATATTTCCACAAATGTCTTACACAGATCAGCCCCTCACCTTGAGTAGAGAGCTATTAGTACCTTTGTGCAGTTCTATAGAGATGACACACTTGACCAAAAAATTTATTTTGGCATATATTGTATATTGATTGGACAGTAATGCATACCAGTGTGTTATGAATCCTTCAGTGGCCCAAAACCATTCAATCTAAATTAACCCATTTATTAACAGCTATGCATTTTCTAATACCATATAAAGTTCCTTTATATTTATTCATCTTCCATTACCCATCAGATTACACTATAAAGGCTTGTGCACATGGACAGACAGAATTTTATCTCCCTCCATCATTTACATATAATCGTGCACACTGGAGTGAAAGCAATAATCCTAGGGTCACTTTTCACAGTTAGCTCTGAACTGATAACCTGCAGGGGCTTTTAAGACGTTTTTCATTTTGGATAAAGTAAAGAACGGTTATAACCACTGTCAATATATGTTTTGACATCTGTCTCCCATTTGGGGAGATTTACCTTCATTTCCTGCCCCATAGCCAAAACAGGAAGTGAGAAAATCTCTGCAAATTAAGGGAATTCCTTGGAGACCCACTGGAAGGTTTCTCTTATATCACTTTTCTTGGGACAACCCAAAATGTGTGTTTTCTTTTACTTTCATTTTCGACATTAATGGTAAACAGGACAAATAGAGATGGTAAATCTCCCTAACGGGAGCACAGACTGTAATAAAAACCTCATAGATGTTCTAATCCATCTCCACCCTGTCCAAAACTAAAAGAGTGTCCAAGACTGTCTGCTCCTTCCCCCCCTATTTTTTTCCATCTACGCTGCCACATTTGACACCTTTTGGGTGGGAGGGGGGAGCTGTGGTGAACTGACCCAGAAATTTTGCCCCTTCCTTCCCCTGCAGCCGTCTGGGACACTTTACAGGTCCGAGAAGACTGTGGCTCATTTACACAGTGCATGAGCAGTAGGACACCGGGTCTGGAGCCACAGGGCTTCACTGCCGGTTTCTCTTAGTCAAGATGGCGACATCAGTACCCAATAGCTGATTGAAAAATCAGCTCAGAAGAGCACACCGCTGGATGCCTGGATGACAGGTATTGTGCCCTAATATGAAAAGTCAGCAGCTACAGTATTTGTAGCTGCTGACTTTTAATTATTTTTTTTTGGGGGGGGGGGGGCAGAACTCCTCTTTAAGCAAAAAAAAAAGAAGAAAAATAGGAAAATGATTATTAGAATAAATAAAAATGTAAAGCAAGGATGGGTTGTCTATAGTATGGACACTCTAGTGTCAGTGACGCCTCTCTACTGTGGGAGGTTCATGTACCTTTTACCAACTATTATTATGTGGAGGAGCGAGAAAGTTCTACAAGTGAGAGCCAAGCCAACTATTTGTATAAAAGCAGATTTTCCTGGAAACCATGGTTGTTATAAAATGTCATGATTGCACCAAATCAGTTGTTGGATAATATTATTTCAAACAGGAGAAGACCTTTGAAGTTCAAATGGACAGCAATGTCCTCTGTGATCCGTGTACAGTTAAAGGTTCTATAATTAGATGCTAAAATAAACTCAGTCCTTCTCCTCCCTACTGCATCTATAACACACAGCAGGAGTTTGTCTCATACTATCAGCAATCTCACTAGAGATGAAAGTTGGATAACTTACTTGGTGTTTGTCTTCTCCTCTTCCCAGGCTTCAGCATTTTTGCCATTGGCGTGGCGGATGCAGACTACAACGAGTTAGTGAACATTGGCAACAAGCCCAGCGAGAGACATGTCTTCTTCGTTGATGACTTTGATGGATTCAAGAAAATAGAAGATGAGCTGGTCACTTTTATTTGCGAGACAGCATCAGCAAGTGTGTGCCAATTTATCTGTTTTATATCCAGAGCCAATCCTAAATAGTTTGTGAATTCATTTATAGCTTATACTCCATCTGTTTCATTATGTCTGACGGATTTCACATTGTCATAGTTACATAGTTAGTCTGGTTGAAAAAAAGACAAAAGTCCATCCAGTTCAACCATAGAAAAAAGAAAAAAAGTTATAATCCTATACCCACAGTTGATCCAGAGGAAGGCAAAAAACCCCCAGCAAAGAACGATCCAATTGCTCCTGCTTGGAAAAAAAATCCTTCCTGATCCCCTGAGGGGCAATTGGATATTCCCTGGATCAACTTTACCTATAAATGTTAGTATCCAGTTATATTCTGTGTATCTAAGAAACAATCCAGGCCTTTTTTGAAGCAATCCACTGAGCTGGCCAGAACCAGCTCTTGAGGGAGTCTATTCCACATTTTCACAGCTCTCACTGTGAAGAAACCTTTCCATGTTTGGAGATTAAATTTCTTTTCCTCCGGACGTAAAGAGTGCCCCCTTGTCCTCTGTGATGACCTCAGGGTGAATAGCTCTACACCGAGTTCACTATATGAACTACTGATGTATTTATACATGGAGATCATATCCCCCCTTATGTATTATACATGGTGATCATATCCCCCCTTATGTATTATACATGGAGATCATTTCCCCCCTTATGTATTTATACATGTTGATCATATCCCCCCTTATGTATTATACATGGAGATCATATCCCCCCTTATGTATTATACATGGTGATCATCTCCCCCCTTATGTATTATACATGGTGATCATATCCCCCCTTATGTATTATACATGGTGATCATATCCCCCCTTATGTATTATACATGGAGATCATATCCCCCCTTATGTATTATACATGGAGATCATATCCCCCCTTATCTATTATACATGGAGATCATATCCCCCTTATGTATTATACATGGTGATCATATCCCCCCTTATGTATTATACATGGAGATCATATCCCCCCTTATGTATTATACATGGTGATCATATCCCCCCTTAATCTCCTCTTCTCAAGAGAGAATAAATTCAGTTCCTCTAATCTTTCCTCATAGCTGAGCTCCTCCACACCTCAGTTTAGTTGCCCTTCTCAGTACTTTCTCAAGTTCCCCAATGTTCTTTTTGTGTCAGGCAGGAAAAAATAAAGATTGTGGAAAAATTAAGCTAACAGCACTGAATGATACAATTGCTATAGAACAGTGGTCTCCCAAATGTGGCCCACGGGCCAGATGTGGCCCTTTGTTTGCTTTAATCTTGCCCTTTGGGCACTGTTTCTCCCACGAATACAAGGTTCTATTCCTTTCACTGATACCTATGATGAGGCTCCATTCCTTCCACTGACACCAACAGTGGAGCATAATACCTCCCATTGACAACATCAATGGGGCACTAATTCTGTCACGGATACTAACAATGTGGAACTATTCTTTCCCCTGACATCAACAATAGGGCACTATTTCTCCCAATGACACCAACAATGGGGTACAATTTCTTCCAATGACACCAACAATGGGCACTATTCCTCCCACCAATACCATTAATGGGGCACTATTCCTCATATTGACCACAGGTGCTATACAATTTTTTTTACTCCCACTGACCACCAAGCTTGAGGCATTGTTTACTCCCACTGACGCCGGGGCATTCATTACTCCCCTATGGTCTGAAGGACAGTAAGACTGCTTTCACAACAAGAGTTGTGACCAAGCACACATACTTTTTTGCATATCTCCATGCTTTCCCGCAGGCAACGTTTAGGACAGTCCATTAATTTCAATGGTCTGCCCTATGCATGAGAAATGCGCAAAAAAGGTGCCTGCACCATTTTCCAAATCATGCTGCAGCAAACCACATGGTATGTACATGCACACGTTTGCAAGATGCATGAGGGTTCCATTAAGCGTTAATTTCACCACTGTATGGGGCAGTGCATTTTTGTCACCACAAAGTATCACGACTATGGTGATCTGTGCAAACCTGAGTGGCCGTTATAGTAGTTAGGTAGGCAGTCATTCAGAAAAAAATGAAACTGACAGGTTTTATCTCCCCTTTGTCTCTTTAACTGGACAGAAAGCAGAGGAAAATTCTGCAACAGGGATACCATAAAGAGTAATAAACATCTAGCAATCTAGCCTTCCCCTACTCTACTAAAACAAGTGTTGGGTTATACCGCATGTCACTAAGATCAGTAGACCCTGAATTATAGGCAGCTGAAGCTTTATATAAAGCAGGAGGATGGAATTAGGGGGTCGCTTGCTCCCCACTGGCACCATTCATAGAACACTTTGCATTTCCTCAATGAATACAAAGCATTCTCTGATTGGACGAGGTGAAGATGGCGATGTCACTACCCTGCCTCTCCATCTTGCCCAGTCAGAGAATGCTTTTCATTTATTGAGAGAATGGAAAGTGTTCTGTGAATGGCACTGGGGAGCAAGCAATGCCTACTGCAGCGATTTGTAGCTTCCATGGGGATCAACCAGGTATTGCACCTACGTACTTACATTAGTGGAAGTTGGTCCAATGTCACTATGTAAACATATCCATAGAAAACCTTCAGCTGTAAGCTTTCTATAGCCATCTCTGTTGATCATTTCGACACAAGGGTATAACTGAAGGTAACTTTTGCTTATGTACGTTTTCATAATTTTGAATTGCACAGGTTTATTCTACTTTAATACGTTGTGTTCCTATAAAACAGGCCACAAAGGTCTATAGCTGGCAGTAATGGCACCAGAGAATTAAGACGGCTCCACCATTCTGTGAAAAATCTGGTCATGTGCAAACATTCGGCTGGTGTTTTTGTATTCCAGAGTCCTGCCCTTTATGCTATATATGTTTTTTAATTTTTCCTAGAATTTTACATTATTTCAGTGTATCAATACATAAAGTTTGTGATTCTTAATCGTCTTTTTTTTTCAGCTTGTCCATGGGCCTACATCCAAGGCAACAGTGTGTCAGGTAAAATATATACACTTGTTTCCATTATGTCTCATGTTTCCACCAATCACAAGTCAATGTTCAGAATTACTGCAATTTGCCTTTATTTTTCTATTAAAAGCAGAAAAGTTTTTATATCATCGCTGTGACTATGTATTTGTCCCTCGGTTGCTTTTTTTTAGATGCTTTGTACTTCATTGGTAACATATATCTAGTGTGCTCATTGACAAACATAAACAAATTATTAAAGAATAATCTATCAGGTATTCATTTACTATCCCATATGGAAGAAAAATATATTTGAAATATATTTTAAAAATATTCTTCCCAAATATATTGCCATATAATTGAAATGCCACAAATTTGGCCATAGTCACTATATTTCAAAATATATTCCAATAAATAAATATATATACATATACTGCATGTTAAAATGCATTTTTATTACAAAATATATGAAATATATTTTTAAAAACGCATGTCACATATATAGCAATATATTTGGGAAGAGTATTTTTAAAATATATTTCAAATATATTTTTCTTCCATATGGGATTACACACTAACTAAAATATAACTAAATTTAAAATACTTGGAGAACTGAACAGTCACTTACAGACAAATGAATACAATAAATGATGGTATGATCTGGCACTTGTGACTCGCGGGTAGACATAATGATATAGAGGGAGTAGACGCTGTGCTATAGGTGTCTCCAGCAATTAGGAAAAACTCTTTAAATGACCTGTTACCATGGCAGCCCTAATATATTTGGCTGAGGGATTTTTTAAATTCAATTTTCATAGCAATTTCATCTTTGGGGCATTTATTTGCTGTTGGGGTAGCCATCTTGGGCACACTCAGTAGAATGATCAATTAACTGCTTCCCTTCCGCCCTATAGGAAGAGTACTGCTACAGAGCAGCACGGCTGCACAAAATCACGCATATATACGTGATTTGCATTTTCTGCCATTGGTGGCTACAGATGTCAGACAGGGGAGAGACCTGTGTGTAAACAACACAGGTCTTTCTCCTGCCAGCAATAACATACTGCTGTGTATTTCTCTGCACAGCAGCATGTTTCCCTAGTAAAACACACACAGCACATGATGTAAAACAGCACACAGTTAACCCTTTGATCGCCCCAGATGTTAACCCCTTCCTGCCCAGTGTCTTTTTTGTTAACCCCTTCTTGCCCAGTGATTTTTATTAGCAGTGATCACTGTATTAGTGTCATTGGAATGTCAGTGGCAGTTAGTCAGTTCCCCCCCAGTGTCAGAATGCCCATCGCAGTCCTGCTATAAGTCGCTGATTGCTGCCATGTATATATATACAAGTATAACAAAATTAAAATAAAAATTCCAGGATATATACCGCCGTTTGTAGATACTATCAATTGCATGTAAACCAATTCTTTTACACGTATTGGGATTTTTTTTAGCAAAGACATGTAGCAGAATACATTTTGGCCTAAATTTATGATGAAATTTGATTTTTTAAAATTTTTTTCACTGGGTATGTTTTATAGCAAAAAGTCAAAAATATTGTTTTTTTTTTCAAAATTGTCAGTCTTTTTTTGTTTATAGCGAAAAAAATAAAAACAGAGAGGTGATCACATACACCGAAAGAAAGCAAAGAAAGAAAGCATATTTGTGGGAAAAAAGGGACATAAATTTAATTTATGTACAGCGTTGCATGACTAGACAATTCTCAGTTAAAGTAATGCAGCGTCGTACTGCAAAAAATGGCCTGGTCAGGAAGGGGGGGGGGGTAAATCCTCTGGAGGGTAAGTGGTTAATCTACCAGCATGTCTTTCAAGTGTGGGAGGAAACCCATGCAACCATAGGAGGAACATGTAAACAATATGCAGACAGTGTTTTCCTCGGGACTCAAACCAAGGACTACAGGGCCACAAGGCAGAAGTACTAACCACTAAGCCACTGTACTGATAGATAGGGTCAACTATCATCCTAAAAAATCCTTCTGTCTTAATCCCACAATGCTACTATGAAATTTGTCTATACCAAGGAGTGTGGCTAGATCAAACAAGCGTGGGTCTTAGTTGATATGGAGATGGGGAGTAATGTAGTCTTTTAAAATATACAAAAATAATTACTCCAATGCAAAAGTCATTCCTACAGTCCAGCAGATTTTTGGTTGATCTAAATGTACTGCTGCATAATAAAGGAGTTCTTTGGCAAACATGAAAAAAGAAACTGAGCTTGAACCACCTCCTGCGCTATTCTAGGGTAATATCAGATTTTTCTCTCCAATGCCAATCTACAAGATGGAGTTTCTCCTACAGCTGGAACATTATATTATGATTTATAGCATAATACATGGATTAAAGCCCAACTCCAACCAAAACTGTGTTGTTTAGTTTTGGATAGACTGAGGAAGGTTTAAAACCTCTGTTGGCAACGATCACCTGGACAGAAAAGTAGGTGAAATAACCCATAATGGGGAAACAAATGGCATTTAAATACATTTCTATGAGCTTGTAAACCCGATAAAACTTTTGGTCTGTGTCTAGTTGTACTTAACCATAATTTTCGCAAGACGACACAGGTTCCTATGTCACTCCAAAACGCCAAGGTAGCTTGTAACCTTTGATTAGAGAAAAAAAATGGTGGCATTAGATGATGCGTGTAGTCAGATGCAAGCAACAGAGAGCGGAGCATAGTTGGGTCTTGCATGGGGAATGGAGAATCTAAGGAGTGCCTGAAATGTGCTGGCAAGCAATGTATTGATAATTAGCCTAGCTTGTTTTTAATGTAACATCTTTATGCTGTGTTTTGGCCTAAAGTCTTAAAAATATTTAAATAATAATTGAATGGTGCCAATCTATAGATTTATCAGATATAATTTTGTAGATAATAATATCAATTTCTATGTTTGCTAGGTTTTAAAATGATGGAAATGTTTGGGTTGGTGCACAAGGAATACGCCACCTTGGACGGAGTCTCCATGGAGCCTGGAACATTTAATAACTTTCCATGCTACAGGATACACAAAGACGCTCTGGTGTCCCAGCCCACCAAGTAAGTGTCAATCTAAAACTCTTTTATTTAAAAATTGACCACCTCGAGATTCAGTAATTATTGACGGTAATGTTTACTTGTCTAAGCTCATAGAAGAGCAAACCTAAAAACTCTACATGTCTTGAACCATAGTAGAAGTAAACATTAAAGTGGTTCACATGAAAGTTATACTGCAAATATGTTTACTTGGCAAAAGCTAATTTTCTTTAAAATTTCTGTATCAAAAATATTCACACACTATATGACCAAAGGTTTGTAGACACAAGACTATCAAACCTTGTTGAACTTGTTGGACATCCTGCTCCAAAGCCATGAGCAGACTACTTTGTTTCATGGTTGTGTGCATTTGTTTAAAAGATGAGCCAAAGGTGGTGAGAAAGCAGCCATGAACTGCAGTAGGAGGCAATCAACTAAAGCCATTATGATGTCGGAAAACCCTGGCTGCTCTGTTTAATGATATTTCACAACAACCTCTGTGAGCCTGGGATTTGTGAGCATTCTAGTGAGTCTGATGTTTCAACTAAAGACAAAGTTGTATATTCTAACTCTTAGTAAAATGATCAGTAATGACCCCCGAGGGTTGATAATCCAAATGGGTCAATAAAATGGCTGGGTGGTTAGAGGGTCAGTTAATGTCAGGGGATCCATTGGTTGCCGATAAAAATTCGAAGACTGATTGGGCTCAATGTAAAGCTTTATGCTAGTCCATATTCTGAAGGCAATATGTCTAGTTGAGAGACAGTGCTACCCAGGGTTAGATGGTTGGCCGCCAGCGAGAATGTCCTTGAGTTGTCTCTATCAGCTGTATGTTATTATTGGTCTTGTTTATCAGCATGCTTTGCATTGTGTTTCTGTGACCCTCTATTCTCCCTCTTCTTGGTAAGATAAACCTAAAACCTACCTGAAAGTCTGTTGTAGAACCAGTGAGAACACCTGCCTCAATCTCTGTTGGAGACCCAATGAGTACAGAGGGGGAATGTTCCAATGATGACACTAGTACTGGTGACCCTGGTAACACTCCAGGATTCCCTCGCTTTGGAGGGATTTTCTATAATTTCCTGTTTTGGCTATGGGACAGGACATGAAGAGAAATCCCCCAATGGGGCACAGATGGCGAAAATACCTGGCAGTTGTTATAATCCTCCCTTATTCTATCCAAGTGAAAGAAAAAAACTCTTGCCTTTAGTAACACTTTATATTATTTTCATACAGTTGCAAGAAAAAGTATGTGAACCCCTTGGGATTACGTGGAGTTTTGCATGAATTGGGCATAAAATGTGCTCTGAACGTCATCTAAGTCACAACAATAGAAGAACACAGTCTGCTGAACATAATACTACACAAACATTAGATGTTGCCATGGTTTAATTGCACATAACATGTAAACATTCACAGTGCAGGGAGGAAAAAGTATGTGAACCTTTGGACTTAATAACTGGTTGACCCTCCTTTGGCAGCAATAAACTCAACCAAACGTTTCCTGTAGTTGCAGATCAGACCCGCACAACGATCTGGAGTAATTTTGGACTACTCCTCTTCACAAAACTGTTTCAGTGTAGTAATATTCTTGGGATGTCTGGTGTGAATCGCTCTCTTAAGGTCATGCCACAGCATTTCAATCGGGTTGAGATCAGGACTCTGACTGGGCACTCCAGAAGGCGTATTCTGTGCTGTTGCAGCCATTGTTTTGTTGAATTACTTGTATGCTTTGGGTCATTGTCCTGTTGCATCACCCATCCTCTGCGGAGCTTCAGTTGGCGGACAGATGGTCGTACGTTTTCCTGCAAAATGTCTTGATAAACTCTGGAATTCATTTTCCCATCAATGACAACAATCCGTCCAGGCCCTGAGGCAGCAAAGCAACCCCAAACCATGATGCTCCCCCCCGCCATGTTTTACAGTAGGGATGAGGTTTTGATGTTGGTGTGCTGTGCCTTTTTTTCTCCACACATAGTGTTGTGTGTTCTTCCCAAACAACTCAATCTTGGTTTCATCTGTCCACAGTATATTTTGCCAGTAGTGCTGTGGAACATCCAGGTGCTCTTTTGCAAACTTCAAACGTGCTGCAATATTCTTTTTGGACGGCAATGGCTTCCTCCGTGGTGTCCTCCCATGTACTCCATTCTTGTTTAATGTTTTCCTTATTGTAGATGTGGCAACAAAAATGTTAGCATGTGCCAGAGATTTCTGTAGGTCTTTAGCTGACACTCTGGGATTCTTCTTTACCTCATGCAGCATTCTGCGCTGTGCTCTTGCAGTCATTTTTACAGGACGACCACGCCTAGGGAGAGTAGCAACAGTGCTAAACTTTCTCCATTTGTAGACAGTCTGTCTTACCGTGGACACATGAACATCAAGGCTTTTGGAGATACTTTTGTAACCCTTTCCAGCTTCATGCAAGTCAACAATTCTTGATCGTAGGTCTTCTGAGAGCTCTTTTCTGCGAGGCATGGTTCACATCAGACAGTGCTTCTTGAAATCAGTAAGCCCAAAACAGGTGTGTGTTTTTTAAGGGCAGGACAGCTGTCAGCAACACATCCAATATCATCACACTGATTGGAGTCAAGGTTGGCTCACTCCTGGCTCCAATTAGCTCTGGGAGAAGTCATTAAGCTAGGGCCTCACATACTTTTTCCTCCCTGCACTGTAAATGTTTACATGTTATGTGCAATTAAACCATGGCAACATCTAATGTTTGTGTAGTATTATGTTCAGCAGACTGTGTTCTTCTATTGTTGTGACTTAGATGACGTTCAGAGCACATTTTATGCCCAATTCATGCAAAACTCCACGTAATCCCAAGGGGTTCACATACTTTTTCTTGCAACTGTATACTAGATATCTGTGGGTTGAAACTCAAGAAAGGGGTTTTTGAGCTGAATTGCTTATTGATGCACGTGGCAATTAAAGACATAAGTTATTATCTACTCCACTATAGGAAACAAAGGAGTCATTTTTCTTCTATTGGAGGATTTACTAAAACAGGAACACAAAGAATCTGGTGCAGCTGTGCATAGTAACCAATCAGCTTCTAACATCACCTTTTTTAATTAGGCTTTGACATTAAAACCTGGAAGCTGATTGGTTGCTGTGCACAACTGCACTAGATTCTGTGTGCTCCAATTTTAGTAAATCCACATTGCATGCAAAGTAATATGTGTGGCTTACAGTTATATACACACCAACAGTCATAAGGACATCAGATGTTCACAACTAATTTCTTTTCGGGAAGAAATTTTATAACAGAACAAGCTACATTGTGTATTATATAAGTCTGTTTTTCAATGTATGTCATTGCCTTTTTTAATTGGTGATATATTCAATAGGAGGACAGACTCAACTGGCATTGACAGTTGTAAATCATAAGACACCCACGAACAGTCCAAGCAGTTTGTTCTGCACTTTCATTTAGGAAGGTGGCAAATAACACAGATTTAACAAAGGTGTTCTTTGTGCAGAAAGTCAGGAGCAATAAACAAACAAAACATCTACTTGTCTGAGCTGCTAACTGAATGTATATCATTGCTTGACTGACAGGGTGCCCCATATTGGGTTCCCCAACACAAACAAACCACACTTTTACCATTTGTAGTGTTCTGTCAGCTTTCAGCCTTTTCACCCAGCAGCAGGCTTCCACAGCAGAGAGAGTTAGAGAGCCCTGAGCATCTGTCTGGGACTAATAATGAGGTCTGGCTACCAGGAGTGGAAGCTTTATCCCACCAAAAGCTCTTCAAAAAGCTCCAGGCTCCAGGACCCAGAACAGAACTAATTAAGCTCTAAGAAACAAAAGGTTTGTTTTCTCTGCATGAGGCACAAGCCTGAGAGCCCCCACACCATGTGAAGAAGAGAAACCTAGGTGACACATACAGTCATGGCCGAAATTGTTGGCACCCTTGATATTTCTCCAGGAAATCATGTATTTCTCACGAAACGTATTGCATTAACACATGTTTTGCTATACACATGTTTATTCCCTTTGTGTGTATTGGGACAAAACAAAAAAAGGGAGGAAAGAAAGCAAATTCGACATAATGTCACACAAACCTCCAAAAATGGGCTGGACAAAAGTATTGGCACCCTTTCACAACTGCGGATAAATAAGAATGTTACAAGCATGTGATGCTCCTGTAAACTCACCTGGGGCAAGTAACAGGTGTGGGCAATATAGAAATCACACCTGAAAGCAGATAAAAAGGAGAGACGTTCACTTAACCTTTGCATTGTGTGTCTGTCTGTGCCACACTAAGCATGGACAACAGAAAGAGGAGACGAGAACTGTCTGAGGACCTGAGAACCAAAATTGTGGCAAAATATCAACAATCTCAAGGTTACAAGTCCATCTCCAGAGAACTAGATTTGCCTTTGTCCACAGTGCGCAACATTATCAAGAAGTTTGCAACCCATGGCACTGTAGCTAATCTCCCTGGTCGTGGACGGATGAGGAAAATTGATGAAAGATTGCAACGCAGAATAGTCCGGATGGTGGATAAGCAGCCCCAAACATGTTCCAAAGACATTCAAGCTGTCCTGCAGGCTCAGGGAGCATCAGTGTCAGCGCGAACTATCCGTCGACATTTAAATGAAATGAAACGCTATGGCAGGAGACCCAGGAGGACCCCACTGCTGACACAGAGACATAAAAAAGCAAGACTACAGTTTGCCAAAATGTACTTGAGTAAGCCAAAAGCCTTCTGGGAAAACGTCTTGTGGACAGATGAGACCAAGATAGAGCTTTTCGGTAAAGCACATCATTCTACTGTTTACCGAAAACGGAATGAGGCCTACAAAGAACAAAACACAGTACCTACGGTAAAATATGGTGGAGGTTCAATGATGTTTTGGGGTTGTTTTGCTGCCTCTGGCACTGGGTGCCTTGACTGTGTGCAAGGCATCATGAAATCTGAGGATTACCAAAGGATTTTGGGTCGCACTGTAGGGCCCAGTGTCAGAAAGCTGGGTTTGCGTCCAAGATCCTGGGTCTTCCAGCAGGACAATGACCCCAAACATACGTCAAAAAGCACTCAGAAATGGATGGCAAAGAAGCGCTGGAGAGTTCTGAAGTGGCCAGCAATGAGCCCAGATCTAAATCCCATTGAACACCTGTGGAGAGATCTTAAAATTGCTGTTGGGAAAAGGTGTCCTTCCAATAAGAGAGACCTGGAGCTGTTTGCAAAGGAAGAGTGGTCCAAAATTCCGGGTGAGAGGTGTCAGAAGCTTATTGATGGTTATAGGAAGCGACTGATTTCAGTTATGTTTTCCAAAGGGTGTGCAACCAAATATTAAGTTAAGGGTGCCAATACTTTTGTCCAGCCCATTTTTGGGGTTTTGTGTGACATTATGTCATATTTGCTTTTCTGCCTCTGTTTTATATTTGTTCCAATACATACAAAGGGAATAAACATGTGTATAGCAAAACATGTGTTAATGCAATACCTTTTTTGTGTGAAATACTTGATTTTCAGGAAAAATATCAAGGGTGCCAACAATTTCGGCCATGACTGTATACACTTACCCAAATTCTGTCAGTTAATGCCTTACAATATTTACAAGTTTTACATTTTACATTGTTGTACTATTGGTATTAGAACCACAGCCAGGATATAATGGTTATTAAATAAATACAACACCTCATTTTGTTTAAACTGCCAGTTCTTGTACTTCACATGTGTGTGAGTATGTATTATACAAAAAGTCATCACATTTTCATATTTATTTGTATTTTTTTCAAGATGATCACATTATTAAGCTGTTTGAAGAAAATGTTTGCCTCACTTTCTGCTTAGCCAAAGCAAAGACTCAATTTAACAGCATAAGTAACATTAGGAGGTGTTTGTACATCAAACAACCATAATTAAAATCTCCATTTCATATTTTATATGTTACCGTTGGCAAGTTAAGTTCCCTGGGTGTAGTCTGGTACCGATCTCAGGTAACCCGTATAAAGCATTACATTCTGGTGCTTGCCGAGTTATCTTGAATCTTACTCAAGATTACTCAGCAAGTCCAATTGCTTTTGACTTGTTATTACTAGATATGCTGGGAGTTGGATGACTGTTCCTTGATATAGGTGTAAGACATGAACTGTCTGGTGCCCTCCAGCAATGGAAGAACAACATGCTCTGCCAGCAGACTTGCAGGATATTCTGCGATTTGGTATTCTTTAACACCTGGCTACATCAACTGCCAACTCTGCAAAAAGAGCTAGAAGTTCTATCTACAGTAAAATGTTAAATTTTTAATGATGTCCTTTTATATTTCCAGACATATCCATCCAGAGGGACTCCCTTCAGATTATACCATCTCCTTCCTTTTCCGAATACTCCCTGATACCCCGAAGGAACCATTTGCACTGTGGGAAATCTTAAACAAAGACTATGAGCCATTGGTTGGCGTAATACTTGACAGTATGTTCATTTATTTTAACATATTAATATATTGCTTTATTTGTTTGATCTTGTTCCAAAGGACAACAGTGTCAGTATCATGTGATATTAAATGAATGAAGAAATGCAGCACAACAACATATAAACTAGAAAAGCTACAATTTCTGGGGAAATTGTGTGAAGTGTTCTTGCCTCCACCAGTAGTCTACAACTCACACTCTAGCTTTTGTCACTCTGCTGCCTGCTCACACACCTGGGTGCCTATGGCAACTCACTCTACAGCAAGGGCAAATAAGAGCGGTTAAAAACAAACTGCTCCAACTTGCTCACTTCACTGGCGGTTGCCATCTTCAAATGGTTGTAGTTTAAAAATGATAAATCGAAGAGCTTTATATTGTGAGAATCACAAGATCCAGACCTACATTTTGATGCATAGTATGTCTCTGAAATATTAAAAATGAAGGCACAGTCGCAGTTTAGAAATTGCCCTTCAAATTTGAGGTGGCTAGAGTGGAGTTTCAATGAATGTCAATGGGCGGCGTGAGTTGAAAACAAATGGTCATATTGTGAAAACTATCAGGGCTATAGCTTAGCCGTGGACATTTTTAGTGACAGCAGGGATAGTTAAACGTTTTGATACAAGATTTGTGTAGGTGGGCTTCAAAATGAGGGAGTGATGGCAGTTTAGATATCATGTCCTGATTTTTCAGCTCACACTCTAGCTTTTGTCAGCTCCCACTATAGTTTTGAACATTCCGCTATTCATTCATGTGGGACAAATTTCACCACAAAAACGCTGATATTTCGTGAACCATTTGGCGAAACGTTCCACAAAGTAATAGCACACCAATCGGGAACAATCCGCACGTTTTGGTATATTACTGTCTATGTAGTGTAAAAACTGTGGGAGGAGTTAGGGTGGTAAATTTGGCTATAATAATAAGAATATATATGTGAGATAACAGTAAGTGGTCTTGCCATGCAAGAACACTTAATAAATATAATGGTGCTTACCATCTAATATGTGCGTGTATAAATAGTGAAAACAACCTGCTATGCTTGTGAAGATCAATATATGCTGTTCAAGATGTCTCCAATGTATACACATAAACACCCATAGAGACTGCACATAACCAGTGCTATAAATAAATGGTGCACACAAATACAAAACAAATAATCCTAAATGGTGGTCTATCCCTATAAATCCTAAATACCATCACGTGGACCTGTGTGGTACACTTCCTGTGTATCGTGATCCGAATACACAAACAAAAAATATAAACTGAATATATTCTCAATAGTGGTAGACTTTCCCTGTAAATCCGCTGTACTTCAAGTGAACCAGTGTAAACACACTACTGCATAAACGTGTACGGTGCTCCTGTGTCACCCCTTAGTGCTCTTCCACCTCCAACACTCTATTACACTCACCTCCAAGTTTGACCTGTAATGACAGGTCAAACTGCTCTTTTCCCTTTAAAATGGGAGGGTATAATGAAAAGAACAGACAAGGGCGCACTCTCATCGTGCATTACTGTGGTAAAACACGTGTTTATTGAATAAAAAGAGGATATATACTCACAAACCAACGTGAATAAAAGCAGTGTATGTGGTCCACAAAGACAGTCACAAAACATCTGTGTCTAATAATGCGAATGAGCTAACGTGTTTCTGGAGCTGAACCCCCTTCCTCAGAGCTCTTGTCTGTTCTTTTTCACTAGTGCTCAGATTTCCCGATCTTAGAAGGGCTGCACCTCTTCGTTTGGCATTTTGGCATCTTCTTGGTTGTATGAAGACTGGAGCGCTGGTTACGTTTGTTTATCTTTTGGAAGTGTATCCATATAGGGAGGGTATAATGGTACACAGATCTTCACCACCATTTGCCAGCACTTTTAAGCAAATCCAGATCGCTTCATTTCCATGTGAAAAAAATGCTCAATATAGTGTAGTATTTCTAATAAAAACAGCCTTTATTTAAAACAATCTAGTTCAACTCACATTAAAATGTGTCCTCCCGGGACACTACAGGGTTAAAAACTCACTATATAGTGTTATCTGCCAAGTGTACACAGAAATTCCTCTTCCAAAACGGCTGCACGTGCACTGCCGGTTAACGGCCTGATGTCATCGACGTACCCTACGCGGTACGTCACATCACGTGATATTAATCTATAAATCAGTGTTGCTCTTGTCTCTTGCTCTGTTTACAGATCTCCAATCTTTACATATTCTTTAATTCAACCTCTAATAACAAGGGCATGCAGGTATTTGTGGGGTTTGTGGAAGGAAGCAGCAAGCCCTCGCACTGCCAGGGTTCGGAGCTTTGCTGATGAGAATGTGTTTTGGCTGGGTCATGGAAGTACTGAAGGTATATGCAGGCAGGTTCACCTTAAGGAGCTTACAGAAGTGATAGCTAGACAGCAGCATATATTTTTATACACTAAGCCTGACAGATTTTACATTACTCTAGACTCTTGTATGCTTTATAAAGTTTTATAAAAAGTGTTATCTTCTTAAACATATATATTTATTTATTTTTATTTTTTTCTACACAGATAACGGTAAAACACTAACTTATTTCAATTACGACAATAAGGCACAGTTTCAGACTATTACCTTTGAAGGACCCGAGGTTAGAAAAATATTCCATGGCAGCTTTCATAAGGTGAGTTATGTAATGTACATAGCATTGTATAGCAATGAATTTCCTACTATATACTATCACTGTATTTGGGGGTAGAAGAAAAACCTGATAGAGCAGTGTTATGACTGTAAGTTGCTAATTTTTGGCATGAACCTGATTGGTCCGAGTAGAGATGTGCATTGTTCTACTTTTATAGTACAGTGGTGAGAGTGCCAGGCATTCAAATCAGATCAAGGGAACGGATGAGCATCTTATCCGTAGAACAATTTTTTTTTATAATATGTGCACAGTGATGGCTACAGAGTATCAAGTCTGGATTCCTGATGTGACAACTGTAGACAATGCTGTGCAATGTGCAGACGTACATCCACTTATATTCTCTATTATAAATATATAATAATAAATTATTGTCATTTATTACACATATATTTATGGATGAGGACATTTATCTGAAACATAGAGTGCAAGGCCATGCCACTGTGTAAAGTAGGAAAAAAGGTATCACGTACCTGGTGTCAGAGGCCAATGGAGAGAGGGCTTTCCTTGCAGACTCCCCTGGATATGGGACAGAAGGAGTCAGGTCCAAAGTAGCACAGGTTGCCTGTAGGAGTGCTTGTTAGAGGTATACCCAGGAGCACAGCTGATGCACTGGAATGGTGTCTGCAGACAGTTGGTGTCCGTGAGAGGTATGTAGACCTTCAGGGTAGCAGAGGACCACAGAGTAGTCGGTTCAAAGCCAAGGTCAGATGCCGGGTGGAGACTGGAGCAGACGTAGTCAATAGGATAACCGGGGTCAGATCTATTAGCCAAGCCGGGGTCAGATCAGGAGAGCAGGTGTGAATATCTATTAGCCAAGTCAGGGTCAGATCAGGAGAGCAGGTGAGAATATCTATTAGCCAAGCCAGGGTCAGATCAGGAGAGCAGGTGAGAATAACCGTTAGCCAAGCCAGGGTCAGATCAGGAGTCAGGCAGAGAAGACAGGTCCAGGAACAAGCCAAATCAGTAACAGCAGATCACAGTAGCAAGGGAACACAGACAAAGGTACTGGGGAGCCAGAGGTCAACCAGCAATTTGAGAGACTGATGGGCTTCCTTATAAAGGTCATCTAGTGCCAAACTGGGCTAATGCGTGTGTAACTATGTGCCAGTGCACATACGTGTTCTGGGTCGCGTTCATGTGCCAATTTCTACGGCCATGCAAGGTACTGGCAGGACTGCCAGGTTTCCGAGTACCTCTGCTGTTGACAGAGCTCTGACAAAAGGACACAGGGTTTGCAGGAATGCAGACTGTTTTAACAGCTTTCTCTGGCCAGATTTGGTTCTGGAGTTTGTAGATTTCAAAGACTTTTAGTTGGGAAGTAATCTCCAACCAATGTCCAGGTCTTGCAGGAGACCAGCAGGCTGTGAGTTTAGGTGCACACAGACCTTATAATGAAGGATTTGGGCATAGTTCAGAGCTCCTGTTAAGAGATAGGTGTGTGTTAAGAGACCACACTCCTTGCTGGAGAAGAGATTCCATGTCCATCAGGCTGAGAGGGTTGAGGCGGCTAAGCGAGTCTGGAAGACTGAAACAGCTGTGACAATTAGGTGCATCATGGGGACCAAGGGAATCTGGGGGTCTCGGAGGAGTGAGAGAGCCAGCAGTGTCAGGACAACCCCTATTGAGAGGCCAAGGAGTGGGCCCGTGCAGCAGGGTGCTGTATCTGAATTAGCTGGGGGGAGCCAGAAGTTCTAAAAGAGCCAGGAGAGCTGGGAAAGCTGAATGAACACAGAGGCATGTGTAAGATGGTCTGAGTAACCAGCCAAGAGCCAGGGTTAGGGCCTAAGCAATGGTGCTTCTGAAGAGGGAGCCAGGTGTCTCTGTATTTTTGCAACCCGTTTTGATGGTAAAAAACTGTTTTGTGGAACTTTTATATTGTTTAATAAAAGTGGGCCAGCAAGCCTTACAGCCACAGCTTACACTGGCAAGGACTCACTAAAGTTGCTTCTACCAATGAACTAAACAACCCCTAAAATCACAATATATATATTTAGTATCTACCTATTTAGTATCGATTTTAGTAAAATAAACCTATTTCAATCTCTCTTTACATTATGTTTTTATTCTCTTTATGCCAGATGCATATTATAGTTACGAAGACTAATTCTAAGCTAATCATCGACTGCAAACAAGTTGCAGAAAAGCCAATAAACACTGCTGGAAATATCACCGTAGACGGTCTAGAAGTCCTCGGCCGGATGGTGAGATCCCGTGGACCCAGAGACAATTCTGCTCCAGTAAGTACAAACAGGGCACCACTTTGTTAATGCTTCCCAAAAAGTAGTGATACCCAGTAAATAGCTGGGAGCACAATCAGCCATTCATTGGTGAACCCACTCAACACATTCCTATGGTACAATTTACCCCGTTAAGCAATACATTTACATTTATTACATTTTTTTTTTTATTCTACCACAGAATGGAAAGTAAGTGTTAATGCAAATATCCTTTACATATGTGGCTAGATAAAAATAATTGATTTTCAGAGACCCAAGAACAAAAAGATCTTTCTGCATAGTGCTTTATAATATAATAAGGACAAGGAAAGGGGATAAAGAGACAAAGTGCGTGGCGTCCGTCCAATAACAGCCAACAGAATCAACACAATGAAGAATTTGTATTAAAGGGTTCTATTGTTTGTAGTGGGAAAGGAAGTCTTGTGTTTGTCTGACAGTCTTACAAGAATTATTGGTTTACTAAGCTGCCTACGTACTGAAAAATGCTCTTCAAGTGAAACTAACTGAAGGTTTGATGTAAGGAGCCGTGTAATAAATGTTTATTAAAGCAGTAAATCATACAATTGGTTTTATTGCACAAGAAAGGCAATTACATTACAGTGGCTCTTGAGATAATTTTTTTTAAAGAAGATGCTAAACATATTGTGTTAGCATGTGACTACAGTTACATGATATGGTCTTAAGCGCATAATTAAATGTAAAAAACAAAACATTGTGAACAGGCAGGCTTTTAATTGCAGAAAAGTAATGCAATATCTTTTTTGCAATGAAAGTGTTACTAAACCCACAACCAGGGGTGGACTGACAACTCATGGGGCCCCCAGGCAATAGGGGATCATGGGGCCCCTGTGTCCTTGCCCAAACTCAAAAAAGCCTATGAAAAAGGTACCAGGGGCATCTCATGGGGCCCCCTACTGACCCCGGGCCCTCAGGTACTGCCCGAATTTCCAAATGGTCATTCTGCCCCTGGCCACAACAGTAAATTCAGTCTATATATGCAGTAAAGCATGCTTGTTATACTCACTGTGGAACCTAAGGGGTTAATCCTCCGCATTGTGTAAAAAAAACTGTTTGGTCCTGTCTTCTCTGATCCTCCCCTTTTTTTACTGTCCCAAATCCATCTGCTGATAGTACAGAGCCCTAGGAGGTACTATTCACATGCTTAGTTTTCTGTGTATTACTAGAGAATTTCTTTTTTTTGGGGGGGGGGAGGGTGCAAGTGATCGGCACAGGGCCAATCAGCACTGTCCAGATGATCAGGGGTCATGCAGTCTCATAGGACAATCAGAGGAGAATGAGAATGCCTCCTACAAGCTTTACTGCACCCCATTCTTGTGCAAATCACATGCAATTTGTGTGCGATGTGAATTGAGCTATACATTATGTATGGCTATAATCACACCGCATCCGCACCAGAAAGGTGCAGGACCCTTTTTTGGGTCCGCACTAGAATCGGATCGCATGGGTATTCACACGTATGCGATCTGATTCTGCACATCGCATCGCATTTTGTAGACCTCTTTCGGGATGTTGTTAACATATACAACCGCAGCAGTTCGCATCAACGGGTGCGATTCTGATGCGACACGGAACTCGCACAGAAATCGCTGAGATCTCCACGCCGCATCAGTGTGAACCAGGGCTGAACCAGTGCTCTGCTGGACACTGGTAGAAGTCACAAGACTGCTATATACTACTGATGAGAAAAAGTATTTAGCAGTTTATATTTACTAAAATTATTATATTTCCATGTTGTGTGTACTGTGGGAGACCGGATATAGTGAATGCAGGGTCCAGGGGTTTATTAACACTTCAAATAAATTCACCCGCCTATTTGCAATCCTCTATGAATATACAGAGAAATGCGCAGCTCAATTTACATTCTGGAACACTGCAAGTGTGCCAGAAGCAGGGGCGGACTGACAACTGATGGGGCCCCCGGGCAATAGGGGATCATGGGGCCCCTGTGTCCTTGCCCAAACTCAAAAAAGCCTATGAAAAAGGTACCAGGGGCATCTCATGGGGCCCCCTACTGACCCCGGGCCCTCGGGCAATGCCCGAGTTTCCAAATGGTCAGTCCGCCCCTGGCCAGGAGTGACATCATCCTGTGCTGGCCAATAAAATCAGCCAAAGACCGGCACCCAGAAGAACCAGGGGAGAAGATGCCAGTGCCATTGGGAGACCTTGTAAGCTTCGGCCTGTTAGAACTAAGGTAAGTATTTGTGCCTTTCATTACGCTTTAACTTTTTCATGACCAGAGGTCACTGAAGCTTAGATGCCTTGGACCAATTACAGTGTACGCCTAGGTTTACACTATGCTGGTTTCACAGTGGCCACATTTGCCCTGCCATAGCAGCCTATTGATTTGAGTCTTGGAGTCTTTAAATTGCTACAGGGCATGGAAGTTAAAGGGTTGGCTTAAGTAACCATAGCATTTTTTTCATGGTGACCTACTGTACATTTCTCTAGATCCACCATACTCTTCTGGACAATTGGGTGCTGCTGTGAGTAGGGCACATCTATAGGAATGAATAGGGTTGCAGCACGCATGTTCAGTAGGAAGAGGAACCAGTCAGGATATTTTCTTTGCAAAGGCTATATAGCACCAGGCCCAGCTACACAGTGAAGATCATAGGAATGGGGAAGAAGTCAAGTATTTTCTAGGCTGCACTATGGGGGTGGGGAGCTTACTTAAAGCTTAACTCCAGAAAACATTAAAAGTAGGGGCTGCACCCACACTGCAAGGGTTTATAGCTTGTTTAGGTCACAAGGGACACAAAAAAAAACTTACTTACTTACCTGATTCTCTGCTCCTCCACCCTGCTAGACCAATCTCTGCAGCATCTTCTCCCCCAAGCTCCAGTAATCCAGGGTCCTGATGTCATCAAGACCAATGCATGGTCCATAGACTTACACTGGATGTGATGACATTGAGGGACTGTCCATCGCCATAGCAGGGTGTCTTCCCCTAGACAAAATGAGCAGTTAACCCCTATAGTGCAAGTGCAGCCCCACTACAAAGCATACTTTTAAAGTTTCCCAGAGTTGGGATTTAAAGGGAAACTTTATTCCAATTAAACATGTTCTGCCCACCCTCTGACCCAGTTATACTCACCTCTGTGGTGCTCCCCTATCAATTCTTGCTTTGTCACAGTCACAGCAAATAACCAGCGTAATCTCTGTGTTGCCACATGACAATGTGTGGACATGATGATTGGCTTACAGGCCCAATACTGCATCATTCCAGGAGGCCACATGTTCTCCCATACCCTGAAGCCCCGTGTATGTTGAGGCTATGAGGGGGGAATAGAGTGGTGGGGGACTGCTGGGAATGTAAGTATAAATGGGGTGGGTAGTGGGCTTCATGAGACTTCATCACTTTGCCCTGAATGAGCAAAGAGAGAGCCTTTTATTTAAACCGATCATTTAGGCTGGCCATGCAGTATGTAATTTTCTGTCCTCTAACCAAGGGTTTAAGGACAGAAAATTGGTTGATTCTCCATCAACACAGTTAGTGTTGATGGGAGAATCCCTCCCAATGCACTATTGTCTTCTGACAGTGGGAGGTTTCCCTGCCGTCAGAATACAATGATCATTGCTGGAAGCTATATCCATTGGCAGTGATCACACCAAAAACACTTGACAGCCTGGTCAATAGGTTGACTTCAGTACAAGCAGCTTGCCCATAGATTGATGGAAATTCGACTGTTCCCTGCTGAACCTGGACGAATTTCGATCTGTCAGTGACCAGCTTTAGGCTTTAATTTTAAATTTATTGCGAAATGTTCACATTTGTCTGAAGTGTACCTTTAATAACGACATCCTGTTTTTGTAAGTACTTCCCAGCTGTTAGATTGCTGCATGCAAAACCTCTAATATCCAGAGAATCCTGGGAGCTATGATAACATCCCTGGGGATTCCATGCAGCTTGAGGCGGTTCAGCCTAACAACCTCCAACCTGTAATTCTCGGGTCATAACTGATATTTAATGTCTAATTTGCATTTCCTGTCTTTATCTCAGTTCCAGCTGCAGATGTTTGACATTGTGTGTACATCAACCTGGGCCAATCGTGACAAGTGCTGCGAGCTTCCGGCATTGGTGAGCAGATAACATCTCTTCCTTTCCTCTGAATATGGGCATATTGTATCGTCCATCCCTGATTTTTATCTATAGGTGGTTCACCTCTTCCATGCTGGTGGACCAATGTCTCTATCTCTATTTGTTGACCTCATATGTCATAAGTAGACCAAACACAGGTGGACTTCCAGTAGACAAGTTCTACAGTGATCTTGATTTGCCATTATCCAGTGCGTGTATGGGCACCACCAACAAAGTTCTAGGGATTCAATGGCATTCAGGATTTTCCCCAGAATCAGAATTCAGTAATAAATTGTAATTGTTTGTAAAGCTCCCTATGTTTTTATTATAACTGTCAGGTGTGTGTATGTGGTTTTCTGGCGTTTAGGGTTAGCTCACATGGGCTTTAAATTATTATTATACAGGATTTATATGGCGCCAACAGTTTGCGTAGCACTTTACAATATACAGGAGACAGTACAATTACAATACATTTCAGTACAGAAGGAATAGGAGGGCCTGGCTCGTGGAGCTTACAATCTAAAGGAAGGGAGAGGTGATACAAAAGGTGATAACTGCGGGGGATGATCTGGTGGAGGTGATTCAAGTACAGTTCTTCGGTGTAGGTGGGGTAGGCTTCTCTGAAGAAGTGAGTTTTCAAAGATCGGCTAAAGGCAGGCAGGGTGGGGGCTGACCGGACATGCTGTGGTAGGGAGTTCCAGAGGATGGGAGAGGCTCTGGAGAAGTCCTGGAGGCGAGCATGGGAGGAGGTGATAAATACAGGAAACCATCCAGCATCCATGTTGCTTCAACCAGGGCCATGGATAAAAGGGTGTACAGGACTTGAGCTAGCAGGGGGGCCTAGACAGCAGGGTGAACCTGATGTTGGCAGGGAGGGTGATCGGCACGGTGGAGAGGTGTCAGGGCAGGGGCCGAGGAACGGACAGGCAGGCCTAACAATGTAACGCACTGGCTGACGACAACCACCACCCACAGACCGAAGTCCCTCAGGGCGCGGAGTCTAAGTCCCAGGCTGCCCTTCACCAGGGCCCCTGATGGTGGGGATGGACTTGACGCAGCCAGGAACCAGGTCGCGGCCCCCGAGACACCTCAGCTGCGGTAATGGCCGCCGCCAATGGCGTGTAGCTGGTGGAAGAGACAAAAGAGTAGTCAGACAAGCCGGGTCAACAACAACAGGACAAAACAGTACAGGACAGCAGACGAGAATCACAGGTCACGAGCCGGGTTCAGCAACAGAGGGTCAGATCAAAGGAGAATACAAAGAATAGTCAAGTCACAAGCTGAATCAGATACCAGGAGAGTCACGAGAGTCAGAACAGAGTAATAGCAACACAAAGACACAAGACACAAGTGCAAAGAGCATGTGCGGGCCACAGGCTTATATGTCATCAGCCACACCCCTCTGGGGGATGGACCACAGAGACCTGAAGGCATAAAAGGATTCCCATCATGCACAGCAGAATCCAAGATGGACGCCAGCACATGGAGTAACATAACCTCAGGGAAAAGGTAGGACCTTGACAAGAGGGAGTTACTGGGACCGATCCCCTGTATGCATCTCTCTGCAGCAGGAAAGCTGAAAGCTGGCTTCTTCTCCTCTCTTTCTGCCTGCTTCCAGCTGCTGCAGAGAGAGCCATACATGGGATTGGTTCCAGTAACTGCCCCCGTTCTGTGTACCACTACCATGCATCATTTCCCACTGCTTCCCAGGCCTCCCTGTGTGCCCCCCACCACCACCATGCAGTGCTGCTGGGTTCCCTCCTCTCCTTCCTGCCAGCAGCTGCAAGCCCACAATAGGATTCTTCAGGATGGGGAGTGGGGGAAGAGTCAGGTAAATATATCATATTTCCCTTTCCTGAATGAACACAATGAGTGATTGGTACCAGTCACTCACTGTGTTCATTCCTAACTGAAGCAGACCTGGCTTGAACAACAACGACCAAGTTTTCATTGTCTAAGCAATTGAGGTTACTGTTGAGGGAACTTGGGAGAAGTTGAAAATACCCACCAAGCTCCCCTTTTGGTAGTTGTGTGTGTTGACTTTATTTTTTTTATATATGAATATTTTTACTTATTTATTTTTTCACTCTAAATTTCGTTGGGGACAAGTAGTTACTTTATAACAATCTCTCTATCCAATTCTTGTGCACTTGTGAACTGTCTGGATTTTTGCCTTCCCCCTAGACATCCCTGTCTGCTGCTGCTCCCAGGATAAATGATGTAGAACGGTTTCTTTGACTTTGGCTGTCAACCAGCTTGGGTGATTCCCAAAGACTGCCAGACATGAATCTGCTGGTGCTCTCCAAAGAGCTGAATTAACATTAAGCAATTATGCTAATTGTGAGCTGGGCATTCACTTAGCGCTAATAAATCACCTAATCTATAGTTGTTAGGGTCATTAGGTAACCACTTCCAGTCCGGACACTTTCACTCCCTTCCTGTCCAGGTCAATTTTCAGCTTTCAGCACTATAACACTTTGAATGACAATTGCGCGGTCATGCAACTCTGTACCCATATGAATTTTTTTGCATTTTTTTGGGACAGATAAAACTTTATTTTGGTGGTATTTATTCACCACTGGTATTTTTATTTTTTTTGCTATATAAAAGGCCAAACATCTTGAAAAAAAAGTGTTTTTCTTATAAAATTTTGCAAATAAATAATCTTGTTTTCATAAATCTTGGCCAAAATGTATTCATCTATCTTTTTAGTAAAAAAAAAATAACCCAAATTAGTTTATAAGCAAAAATTATAATTTTTCAAACATTTTTTGGACATTTTTATTTAATTTTTTTATATTATTATTCATGGGGGGGGGGTCTTACCTACTGTCACCCTAGCAGTACAGTGTCACCATAGTGACTTGTGGGGGGTGATGAAGATTTTTTTTTTTTTACACTGATTGCTTTTACACCCATAAAGGCTGTAAAAGCAATAATTTCTCCTTCTCTCTGGCTGCATTCTTGCAGCCATTGAGAAATACTGTGAGAGCTGTGATTGGTCACAGCTTGTCACATGGTACAAGGCTGTTGTGAATAGCCCTGTACCATGTGATCATTCACAGATTTCATAGGTAGTAAGACAATGATGTCAGAAGTGACATCTTGCTTCCAACTATTCATGTGATCACTGATTGGCCAATCAGTGATCACATGATCAGGACCTCACACAGAGGTCCCGTACAGTGATTGGTGTTCTGCTGTGTTCAGAGGACACAGTGGGCACTGGATCGCGGTGCTGCGCACTCCTAGGGAGTGCGCACAGGCAGGGAAGCAAGGAGGACATTTATAAATGGCCACCCAACCCTGCAATGCTCCCGTCCAGCTGTTTACATACATGGGCCAGACGGGAAGTGGTTAAAGCTGAACTTCACTTAAGCATACAAAAGACAATGAATGCAATTCTGCATTTATTATAAAGATATTACATGTATGTTTTAAGTAATGCTGATGTAAATGCCTATATTTGACTTGCTGTCAGCCTCTTGTAATTCCCTGTACAGCAGAACTTAGACTAGGAAAAGGAAGGACCACAGTCCAATCAGGTGTCCCATACTTACATGTGCTGATAAAGAACATGCTGAGAGAAGGAGCAAAGAGATGACCTCATCCAGCTGTTGCTGGTCCATCTCTGTGCAATCGCAGGCTGGGGCAGAGACCTGCTCTAGCTGTGTTGCTGAACTGCAGCAGAGAGGTCATAGAGCTGGATGGGCTGTCTTTCAGAGCTGTGTAAATCTCAGGGCTGGATGGATGAAAATACAAATCCTCTGTCGGGTAAAACAAGTCTTATATACAGTATGTGCAGCATGTCAATGTTGTATTTAGATGCTCTGCTGAAGTTTGTCTTTATACATACCTGAGCCAGCTGGGTGCAATAGGTGCTGCAAACTCCACCTTGCAATGAGGCTTTAAGATTTATAAAAGGTGTCACTTGGATGAAGATATTTATATCCCCCGGGATGTCTGCACTGTCCACTGCTTTACAGAGTCCATGCCCTCTGAGGCCTGGGGCTTCAGTATGTAATGGATACTGGAACATTGCCTTCCTTCCCTATCCACATCTCCAACATCCAAGCTGGAAATCCACTATATGCATATTGTTACCTTTTTCCAAGTGACAGCTTGTTTATTCTGGGGCATTGTGACATTAAAATCTGAGAATGGCAGTGGAGGTGCTAGTATATGGTCTGCTGTACTGCTCGGGTTTATATGTGTGTGTGTCAGAACGCACATCCAAGCCATGAGAAATTCCATCTGACAGAAAGGAATTTTTCCACACATACCAAAATCGACACTTGATGCATTTTCGGGATACACCCAATTTTAAATTGTATCTTCACCTTTGCTCCAGTCACAATTATATCAGAGAACCCTCAGCACCAATCCTAGTCCTAAACTGGACATAAACGAGTAGAATTTTGTTCGTATGGAAATTCACAAAAATAATTTGTCAGAGCATTCCATAGTACCATGGACTTGACAAATTTTGTATGAAAAGGTTGTTTGATTTCCATGCCTATCTTTTGAACTCTACATTCAATTTCAGGATACACATATACATTACAATACCTTAAGTACATTTTTTCCCCAAAGAAAATCCACATTTACAGTTAGAATTTTGTAACTTCAAGAAAAAATGTTCATCCTGCTCCTTTGATTTACTTCATCAGTTCTTTGAAAATGATCATCAATCAGATCCTCAGTTTGACTCTATTAATTATAATAATTGAAAGTTTCCAAAAACTAATTTTTCCGAATGAAATTTAATGGTGTATGGTTAGCTAATCACTCGTCTAATATTCAGCTTCATATTGCTGACTAGACCACCCAGCCACATGTATTCTTGGCTGGTCCCATGCATGCTCCTTGCAGTCCCATTCATTCCTATAGAGAATTGATCTGAAGTTTGAATTCTGCCAGGAAGATTTGACAAGCACTGATCTAGTAGTTGATATTTAGCCGAATCAAGGACAGGTGAGTACTGAGAGGACAAAGAACCAGCAAACACAAAACTCCTGCGCTTGGGGATGGACTTGATGCAGGCTACAACCACATTAAGAATGTCCTGGAACATGCACACCTTGCTGCCCTCAAATGGACCGGGGGAATCCAAATATACTGAATGGGGAAAGAACAAAGAGAGGGCGCACAGGCCTAGTGCATTACCATAAAAAATGTTTAACCACTTCCCGACCGGCCGGACGGTGGCAGTGCAGGGTCGGGTGGTCGTTTATGAACGACCTCCGCGCACCCTGCTTGTGCGCGCTCCCTGGGAGTGCACAGCACCGCGATACGGTGCCCGCTGTGTCCTCCGGACACAGTGAAACACCGATCGTTGGACGGGACCTCTGTACGAGGTCCCGATCATGTGATCACTGATTGGCCAATCAGTGATCACATGCAAAGTAGTAAGCAAGATGTCACTTGTGACATCATTGCTTACTACGTGTGAAATCTGTGAATGATCACAGAGGTCACATGGCACAAGGCTATTCACAACAGCCTTGCACCATGTGACAAGCTGTGACCAATCACAGCTCAGTCAGTATTTCTCAATGAGTGCAGCAATGCACACAGAGAGAAAGAGAAATGATTGCTTTTACATCCTATATGGGTGTAAAAGCAATCATTGTAAAAAAAAAAAAAAAAAAAATCTTCATCACCCTCCACAAGTAGTACAGTGTCACCATGGTGACACTGTACTGCTAGGGTGACAGTATGTAAAAAAATAAATAAATAAATAAAAAATAATATAAAAAAATAAAATAAATATGTAAAAAAAAAGTTTAAAAATTATAATTTTTGGCTATAACCTAATTTTTTTTTGTTTTTTTTTTACTAAAAAGATAACGAAATACATTTTGGCAAAGATTTATGATGAAATATTATTTATTTGCAAAATTTTATTAAAAAAACACTTTTGTTCCAAATTTTTGGACTTTTTCATTTACATAGCAAAAAAAATAAAAATCCCAGCAGTGAATAAATACCACCAAAATAAAGCTTTACCTGTCGCAAAAAAATGGTAAAAAATTAATTTGGGTACAGTGTTGCATGACTGCGCAATTGTCATTCAAAGTGTGATAGCGCTGAAAGCTGAAAATTGCCCTGGTCAGGAAGGGGGTAAAAGTGTCCGGTCTGGAAGTGGTTAATAAAAAATAAAGTAGGTGTTGTACTCACAAACGACAATATAGTCAAGGCACATCATAAAAGAACAGCTGGGTCAACACCGCGCTGAGTAACAGTCCGCAATAGGGAGTTTAGACATCCAAAAGGCTGACGCGTTTCGAGGACTTGCCTCTTCCTCAGAGCCAGGAAGATTTGACAAGCACTGATCTAGTAGTTGATATTTAGCCGGATCAAGGACAGGTGAGTACTGAGAGGGTTGGGGTGCTGATATAAGTGTAACTGCACTCAAGGTTACAATTTATAGGACATCTGTGCTGGGGGAAATGTGGGTGCTACCATTGCTATAATCAATAACAGTGCCGCACCACACCTATAAAAACAATCCAAAAAATACTCCAATCATAATATATCTTTTGTTATATAAATGCTAATATAAATCGGAAAATCCACAATTCTTCATATGTGTAGATTTTCAATTGTATCCTTATCTTCTAATTCAATGTCCCCATCCAGTGCTCTTGAATCAGCTGTCCCCATCCAGCGCTCTTGAATCAGCTGTCCCCATCCAGCGCTCTTGAATCAGCTGTCCCCATCCAGCGCTCTTGAATCAGCTGTCCCCATCCACTGCTCTTGAATCAGCTGTCCCCATCCAGTGCTCTTGAATCAGCTGTCCCCATCCAGTGCTCTTGAATCAGCTGTCCCCATCCAGTGCTCTTGAATCAGCTGTCCCCATCCAGTGCTCTTGAATCAGCTGTCCCCATCCAGTGCTCTTGAATCAGCTGTCCCCATCCAGTGCTCTTGAATCAGCTGTCCCCATCCAGTGCTCTTGAATCAGCTGTCCCCATCCAGTGCTCTTGAATCAGCTGTCCCCATCCAGTGCTCTTGAATCAGCTATCCCATCCAGTGCTCTTGAATCAGCTGTCCCCATCCAGTGCTCTTGAATCAGCTGTCCCCATCCAGTGCTCTTGAATCACCTGTCCCCATCCAGTGCTCTTGAATCACCTGTCCCATCCAGTGCTCTTGAATCAGCTGTCCCCATCCAGTGCTCTTGCATCAAAATAACAATAACAACCCTTCACTGATTGTGCTCTCACCTAACATCAAATACCTTCCTGAATAGTATGATCAATATGCGCCTTTGTCCCTCAAGGACCAAGTGGGATGCTAGTAGCCCACAGGTTCCTCCAGTATCACTCCTCTTACACCACTACGCTTCTCCATAGGATTTCCAGGCCTTATGCTCTCATGCAAAATATAGGCCAGCCATCCACATAGGGGAAAAGAAAATCACCAATACATAGTGATTATATTGTTTAAAATAATATATTTTATTCCCCAATTCTCCAAGGTTACACTCACAATAAAAAGGTGCTTGAAGCGCACCACACATGTACAGCAGATAAAATATTTATGGTTATCCCATAGATCGCCAGTACACTCATGTATATTTACCACTTTCGATCGCGTACAGAGTGCTGTGACGTCATGTGCCCCTCCCCTACGCGTTACGCCACAGGGTCACGTGGCTTCCTCAGCTGACCTCTTTCTGAATATACAAGTTGCCTGGCTGTGTCCAGATTTGATACCTAAGCCAGCCAATATATGCATCAAAATTCGGCCAGTCCCTACTGAGCTGGTCAAATTTCAATCCATGTATGGGCACCCTGGTTGTACACAAGTTGATCCATTGATCAACCTGGTGGGTTAATCCTGAAAAATTAGTGTGGCAGGCAACACTTATCATTGTGTTTTATCAGCAGGAAGGCTTTCCACTGCCAGAACACACTAGAGCTGCAGGAGGAATTCCCCATCAACACTGAATGTGTTGATAGGGGAATAGAGAAATTTTCTATCCTTCCACCCATTGTAGAAGGAAAGAAAATTGCATAATGTATAGCCTGCCTTACTGAGGTGCTGACCTGGAACACACATACAGTTCAGGAAAGTCTGAGTGTCAGGACTCTATATTTGCTTACTTGTCCTAAGTCAGTGACTCTGAAAGTGTTTAGGTTGTTGGGTTAGTATGAGAGCCAATCAAACAAGAATTTTTAGATTATACCCTAATGCTAGTCATGGGGCTTGATATGAGTGAAGGTGCTCAACCATCCTCTAAATAGATTATACCGCTAATGCTAGTCACGGGGCTTGGTTTGAGTTTGGAAGCTCAATGCTCTTGTAAATATACATTAATGCTTAGTCTTAAAGCTTGGTATGAGTGATTAAGCTCACCTTATCTGTGAATTCACTATATCACTGACATCATAGGACGTGGTCTAAGAGGATGAACTCACCCATTGGAGACTGGATTATACCATCAACAATGTGTGGGAGGGGAGTACGAAGGTGGGGCTAGTCACAGGGTTTTGTCTTAGTGGGGGAGACCAACCAATCTGTGATTAGATTATACCACCAAATTTATGGAGAGGGGTGTCACAGGACAGGTCAAGAACATAGAGCTAGTTACAAAGCATAGTTTGAACGAAGATTCCCAGAAGTGCACCTAGGCAGATATATCACCCTATTTGTAATTGGAATGCACTATCAATGGTAGTCACAGGGCTTGTTCTGAATGAGGGAGCTCACTACACCTTTGAAATGACTATACCACCAACATTACTCACAAGACTTGAATAGCGAAAGGAGAGCTTACCCATTTATGACTGGAATATACCATCAACAATGTGGGGGTTGGGTGATTTTAGGCCAAGAAAATGAAGCTAGTCATAAGGCTTGGTCTAAAGGTCAGAGCTCACTCGCTTGTCAATAGGCTTTACCACCAACAATGTAGGGGAGGAGTGTTTCAGGACTTGGCATACATCACAGGACAGAGAAATACCTTATTCATCTTCTGTATATTAGCTGCAATATTGTCATTTAGCTGTTTCTATATTTCAATTTCTTATCAATTGTATCCATGTGCATACCTATGGGTTACATTTCAGTTTTCTCTTTCAGAGAGATGAAGCCACCTGTCCTCCTCTTCCAAATTCCTGCTCCTGCGAACAGGAGAACAAAGGATTACCCGGGCCCCCAGGACCTCCGGTATGATGTGTCACTGATTGTGCTTAGACATGCAAATGCTTGTAGCGCTGCGACTTGTTCTAATGCTGAAGTTACAATTCAATATATATAAGAAATGGCAGGTTCCATTGTCTGTTTATCACTGTGCAGCTTGCTGTGTTATTGCACCTGGGCTCAATACTTTCTACATGAATCCACCTCGTCTCTTGTCTGTATACTGACTTGCCAAACTAAATAACAGATGATGAGGAACTTGGAGACCCTTCTGTCATAGTGCATGTCTTCACTGTATTACAAACACATACAGCATAAACCAAGCAAGCAAGGATCAGGTCCAAGTATTACTAGGAAAACAGCAAACCCAAATACTCCTAGGCTTAGGGATGGACTCAGCATAGGCTATGACGTCATCTCGGATGTCCTGGAATGTGCACTCCTTGCTGCCTTCAAAGGACCGGGAAAGTCCAAATGCACTGGATATAAAGAAAACAAACAGAGGGTGCTCCGGCCTAGTGCATTACCTTAAAAAACATTTATTAAAGAAATAAAGATAAGTATTGTACTCACAAATGACAATAATGTCAATGGCACATCATAAAGTACAGCACTGTCCAATCCACACTACGTGACCGGCTGCAATGGGAACCTTGGACTTCCAACAGGCTAACGTGTTTTGAGGACTTGCCACTTCCTCAGAGCTGAGGAAGAGGCAAGCCCTCGAAACGCATTAGTCTGTTGGAAGTTCAGGGTTCCCATTGCAGAGAGTCACGAAGGTTGGATTGGACGGTGCTGTTCTTTCATTCATAGATCAAAAAAAATAATAATTTAGAACTCATCTTTGAGGTGAGGCTTTAAAAAGAGAAGGCCATGATCAGGCAGCTCAGGACAGACTTTAAAAGGGTTGAAGGGCTTAAAGTGTATCTAAAGCCATTCTTTTTGATAGAGATGGAAAGAATTTGAAGTTTTATCAAGATTTGATTGCGTTATGTGCCCACATTAGGGAAATCCACCCTTTCTTTGCCCTGATGACCACTTATCTCACAGAATATGAGGGAAAATCCAAAATGTTGTCACTAGATCAACAATGGTGTTGGGAATCTTTATATGCGGACACTTGTTCCTGTGACAGCTGTCCTGGAGAGATTTCCATTTGCGTAGGTTTATTCTCACTCGTCCTGTTTTGTCTTCGAGAAAGGAACTGAAGGAAAATCTCCCAAATCAGACACAGAAAGCAGAAAGGAAAAAAAGAAAACTTGGCAAGGATTTTAACCATTCCATACCATCTCAAATTTAATGATATGCTACCTTTATCCATTTCTTCTGTTGACTCGCTTATAATGTTTCTAACTCTTTTTAGGGTGGTGGTGGTATGAGGGGACCCAAGGGATCACAGGGGGAAACAGGCTTATCGGTAAGTGTTTTGTGGGGGTTTTTTTATTCAATGCTTTATAGAAATTACAATTCATGGCTGTTTGTTATTAGTTTAATGTTATTAATTTTTCTTTTTCTTTTTGAATATTATAATATTTATTAAAGTTTTGCATCAAAATTAACACAAACACTTGCATAATCCTATGCATTGTAAGTCCCTCAATTCTTCATTGTGCAAGCCATAATTCAATCAACATTTTATATCAAGAAGGAACTCGCCTTAATATTTAGAATCCCAAATATAAAATTATCTTAATCATTCCCCATACATAAAACACACCCTAAGACAGAAGCAAAAAAAAAAAAAGGAGGGATATAATTCTCACTCCTTTCCTCCCCACCGCCCTCCCCCCCACCCCGTTCCAGAACCTCAACAGGGATGCACAGAAAGATGTCCCTGGAGACCACACTTCAAAAAATTTCTTGTAATTATCTCTTAAAATTGCAGTCAATTCCTTCATTCTCTGCAATATTGCATTTCCTCTACCTATTCTACCATTTTAGGGGGATCAGAAGATTTCCAATGTTTTGGAATAATAACCCTTCCATTTTTACCTTTTCAATAGTTATTGAGCACAACAATCATTATGAAAACCAGCAGTATGATTTTAAAGCATGGTCAGGGGAGGTGGTTTGTAGTTAACCCAGAGGTAACCTAGGCAAAGTTGATAAGACACCTAAAGACCAGGGGGGCATGGCTATCGGAAGGAGCTGGGGCTAAGGCCGCTCTTCCCTTCCTCTACTTTGCAGCTGATCCGTGTGCAATGTTACACCTTCAAATTCTGACTGCGTTTCTGGCAGGATCATCAGGATAACAGAAGTTAATTGTTAGGGTTTACATACAATTTAAGGGATCAATGAATAAAAACATTTTTTTATGAATGTCTCAGCATGCACAAGAATTTCACGAGTAAATCCTGTAATGTTTGCAATATGTCTGAAAGGTCAGTTTCTAATGTGTTTTTCTCACTAGAGAAAATAGCCTAACACTCTAAGCTAAGAACATTCGACCAGAAGGGGAAATATGAGGTCTCAGCACTGTACAATGTTTATAAGCTGCAGATTCGTTCACTATTTAGCAGAAAAGACCTCCACCTACAGCAGGGACTGTAACATTTGACAGCAGTATTACTATGGAATATACAGGGGACCCCACCACATTTTTTGTTGTTTTTTTTTTCTTCAAGGGATCACTCTTAAAATCCATACCAGACCTGAAGAACCTGGTATGAATTTGTTGGGACTCCGTGTCATATGTTTTTTTGTTTTTTTTTTCATACTATGCCTTTGTTTACATTCACCTGTCAGCCCAGAATCCCTGGCTGGTAGCTGAATGTGCTGGGCAAATATGAGATTTTTAGAATGCCAGCAGGTGCCCTAGCCATTAGGAAGAACATCCATTCATTTAGCCATTTGCAGAGAATATCTGATTGCCTCTCGGGGGATCAGGAAGGAATTTTCTTCCCAGCAGAAGCAAATTGGATCATGCTTTGCTGGGTTTTTTGCCTTCCTCTGGATCAACTGTGGGTATAGGATTATAACTTTTTTTTTTTAATGGTTGAACTGGATGAACTTTTGTCTTTTTTTCAGCCAGACTAACTATGTAACTATGTAACAGTAATAATCATAAACTGTGTACACAATGCAGAGGTCTCCCTCACAATATTTCCCATTCTGGTCAAATGTCCTTAGCCTAAAGTGTAAGGTTGTTTTGCAAGGTTGTCTCTATTGGTGAATGTTCTTAAACTCATATGGTCTGGTTTGATTATTAATGGCTGTTTTTCTTGGGATTGAATGATGTGGGAACATTACATTCACCCAGCAGAAATCAACAAATTGTTTTTATACATGTACTGTGGGAAAAAAAAGACAGGCAGAGGACGAAGGACTGCTTACCAGGGTTTCTTACCATGAAACTACTTACCATGGTCTCCTAGCAGATTAACCTGCCCCCATTACTGACTTACCATGCTGTTCTGCACCATATCCCTGTTTGGAGGCAGTCATCTTGGTAGAAGCAGGGCTTTGCTTCTATTCATCAGAGCTGCCCCCCCCCAGTGATCTGGTGATCAAGAAGTAACAAAAAAAAGTGAAAGAAACACATTTGTGCAGGATGAAACAGAAGCGGGAACATGCATGCAGTGCAAGTTCTCTGGTACTGCTTCCTCTCCAACAAGGAAAACAATGAGTAGCACCAGGGGCGGACTGAAAACTCATGGGGCCCCTGGGCAATAGGGGATCATGGGGCCCCTGTGTCCTTGCCCAAACTCAAAAAAGCCTATGAAAAAGGTACCAGGGGCATCTCATGGGTCCCCCTACTGACCTCGGGCCCTCGGGCAGTGCCCGAGATTCCGAATGGTCAGTCTGCCCCTGAGTAGCACAATAGTGACATCACCAAATCAAAAAATTATTTTGCAGATGATGTGGAAAATGACAACTTTTAATATTTATTCACTTTTTTTCTAGGGGCCAGACGGCCAACAAGGCCCATCAGGCCCACCAGGAGTTCATGGACCACCCGGACCCCAGGGACCAAGTGGACATTCCATTCAGGGACCATCTGTAAGATTATTTCTGTCATCTTTATTGAGCTGAACTTCAATAGAATGTTAATGAATTTGTGTACAAAGAACCTGTGTCAAGAGGACAGAGTCTAGTACTTGGGTTCATGATGGAATGGAGCAAACACCAGTCTATGACAGTCTATTGGTAAAATATTTGACATTACTATCTTAAAACAAGGTTTTACTGACCTTCTGAAAGTGACACTGTCACTAAAGTTCATATTTTACCTGTAAAAAATCAGTAATTGCTTTCTTTTCTGATGCCGTTGCTGCCAAATTCTAAGAATCTTCTTCTGTAGTTCAAAAGGAACTTTGAACTTCAGAAGGACACTTCCAGGGGTATCGATCTCCTGGGTCCTCCTGTAGATCTCACAGGTTCCTCCTGCTGACCTCCACATCACTGTTGAATCCTGTAATGGCTTGGTGTCAAAAGGAAGAGCTAGCAAAAACTGGGAAACCAGGGGACCCAGGTGACTACCAAAAATGAAGATTTCTCAGCATTGGAGTGGAGTTTAGAGGTCAAAGTTAGGTGGTCATGCTTTTTGTGTGCACCATCTATGTCCCACTGGGGAGATTTCCTTTCACTTTATTGTCCTTATGAAAGATTTCCCTTTTATTCCTGTTTTGAAGACAACTCAAAATGCTGGATTTCTTGTCACTTTCTGCCCAAGTGACTGGTCACCAGGACAAATAGAAAGTGAATCTCCCTAATGGGGACACAGATAGCAAAAAAAGAGCATGACCGCTATTGTATCCCTTACCATTGTATCCAAAACAAACCAAAAAAAGTTAAGTATAGATGTATGATATTTACCATTACTAAACCATACAGTAATACCCTAGTTGGGATGAAGTAAGTTCTCTACTATTCTGTATTTTACGTTGTATTGCAGAATTAGGAGAACAGAAGGCATTTTGTGTAATCTTTACTGTTCCTTATGTTTCCTAGCATATAGTATTTCTCAAATAACCACATATTGCAGTGCTGTGCCTTTACAGTTGTGACCAAAATTATTCAACCCCCAATGCTGTAAAGGGGTTTAGGGACTATAGTGTACATTTGGAATTGTATTCAGAATCAAATCCTACAAGGACGTTGTAACTACCCAAATGCAACTAAAATGACATCAATTGTTTATGTAATACAGTAGTAAATGGTTCTTATGTGGTTTCTTCATTGCCACAATTATTCAACCCCTTAAAGACTACCACTCTGAAGAACAGAGGTTCATACAGGTGCTTTCCATCAGGTATTGAAAACACCTGTGGATGTCACCGAGCAGCAATCAAGCATAATAAGCACCAATTAGGCAGCTTTAAAATGACTGTGATACTCAGCTCCTTCTAGACATTTACTGGTGTGGTTACAAACATGGTGAAGGCAAGAGAATGGTCCAGGAAGACAAGAGAAGAGGTGATTTCTCTTCACAGGAAGGGCAATGGCTATAAGAAGATTGCAAAGATGTTAAACATACCAAGAGACACCTTAGGAAGCATCATTCGCAAATTCAAGGCAAAGGGCACTGTTGAAACGCTACCTGGTCGTGGCAGAAAGAAGATGCTGACTTCGACTGCTGTGCGCTACCTGAAGCGTAGAGTGGAGAGAAGTCCCCGTGTGACTGCTGAGGAACTGAGAAAAGATTTGTCAGATGTGGGTACAGAAGTTTCAGCCCAGACAATAAGACGCACACTGCGTAATGAAGGCCTCCGTGCCAGAACTCCCAGGCGTACCCCCTTGCTGTCTCCAAAGAATAAGAAGAGTCGACTGCAGTATGCCAAAAGCCATGTGGACAAACCACAAAAGTTGTGGGATAGTGTTCTGTGGACTGATGAAACAAAATTAGAACTGTTTGGGCCCATGGATCAACGCTATGTTTGGAGGAGGAAGAACAAGGCCTATGATGAAAAGAACACCTTGCCTACTGTGAAGCATGGTGGAGGGTCAATCATGCTTTGGGGCTGTTTTGCTTCTGCAGGTACAGGGAAGCTTCAGCGTGTGCAAGGTACCATGAATTCTCTTCAGTACCAGGAGATATTGGATGGAAACGTGATGCAGTCCGTCACACACCTGAGGCTTGGGAGACGTTGGACCTTTCAACAGGACAATGATCCCAAGCATACCTCCAAGTCCACTAGAGCATGGTTGCAGAGGAAAGGCTGGAACATTTTGGAGTGGCCATCGCAGTCACCAGACTTAAATCCGATTGAGAACCTCTGGTGGGACTTAAAGAAAGCAGTTGCAGTGCGCAAGCCTAAGAATGTGACTGAACTGGAGGCCTTTGCCCATGAAGAATGGGCGAAGATACCCGTAGATCGCTGCAAGACACTTGTGTCAAGCTATGCTTCACGTTTAAAAGCTGTTATAACTGTAAAAGGATGCTGTACTAAGTACTAAGATTGAATGTCACTTGGGGGTTGAATAAAACTGATAATGCTGTGAGCACAGAAAAGACATTTGTGGTTATTTCATTATAACTGTTATGTTATATTTGTCTGACCTACAAGTGCCTCTTTAATGTAAATGTAAGCAAGATGACTGAATGATCAAAAGCAATGTCAAACTGGCCAAAACACTCAATTTCAGTGGGGGTTGAATAATTTTGGTCACAACTGTAAATCTTAAACAAATATATGCAATAAGTGCATCTAACCAATGTGCAGTGCTAATTAGTTTCAAACAGGATTATGCATGATAAGTGTGCCAGATAAAAGAGCAATGTATATGATATCAAACCAAAAACTGACAATAACCTATTAGAGATGATGCATTAAATGAACGTGCAGTGAATTTAAGTGATAAAACTACAATTAACCTAAATAGCATTAAATTAATGTAAAAATATATATCATTTGTGCATGGGGGACCAAACAGTGCTCCATCCTAAAGTGAATAACAAAAGTCCATAGTGCTATAGATGGTATCCATCCTCTCCCAGTGAATATCCACCACAAAACACAGCCCCTTAGCAGAAGCTAAGACCACAAATTATTGGTGGTCTTAGTAGGCTCTTGAAATTTTTTTTTATCAAATACAGTATATTCTTCAGATTTTTTTTAACATATAAAAAAATTATTTTAACATATATTTTTACATGTATTTGTAAATGCATTCCAAACATTTGTATTTTTAAAGACATACAGTATATTTGAAATGTATTTTTAAAAATACCTTTCATATATTTTGAAATAAAAATGCATTTCAACAGACAGTGTATATATATAATATATATATATATATTTTATTAAAATATATTTTGAAGCGTATTGAATATGGCCAAAACTGTAGCATTTCAAATATATGTCAATATATTTGGGAAGAATATTTTTTAAATATATTTCAAATATATTTTTCTTCCATGTGGGCACCTGTAGAGGAAATGGAGGCAGGACACCTTTAAAAGCTGGGAACCACATGGAATCCCACAGGACTGCTTAATATACTTCTCCCGCTCACAAGTAGACATTTACTCATAAAAATTGCTAAATGCAAGGCATAAAAAGCTTTCAAACAACACCGCTGACTCGGCTGGCCTGATGATGTCAGCACAGGCTCCATCCAGCATGTTTCCTCCATATTTCTAACCTGGAAGCCACACAACTCTTCCAGTAAAGGCTGAAAAGAATGTAACGTGGTAGAGCCTTCTTAGAATAGCAGATAGTCACATACCACATTTCATCACATATCCTAAAAATAAGGGGATTATTCATGCAAAATCATACCTTTGTGTCCCAAAGCCAACTGCCCATCCAGAACCACTGGCATATAGCATGGATACAGCCTTTTATAGAGCCATCCAGTTGTTCCAAACTGCATATTTCAGTCTTTTTGACCATCATCAGTATAGTTTATGGAAATCATGCCTTCTATGGAGTAGAGCTTGAAAAGAGAAAGTATATCCAACAACGCTACCATCAAACCCGCCCTGCAGGCCAGAGTACTTGGTGTCATTCTGGACTCCAACCTATCCTTTCAACCCCAAGTCCAATCTTTAACAAACTCGTGCAGACTCCACCTCTGCAACATCGCCAAAATCCGCACGTTCCTAACCCCAGAAACCACTAAACAGCCCATCCACTCCCTCATCACATCACGACTCGACTACTGCAACTCCCTCCTCACTGGCCTGCCTCGCCGCTGGCTATCCCCGCTTCAGTCGATCCTGATACGGCTGCCAGACTCATTCACCTTTCCAACCGCTCCGTCTCTGCCACCCCCCTCTGCCAATCCCTCCACTGGCTTCCGATTGCGCAACGGATCAAATTCAAAATCCTAACGCTGACGTACAAAGCTGTCCACCATACTGCCCCGAACTACATCACTGACCTAATATCCAAGTACCGCCCAGCACGCACACTCCGCTCCTCACAAGACCTCCTTCTCTCTAGTTCCCTGGTCTCCTCCTCCCATACCCGCCTCCAGGACTTCTCCAGGGTGTCACCCATCCTCTGGAACTCCCTGCCCCAACCCATCAGATTATCACCTACTCTCCTCTCCTTTAGGCGCACCCTGAAAACCCATCTCTTCAGGGAAGCCTACCCCACCCCCTGCTAACTTGCTGACCTCCTCCACTCTTCCTACCACTCCATCCCCCACAGCTATCTCCTCCTGTGCCACCATCCCCTCCCTCCTAGATTGTAAGCTCGAAAGAGCAGGGCCCTCGATCCCCTCATGTTTTGCATTGTATTGGTATTGTTCTGTCACATGTTCTGTCCCCCTCTGTAATGTACAGCGCTGAGCGAACTATTGGCGCTTTATAAATACTGTATAATAATAATAATATCACTATGATAAGAAGCGACTAAAGAAATAAAATAACCCTCAAACTGAATCAGTGTGTAGCACAGTAGTCTTACTAGAACAAAGGGTTTTCACAGGGCTAAATCTCCTACGTATCCCAAAAATAAGAGGATTATTTCTCATTTCAGGTAAGTGAGTGGAGTCATGCCAATCATTCCTTTATGCCCCAATGGCTAATTGCACTTTAAAATTATCCTGGACCATCATATTGCAATGATTTTAAAAGAAACAGAATGTAAGGTTAATTCATAAGAAAAACAAATCCCTATTTAGATTTGCTGGATCACTAAAGTCCCTCAGCACAGAGTCATTAGTGAGGTTAAAGGTTTACTATCCTGTTATAATTCTATGAATGTAAAGCCTTGCTGCTAACAAAATTCTCACTATTTTTTTTAGGGTGTTCCTGGTTCAAAAGGAGATAAAGGAGAAGCTGGGCTTCAAGGAAATCAGGTAAACCAATATAAACATTTTCAACTCTAACAATTTATTTTTAAAAAATCTATATTTTAAATGCATTTGTACTCTGCTGAGAGTGTCTAAATTAGGCAAACTATGTGGACAAAAGGTTGTGGACACTTGACCATCCTTTTTATACTGCATGGCTAAAAATATGTGGGTTTCTCACCAAATGATTGAGTCCAGGTGGTTTCAGGGAAAGGTACTGTTAATTCAATAATATAGAATGACATTTTAGACAATTATGCTCTTCCACCCTTGTGGCAACAGTTTGGGGAAGGCCCTTTTCTGTTAAAGCATGACTGTGCCCCTATGTACAAGGCCAGTTAAGACATGGTTTAATGAGTTTGGTGTGGAGGAACTCAAGTGGCCTGCTCAAAGCCCTGAATTCAACCCTAATGAACTCCTTTGGGATGAATTTGAACACCGATTGAGAGCTAGGTCTTCTCATCCAACATCATTACCTGACCTCACAAACACATTTTTGATAGAATGGGCACAAATTCCCACAGACACACTCTAAAATCTTAAATGAAGGAATGCGCTAAAACCACAAACTATTCCTAATTTAGTGTAGAAACATTAGTGCAAAAGATATATATATCTATTCTCAATTAATATCAAAAAATATCAAAATTATGTGCAAAACTATTTTTTAGTGCATAAGTAATTTAAATAATTAAATTTGTGAATATAAAAAATTGTCCAATTCTGAATTTCTTCAAATGTCCAAACAAATCCTTTTCAAATTCAGGTGCTCTCAAAGAAATTGTGCCAAAATCCACCACCAAAGTAAAGTTGCGTAACTCACCAGAGCTCCATGCTGATCAATCTCTAGATCAGCAAAAAACGCTTTTTGCTCTGGGAGCAGATGCAATAAATCAACTTCTCAGGTGTGATGATCAATAGCTACACAATCATCCATAAGGTAGGTATCCACCACTCAATATAATGGTTCCAGGAGCATTATATCACTCTCTCTTTTTATATCTCTCCACCGAGGTCATGTTTGGGAATGAAAGAGAAAATCATGGTGCAGCCAGTTTTTTTATAAAAGTATCCAACAATTTAATAAAGATTTACACTCACAAAAAGGGTGTCTTCACCGACACCAGTATAACAGCATAAAACAGCAAATGGTATAACAGTCTCCTGTTCCCCGCACACTCACTACAGCGCTCGTGACTCAATCTTCTCCACAGACGTCAGCATCCAGCAAGCCAAGCCAAGGGGCAAAAAGCCAGAGCAAAAAGCGTTTTTTGCTGATCTAGAGATTGATCAGCATGGAGCACTGGTGAGTTACCCAACTTTACTTTGGTGGTGGATTTTGGCACAATTTCTTTGAGAGCACCTGAACTTGAAAAGGATTTGTTTGGACATTTGAAGAAATTCAGAATTGGACAATTTTTTATATTCACAAATTTAATAATTTAAATTACTTATGCACTAAAAAATAGTTTTGCACATAATTTTGATATTTTTTTTATATTAATTGAGAATAGATATATATATCTTTTGCACTAATGTTTCTACACTAAATTAGGAATAGTTTGTGGTTTTAGCGCATTCCTTTATTTAAGTTATAGCACTAAGAAATTTATTTGGTTTCTTTGAGGTGGAATTGCTGCTTTAAAGTATTAAGGGTGTGGCGCTTTTATTACACTTGTGACACTCTAAAATCTAGGTCTTCTCATCCAACATCAGCACTTGACCTCACAAATGCTCTTTAGGCACAAATTCCCAGAGACACACTCCAAAAGTATTGTGGAAAACCTCACCAGAAGAGTGCATGCTACAACAGTTCCAAAAAGAGGGGGTGGGGGGACCACATCAACTTAATGTCTATGGTTTTGGAATGGGGGGGGGGAAGTAAGCTCACGTAGATGTGATGGTCAGCTGTCCACAACTGTCGTCCAAGTAGCATAAGTAATTTAGGGCAGCTCACTCCTTCTCTGCCCCATGCAGTTGCTAGAACCTGTCAAGGCATGCTGGGGACTTTTAGTTTTGCTAAGGCAGAATGCAAGGCTGTCTAACAATGCTGCATAGTGATTCAGAATTCATACCGAAGGAAATGTAACATTTGCTCATTACGTAAGTGATAGTGACTTAGTATGAAGTAATCTTGTTATTTTAACTGTGACAAGCTGGGGTGCTGTTAGGGCTTGCTGTTTGGGTTTTCTAAGCTATCACTGATAACAATGTGTTACCTAACAAGAAGGAAATGTATGTATAAAATGTCATAACATTCACCTATTATGTTTTTTATAGGGAATTCCTGGCCCAGCAGGGGCTCCTGGAATAGAAGGACCTGTGGGACAAAGGGTGAGCTATAGCATGAACAAACATGATGAACACTTGGAATAATTACAGTGTAGTGAGTGTATCACATTTAAAGTAATGTTATGAAGGTAAAATTGTAAAAAGGGAGACAATGTGGATACTGTTTTACTTTTTGTAAATTGATGATGATGATACAGAGCAAACCAGCAATTTCGTCACCTGCTATTTAGGTCTTTGGCTCTGCAGAAGAAAATGGAATCCTGATTTTTGAACTCTGTTCGGTTACTGTATGCCAAGATAAAGCGTATCTCCAGCCCAAATTTTTTTTTTTGCTTTCGATAGAGTGGGAAGGGGTTAAGGGTCAATCACATGGGCTTACCAATCTGTATACCCATGCGAAAGGCAGTCTTTTCCCATATGGAATGCACAGATGGTCCATGCATCCACATGCAGGCAGTCCCTATTAGGGTGCAGAAATTACATGGACACAGACAATGCTCTCACTTTGACAGCTTTGGGAGTTCTAGTGCATGTCCCTAAATGCACACTGTCAGCGTTCAGGGACAAGCACCCCATGGTTGTCAAATTGAGGCTAGTAGCTGTGTTTGGGCAGCCACTGCATCCCAGTAGACATGAATGGGACTGTCTGCAAAGTGCACTTTGTGGCCCTGTTTCAGAGGACGCCCCATTTCGTTTCCCTTTATTTCCTTGTTAACATTGTCACCTGAGAACTGGGGACATTACTACATACTGTATATGGTGGTCGTTCCTGACTCTTCAACCCTTCTGGACAGAAGTACACTATCTGCTCCATAATTCCATTTCCAAGAGATCCTTTTTCAAATTCTTGGCGGTGCACATGGTAACTGCTGGTAGGCTCTATGTTCCCGCACTTTGGGGTTCAGCTCAAGCCCTGACTATCCAGGAGTGGCTCTCCAGACTCCACAAAATAGCAAAAATGGAAATGCTAATTTGCTATACCACATGATAACCCTTCCAAATTGACAAAGACTTGGTCCTGCTGCCCAGCGGTGTATTTGCCATGAGGATAACAAGAAGTGTTTGGGGGGGGGGGTGGCGCTGAGGACCACCATGGAATCTGAGGAGGCTGCACAGTGCTGGAGGGTGTAAGCTTCCCGCACAAGGACGGAAGGCACTTGGCATGGCCCCAGAGAGGTTAAGATTAGTACTTTATTAACACTCTCTCTTTGCATGTGGCTGTGGGGGCTGGGGGGATAGGTTTTGTTTGGCAGAGAGTGGAGGCAGCAGGGCTGGGGGGTGCCCAATTTTAGTGGCGACGGGCGCTGGGGAGGTGCTGGTAGGAGTTGCCCAATTTTAGTGGCGGTGGGGGCCAGGGGGAAAGGGGGGTGTGCTGGTACAAGGCACCCAATTTTAGTGGCGGCGGGGGCCAGGGAGGGGTTGGTGCCCAATTTTAGTGGGGTTGCTGGTGGTAGTGCTGGGGGGTGCCAAATTTTAGCATTGCCTAGGGCAACGCAAGAGCTAAATGCACCATTGCTGCTGCTGCCTCCACTTTGAAATGACAATGAAATCTTCCCGCCTAATGGGTACTTCCCCTTAAACCTGTGTTTCATTAAGACACCTACCATTTAGGTTTCCAAATTTAGCCCTTTCCCTAATACACATACCGGGGTGCCCACCTTATGTCTTACATGTGATAGGCCCAGGAGGGGAGATTGGAGGAGGGGACAAGCAGCCAGATTACTCTCCCCTTGTTTAACCCACCCTTACAAATGGGGAGGTCCCATTCCCCTCCCCTTTTTTTCTTTTCTTCTTTTCTTCTGTACTCTTCCGCTCTCTTCTACCTCTTCTGTGGTTCCTTTCAATCTTTCTTCTGCTAACTCTTCTCCAACACCTTTTCCTTGAACTAAATTTTCATTGAGCTAACGTTGAATGCTGCCCAGTTAATACCCGTTTTAATTCTCCCGAGAGCTATTCCACTTTGATATTGTCGCCTCTTAAGCAGCACCAGTAGTTCGGCTCACTGCACCCTCTTTTTTATGTTAGGGAATATTATTATATTATAATGTAATAATATAGTAATATTCGCACCACTAGTGATAAGTACTCTTCTACATTTGTTGTATGCAAGCATTTACACTTATTTTATTTTTTGCCATTCTCTCTCTTTTTTTTTTCTTTTACATGCAATGTCTTAATACGATGTGTCTTTACCTGTCCTCCTTCACTTTTCTGTTGTTTTGTATATTGAGTCCATCATGTCCATATTGTAATAGTTTAAACTTCAATAAAGTCTGAATGGAACTACCATTGTCACCTGGACAGGAAGTCAAGGGAAATCCCCAACAAGGACACAGGTCACAGGTGGCAGTACAAACACCTCCTTCGGCTTTTATTGATATCTGTGTTCATGTTGGAGATTTTCACTCACTTTCTGTGCTGGTAATGAGAAATCTTCCCAACAAGGCCTTACGCTGCAATAAAAGCCCTTTAGACCAGTGGTCTCTAAACTGCGGCCCGGGGGCCAGATGTGGCCCTTTGATTGCTTTTATCTGGCCCTTGAGGCACTATTCCTCCCACTGATATGAGGCACCATTCCTTCCACTAACACCAACATTGGGACATAATTCCTCCCACTAATATAGACTACAGAACACTATTACTGCCACCAACACTAAAGATGGTGCGCTTTTCCTCCAATTGGTACCATCATTGGGGTAATGTTCCTGCCACTGACATCAACAATGGGGCAAAATTCCACCAACTGATATAAAATATAGATCACTATTACTCCCGCTAACACTAAAGATGGGGCACTTTTCCTCCCACTGATACCATCAATGGTGCACTACTCCTGCCACTGACACCAGTGCTGGAGCATCAGTTCTTCCCTGACACCAGTGTCGGGGCACCGGACCTTCCACTGACACCAGTATTGGGGCACATTTTCTTTCATTGATACCAGTGTTGGGGAACCATTCCTTCCATTGACACCAATGTTGGGGCACTATTCCTCTCACTGATACCAATAATAGGGCGCTATTCTTTCTACTGACACCAATGATTGGGCACTATTTCTGCTGCATTTTCCACTCCCACTGGTTACAGTCCGGCCCCCTTAATGTCAGAAGACTATCAAACTGGCCTTTGTTCAGGGAGTTTGGAGACCCCTGCTTTAGACTATGTCACTCTACCCCACTGTGTACAAAACAAGCAAATCTTTGGCTGAAATTCAAAAATTGCATTGTAACCCTAATTCTGCTCCAAGTAACAGATGTACTTAATATCTGCTCCCCACCATCCAACCCATTTGTCCCTCCTGTTCCTTGAAATACTTGGTACATCCAGGTATAGGGAACATGTAACTCTGCCCCCTTTCCTCCATGACTTCCATTGGTGCTAAACCACACCACAGTATGGTAGGCAATAGCTATATGTCACTTAATGCAGTACAGCAATAAATGTATTTTTCACCATCACCTGTGCACCCCAAAATGTTTAATTATACGGATAAACCAATGATTTAATCAGTCTTATGTATAATACGTGATATCAGAGGGTTAATATTTGTTTCTTTGAAACAACTGCAAAGTTTTAGGAATTACTCAGCAATTTTGTTTAGGGAGTTTTCTAAACACTTCTAGTTCAGCATTTCAGATTACTAAACCTGTGCCAAGCTGACATCGGGGCTGAGCCAGAATGTATAATCATAACGTAAATGTTACTTTCTTTACTATGAACGCTGTGATAGGAAACAGATTTAAAGCTGAACTCCCAGCAGATATAAAAGACACAAATTAATGTACCTCTATTCATTAACAAATCTTGGTGATATGAAGTCAAATTCTGCTACTTAAACTGTTCCCATTAAAAAAAATGACTAATATATTTGGTATCAGCAGAGCTCAGAGAGGGGGAATCCGTTGTCCTGTAGTGCTCCTGTTCTAATATGGAACATGCTGATAGTAGGAGAGAGCAAAGTGATGGAGAGATGAGCTAATTAGTGTGCTGCCTCTCCTTTTACTCCTGAATTTACTGTTAAATCCAACTGCTACAGCCATTACAAAGTCAAAATGATGGTGTCACGCTCTTTTGATGTAATCCGCATAATGCAGAATAAACAAATAATTGGTAGAACCAGTCACAGAAGTGAGACAAAGAGAGCAACACCTATTACAAGAAAATATCTTTACTGAAATTATAGAATTGAATGGGTGATAAATACCATCTGCTTACTGTATCGGTTTTTAGTGGAGTTTACATTTAAAGAGAACCAGCCACAATTGGGTGTAGGCACAGACACACTCACACACTCACACACACATACACACGTATATAAAAACCTAATTTGTTTATTTTAATTGTTGAGGCTTTCAAATAAATAGTATGTCCCCTTATTTAGCCTGACTTTTGGTTTTGGGGGGTCAGGGACCATCAGAATGCTAACAATTACTGCCTGACCATGTGCCTAATCTAATGCACTGCACACTCAGAATGGAAGACAGTATGTAGGGTAAGCCAGTTGACAGGCAGCAACTGTCAAACTTCCAGTTTTGTGAGATGTAACACACTGCACCTCAGGTAATGGAGTCAAGCAGCTTACCAGATAGATATGTCCCTCAAATTATAGAGTGATCATAAAAGCCCGATATCTCCATGGAAAGCTTGCCTCCATATCAGTCACCATAGATATGTCCCTCAAATTATAGAGTGATCATAAAAGCCTGATATCTCCATCAAAGGACTACCTCTACATCAATCACCATAAACGTCCTCCCGGAACTGATCATACACTATGGCCAGATACTGTCACTCCAGAAGCAGTGATGAAAAGAACCCCTCATACAAATAATGCAGAGTGGACAACCATAGTGAAGTACATTCAAAGCATACAAATTTATTATAAGTAGCGCACTCACTAAAAAGTGAAAAGTGCTTGTAAACAAACCATCCAATATGGCCGTGGCCTTCAGCATGTTGACGTCATACGTTGCTGGTCCCCCCCAAATTTAGAGATTTGGTCTCCAAAGATATTGAATCCTTTCCAGCAGGGCACACACAGACCCGGACCCCCGATCACAATGACAAGCAGCCCCCCTCTCACTATGGTTGTCCACTCTGCATTATTTGTATGAGGGGTCATTTTCAGTACTGCTTCTGGAGTGACGGGATCTGACCATAGTGTAAATCGGTTCCGGGAGGATGTTTATGGTGACTGATATGGAGGCAAGCTTTCCATGGAGATATCGGGCATTTATGACCACTCTATAATTTGAGGGTCATATCTATCTGGTAAGCTGCTTAGCTCCATCACTTGAGGTGCAGTGTGTTACATCTCCTCGCAGAATTGCTGTTGGGATCCTATTCTTTGGATGAAGATTTGGCATTTATTTTTTTCTATTTATAGACTTTATAAATGGATTTTATCAATACCACTTAATCACTGCATCAGAATATCTTTTACTTTGTATTTGTTGATCAAACAAGTTTTTCCTGGCTGCTTTATGGTGGTTTATCTAAGCGCAGTGAATATATTTGTATTTTTAAACTTCCAGTTTTATCCCTTGACACAAACTCTTTCATAAGTAAGCTTGCACTGATATCGAAGACAGAATAGTCAGATACTTGTACTAGTCCTGATGGGACTGTTTTTCTTTAAATGGGATTATATTAGCCAGTATAGTACAAAACTCGTGATCTGTATCCAGTTGCGTTTCACATATGTCTCTGATTAAACAGAATGCTTTGAATTACAAGAATATGAATTTTGATCACGTTTAATGAATGGCACATGTCCTCATTCCACCTCAATGCAAACCTTCCTCTTTGTAAACAAAATCGGCAACCACAGCCCAGTGATTCCTTGTTTTCAAATTTTGAAAGAGATCTTTTGGAAAAATCAAATGCAAGAAAAAGGTTTTTTTACAATATTATGGTCAGGGTTTTTTTTCTCAGGGAATAGGTGCAGGAACTTCCTCCTTCTCAGTCACCCCTTGTTTACACCCCCCTTACCCAACTCTGAGTACCATCCCTTGGTTCCACCCCCTACCCACCTCCCAGTACAGCTCCTTTTAGAGAATACAGACCCAAGTATTATTCTGTATGGAATTTGGTAATGATAACAAGAAATGCAGTAAAATAGATCCTCTGCATACAGCAACATTAGCCCCCCAGCAACAATAGATTCCCCCAGCAACAGTAGCCCACCCCAGCAACAATAGATTTCCCCAGCAACAATGGCCCCCACAACAATATCCCACCCCAGCAACAATAGACTCCCAGCAGCAACAACAGATCTCCCATCAGCAAGCAACAATAGACTACCATGCAAAAATAGAGCCCCTCCAGTGACAATAGATCCCCACAGCAGCCAGCATAAATAGACCCTCCAGCCTCCCTTGCCATTACATGCATTCAGTGCTGGGGGTGCCAGAACTGAGTTCCCCACATTCCCACTGAAAAAAAGCCCTGATTATGGTCACCCTGGGATTTGAGATATAACCATTAGGAGGCAAAAAAGGTGATATCTGTGATAACACTTGGGGTCTCCTTTGAAAAAAAAAAGAGCTTTACAAGTAGTGTACCTTTACATGGTACTTTCTTATTGTGATAGTTGTGTAGCTGACTGAAACAATGAGTCCAGGATCCCCCAGCACTGCTCACCGCCCGGACACTGCGATAACTAGTTAATGTGGCTGCGGCCATAGCGAATTTAGAATTACATTCCAACATTATTCTGGACTTGGAAATATGTTACATTATCTCATATCACACATATGTTACATCATTCCCAGCAGCCAATACTGGAAATTAATTTTTGCAATGTATAGCTTATATGGACCTATATGTGTGGTACCTTTATATTATATTCCACCAAAAAGTTTTCATCAAAAATATTTTTATTACCCTCTTTACATAGCCTTTTACGTTTTAGCTACTATATTTTAAGCTGTGATATTTCATAGCCATTATATTGTATATAACAATTCAATTTCTAATTCTAAAAATAATATTTGTAGCAAATATACCTCTTGGTTACTAATGGTTCACTGACTTAAAACTCTCATTTTTAAAATGATTATATATACCTTAGTATAGTGTTTATTGATGCTGATAATGTTACATCAGTATCTTTTTTTTCTTTTGCCCTGAAGAAGGGGGTGACCCCCGAAACACATTTGGTTTTGACTCTAAATAAAGAACTATTTCATTATATTTGATTGTCTTTCAAAGTAATGAAAAAATGGGCATAACATTTTTATTACCTTACATAGGTCATTCACATTTCAGATGTTGGTAGAGTGATTCTTACTCTATAGTAACTTTTCTTTTTTTTTTTTCATTGCAGGTAAATAATGGATTCCAAGCAGAAGCAATATGTGTCAATGAAGTCTTGAAGAAAGAGGGTTGCAGGCTGTCTGACATTCACAGAAGGCAAGAGAATGTTTACTGAGATGACACCATTGAAAAGAGCAATGCCTTGTCATTAGTGACTCTTGTCAATGGTATAACTTCCAAAAACATTCTGTAGCCTTCTGTGGATGTCAGACAGCCTGTATCCATTCTTCGTCAAGAACTCAGTGATGGCATGTTGCTTCTGCTTGGAATCCATTACTTAACTGCAATGAAAAAGTAGAAGAGTTGCTATAGAGGAAGAGTTTCTCTACCAACATGTGAAATTTGAATGACCTATATAAGTTAATCAAAAGGTTATGCCCACTTCTGCATTTTTTTCGGTACAGCCCTCGTTGATGCTCTATTGCCTATTGAACTTCAAGCATTCATTCAGGGTCTCCCCATATTTTGCAGGTACCTATGGTTCAAGGAACAGTCTAATAACCCCACCACAGGCAGAGTTGGCATCGACGTTGTTTCAATCCAGCACAATTCCAACCCAATTTTATAAATATTGGAAATAGTAGCATTGACATATAAAGGAAATGTAATATCTGGTGTTTCTAGTAATTTTATACATGTCCCGGTCTCTAAATGTCTCCTGCAGAGCACCACCAGTCTCCACCTCTAGAATGCCACCAGTCTTTGACCATCTCCTTTAGTGGTTTATATAAAAATTATATGTGTGCCCCCTGAGGATATAAGGGGCTGCAGTCGAGGCCCCTATATTGAGTACGTTCACTGGTTTATAAAATGTGTTCGGTAACTATATAACTGAGCCCTTAGCAGTTGTGTAATTTTATTTGGACTCCAAGAATACCTAATTCTCTATGAACTATTTATTACTTAGCTTACATGGTCATGAAAGAACTGGTATTGTTTATCCTATAATGTACTTTTCTTTTGCAGGGATTACCAGGAAAAGATGGCGCGACCGGATCCTCCGGACCCCCTGGACCAATGGTAACATTTCCTCTATTCCAATACTCAGGAATTTGATTTTGCAAAGTGAATATTGTTGTGTTTGCAATGTGATCCTCTGCATCAGGCCATATTTGTCCCTCAGCTAAAACCAAAATATATTTTATGAAATTGGTGTGTACTACACACTTGTACATTTAACACCATAGAGATTCTACTTTTTTTTTTAGTTATTTTCAGTTCTCTTTTTTTCAATGAAAAATGTGTAACATTTTTTTAACCTCCCTGGCGGTATTCCCGAGTGTAACTCGGGGTAAATATTCAGTACCAAGAGCGGTAACCCCGAGCTACACTCGGGCTTACCATGCGGCGTTGCTCTGGGAGTCCCTGCAGCGCTTACCTTGTCCTTCGTTCCCGCAATGTGTCCCCTGCAGCGTCCCCGGCCATCTCCTCCGGCCGATGCCGGCATCCGGCTTCCGTGTTCCGGTCCCTGTGACGTCGGGACGTACGGGCGCCGGAACCGGCGGCAAATTTGAAATTTTTTAAAAATGACATTTTTTTAAAAATGATTATTATATAGTAAAACATTGCTGTTTCAATGCATTTCACATACATTTTGTCCCGAGTGCTTTGTCCTGTGCCCTGCCTACATTTTTACTGTTCTTTCTGCCTGGAAACTTAGAAAAGTCCATGGCGTCCAAAAAGCGTCCATTTAGGTCAAAATCAGTTTTAGATCAGCTAGAGAACAGCGATAGTAAATCAGAACCACTTGCAGAATTGAGTGATAATGATTTGTGGGGGAAATTCGTCATCAGACACTGAAAACGATTTTGCAACTTTGCTCAGCGATGTGCGAATTGCCTCTGTATTTCAAATTTCAGTGTTTTTGGTTTGATTATATTATTGAATTAAATGTATTATTATTATATTATTATTTTTTATGATTATTAATTAAATTATAATTTATGATTTCGTGTTTCAAGTTTTATCATATCCGGAATGTTTAATAGACTCTTGTTCGTACAGATTTCAGTGAGTTATTCCTAAAAATTACAGCCTACAATAAAAAAAACTACATATTTCCATGCAAAAAAATGGTACCGCTTTCAGCACAAAAAATCGGAAAGAATCAGACCGCCGAGGAGGTTAAACTTAGTTTATATACTGTAGTATTTGCTTAACATATGTATATATCTAAGTGACTTATTTGGAAGCAAGGAAGTTAAAATCCCCCTTTTTGTATAAAGCTTGCCCTGTCTCCTCTCACAGGGTGCTCCAGGTAATCCGGGATCCCCAGGCGCTTCAGGAGGCTCAGGACGTCAGGGTGAGAGTGGACCACCGGTAAGTAGAGTAATCAGTGAACTGATTCAGGTGCTGATATATGTAGTATTGATAAGGTACAGAACTAACTATTCATTATGTAGGAGACACAAAGCATCACCTTTTGGAACTCAACGTATTGGTTATTTAAGATTACATGTGCTCTAAGTAACACATATCAGTGTTAAAATCCAAATACTGTAAATTTTATGGCTGAAATATGTTGACTTACGCAGATGAAATGTAACATACACTATATTGCCAAAAGTATTGGCCGGCCTGTCTTTACACGCACATGAACTTTAATGCATCCCAGTCTTGGTCCGTAGGGTTCAATATTGAGTTGGCCCCGCCCTTTGCAGCTATAACAGCTTCAACTCTTCTGGGAAGGCCGTCCACAAGGTTTAGGAGGGTGTCTATGGGAATGTTTGACCATTCTTCCAGAAGCGCATTTGGAAGGTCAGGCACTGATGTTGGATGAGAAAGCCTGGCTCACAGTTCTAATTCATGCCAAAGGTGTTCTATCGGGTTGAGGTCAGGACTCTGTACAGGACAGTCAAGTTCTTCCACCCCAAACTCGCTCATCCATGGCTTTATGGACTTTGCTTTGTGCACTGGTGCGCAGTCATGTTGGAACAGGAAGGGGCCATCCCCAAACTGTTCCCACAAAGTTGGGGGCATGAAATTGTCCAAAATGTCTTGGTATGCTGACACCGTAAGAGTTCCCTTCACTGGAACTAGGGGGCTAAGCCCAACCCCTGAAAAACAACCCCACACCATAACCCCCCCTCCGCCAAACTTTACACTTGGCACAATTTAGTCAGGCAAGTACCTTTCTCCTGGCAACCACCAAACTCAGATACATCCATTGGATTGCTAGACAGAGAAGCGTGATTGATCACTCCAGAGAAGTCTACACTGCTCTAGAGTCCAGTGGTGGCGTGCTTTACACCACTGCATCCCACACTTTGCATTGCACTTGGTGATGTAAGGCTTGGATGCAGCTGCTCGGCCATGGAAACTGATTCCATGAAGCTCTCTACGCATTGTTGTGCTAATCTGAAGGTCACAGGAAATTTGGAGGTCTTTAGCTTTTGAATCTGCAGACAGTTGGCAACTTCTGCTCACTGTGTGCTTCAGCATGCGCTGACCCTGCTTTGTCATTTTAGTTGCTGTTGTTCCAAGTCACTTCCACTTAGTTATAATACCATTAACAATCGGCCGTGGAATATTTAGTAGCAAGGAAAATTCACGGATGGACTTATTGCACAGGTGACAACCTATCACGGGACCACGCTTGGTGTCACTGAGCTCCTGAGAGCGACCCATTCTTTCACAAATGTTTGTAGAAGCAGTCTGCATGCATAGGTGCTTGATGTTATACACCTGTGTCCATGGAGGTGATTGAAACACCTAAATCCAATGATTTGGAGGGGTGTCCCAATACTTTTGGCAATATAGTGTATATCTCCTACTGAAACTTCCTCGAATTTTTATCTTAGAAAGGTTAATAAAGGTTCATTTGTGGCATTGCCCAGTAGTTAGTGTCTTCAGGGTGAACCCCAGGTTTGATGATTCTCACATTGTGGGTGCTCCAAAGTGGCTGTACCACTCATGGGACACGGCTAATGGACCAGCAGCAAGGCTCTCAGACAACTGCCGGGGGGAAACTCTCAGCCCTGGCCCAATGTCCCTTTTTATATTGACAGGAGCTGTGGGTCAGACCCAAAGATCTGGCCAAAACCAAAGACCCAGGAACAGAGTTAACCCTACCTTCCTGTCCGGGACAGCACCTAAATACCTACATTTAAACTAAAAATCAAACAGACCGCACATCAATATAATCATGTGTGTATATATATATATATATATATATATATATATATATATATATATATACAGCATAAAATGCCATTGATAAAAAAGTCCCAGATTAGTGAAACAAGTGCATGTGCTTGTGCTCGACTTAATTGCAGTGTCTTGATTCATCAATCATCTCAAATTGCTCCACTGTGCTCGACAAGGTGCCCCACATGGACTAAAACTCACCCTTAGCCAATAACCTTCCTGAAACATGTCAAAGTTTGATGACACAACTTCCTCCGATGTCACATCCACCGTGTGGAACACACGCCACTCCGAGGAGTGTCTAGCACAGCGGCTTCCATGTAGTAGGAGTAACAAGGCTGAGTACACCAGGTGCCGGCACAGGCACTTTATTTGTGGGTGAGATTTGAATACATTTATCCCCAATAAAATTACCAAACAGTTTTAAACCATGGAAGATCCTTTTTCTTTGCTTTATTTTGTGGTGTCATGTTTATCCCAAACTTGTGGATATCTGCAGACAACCAGCTCATTGGGAATTGTCCCTAAAGCATTACAGACCACTCTAGAGATAGATGGTCATTGGCTAAGGGTGAGTTCTAGTCCATGTGGGGCACCTTGTTGAGCACAGTGAAGCACTTTGAGATGACTGATTGTCTTTGGAGTGTGGGAGGAAACTGGAGCACCCAGAGGAAACCCGCGCAAGCACAGGGAGAACATGCAAAGTCCAGGCAGGTTAGTCATAAAAATCTGTTTCCACCATTTCTTACTATTAAGGGATGAAAATAGACAGACTGTTAAGCATGCCATACATGGGTCGCATTCCAAATGATTTTTCAATCGAAAACATCGTTCGTTCTGTAATCCAATGGTGCCACCAATGATTTTGAAAATTGGTAATTTTTCACAAATTTTCCAGCATGCCCACTAACCGAAATGGGGAGGAACCACGAAAATCGGCCGGTGCCATCGCCCCACTAACAGAGCAAAAATCAGCCAATTATTCTTAGGTCCCATGTATGGCCGGCCTTACACTGTGTTTTGGCATTTTGTTGCTATCTGAAAAATAAAAAATTTAAAAAATCACTTTAATCTATCAGTTTTACCTGCAATAATAATGACAAAAAAATATACTGTGCTACACGTGGATTCGGTTTGCTTTTTCATCCCTGTAGTCGCTTTCACCATAACCCTATACTTGCTTGTTGGGGCCCCAAGCCCAACTCTGTAGAAGCCATGGTTTCCATAAGCTGCACTGATGATGGCCGAAAATCCTGAAACAGCTGTATGCAGTCTGGAATAAATGGCACTATATTATTAGACTATATTTGCACTGTACACCAGCAGTTGTGGCCTGTTGGGGTGTAAAGGAATGATTTGCTTGGCTCCATTCACTGTTCTAAAATGAAGAATAATCTTTTGGGGATATGGAATTAGATACGTGAATACCTTCTGTTCCATGGAGGCCCTACTGTGCTACGGTATGCTACATACACAGACATTCAGTTGACGTATCACTTTTCACAGACAGAAGAACACTAAGAAATATTTTTCAAATTGTGCTTCATATATTTCACATGTTTTAATATAAGTGGGCTTTTTTAAAATTATAACATTATACTAATTTAATGAACATTGTTTTTTTTCCCTTATGGGCCTATCACATCTTTCGTTTCCACAATAAATGGTGTAAAAGGGTTACAAAGAGCATTACAATATAACACTTCAGGCCTATCACACCTTTTATAATTTTCTACCCTGTATTAGAAAAAGGATACTTGGAGTGAAACTGCTATTATTAAATACACAACTTTCTTTACATCATTTTTCATGGTGGCCCCACAGTACAAAGAAGAGCTAGTGGGTTTTTAGAGGAGTTTTTTGCTGTGAAAACGCTTTAATGCTGCAAAACGCTGTAAAATGTGGTAAAAAGTGGTAAATCACAGTGTTTTGGATGTTTTTTTGACCCAAAAAAATTTTTTTTGCATCAAAAAAACCTCTAAAAAACGCGAAAGCAAAAAAGTGGCAAAACGCTGCTAAACACTAATACAAAAACGCTAAAAAAATCCTGAAAAACTCCCGTTTTTAACATGACTTTACACACCTAACGTTACCAGCATTATTAAAACGTCCCGTGTGCATTAAGCCTTATTCAAATCATGTGCTCCACATTAATCTTCCATTGCGAATCACCTAGTGTCCACACACCTTCAACACTATTATTATTATTATTATACAGGATTTATATGGTGCCAACAGTTTGCTCAGCTCTTTACAATATAGCAGGAGACAATTCAGCAGGGGTCCTCAAACATTTTAAACAGGGGGCCAGTTCACTGTCCCTCAGACCGTTGGAGGGCCGGGCTATAGTTTAAAAAACAAAAACTATGAACAAATGCGGACACAGTACAGGAGTTGACCAGAGACTGCAGACATAGTACAGGAGATGACCAGAGACTGCAGACATAGTACAGGAGTTGACCAGAGACTGCGGACATAGTACAGGAGATGACCAGAGACTGCGGACATAGTACAGGAGATGACCAGAGACTGCGGACACAGTACAGGGGATGACCAGAGACTGCGGACACAGTACAGGAGATGACCAGAGACTGCGGACACAGTACAGGAGATGACCAGAGACTGCGGACACAGTACAGGAGATGACCAGAGACTGCGGACACAGTACAGGGGATGACCAGAGACTGCAGACATAGTACAGGGGATGACCAGAGACTGCGGACATAGTACAGGAGATGACCAGAGACTGCGGACATAGTACAGGGGATGACCAGAGACTGCGGACATAGTACAGGAGATGACCAGAGACTGCGGACACAGTACAAGAGATGACCAGAGACTGCGGACACAGTACAGGAGATGACCAGAGACTGCGGACACAGTACAAGAGATGACCAGAGAGTGCGGACACGGTACAGGAGATGACCAGAGACTGTGGACATAGTACAGGAGATGACCAGAGACTGCAGACACAGTACAGGAGATGACCAGAGACTGCGGACACAGTACAGGAGATGACCAGAGACTGCGGACATACAACGGTGGCAGGAATACTAGGCCGGCCGCTCCATAAGACGCACAGACATTTCCCCCCAGTGGGAAGAAACGTGCCCCATCATTGGTGTCAGTGGGAAGAAACGTGCCCCATCATTGGTGTCAGTGGGAGGAATAGTGCCCCATCATTGGTGTCAGTGGGGGGAGGAATAGTGCCCCATTGTTGGTGTCAGTGGGGGGAGGAATAGTGCCCCATCTTTGGTGTCAGTGTGGGGGGGGGGGGATAGTGCCCCGTCATTAGTGTCAGTGGGGGAAGGGGATAGTGTCCCAACATTGGTGTCAGTGGCAGGAATAGTGTGCCATCATTGGTGTCAGTGGGAGGAATAGTGTCCCATCATTGGTGTCAGTGGAAAGAATAGTGCCCCATCTTTGGTGTCAGTGGGAGGAATAGTATGTCATTGGTTTCAGTGGGGAGGAATAGTGCCCCGTCATTGGTGTCAGTGGGGGGGATAGTGTCTCAACATTGGTGTCAGTGGGAGGAATAGTACCCCATCATTGGTGTCAGTGGGGGAAGGAATAGTGTTCCATCGTTGGTGTCAGTGGGGGGTGGAATAGTGCCCCATCATTGGTGTCAGTGGGGGGGAGGAATAGTGCCCCATCGTTGGTGTCAGTTGGGGGGAGGAATAGTGCCCCATTGTTGGTGTCAGTGGGGGGAGGAATAGTGCCCCATCATTGGTGTCAGTGGGAGGAATAATGCCCCATCATTAGTATCAGTGACACCAATGATGGGGCACTATTCCTCCCACTGACATCAATGACACTTAACTTGCTGACCCCTGCTCCAGCATGGTGCTGCTGCAGCCAGCATACCTGGTTGCAGCAGCACCATCAGCACGGCACACGTGTATATTAAATGGTTTACGTGAAAGTTATGGTGATCACAAATGGCAATATATATACTGGAATTTTTTCTCCTTTAATATATACTAGTAATGACGGCGATCAGTGACTTATAGCGGGACTGCGGCGGGCATTCTGACACTGGGGCGGGGGGTGACTAACTGCCACTGACATCCCAAGTGACACTAATACAGTCATTAGTGCTAATAAAAAGCACCGACACTGTACTAATGGCACTGGGCAGCAAGGGGTTAACATCTGGGGTGATCAAAGGGTTAACTGTGTGCTGGGTGTGTTTTACTATGCTGTGTGCTATGGTTTACTATGTAAGCACACTGCTGTGTATGGCTCTGCAATGCAGAGCCATACAGAGCAGCGTACTGGAGCTGACAGACCTCTCCCTAGTCAGTGATACTCGGCGATCGTCGGGTGACAGCAGAGAATCACCGCCCGGGACCCGGTGATCGACAGCAGAAGCCACCAAAGACGGTGCGGGTAGGGAAATACAAAATCAAGTATATACAGTGGCGTCCCGAGGCAGGTACAGGGGGTTGCGGCCCGCACCGGGTGACACCGACCGCACTGGGTGACACCGGGCCTGCTCCACGAAAAGGTAAGTTGTAAATCAAGCCGACGATCCCCGCAGGATGGATGGGATCTGCGGATTGGGGAGCATAATGGATCGCACTCCGATCCATTATGCTCAATCCGCAGATCCAAACCATCCTGCGGGGATCGTCAGCATGCAACCTATACGTGGTGACACCGGACCCGCTGCATGAAACGGTAAGTTGTAAAGAAAGCTGAAGATCACCGCAGGATGGATCGGATCTGCGGATTGAGCAGAATGGATCGGAGTCTGATCCATTATGCTCAATCTGCAGATCCAATCCATTCTGCGGGGATCGTCGGAGGGGGTGTCACCAAGTGTTACCGCACCAGGTGACACCAACCCTAGGGAGGCCCCATGATTTTGCGAAGCCCTGCCGCCCTGTAGCAGTACTTCTGCTATAGGGCAAGTTGGAAAAGCGGTTAAATAGCGTTTGTAGCCATTTTACCTTTTATGTTTTTCAAAGTGGTGTTTCCCTTCAATTCCATTATTGGATCTATGCAGATACGTGATATAAGTTATACCTATTGGTTACCTTTTTTACTTTTGTGTAGAATTCAGGTTTTTTTTATTTTTTTTAAAATAATAGACAAAGTCTGGTATGAGCACAGAATGCCCTTTATATTACTTCAATCGAGCCCTTACAAAGAAAAAGAGAAATAAATAGAAGTGTGTCTTACCGGCTTTCATGGCACTTATGTAAAGCCTGTAAAAATATGAAATACCTGGAGCAATGCAAGGGGGCAGGAAGTGGCCCCAGACTGGCAATCTGGGGAGTAGTTCAGGGAAGCCCGTACAGGGGGATCTGTACACTGTCCCACCACTCAGCTGTCAAAGCAACACTCACAATATTCCATTGTCTCAGCGGCACCTGGGGCAGCGCCCGTAATTGGTGGCTTGCGGGATAATTACACCATGTTATTTTTTTCAAGGCTAAATTGCATAATATAGAATTGTATCCTGTTTGTTGGTTATTGCTATTTTAAGTAGATTAGTTTCAGAAATAGCAGCCAAGGAATAATTATTTGACAATGACTTTGACAGGCCATAAAATAAGCCGTTTGCAAAGCCTGACTTTAATGATTCTATCATTATCCCAATTAAAACAGAAAAGGGAGTGACCTGTCATTGAAACTTGAAACGTGTTAAAGATGCTGCCTGACTCTACAGATATCTAATCCCTTCCTAAATCTTTAACAATTAAAGATAACATTTCCACACCTCTCAGGATACTATTTGTTCATGTTGATCACTCACTGTAATTTCAAAACATTTACATTTTTCCTGCATGTTGGTGGGCAGGCAGCTCAAGCATATAAGAATCTCCTCCTCTGCATTAATTTCCAAATGTGTAGCAGTAGGAGCACCTTCTTGTCAAACATCAGTGATATATCACTACTGCCAGTCCATGAATTACAAAATTCAAGTGGTGAAACCCTTACACACAGTTGCAAGAAAAAGTATGTGAACCCCTTGGGATTACGTGGAGTTTTGCATGAATTGGGCATAAAATGTGCTTTGAACGTCATCTAAGTCACAACAATAGAAGAACACAGTCTGCTGAACATAATACTACACAAACATTAGATGTTGCCATGGTTTAATATGTAAACATTCACAGTGCAGGGAGGAAAAAGTATGGCGGCCGGCAAAATGCTTTAGCGTCCTCCCGGGCATGCGCAGTTTTCGTGCTTGCAGAGCTGCGCAGCGGTGCGATCGGTCACTGTACCTCAGACACGGCCGATGACAGATCTGATTATCAGCACCGTTGCCGGTACCATGTGACCTGCTGTGACCAATCACAGCAGGTCACATGACAGTTGTATAGAATGGATGGCTTCATTCATGCCATCCATTGTATACTAGTGCCTAGCTGTGAATGGTCACAGCGATCACATGCACATGTCATGTGATTAGCTGTAGCCAAATCACAGCTAAGCACAAAAAAAAAAAAAAAAAAAAACCCTGAATGAATCTATGTGATTCAGGAAAATGCTTGCTTATAGCAAAGTAATTCTTTGCTATAAGCAAATTGTGTTAAAAAAAAAAAATACTGATCACTTCCCCAAACTAGTACAATGTTACTATGGTAACATTGTAATACTTTGGACATAGTGAAATATGAAAAAAAATCTTAAAAAATTAAAAAAATGTAATGAAAAATTAAATAAAAAAAATAAAAAATATATATATATATTTTTTTCATACTGTCACCAGTCAGTGTCCCTGATCACCGCCATGCCAGTTATATGATGACGCTGTACTGCACTGGTGACAGTATGTAAAAAAAAAATAGTGAAAATAATTTTTTAATTTTTTTTAATTTTCCGAAAAATTATGACAAAAAAATACAACTTCAAAAAACTCGCCATGCCTCTTATGAAATACGTCGGACTGTCTACTCTGCAAAAAGGGGTCATTTGGGGGATATCTGTACTGTTCTGACATTCTTGGACCTCAAGAAATTAGATTGGCTGTCAGTACTTCAGGATTGATCAATATCAGATCTATACCATAGTTTGTGAACTCTATAACTTTCCTACAAACTAAAAATTACATCCTAATTTGGGTTATTTTCACCAAAGACATGTAGCAGAATACATCTCGGCCTAAATTTATGAAGAACAATTATTTATTTGCAAACTTTTATAACAGAAACAAAGAAAAACGTGTTTTTTATTTTTTAATTTTCAGTCTTTTTTTGTTAATTTAGCAAAAAATAAAAACCCCGGCGGTGATTAAATACCACCAAAAGAAAGCTCTAGTTGTGTGAAGAAAATGATAAAATTTTAGTTTGGGTACAATGTTGTATGATCGCGCAATTGTCATTCAAAGTGTGCAAGCGCTGAAACCTGAAAAATGGCCTGGGCAGGAAGGTGGTAAAATTGCCCGGTATTGAATTGGTTAAACAGATATAATAAAATGCTTCTAATATTATAACACACAGACCAAAAGGAAGCAAATAAGAGAAGTTAAAGTTTAAGTTTAATCTGTTAACATTTTACCTTCCCCGGTTCTTCTTTTTCCTCCTCATCAACATGCAAATGATATTCATAAATAAAACCTGTTGTCTTTACATAACTTATTTTAGGACTAGTGACATCATCACTAGATCTCTGTGCTTTTCTATGCATTGCAGTCAGGTAATAGTTGGAGGGAGGGGCTGGCAGGATGCTGTACATAATTGCCTGAAAACAGGAAGCTGTGGTAAAGCGCTGGCCATAGAGATTGAAGTTTGCTCGGTTCGGCAGGGACCGGCTGAATTTCAATCCATGTGTGGCTGTGGCTGTTTGACAGAAGTCAGCAGCCACTGTTCAGTGCAGCTGGAGAGCAGAGAGTCCCATTGTCAGAATACAATCTCTCAGCAGGGATGATTCCTTTATCCACTTTGCTTGTGTTGATGGAGGTATCCGTTTGGTTTTCTTTGGGCTAAAAGGAAAAAATTAATCATTTATGACCAGCTTAACGTTTACATGATAAGCAGAGCTTCTGTGAATGAAAGAACTGAATCTAATGAATGAATGGGGAAGGCCAGGCAAAGTCAGGCTGGGTAGGAAAGGAGAGGACTCTGTATGACTGTGCAAGACTGAAGGGAAGACTGGAGTTCAGCTTTAATGGTTCGGTTCCATTCGCTCTTCACGTTTTTCCATCATAGGTAGAATTTGTAATGACACCCCAAATGTGATGCAATTCTGTGGAAATCGTCATGCAACAGGATGGTGTGACAATTGCGGCAAAGTGCGACTTTGATAAAAATCGGAGAAGCTTGTCATCTGAGAAGGAGCTTCTTTTCCGGCGAGAAACACGCATAGGGCAAGTGAATGGGCTGGCCATATGCAACACACAGAATGGCTTGAAAAATCACGCTGTCAAAATCATACAGTGAGAATGCTACACGATAATATGAATGAGATTGTGATAATGTGAAAGAGATCATGTTTACATGTAGATTGAGTCAATGGCAAATTCCATATCCAAAGCAACCAGTGGTGGAACTTGATCACATTTACCCATTTTTTTCTGCAGTGAAACATAAAATGTACTGCATTAAAACACATTTCACGTAGATACAAAAAATCACCAGCGCCAAAAAAAGGTGAAATAATTCCTAAGTAAATGCTGCTGCTCATTAGTGTAAACACCAAAAAAATATAATATAAAACATCAAACAGCGCAAATAAAATACAATAATTATCAAATGAAAAAATTATACCAAAACAACTTATATTGCATAAAGATTCAAAATAAAGAAAAACATTTCTTTAAATCAAATAAAATAGTCCCACTCCAAATGATTAAAAAGAATAAGGTGAATGAAATAAAATTGAACAGTCCTTCTCCAAAGAGCCTTTGACCCGTGTTAACACCGTGTTAGTGCTCAGATAACATACCCTACTCACCAGATATTGGTGAAAAAAACGCCTTTTTAGGGGTTTTTTTTGGGATCCTAGATCCAATCATTACAGCCTCCAATCACCGGGTTTAACATGGACTTCCCCCACTCCAGGTAGAATATAAGCCTTAGACCTCCAAAACGTGATATAAACCAGCCTCCAACCTCCAGGATCAACAGAAACCACTCGCCAAAAAAGGATATGATGCAGAGAAAAAAATATATAATGTAATACTGCAAAACTCAGACAGGATCAATTTCCAAGTACCAAACCACTCACATTGTCAAAAAATATAATCAGCATTTATTGTTTTAAATGCAGCCAAAACGCCACATCGCCAGGGTATTTTAGGATCTCACAGTCAGCAGCAGATGACAGCATAAGAATCACCCTCAAACAAGATGGCCCCTGAGAGCGTCGCACGCCGGTGGGCACACCACTCACCGGAAGTGACGTGGTACGTTGGACGGTGAAGCCGGAAATGCGTCAATGCGTTTCGCCCCTCCTCTAGGGCGTTTTCAAGTAGAAACTAACTTAATTCCCATGTGACTGGTTTACATCTACAGTATAGGCTGCAAATAAGTGTCTTTGTAAATGGAAACTATTTGGGTTCGCTCCTATGTACCATGAACAGTGCAATGCTACATAGATGTTAGTGGGTGCCTGCTGCTTGCTGTGGGCTATGGAACTTCTTGCATGTTCTCTGCACTGCTTACTAAAAAATATACGTGATCACATGCTCTCCCGTACTTGGGGTTCCCAAGGTTACAGCTTGATCATCAAAATGGGTTGCTTTTTATGGGTTTTCAACTCAAATGCTTCCGAGACCTAAATGCAATATATCCATACTGTTGAAACAGAGTTCCATTTAATTCTAAGCACCATGCTCCATTACGTTGGCCAATGCAGTCATCACCCAGGTGGGGGAATTCAGGCTTAGGAAAACTTAGGGACTACGGAAGGAGACAAATATACATTAAAACCTTCATAATAAAACAAATTTTAGTGTTACTTCTATACATCATCCTTAAAAAAAATCTGTTGATTGATCCTTTCTAACCCGTACCGTTTACCCCGAGTACCCTGTGTAGTACAAACACAAGCTCTTTATGATAGGATGAGATGACCTCAGATATTCCTGTGTACTTCACATAAAATACATATTTGCCATAACAGACTTGAGAGAAACCAGCTGCCCCACTCGTGTTATTTGTGGCAAATGGAAAACTCCATTGGTCCTTCCAATAACATCTTGTCAGAGTAATTTATTCTAACGCAAACATTCCAGAAAATGATAACCGTGACATGAAGCAACTGCTGGGGGAGCCATGATATTTGGATATAAAATTGAGACAAAGATATATTTCATAGTGATTGAGAAGACACAGAATGTGCAGGTCCTGATTAATCATCGCTGGCAACGCTGGTATTTTAGGAGAATCCTTTGAGGATGCCGTCACCGAGTATCATTATCAAGTCAAAACTGGTTTTTACTTCCTATTAAAAGATGTATTCAGCAATTTCATAGTTTTTATGTCTATTTCGTCTGATACTGCTATTTTTAATTTTGAGACACTAGCATATTATAAAACACTTCAAAATGAGACCCTAGAGTGTAGTACTATTATAGTACAAACATAATAAATACTAGGATCAAGATTATACACCTTTTTCTGAAGACGGGTTTTAAAGGTATGTTTAAAAGGTCAAAGTGACAGATCCTCTTAATAACGCCTTCCTTCCTTCCTCTTACTGATAATTGCCTTCTCCACATTCCCCCTTTACCCTGTTCAATCAGATACCTTGGAAATACTGGGAACTTCTAAGTATGAAGTAACATGTGACCATCTTTTTTTCCTCCCAGAATACGGTGCCAAAACACTGTCCCATGGGGAAGAGAGAAACCCTGTGTTAGCTCCGATGCTAAGCACAAACAACATTTACCGATTTCCAACATTGAAATCATTGTAAATGCTGGAGATCACAAGCAAACATTTTCTTAAAAGATCAGGTCATTAATTTACTGCTGCTGTGTAATTGAACCCATGGGTTCCTCCAGAATGTGTTAAGGGTTCCTTGAGCTCTGGCTGATCAACCTCCTATCTGATGGTACCTGCATAGTTTCAGGTCCAATGCCACCTGGTAAAGCCAGCCAAGTGGTGTTGTCGCAACCAATGATCCTTTGAGCTGACTGTATGAGGGTCATTCTTCCCCCCGCATCACCAATGTAAAGGGCATTTTCCCATTGGACTAATCTTAGGAGGGGTTCCTGGATACCTGAACATTGTTTCAAAGATTCTTTTGGGGTGAAAAGGTTTAGAAAGGCTGGCATATAATGTCTGTGGTGGTGATGATTATTTTGATTATTATAATAAAGTGTCTTTATCCTTTCAGGGTCAACCTGGTATAAAAGGAGAAAGAGGAGAAAGAGTAAGTATTTTATCAATATGATACCCAAGAGAAACCTTACAACTGCTGCCTTGTCATTGTATGAGAAATTACCTCTTTTTTGACCCAAATAAAATAAAATGGCTGTTCCTAGTCTAGGTGGTATATGTCCCAGAACTTCTGACTACCAAACATTACTGTCATGAGTTTGTTGTTTTCAATCAGTTGAAATAATAGGTTTAAAAAAGGGTTGCCTCTATTTATAATGATCTATACAAATTATACATAGAAACAAGTTTTTTTTTTACTCCAGGCATTAAAAAAATTACTCTTGCAGTGGGCCCCCTACACTCTCAGCACTTAAGTCTATAGGTAGATGAATAAGGTGTAATTCTTACCTTATTCCTTGCACCATCAGGCCTCCACCATGCTATATGACCCATCCTCCTAGACTCTTTCCTTTGGAGCTCCAGTCAGTGGTTGAACTCTGACACCATCAAGTACAACACAGGAGCAATAGTCCTGCATTGTATATGAGGGTGGTGAGAGCCCATCCATAACTCAGGGTATTGGAGAAAAGGTAAGCCCTGATAGGCTGCTGGAAGGAGAAATAGGTTGTCTCCTCTTCCTCTACTTCTAGACTTGAGTATTTATCCCTTGCAGGGTGGGTGGACCTCTCTGCAAGGGTATGTTCTTTTTTTATACAAACCCCTGCTTTAAAACATTAAAACAGATCGAAATTATGTTTTTAGTTAGCCAGTTGTGTTTATGTGTACTATGTCTAAAAAAATAATAAAGCATTTATAGATCCCCTTTTAAGTAATGAATTCCATACGTTCTGATGCAGGATATAAGCACAGAGGGTGCAGATGTGGTGAAGGCACTGTTACCATGAGAGTTAGGGGGCCAGACCTCTGATTCTCCTCTTTATTTACCAGCCATTTGTTCATGTTTTATTCTAAATGGAATAAACTTGAAATTTCTTTTCTTTCACATTTTTCCATTCTTTTGTCTGATATCTGATACCCTATGGCATGCCTATTAAGCAAACCAGAAAATAACTGTAGCTTGCTTGGTTTATAAGGAGCCATGAGACTTTTAGTTAAACCTCTCGGTTTAACTGTGACATTCTGATCTGTAGATACAACTATAGGAGAGGGGTGCAGACCTATGCGCTTGGGCAGCACCAATCTTCAGGAGCTACCAACTTGTTTTTTTTTATGTCTTCCAGATTGCCTTATTTGTACAGGAAGTTATACTGTGAATTGCATGCTAAATAATTCTAGAATGATTTAAAACCATTTCATACATACAGAATTATACATTAATGACAATGAGAAATGTCTTCAATATTTCCCAGGCTGGAATATCACTGTAATTCATCTAGTCTTTCCGAAGCTGATTAAAGTTACAATTAATAATGTACAGAATGCAGGCGATGTTCCAACTTTAACATAGGAGTTAGAACCTCTCTCCAGTCCTGAGCAACAATGACCAACCATACATGAATTTTACCTGGGCAGGACTATCTAACGATGGACACAGCGTGAGAGCAGCCAGAGAGTTTCCCAGGGACTTATGTTAGACTGATGACACTATATGAGATAATCAAGTACAGTAAAACCCCCACAGGAAGTGCAGGCGCTGTCTGCCTAATAGGTTGGAGATAGAACCCCTTTTTACACCCAGTGATCAAGTTTTAGCAATTCTTTCTTCCATTAATTAATATGGTCCTTTGTACATCAAAGTAATTTTGTACCCTTTTATTGCAGGGGGACACCCAGTCACAGAACATGGTTCGTGCAATTGCTCGCCAAGTGTGTGAACAAATCATACAGAGTAAGTACATCACACATTAGCAACCTTGCAGGCCATGCCTCGAGAACCTTGGATGAATTATGGCAGAATCATCACACACATATTCAGCACTTCTATTTATTACTTCTGATACCACATATATAGCTTGATGTACATGATTAGGCAGTGTCCCAACAATTGTTTGTTTTTGAGTGGTGGGTACAACGGAGACCAGGTACCAATTTATGTAGATATCTACAGGTGTCTTTCTCCTATTCCTCTTGGGGTCCTGACCCATGACTTTTTGGTAGCACCACTGCAACACATGAAACTCCTACCTGCTCAGGAAGTTTTACTGAAATTCTTAAAGCAGGGATACATTGTGATTGGTGATTCAGGCCTGTTCATGAATTACATTACAATTAGCAGTTGCAGCTTATATATTTCTTTTATGACTGTTGGTTTTGTAGTATTTCAAAGATCTCTAGCACTTAACATTGGTTTATGAAAAACACCAAAAACCATGTGGTGTTCATTTTGAAAAATTTCAGCAGAAGTGCATGCGTTCAAGTTCAGTAGGTGAAGAACACAAAGCAATAGAAATGTGCAGAAACCTTTGCTCACATTCTTGAAATCTATAGCTGATAATAAATACTTTTTCTCAAGGCTGAGTGCTTTTAATGTCCTTTAAAATTTTTCTAGGTCATATGGCCAGATTTAATTCACTACTGAACCAAGTACCAAGTCAGTCTGTATCGGTCAGAAGTATCCCTGGGCCCCCAGGACAGCCAGGCTCACAGGGTCCACAAGGTCCACCTGGAGAACAAGGATCTCCTGGAAGACCAGGATTCCCTGGCAGCCCTGGCTCACAAGGAACAGCTGGAGAAAGAGGTAAGTGATATTCTGACATTTTTATGTAAAGTAGACAGATAGCTAAACCCCAGTATTAGATGAATTACAACTTCTCCTGTAAAATTAAAGCACCAATCATGGTATCCTATGGCTCCAAGTGTGCCTAAAGACATTGGAAGATAGTTGAACATGAAGGCACCATTTGACCTCCTTTAGAAAACATGCTGAGCCTTGCAGAGTCCCCCATAAACTTTCAAGATCAGCTCGGCTTCCATATAAATTTATTATATTGCAGAGTTGAGGAAAAAGAAACAGAGAAGTGCAAACTTATCTTGGGTTTTCTATACCGGGCTGATCAGTATTACTCATGAGAGTTGTCAGCTGGTGAACATCTTGGCTTTCCAAATATGGCCTAAGAGTCCCAATCACCTTGCCCCAACAGTCTTTTTAAAGCCTGCCACCTGAAAACCTTAGCTTGCCCTCACAACACTCCACCACTGGTTTTCCTGCCACCATAAAATACTGGGTGCTTATGGCAATGGAAGAGAATGGGACCTTCTCTTTTGGTACAGTGCTTGGCCTAGCAGCCATTTGCTAGGCCTATGCACTGTCATATGATACAGGGAGTGACATCACTGTACCTTCCAGTTCCAGTAGGTGGAGGAGTGCTGTGAAAGTGAGTATAAAGTCAGGGGAATGGCAAGGTGGCAGGGTCTCTTTAAAGGGGTGATTGTCATGTTGTCTACAGACTCTGTTGCTCTAATGGAGTGGAGTATGAAGGAGCATGTGTACAAGCCAACAGTCTCTCTTAGACAATGGGCAAACCAAGTTGTGGACAGTGTATAGAACAGTGTCTGCAAATTTCCTGGTGAACCTTTTGTCAGAGTCTTTATCCTAATCTGATGCCATTGTTTGCCAGTGTGGTCAAATATGTGACTGGTTGGTGAGAATTGTTTTCCAGTGAAATGAAAAAGCACTATGCAGGGTCAGGGTGGCCGTATAAAGCATTGCCACCCTTGCAGCTCTGCAAGGAAATACATCTGACTCAGTGCATAAATGGATCAATAATTGAATGAGTGAGGCAATAATTGAATGAATGAGCTGATAATTGACTGAATTAACCAATAACAAATGAATGGTCTGTTGCTTAAATAACATTTCCTTATATAACAGGTTTAACTGGTGAAAAGGGAGAGAGAGGAAACTCTGGAGTAGGAACACAAGGACCAAGGGGTCCTCCGGGACCTCCAGGTAAGAAAACAAAATTGGGAAAACACCTTATACAGGGAGCATGAATACATTCAGGTGATGCCAAATTCTCATAAAGCCAGGGGCAAAATAATATACAGGTTCCGTTTTTAACTGATCCCAGCAGAGAAGTTAAAAATCCCCTTTGTTTGCTTTAGACCTCTGAGCCTTCAAAAGATCCAAAGATATATACAGCTTACAATAAATTAATTTTTCTTGAATGTTATCTTTGAAATATAATCACATACAATATAACAATTGAAAAGAGCCACAAAGAAAGTTATCAGCAACTAAAAAACACAACATTTGAAAACTTAAATAGATATAGTCAATGATGATACATTTCTCGTAATTACTGAGATTTCACATTTTAACATCCTTACTGTGCCATATTTCTATTACATACAGGGGAAGATTTACTAAAACTGGAGCACTCAGAATTTGGTGCATGGTAGCCAATCAGCTTCTAACTTCAGCTTGTTCAATTAGGCTTTGGCAATAAATCCTGGAAGCTGATTGGTTTCTACGCAGAGTTGCACCGGATTTTGCACTCTCCAGTTTTAGTAAACAATCCCCACAGTGTATTAGATTTAAATTTGCTCGCTCTAGTGGCAAGATGGATATTAGACAAAACAATCCGCATTCTTGCTGGATGGCTTTTCTAATAAAGTCAGTGACATTACTTTTTTTTTTAGATGTAGATAGAGGTTAGAATGGCTGTCAAGCTTTTATTGCTGTCTGAATTCCTGTTAGGGAAATTTTTTTATCAAATTATCCTGATCACCATTGTCATTGGAAATGAAAGTGAGGGTAAAACCCAAAAATTTTGTTTTGCCACCAAAACAAGAAAAGAGGTGAAATCTTTCAATGGGGACACTTTTTCCTGTGATAAGTAAGAAGGGGATTTCCTCCACATTGGAAAAATATCCTTTCACTACCTGTTGACTCTACAGGGCAGGAAGCGAAGTGAAATCTCCCAAATGAGACACAGATGAAAAACCCGACAGTGGTTTTAGCTCTCCTCTAAAATGAAATGTTTGTTTTTTGATATACTTGAACATCTTTTTTTTTGTCCAGGATCCCCGGGTGAAGGTCGTACTGGAAATCAAGGTCCAGTTGGGGTTCCTGGCCAGCGTGGCCTCCCAGGTCCTCCAGGAAATACCGGTTCTATGGGCCAGCCGGGTCCTCAAGGTTATTGTGACGCTGCCTCGTGTGCTGGATATGGTGAGTGATGGTCATTTGTTGTTGATATTAGTTGTTTCTTAGTCTGGTATGTAGTATTGACTGTAACAGTAGGCTAGCTTGGTTGTATTTAGTTTAGATCATTTCACACATTTACTCATCAATTCTGATATTCTCAGATTCACTTATCCCATGTATTGTTTCTATTCAGTCATCACACATTATTTCTCATGCTGAATTTTTTGTCATAGTTTCTCACATTGACTTATCACATATTTGTTTATTTTCAGTAATTACAAATGCCTTTTTCATACTCATTTATGGTGCAGACCCTTCATTTTCATTAACTCCTTTGCACTACCACCAGCACGGCTTCTCTACCACGTGACTGTTGTGATTGGCTCTCACAGCAACCACATGATCAAAAGTGCATACTGCTGGCTTCTGATCACTGAGAGCTGTCAGGACAGCTTGTTCAGTGAGCTGTGGGATCCATCTTTAGAGCTGTCGGCACACAACCTCAAGATAACATGGATACATATGTATGGTGGCTACAGTGCTAAAACCCATTTTTCCTGATGTTGCATATATGTATTACACGGTTGGCAAGGGGTTAATCATATTTGCCTTTTCACAATAATTCCCTACAGCACCCTGTCCACAATAATGTGCACTTTCCAGGGTGAGTGCAGTGTTATAACCTCTTTAATTGAGGGCTCTCGGTTTATTTATTGAAATGAATTGAATTATTTATTGCATGTTTGGGCCCCATGCACATGGAAGTTGACATGTTCTTGAGTCTTGTATATATCCAGAGCTTTCCTGCACCCATGGAGCACCGGTGTCACCAACAGCCACTAATGCAAGTGAATGGGACTACGGGGCTGGCTGCTTGTATGTCTGGTGTACTTTCCCGTATGCGCCACTTTCGAGTTCTGGGCCATATGCGCATACCTGGGTAAATGCTGTTGTGGAGGACATCGGTTGGCTTTTGGCTTGTATGGGCAGCTCTACACATCTCCTTGGCTCCCCGTGTGCAGGAAGGGAAGGAGGAAGGAAAAAAAGGAATGAAGGGAGGAGGGGATTTAAGAAGGAAGGGAGGAAGAAAAGGGAGAGAAGGAAGGGAGGGCAGGAATGGGGGAAAAAGAAGAGAGGGAGGAAAAGGAGTGAGGGAGGGAAGTGAGGGAGGGAGGAAGGAAGGAAGGTTGGACTCACATGGATGGTTCCCAGCTCACAGGCTCAGTCAGAAGCATCACAGATCTGCCAGCTGCTCTGTATACAATTTCCCGCCCACACATCCCCTTCTGAGAAGCTGCATGGAGTGGAGTGTGGGCGGGCACAAAGGGAGGCAGAGCAGATCCAGCCTCTCTTCTCTCCTATTGGTGTGGATTATGGAGGGAGGGGCTTTGCACTGAGGAGCACACAGGGGGGTCCAGAAAGAGAGGGAAAAACAGGCGGGGATTATCAGTGCAGCGGTGGGCACAGTTACAAGCACCGATCTCCCTGTATGGCTTTCAATGAAGCAGCTGGAAAACACTTCTCCTCAGACTTCTGCAGCTTTCAGCGGCTTCATTGAAAGACATACTGGGGATTGGTGCTTTCAACTGCCCCTACCACCTTCCACCAACCCCTAGTCCCGGCCCTGCTCATCCCTACGTTTTTTTCCACTCTCCAGATGCAAGCAGGTAAGTGGAGATTTTGAGGGCTGCTTTAGGGTATTAGGAAGAATACTTTCTGCTTCTCACCTGCAATAGAATTCAACATTGTCAATGCCACAGCAGTAGGTCATACCAACATAAGCCTGATCCACATCTGATATTAATGGGCTCATGAGTCCCACTGGGCCCTTGTGCAGCTGCACAGTCTGCACAAATAGTATATCCATCGCTGATTGTCATCTATGATAGTCCATACATACTACTTTGCAGAATCACTTGTTACATGAGCTCACTGAACATGATCTGATTTTACTTCATCATGAGCTGTTTCATATTTATGAATTCTAGGTTTGAACCTAATCAACTTTTGGTTTACACTTTGAAATTTACTGAACAGTTTTGTCTAAATTGAAAACCCCACATTCTCTATTAATGTTCATCTGTGACATATTAACCATATGACACTGCAAACATGGTTTGCATGTCAGTGTGTTTGTGTGCGTTTTGTCTGCATGGTTTGCAATGTTGGTGAACGTGTTTTGCTGTTCCACATCTGTGAGACTCTTATTTTGTAAACCAGACTTTGGAGCAGTGACATTTGCCTGTTTATTTACATAATGCTTTCAATGGCATATTTAGCAGACCATAAGGACGCAATTAAGAGACATCCATTTTTAGGGTTTACTTTAAAGAAAAATACCAGGTATGGATATTTTATACAACGTTACATTGTATGAGGTGGCGAGGTGGGCCCATAAAAAATAACACTCTCCACTTTGTCCAATCACAAAATGCTTTGCAATAAAGTATTTTCTGAATGGCACCTATGCCAAGTAGTTGCTTTCCTGTGTTCGTAATGCAGCAGGGCAGCTGCTCAGCAAGTGGAGTTTGCTGGAGTAGTGGTGTCTACTTCATGATTTCCAGCTTCCAGGGGAATTGGCCAGGTATGGTATATGCATGATTCCATGATGATGGTCCAAACTGAACCAGTGTAACTACTGTATATATAAAATATCCAGACATGGAATTCTTTAACCGCTTCCCGACCACCCTATAGCAGAAATACTGCTACAGGGCGGCACGGGTGTGCAAAATCACATATATATACGTGATTTGGCATTTCCGGGTAGGGGGTCAGTGAATACTCGCCAGCGCCCGGTGATTGTCAAGGATCTCCGACGGGGAGGAAAACTGTTTGTAAACAATACAGTTCTCCTCCCTGTTGGCTTATGCACACTGCTTTGGATGGCTGTGCACATGGACACAACCCCCTAGGTAAAACACACCCAGCACACAGTTAACCCTTTGATCACCCCACGTTAATCCCTTCCTCCCTAGTGCCATTAGTACAGTGTCAGTGCTTTTTTTTAGCACTGACCACTGTATTGCTGTCACTGGGGATGTTAGTGACACCAAGTCAGTTCCCCCCAGTGTCAGAATGTCTGCCGCAGTCCCGCAATAAGTCAATTACTAGTAAAAAATATAATAAAAGAAAATAAAGCCCAGTATATATGGTTTTATCCCTTGATGCTTATGTCACTATTGAACACAATAAGTATGTAGACGTTGGAGGATGGAACCATAGTGCATGGCCAGAGACACAGGCACTCAACCCTCCTGGAAATGAGTGACTGTGGCTGCAGAGCTGGAATGGCACATTGGTGGCATACATGGGTTGCTGGAGAGGTGAGTATAATACCTATACCGATTACCTCTTCTTATTAAGGAAACCCCACCAACACCAGCCAACTGACAGGTTAGCCTACTCCCTCCTTCTTTGGAGCATATCGTTTGCTCCATCACTACAGGTGCATTTCAATAGGAATCCCTTTGCAGATGAATTATTATTTGCAAACTAATAAAAGGAACTCTAAGATTGACATCTGGCATTAGCTGTAGAATAGTCTTTTCTTTGGTTGTCAGTTTGTGCAAACTCAACTATATAATGTGTTGTGACCTGAAGACACATTAATGTTGAATATTTATGAAAAGTGTTGCCTAGGTAACTGTGCAAAAGTTGTTACTCAGAGACACCGATCAGATCAATATTTTTTGAATTTTATTTTGTGGTATACGGCAACATATCACAGCCAGTTACTTCTGCACACGCTTTCATAAATGGATATGTTGTTATTCTAGCGTACATTTTCTGTAAGTTTTGTGTTTATATATTTCTGTTGGTGCTATCGTATATTTGTACTGATTTTTGTGTTTTTTCCTTTCTCGTCCATCATCCTTCTGATCGTCTCATCACATTCACTTTCTGTTCATTTCCAATGAGAAGGCTTAATACCTTACAATGACTACGAACGTTGAAGAGCAAGACCAGTTGTGATATAATCCGCTTTGCCTTATTGGCTCAAACCCGCCAATGGAATATAGGTTGACGGATACATGAAAGACTATAAAGAGGCATTTCTATGTGACTTTAGTTGAGGATTTCCAATGAAAGAATCATGTTTTCCACTACACCCATTATTCTGTATATTGAAACAAGCTGATCATTTTCACTTAGAAAGTGGAAAATCCATTGGCACCCCCTTTCTGTTGACCAATGGGGGCTGTCTTTGTTATATCCCCACCAATTGGCTGTTTGGTAAACCTTTCAAAGTATAGAATTATAGCTACTTTTTTTTTCCCCAAAGCTGGTCTCAGAAACGCATTCACTTTCAGTTTATTTCCATGGCCAAGCCTCATTGTGTTGAAAAAAAAACCAAGAAGCTCAAGGTGTAAATGCAGAATTGCTCAGTTGATTGGTGGTGCAATACTGAAGCTTGGCAATGGTTTTTTCCCTTCTAAATAAAGGAAAAGGTAACTTCAGAGGACAACTCCAGTCAAAAAGTATATTGTTAAGCATTTATATCAATCACTGCCTACATGTAGCATTTATTTCCTTTTTTGGTGCAGGTAGTCTTTGGTCCCCCATGGCTGCTTTACCCTAAAGAGTACAACTAATTTTTTTTGCCAAGCAAATTTTTTATCTTTGTGGTCACGGTTCTACAACCTGATATACCTACAACTTACTCAGTGTCTAAAACATTCACAGCTGCAGATAGTGGAATATATGGTTAATTTTTTTTTTTATTGAGTCAGTGATTGTGTCAGCCACACATCTCCCCCTCTTTATTCAAGGGCCATTACTGGCAAACCCAATTTGAAATTTTTACTTGGTGAGCAGTAAATGATGGGATTTAATAAACAGAAGCATCATAGGTAATTACAGTTGTCAAAATGTAATTACCATAGCAATTTGGAATTCCCTTTTAAACAATGAACATTATGCAGTATATTGTGGAAAGATATACAAGTATCTAAGCTAATGACCATTTATTGCGGCGACCTGATCAACTCAACTTGGCAGGATGGCATAGAGCTGAGAGAAATCAAGACACTGTGACCTATCAGTCATTTTCCGATGTAAATGTCTTTAAATTTCATGTACTGGTGACGGTTGTCTAGTCTTCGACTACATTTCTGTTGACCTGTCTTATTTGTATTAATCGTTGAGTGTTGTAAATTAAAGTACATTATTTAAAATATGTACATTATTTAGGAGTTGTTTTCATGTTTTAGTATTTTTATATGCTCTGCCATGTATGTATTTAATCATTTGTACGTGGTGGTGGGGGGTGAAGGTGGATATGGGGGACAACCTGATCATGGTTCTCCTGAAACCTATGGCCCGGCCAGCCCTTACGATGACGACGATGATGACGAAGAACCAGATCCCTATGGACCATACCAAGTTGCCTACCCTGAGTCCTATGGGCATGGTGGTTACATCCAACCAGAGTTCACCCCAGTACAGGAGGACTCTCTGGAGGTGAGGTCTCCTGGAATCAGTCGTCATTCCCGTAGCATTGGAAGATCGTCCAAGTCTCCGAAACAAGCTTAAGAGGGATGGACTCTTTAAAGTAGCTACACGTCCTTCCTTTGTTGGACTGCCACCACGCATTGTATACAGTACATTGTACATAAGTAACTTTTTTTATGTTTTTGGAAATTGTTTACATAAATTAGAGTCTCAAAGCAAATATATATCTCTAAAAACATGTACTGTGTGGGCAGAATAAATACGGTTTCAGTTTGGGTTTTGTATGAGCCCTGTAGAACTTTAAGGACCAGTGCTCAGTTATTGCTAATGACAATTTAGATAAGTCTGTGATCATTAAATGGATTGCATATCACTGACTATAGACATATTCTGCCTCCAGTGGTACAAAGTGGTGGGCCACAACTTCTGCCAAATTGCATTTTCTGTATCAGTTCTTTACCTTGTAACTTCAATTCAAAAATGAGATGGCTGATAAAGACTAAAGGAAAAGACCACTGAATAAAAAAAAACTTGGGTAATCATAAATTATAAGAAAAATGTGGACTTCTTACATAAAAATTCAAATCATCTCTAGATGATTTTATTTGCTCTACCCTACAGTTCCTTCACTTTCATTGGGTTAAAAAAGGATTGTTAACTTGATCTCCTTCCTTGGCTGTACAAGAGTTGCTACTTGTCTTGGCTTCATAGGATTGTTTAAAAAGTCAATGTAGCCAGCATCAACATCTCCAGTGCCTCCTTTAGACCTGCTTACTTTCTTGGCTTATTAAATGTCTAAGCCAGGGTTTCTTCAGGTGTTGCTAGGGGTTCCTTGAGCAATTTCTAACTCTCAGATAGATTTCCACTGACACAACTCATCTTTTTTAGGTATCTGTAAGGGAGTAATTCTTCCCAGTGACCACAAATTTAAGGAGCATTCTTCAAACTGACATCACACTAATGCATCATGAGATGTACATATAGTCATTTTTAGCAGGGGTTCCCAGAGTTCAGAAAGATCATTTAAGGGTTCCTCTGTGTTGAAAAGGTTGGTCTAAGCTCTAGACAAAGTAGACAAGGGCCATGACCACTAGGGTAGTAGTGAAAGCTAAAAGAAGAGTGATGCTGTCTTTCCCTTATGACAGGATCACTTTGATCTCTTTGGATCTTCACATCTGGGTTGCAAATATCAGCATAATTTGACACCTAAACTATGTGTTCAACACATAAAGAAAATATGTTAAAGTGAAGATTTTGCTTAAAGGAAACCTTTGCTGAGACAAACATTGGAGCTTTGCTTGGTTGACATACTGACCATCTTGCTTCACCACTTTGTGTCACTGGCCTGGAACATGTATACACATAGGGACTTTTTTCTTTGTTCTGATCCTGAGTTCCTGATCTACATACTCGTTCCAGGTAAAGAAAAGCACTGAAGTAAGCTCATCAACATAATGATACGCAACTAGCATTTTCAGAAAAAAGGCGGCTCCCTTATTCCACTTATGCAGAATTGACTTTTATTCACAAACGTATCTTTCCACATAATCCATAATTCAATTTAGATTTAGCTTTAGTACGTTTACTGGAAGTTAGCTCTTTGTCAGGGCTATTGCCTATATTGGAAAAAAAAATATTTTGTAATGTAAAACCTATAAAGTAATTAAAAAAAGTCATACTTCCCTCTGTTGTTGTGACATTTTGCAATAATTTAAAGGTTGGGCACACCAGTCTGTTCTTTTACCTTAGGTTCTTGGTGCAAGAGGTAAAATGAGTATGTGCTTCTTCTATTTCCTGAACTGGACATTCTCTGTGATCTCATAGAATATGTACATTTTATTTTTGTCTTTGAAAAGAAGAAAAAATTGACTATTAGAATTAAACATGCGGGTAATTTATTGTAAACAAATTTCCACTGTTTTTGTAAAGACAAATAAAGATTGTTTAATGTTTTAGACTGTTTGTTGCTCCATTTATTTAAACCCAAATCCAAACTTTTTTGTTTCAGATAGAGTGGGGTAAAAACTTTTGTCAGGGTTTGTGTCCATGATTTTTCTTTTTTTAAAGTATTAAAGTAGAAATCCATTTTTTCTTTCTTATTTTTAGACTCTCCTTCTCCCGTGTTTAACTGCTTGCCACCAACCCACAGTACATTTACTGGGGGCAGGCAGCAGCTACAGACTAGGCCAGTGGTGGGCAACCTTTTTTTTCAACTGAGCCAAATCTCGCCAAAACCACGATTGAAATTTATTTTGAGAGCCACATTTTTAAAACTGAAAATACATCTCCCATATAGTAATTCATCCCCCATAGTAATTCATCCCCCATATAGTAATTCATCCCCCATAGTAATTCATCCCCCATATAGTAATTCATCCCCCATAGTAATTCATCCCCCATATAGTAATTCATCCCCCATAGTAATTCATCCCCCATAGTAATTCATCCCCCATATAGTAATTCATCCCCCATATAGTAATTCATCCCCCATAGTAATTCATCCCCCATATAGTAATTCATCCCCCCTATAGTAATTCATCCCCCATATAGTAATTCATCCCCCCTATAGTAATTCATTCCCCATAGTAATTCATCCCCTATATAGTAATTCATACCCCATATAGTAATTCATCCCCCATAGTAATTCATCCCCCATATAGTAATTCATCCCCCATAGTAATTCATCCCCCATAGTAATTCATCCCCCATATAGTAATTCATCCCCCATATAGTAATTCATCCCCCATATAGTAATTCATCCCCCATAGTAATTCATCCCCCATATAGTAATTCATCCCCCATAGTAATTCATCCCCCATATAGTAATTAATCCCCCCTATAGTAATTCATTCCCCATATAGTAATTCATCCCCCATAGTAATTCATCCCCCATATAGTAATTCATTCCCCATATAGTAATTCATCCCCCATATAGTAATTAATCCCCCCTATAGTAATTCATCCCCCATAGTAATTCATCCCCCATATAGTAATTCATCCCCCATATAGTAATTCATCCCCCATAGTAATTCATCCCCCATATAGTAATTCATCCCCCATATAGTAATTCATCCCCCATATAGTAATTCATCCCCCATAGTAATTCATCCCCCATATAGTAATTCATCCCCCATAGTAATTCATCCCCCATATAGTAATTAATCCCCCCCATAGTAATTCATCCCCCATATAGTAATTCATCCCCCATATAGTAATTCATCCCCCATATAGTAATTCATCCCCCATAGTAATTCATCCCCCATATAGTAATTCATCCCCCATATAGTAATTCATCCCCAATATAGTAAGTCCCCCCTGTGTCAATTCACTTACCTTTGCTCCGCGCGTTCCTCTCGCCGTGTTCCCGCGCCGTTCTGGTCTTCAGGGCGGACTGTGAGAGGAGAGGAGTTTGTCACGCTGCCCCGCCTACATCCTGGCTGCCCCGCCTACATCCTGACAGCTGCATCGTCCTGACTTTTGGGGCGGCCGCCCAAGAGGAGGGAGGGGAGCGGGCGCCCGGCACACAGAAGAGCCGCATTTAAGTTTGTAAAGAGCCGCGGCTTGCAGACTACTGGACTAGGCGATGTACCTGTATATCATGACCTGTTTCTGGGGTTTCGGGTGCGTATGTGTGCGCCCCCTGCAGACCTGTGCTGGGATTGTACACAGCACGTGTTTGTCAGCAGGTTTCAGCCAATGATTTTGTCTGTATGCCTGCTGATCAGCTGTTGCCAGGGGCGGACTGACCATTTGGAAACTCAGGCACTGCCCGAGGTCTGTAGGGGGCTCCATGAGATGCCCCTGGTACCTTTTTCATAGGCTTTTTTGAGTTTGGGCAAGGACACAGGGGCCCCATGATCCCCTATTGCCTGGGGGCCCCATGAGTTGTCAGTCCTCCCCTGGCTGTTGCCAATCACAGAGCAGACTTCTGTGTTTAACAAACATAGTACATAGAACAGCAATCTGGCAGTTTACTTTCCCTGAAATCAACTCTGAGTTCAGGGAGAAAAAGCATCCAGATCTGTGAGTTAACACAGCACACATTATACTTGTTAGGCACACAGGTAACCCCTTCCCAGCCAGTGTCATTAGCAAAGTGTACAGTATTATCACTGATCACTGTATTAGTGTCACTAACAGCATCAATATCAGTTGGTGTCCCTCCCAGCCAGTGTCTGTTAGTGCCAGATTTCCCACCACATTATCACAGTCACACTAAAAGTCACTGATCACCGCCCCTACTAGCACAGCATCTATGGCTGCGTAAATTCCAGAATATAAAGCATAGATTGTAGGTGACATAACTTTCACAAAAACCAAATAATATACACTTTTTAGGATTTTTTTTTTTTGCCAAAGCCATGCAGCAGAATACATTTTGTCCTACATTTATGAAGAAATGCGATTTTACTGGATATGTTTTATAACAGAAAGCAGAAAATATTGTTTTTTTTTTCCCATTGTATTTTTCATTTATAGAATAAAAAAACCCAGTGATGATCAACCAAAAGCTTTATTTGTGTTAAAAAAAGATATAAATTTGATTTTGGTACAGCATTGCATGATCATGCAATTGCTAGTTAAAGTAGCACAGTTCTGAATAACAAAAAAGCCCTGGTTATGAAGGAGGTAAAGCCTTCTGGAGGTCAAGTGGTTTAAGAAACAAATTCCAAGTTCTACTTATCTACACCATACTCTAATGCTGTCCCAGCTTCCTTCTCAATCCGGCCCCGGCAGAACAAGGGATGCCATTCGCCCATTTCTGCCATCACGCAGGCTGGGCTGACAGTATTTTCAGGACTGGGTGGTGCTCATGTGTCTTTATGTGAGCATCCCTCAGTCCAGAAACAATAACTGCCCCAGCTGTCACCTAAGTAAGAAGAGGAAGCTGCTGTGACATCACCAGACTGCTTAGAAGACCATGAAAGGGTATATGAAGTTTTTGGGGTTTTTTTTCTGTCTTATTTAAACCTAAGACACTCCCCAGTCATTATGGCTCATCTTCATCATGACAGGAGCAAGCTCTCAAATCTCCCCACGTGGCCCACACTCTCCTTTGTTGAGGCATCATTGAGCTCTGAGCTACTGCAACAGGGGAGAGAGAGCGCATGAAAGGGTCTGAATCGGCTGAGAATGTCTAAGCAAGCTCCTAGCAGCAAGACAGGATAGGATTTACCTTTGGTCAAAGCTGCAGTTTGTTATTATCTACAGGTGCCCCTTACCGGCATAGGCAGTTTATTGGTAAATGTGAACTAACCCTTTAACCACTTGACACAGATAGCCGAATGACGGCTTCACTGCGGCCAGCCAGTTGTGGGTGGGCGTCATCGCAGAACGTGCTCTCCTGTGCGACCCCAGGGGCCCGCGCCCGGCGATCTTCGTGATTGCTGTGTCCAATGACACACTGATGACTGGGAAATGCAATTGCCGGTTATCGGCTGCACTTTCATCACGCTGTCACAGCGTGAGGAAAGTACTCCTGAGAACCGGCAGTTGTCAGAGGAGGGATCGGCACCGATCATCAGGGCACTGATGTTCAGTGCCCTGATGATCAGTGCCAAGCAGTGCCACCCACCAGTGCTGCCCACCTGTGCCCATCAGTGCCACCCACCTGTGCCATCCATCAGCGCTGCCAGTAAGTGCCCATTAGTGCCGCCAGTCAGTGCCCATGATCAGTGTCACCTCATCAGTGCCGCCTATTAGTGCCCATCAGTACTATCAGTGCCACCTCATCAGTGCCCATCAGCGCCACCTATTAGTGCCCATCAGTGCAGCCTCATCAACACACATCAGTGAAGGAGAAAAATGACCTGTTTGCAAAATTTTATAATGGAAACAAAGAAAAACTTTTTTTTTTTTTGCTCTTTTTTTGTTTCTTGCGCAAAAAATAAAACACCCAGCGGCGAGTAAATACCACCAAAAGAAAGCTCTATTTGTGTGAAAAATTGCATGAGCACGCAATTGTCATTCAAAGTGCGACAGCGCTGCAAGCTGAAAATTAGCCTGGGCAGGAAGGAGGTATTAGGGTACTTGACTGTTAATTCACCGGATTTATATATATATATATATATATATATATATATATATATATATATTGTATGTTTTATTTAAATATATATATATATATATATATATATAAATAAATAAATCCGGTGAATTAACAGACAAGTACCGGTATAAGTACCCGGTAGGCAAGTGGTTAGGGACGTTAAGGCTACCTGCAAGGAGTATCTGTTCCCAATGTATCCATTGTTCTAAATGTCTGAAGGCATTTGTTAGATGGAGTTGGAGACCACACTTTGTAGAGGGACCTTGACAAGGTAGTGTAGTTTTACATATATGTGCAATGTATGCAAGAACAACCTGTTTTTAATGCACGCTGCTTAGGTTTTGTTTTTCACTGGCTGGCTGCTAAGATTGCTGGGGAATGGCTTGCACTTCATTCTGTGAACTTCCTGGCCATATGCACGTTACTTTAAAATCTAGTAATAGCTTGAGAAAGCAGCTACAGTAAAAAAGCCTGCCCTGCCAAAATGCTGCAGAGAAGAACTCTTGCTGCTTGTAAGCAGTGGTATCTCTGCCGAGGTCTGGCACACCCCCTGCTGAGTCACAGCTAGAACTCTCCAATCAATAGGGAGCATGAAAGTTGCAGAGCTATGTCAAGATTCAGCAGGGCGCTTTTCTGACTTCTCCAAAGGAACCAATGCTTTCACACAGAGAGCAAGGGTCCCCTCTGGAACATGCTGGCAGGGGACACACTTTTCTACTCAGGCCGTGGATGCTTTTTAAAGGAAATAAACTCCAATACACTGCACTTACCTAAAGGTTCAACTGGGCTTTAAACATTAAAGATGAGACAGAATTTCACTCCAAACACACAAATTACAAGTGGTTGTGGCAAGTTTCATTCTGTCACAGGGCAGCAGAGTTACGACTTTTACTAAACCTCAGACCCCACATTCACTATATCTGGTCTCCCCGGACCCTGCATTCAATATATCGGTCTCCCCAGACCCTGCATTCACTATATCTGGTCTCCCTGGACCCTGCATTCAATATATCCGGTCTCCCCAGACCTTGCATTCATTATATCCACTCTCCCCGGACCCTGCATTCATTATATCCGCTCTCCCCGGACCCTGCATTCATTATATCCGCTCTCCCCGGACCCTGCATTCAATATATCCGGTCTCCCCAGACCCTGCATTCACTATATCTGGTCTCCCTGGACCCTGCATTCAATATATCCGGTCTCCCCAGACCCTGCATTCACTATATCTGGTCTCCCCGGACCCTGCATTCACTATATCTGCTCTCCCCGGACCCTGCATTCACTATATCCGCTCTCCCCGGACCCTGCATTCACTATATCCGGTCTCCCAGGACCCTGCATTCACTATATCCGGTCTCCCACAGTACACACAACATGGAAATGCAATTATTTTAGTAAATATAAACTGCTAAATACCTTTTGTCATCAGCAGTCAGAGCAGTCTTGTGACTTCAGCAGAGCACTGGTTAAAGCTTGTAGGAGTTTTCATTCTGCTCTAGGAGGCTGCAGAAACCCTGACCTTTGTCTGGACAGTGCTGATTGGCCCTGTGCTGATCACATGCACTCTCCCAAGAAAAAAAAACCTCTATAGCAATACACACTAAACTGAGCATGTGCATGTGACTACAACTTTAAGAATGACGTTAAAGAGTTACTAAACCCTGGACCCTGCATTCACTATATCTGGTCTCCTCGGACCCTGCATTCACTATATCTGGTCTCCTCGGACCCTGCATTCACTATATCTGGTCTCCCACAGTACACAGAACATGGAAATGCAATTATTTTAGTAAATATAAACTGCTAAATACCTTTTCTCATCAGCAGTTAGAGCAGTCTTGTGACCTCAGCAGAGAACTGGTTAAAGCTTGTAGGAGTTTTCATTCTGCTCTAGGAGGATGCAGAATCCCCTGACCTCTTTATGGACAGTGCTCATTGCCCCTGTGCTGATCACATGCACTCGCCCAAGAAATTAAAAAAAAAAACCTCTCTAGCAATACACTAAACTGAGCATGTGCATGTGACTACGACTTTTAGAATGAAGTTAAAGTGTTACTAAACCCCGGACCCTCCATTCACTAAATCTGCTCTCCCCAGACCCTGCATTCACTATATCCGCTCTCCCCGGACCCTGCATTCACTATATCTGTTCTCCCCAGACCCTGCATTCACTATATCCGGTCTCCCCGGACCCTGCATTCACTATATCCGCTCTTCCCGGACCCTGCATTCACTATATCCGCTCTCCCCGGACCCTGCATTCACTATATCCGGTCTCCCCGGACCCTGCATTCACTATATCCGGTCTCCCCGGACCCTGCATTCACTATATCTGGTCTCCCCGGACCCTGCATTCACTATATCTGGTCTCCCCGGACCCTGCAATCACTATATCTGGTCTCCCCGGACCCTGCATTCACTATATCCGGTCTCCCCGGACCCTGCATTCACAATATCTGGTCTCCCCGGACCCTGCATTCACTATATCCGCTCTCCCACAGTACACACAACATGGAAATTCAATTATCTTAGTAAATATAAAGTGCTAAATACCTTTTGTCATCAGCAGTTAGAGAAGTCTTGTGACTTCAACAGAGAACTGGTTAAAGCTTGTAGGAATTTTCTATCTGCTATAGGAGGATGCAGAACCCCTGACCTCTGTCTTGACAGTGCTGATTGGCCCTGTGCTGATCACATGCACTCTCCCAAGAAAAAAACACCTCTCGTAATACACACTAAACTGAGCATGTGCATGCGACTAGGGGTTCAGTCTGTCTTATCAGGTGGACATTCGAACAAGAGGAGGGGCAGAGAAGACAGGATCAAATGGTCTTGTCACACAATGCAGAGGATTAACCCCTTAGGTTCCACAGTGAGTATAACAAGCATGCTTTACTGCATATACAGACTGATTTTACTGTTGTGGGTTTAGTAACTTTAAATTTGTTTCATATTCGGTCACACTGCTCCCTAGCACTTATCACAGAATTGAATAATATGTCCCTCTATGTTTTTGAGTTTAGAGAACCCATCCTTGACTGGTATGTAAACACCTCTTGTACTGGATCTTCTCAGCCAACGTTTTCTATGCAGTCTCATTGTTTATTCCCTGGTTGTATCTGAAAGCTCATAGCCATGCCATTGTCACCTAAACCAGGGGACAGCCAGAGCCAAATTAGGACACTATCAATTTATGTCATCCCTCCCTGGCGGTATTCCCGAGTGTAGCTCGGGGTAAAGTTTCAGTACCACAAGCGGTAACCCCGAGCTACACTCGGGAATATCCTGCAGTGTTGCTCCGGGATCTTTTCTTCTCTTACCTTGTCCTGCGCTCCCGCAATGTCCCCGGCAATGTCCTCCGGCGGATGCCGGCATCTGTCTTCTGGGTTCCGGTCCCTGCGACGTCGGGACATACAGGAACGAACTGGCGGGAAATTTAAAAATGTGAAAAAGTGACATTCACTAAATTCACTAAAATCACATAGTATAACATTACTGTATCAAACCATTTCACATACATTGTGTCCCGAGTGCTTTGTCCTGCGCCCTGCCTGCATTTTTACTGTTCTTTCTGCCTGGAAACTGAGAAACGTCCATGGCGTCCAAAAAGCGTCCCTTTAGGTCAAAAGCGGTTTTAGACCGGCTAGAGAACAGTGATAGTAAATCAGAACCACTTGCAGAATTGAGTGATAATGATTCGTGGGGAAATTCATCATCAGACACTGAAAACGATTTTGTGACTTTACTCAGTGATGTGCGAACTTGGCGCTCTATTTCAAATTTCAGTGTTTTTGGTTTGATTCAATTATTGAATTAAATTTATTATATTTTTTTATGATTATTTATTATAATTTATGATTTCGTGTTTCAAATTTTAACATACCCGGGATGTTTACTAGACTCTTGTTCGGACAGATTTCAGTGAGTGATTCCTAAAAATTACAGGCCTACAATAAAAAAAAATATTTCCATGCAAAAAAATGTACCGCTTTGAGCACAGAAATATGGACATAATCAGACCGCTAGGGAGGTTACTGCACAGCTCTTCTCTCTCATCGTCTAGTATAGGCCACAAAACGTATAATAGTGCCTGACATTTAGGTCTTTACACACCAAACTTGGGATTTGCTCTGCTGCAAAACACAGGTGCATGTAAAAGTTTTATAGACTAACATTTTTCCATACCTGCCCATTTTTTCAGAAATTATTGGCTGCCGTGGCTGAGTGCAGCCATTGGTAATTAGTACAGCTATGGATCCCCCACTTTTCTGCAGGGACTGGCCAAGATTCGATCCATCTATGGGCAGACTGCTTGTACTCTATTGATCGACTTCAGTGCAACCAGCCAGCTGGGTTTTTCCCGAATGATCACTGCCGGCAACTAGAGCCACTAGCAGTGGATATCGTGTTCTGCCAGCCAGGAAGGCTGCTCAACAGAGCACAATAGTGCTGCAGGAGGGATTCCCCCCATTAGCACTGATAGGGCAAACAAGCAACTCATGGTTGCATATAGTTACATAGTTAGTGTGGCTGAAAAAAAGACAAAAGTCCATCCAGTTCAACCATTAGAGAAAAAAAAAAAGTTATAATCCTACACCCACAGTTGATCCAGAGGAAAGAAAAATTGTATGATGTATGGCCTATTTTAACTTGCCGGCTCTGCTACTGTGTGCCGTTTATTCTGTCTGAGGGTTTACACGGCTCTGAGGTCTGTTCTGCCTGCTGGTCGGCTGTCACCCTGATGACACAGCAGGCCCACTGAGCTCGGTCACACTTTGCACTCTCACCAGGTCACACTCCGTGTTGGCAACCATTGTGTTTTGCCTCCAGACAGGAACACATAATTGCATTTTACTTGAATAATATTTTTCTAACCCGAGTGATGTTCAGCATAAATCAGATTAATGCTTGTCTAAATTAGCAAATCAAGAGCCACCCTAAAAGAAAATTATACCGAATCTCAAACTAATCAAATTCAGACTCCGAAATTCAAAGTTTTACAGCTTGAGATTTTAAAAAACAGAGATTGTAAAAAAAAAAAAAAATTAATTTTGCAGACAGCCAAAAAGGTAGTAGAGAGCAGAAGAGGAGATCCCTCAGTCATATATATTATATATGTGATTGAATTACTGTTTATGGAATGTACAGATCTGCCAAGACAAGTATGAAGACAGCCGGTTGGAATACAAAATACTAGAAACTACTTTAATACTTTTTTCCCCTCAATATAAAACTTGGCATGACATCTGTTACTTTATAGATGAGAGAATTCCTAAAGGAACCCTATACAGAGATGGACGGGGGGTTAGCTGGTGCTGATCTCTTTCTGAAAATATCAGTTGCCTGGCGGTTTTTGAGATGCTGACCTAGAGCAAGCAATCAGATAAAAAAAAAAAAAAAAAGAGCCTGAACTCTGATCTGTATACTTATTCCAAGTTATTGATTTTAAAAGCATTAAAGAATAAGTAAACCCAACATTTTCTTCATATTCCTGATGTACTTGTATGAAAAAGTATCCTGTTCTCTTTGTGTTGCTGACCACACTAGGCATGACAGCACAGCATGGCCAGGTTTCTAGGCATTGCTAGGAACTCAGCCTGTTCTCCTGCAATGATCATACTTGTCCTGACCCCCCCCCCCCCCACGACACACAGCCATTCACTGGGAAGATTAGTGTGCTGCGATTTCTCCTCCCCTAGCTTGTATGTAGCTGAGAACAGAAGGTATGAGATCACTTTTGTTTTGACTTTCATTTCTATTTTCAGTTGAATGGGTTGTTTTACAAGGTGAAGGTTTACATATACTTTAAAGTGCCGGGCAGATATAAAGAGAACACATTATTGCAGTTCTGTATTCCATAATACATCAATACCCAAAAGTGGAAGCTCCGCTTATCTGCCTCCTCCCCCCCTCTGCTGCCACATTTGGCACCTTTGGGGGGGGGGGCTTTGACAGGTACCTGCTCCAACTCCAAATCGAACTGAGCCGGAAGTACAGGCTTGCCCCCCCAAGAGAATAGTTAGGTCTCAGTTGCCCCCTCGCCTACATACATTTCCTGACAGGTAAAAATATCAGTCTCATGTATTTGATCCGTGTAATTCTCGGTTTGTCCAGTTCAGCAATTGAATCAACTAGGGAGGTTGTATTTTAAAGCAAAGATCAGCAATTGCAACCTACAAGTCTCCTTTAGGGCTAGTTCACACCACAGAAACAGAAACAGTCTGGATGCGTTTCTGCATGCCTATTTTTGACGCATTTTGATGCGTTCCAGTGCAGAAGAAATGCAACATATTCTACTTTTTTTTCGCTAGCACTGGAACACACTGGAACTGACCGCACTGGTGTGAACTATGCCATTGGACATCATATAATCTACTATCAAGGTGTTTTTGATACGGGAAAAAAAATGCACTTGACTACATGTGGTGTGCAGCAGTCTATAAAGAGGGCCTGTCACCTGTGCACGGGGGTGGACTGACAACTCATGGGGCCCCCTGGCAATAGGGGATCATGGGGCCCCTGAGTCCTTGCCCATACCCAAAAAAGACTGAAAAAGCCAATGAAAGGTACCAAGGGCATCTCATGGGGCCCCGTACTGACCCTGGGCCCTCGGGCAGTGCCTGAGTGCTCGAATGGTCAGTCCGCCCCTGCCTGTGCACCATTGAAATAACCAGCTGTCTTATAAGAAATCACTCGATTCTTGTGTTCTGTTCCATCACCATCATTTATTAGAAGTGGAATCAACATTTTTGTACTTTGACTTTCAGTCAAAGTATAAATTACCTATTCTTTATAGCACCCCAAATCCAAACTACACCCCTCCCCCACCCTTTGCCTTAAGCAAGCCATAGACTGATCCAAATTTGGCTGGATCACCAGTGTGTGGCTGTCTCTGCTCGACAGAAGTCGATCACAGTTTGAAGCTAGAAAACCTTTGTTGATCAGCGGCTGCAGCTTCTGCTAAGTGTATTTTGACAGCGGCAGGTACCTCTGTCAGAATAAAATGTCTTGGCGGCGAAGGGGGGTGTGGGGGTGGGGGGTGATTACTTCATCCTCATTTGCTTAGTTCTACCTATTTATGACCAGCTTTACTTGAGCAAAGCAAGCCACAGATGATGCAATTTTCTTTCTTGCAACCATAGGTTGCAAGAAAGAAAATTGCTCGGAAACCCAGGCAGTGTTGACGCTGGCAGTAATCGCAAAAAATCTGACAGGCTGGTTATACTGAAGCTGATGGATGGATGGATGGATCGCCTTCAGTACAACCAGCCTGCCCATAGAGGGATCGAATCTCGGTTGGTCCCTGCTGAAGCAGCCAAGATTCTACCCACTTATGGCCGGCTTAAGCTGAGCATCACAGCCAGCAGCATGCAAAAATGTTCATTCTTGGACTTCTTATCTTTGACTCATTTACACTAATAAACTAATAACACTTCTAAACTCTGATCTAGATTTTTATAGACCAACCCTTTACAACAGCCTTCACCACTCAAGTGTATATATAAACAAAAAAAAAAAAAAACTTATAAACTATATATTAAAAAAAAAAAAAAATCTATGTTTCAGTGCTCCTCCTTGCACAGATCCCTATAGATGGTTCAAACATTGGCCGATTCCCACTGAATCAGCTGGTATTTAACATGCGGGCGGCCCTACTAGAACCAACTGATTCAGCAAAAGTCAACTTAAAGTGATACTAAACCCAGGACCCAGAATTCACTATATCTGGTCTCCCCGGACCCTGCATTCACTATATCTGCTCTCCCCGGACCCTGCATTCACTATATCCGGTCTCCCCGGACCCTGCATTCACTATATCCGGTCTCCCCAGACCCTGCATTCACTATATCCGGTCTCCCCGGACCCTGCATTCACTATATCTGTCTCCCCGGACCCTGCATTCACTATATCCGGTCTCCCCGGACCCTGCATTCACTATATCCGCTCTCCCCAGACCCTGCATTTACTATATCTGTTCTCCCCGGACCCTGCATTCACTATATCCGGTCTCCCCGGACCCTGCATTCACTATATCCGGTCTCCCCGGACCCTGCATTCACTATATCCGCTCTCCCCAGACCCTGCATTTACTATATCCGGTCTCCCCGGACCCTGCATTCACTATATCCGCTCTCCCCGGACCCTGCATTCACTATATCCGCTCTCCCCGGACCCTGCATTCACTATATCCGCTCTCCCCGAACCCTGCATTTACTATATAAAGTCTCTCCGTACGCTGCATTCACTATATCTGGTCTCCCCGGACCCTGCATTCACTATATCCGGTCTCCCCGGACCCTGCATTCACTATATCCGCTCTCCCCAGACCCTGCATTTACTATATCCGTTCTCCCCGGACCCTGCATTCACTATATCCGGTCTCCCCGGACCCTGCATTCACTATATCCGCTCTCCCCAGACCCTGCATTTACTATATCCGGTCTCCCCGGACCCTGCATTCACTATATCCGCTCTCCCCGGACCCTGCATTCACTATATCCGGTCTCCCCGGACCCTGCATTCACTATATCCGCTCTCCCCGAACCCTGCATTTACTATATAAAGTCTCTCCGTACGCTGCATTCACTATATCTGGTCTCCCCGGACCCTGCATTCACTATATCCGCTCTCCCCGGACCCTGCATTCACTATATCCGCTCTCCCCGGACCCTGCATTCACTATATACGGTCTCCCTGGACCCTGCATTCACTATATCCAGTCTCCCCGGACCCTGCATTCACTATATCCGGTCTCCCCGGACCCTGCATTCACTATATCCGGTCTCCCCGGACCCTGCATTCACTATATGCGCTCTCCCCGGACCCCGCATTCACTATATGCGCTCTCCCCGGACCCCGCATTCACTATATCTGGTCTCCCTGGACCCTGCATTCACTATATCTGGTCTCCCCGGACCCTGCATTTACTATATCCGCTCTCCCCGGACCCCGCATTCACTATATCCGGTCTCCCCGGACCCTGCATTCACTATATGCGCTCTCCCCGGACCCTGCATTCACTATATCCGCTCTCCCTGGACCCTGCATTCACTATATCTGGTCTCCCACAGTACACACAACATGGACATGCAATTATTTTAGTAAATATAAACTGCTTTTCTCATCAGCAGTATATAGCAGTCTTGTGACTTCAGCAGAGCACTGGTTAAAGCTTGTAGGAGGAGTTTTCTTTCTGCACTAGGAGGATGTGAAACCTCTGACCTCTGTCTGGACATTGCTGATCACTTGCACTCTCTCAAGAAAAAAAAAACCTCTCTAGCAATACACACTAAACTGAGCAGGTGCATTATGGCTAGAATTCAGTCTGTCTTATCAGGAGATAAGACGTGGACATTTGAACAAGAAGAGGAGCAAACAAGTCAGGATCAAACAGCCTTTTTACACAATGCAGAGGAGTAACCCCTTAGGTTCCACAGTGAGTATAACAAGCATGCTTTACTGCATATACAGACTGATTTACTGTTGTGGGTCTAGTAACACTTTAAAATCCAACTGGGCTGGATGGAACATTGTTGAGCAAACGCTGACTGCATCCTGTAAGATAAAGTCTGTTTGGCAGCGCAATTGTATTTAGGAAGCCACAGGCAGGCAGTTTAGATTCCCCCAATAAAGGGGGAATGGATTTGTTTGCTCTAGTTCAGCCTTAAAGTGACACTATAGCTTTTTTTTTTTTTTTTTGGTTAACAAACATATCTATACTTACGTGCTCTGTGCAGTGGTTTTGCACAGAGCAGCCCCGATCCTCTCTTTTCGGGTCCCTGCCGGCGCTCCTGGCTGCTCCCCCTCAAGCAGTGCTCCCAGAGAAAGCAGCATGCCCTGAGGGCACTGCTGTGTGCTCGTCCCTGAGCTGCTTCTCTATGACACAGACACACAGAACTGCAGGTCGGCATCGCCCCTTCTCTCTCCTCATTGGCTCACTGGTTGTGATTGACAGCTGTTTCAGCCAATGAGAAGGAACAGATCCCAGACTGCAGAGGCTGTCAAGAATGTCACTGGATCGGAGGGGGCTCAGGTAAGGATTGGTTAGGGTGGGGGGCCACTGCATACAAAAGGGCATAGAATACATAAAGGTAAAAAAAAAACCTTCAGCCTTTTAAACCACTTTAACTTTGTGTATGAATATTGAAGAATCAGAACTATTTGTAGAACTGTATGAAGCCTGAAGACGGGAGCGAAGACATCTGGAAAGTCTAAAGGCTTTAATAGCCTAAAACAGGAATTCTAGGTATGGCTATCTTATACATACAGCAGTTACATTGTTGTATCCAGCATGGATCAATGTAACAAGGCATATACCAGATTTGGCCAATGGCCCAGGTTGCTGGAGATCACTGTATTAGACGCTACTACTGCACTACTGTGATTACAGGAGGTCATCTGCTGGAGACAGGTGCCATTCAGAGAATGCTTTACATTTTCTAAATTATTGCAAAGCATTCTGTGATTGGATGCAATGGAGAGGCAGGGTGGTGATATCAGGATTTCTCCACCTTGTCCAGTCAAAGAATGCTTTGAACAAGACACGTAAAGAATGATTGTTTTCTACTCTATGTTCCCTGGTGTTGAGCCTGCATTGATTAATGCAGAACAACTCAACCTAAAGGAGAAGTACAGCCGTGCTGGCTGTACTTCTGTGGATCACAGGAGTGAAGTTCGTTCTGCACTCCTGTGACCTGTTTTCAGCTGACAGCGAGCTGCAGACCGTTGTCGCCTGACGCCACTCAGCTGGTACAGGCTGAGGAAAAGATTCCGACTTTACCACTTGTCTACAGGGCACTTATACCCACTTCCTGCCCAGGCCAATTTTCAGCTTTCAGCGCTGTCACACTTTGATTGACAATTGCGCGGTCATGCAAGATTGTACCCATATGAAATTTTTATCATTTTTTTCCTCACAAATAGAGCTTTCTTTTGGTGGTATTTAATTGCCGCTGGGCACTTTACTTTTTGCACTATAAACAAAAAAAATGCAAAAAATTTGAAAAAAAATTAAAAAGTTTGTTTTTATTATAAAATTTTTCAAACAGGTAATTTTTCTCCTTCACTGATGTGCGTTGATGAGGCAGCACTGATGGGTACTGATAGGCGGCACTGATAGGCAGCACTGATGGGAACTGATAGGCAGCACTGATAGGCGGCACTAATGAGGTGTCACGGATAGGTGGCACTGATAGACAGCACTGATAAGTGGCACTGACTGGCATCACTGCTGGGCACTGACTGGCGGCACTGCTAGGCATTGACTGGCACAACTGCTGGGCTGCACTGATGGGTGGCACTGGTGGGCACATGTGGGTGGGCACAGGTGGGTGGGCACAGGTGGGTGGCACTTCTGAGCACAGGTGTGTGGCACTGCTGGGTGGCACAGGTGGATGCACTGCTGGGCACCGATCATCAGGGCACTGACCATCAGTGCCCTGATGATCGATGCCGATCCCTGCTCGGACAACTGACGGTTCTCGGCAGTACTTTCCTCACGCTCTGACAGCGTGAGGAAAGTGCAGTCGAGAACCGGCAATTGCATTTCCCGGTGATCAGTGTCTCATTGGACACGGCTGATCACGTGGTAAAAGGCCGCTGTGATTGGCCTTTTACCACATCACGTGATCAGCTGTGCCCGTAGGACACAGCGATCACGGAGATCGCCGGGTGCGTGCCCCCGGGGGCGCGCAGGAGAGCGCGTTCTGGGGGGACGTCATATGACGGCACCTTGCTCAGCCTCTCAGTGATCTGCTGGGGGGGGGGGGGGAGAGTAGACAGTGGTGGCTGACAGTCACCTCTCTGCTCAGTGTGACCGTGAGAACTCGGCAATCACGTGATCATCGAGTTCTCACCCTTCCAGCTGACAAGGGTCCAATGTAGCACCTAGGTAAGTATGATTTGGGATACAAATTAAATCCATTACTTCTCTTTCAATGACCTGGTATGAATGAGACCTTACAGTTTGTTTTCTTTGCAAATCAGTCATAGCCATGTAAAAAAAAAAAAAAACTTGTGTTATTTATTTATTTCAGGTACTTATATAGCGCTGTCAATTTACGCAGCACCTTACATTTATATTGTTCATTCACATCAGTCCCTAACCCTCAAGGGGCGTACAATCTAAGGTCCCTAACTTACATTCATACATACACATACTAGGGCCAATTTAGACAGGAGCCAATTCACCTACCAGCATGTCTTTTGGGGTGTAGGAGGAAACCGGAGTACCCGGAGGAAACTCACGCAGGCACAGGGAGAACATGCAAACTCCAGGCAGGTAGTGCCATGGCTGGGATTCAAACCAACGACCCTAATACTGCCAGGCGGAAGTGCTAACCATTTAGCCACTGTGCTGCCAGTGTTAACCCCCATAGCATGTTGCTATCTGCGTAACAGGAACATTCTCTCTGCATTGACCCCTACTGATCCACTGCTAAAGTTCTGTAATCAGCACGAATCGTGAGTGTCACCGCATACAAACATGACCCCAGATACCCTCATACAGTAGTAATTGCAGCTACTTGCAAGTGCCAAGCTATCTACTAAAGAATCACATCATTAGCACACACACCCATGAATTGGAAAAATACTTTCCCAGAGCAGGAATAATTCCTACAACATTCCTTTAAAATGCTATAAAAACTTTCTCTGTTCTTGTCATTAAGAAAGTTAGTGACTTGAAAAGCACCTCTTGGCTGTGTTGCTGCTTCTCTACCATATACTCAAAATGTAAGTGTGGACAGATATAAAATATCACTGTCTGATCTAGTTATGCATTTATTTAAAAATACTATGTCTTTAAACAGGATCTGGGTCTACCTTTGTACTTGCCTCCTGTAACCCCCATGCACATCAGAATTCAAATTGAGAGAGAAAACAGGGAACATTGTAAGCCAATTGGCTTTGATAGATTTCAAACGAAAAACAAAACAACGCTGGGAGAAGACCACACGTGAAGAGTCTAGATAGGTTAGTGACAAATGACGGATACAGCGGGAGAAATACAAATAGGAGAATAAGTGTACAATAGTAATGAGTTCAAAATGGGGTGGAGATGAAGCGACAAATGGAGATGGGGAAGTCCATAGTCAAAGGGTCCTAGGTGGTGGATGGATAGTGAAGGCAGTTCCCCATAGAGCGTGTCCAATTTATTTGCTAGATTTCACACTGTGAAACAAATGAAGCTTGCTGATTGGTAGAAAGGACACAGTGCTAACATGATTGGTGAGTTTTTCCTGTACCATACACTTAGGGCAGTGGTTCTCAACCTTCCTAATGCCGCGACCCTTTAATACAGTTCCTCATGTTGTGGTGACCCCCAACCATAAAATTATTTACCCATTAATTATAATTCATGAAGTGTCGTTTTACCTCCAATACTGCTGCTTTCAACACAGTAGCTGCTTTCTACACAGTAGCTGCTTTCTGCACAGTAGCTGCTCTTTACACATTGGAAATATGTGTTTTCCGATGGTTTTAGGCGACCCCTGTGGAAGGGTTGTTCGACCCCCAAAGGGGTCGCGACCCACAGGTTGAGAACCACTGACTTAGGGGGTTTATTTATAAATAAATATTTGAAATATTTGCCGTGTGGATATCCTAAGCATTCGCACAGGCACAACAAATTGTTTGTAATTTGATTGTCTCCTATGATTGTCAGCTCTAGCTAGCGGCCATAATGCAGAAATGTTTTCAGAAATGCCTCAATCATAGTTACAGTTAGTCTGGCTGACAAAAAGACAAAAGTCCATCCAAATCCAGAGGAAGGCAAAAAACCCAGCAAAGCATGATCCAATTTGCTCCTGCAGGGAAATAAATTCCTTCCTGATCCCCCGAGAGGCAATCCGATATTCCCTGGATCAACTTTACCTATAAATGTTAGTATCCAGTTATATTCTGTGTATCTAGGAAAGACTCCAGGACTTCTTTAAAGCAATCCACTGAGCTGGCTAGAACCAACTCTTGAGGGAGTCTATTCCACATTTTCACAGCTCTTACTGTGAAAAAACCTTTCCGTGTTTGGAGATTACATTTCTTTTCCTCCAGAAGTAAAGGGTGCCCCCTTGTCCTTTGTGATGACCTCATTATGGCCACTAGCTAGAGCTGACAATCATAGAAAACAATCATATTACTAACAATATGGTGATCATTTGCTGTACCTGTGTGAATGTACTGCAGGTTGACTCCTTAGAGTCTGGACCAAATTGCCATGCTTCAGGGGCAGTTAAGAAAAGTAAATGCTCAGGATATAACAGATGTTTCTGGCTTCACTTGCACCTACACTCAGGGGCGGACTTACAACTCATGGGGCCCCTGGGCAATAGGGGATCATGGGGCCCCCGTGTCCTTGCCCAAACTCAAAAAAGCCTATGAAAATGGTACCAGGGGCATCTCATAGGGCCCCCTACTGACCCCGGGCCCTCGGGCAGTGCCGAGTTTCCAAATGGTCGGTCCGCCCCTGCCTACACTTTAAACACTTTCTCTCAAGCTATTAAAACTGCACCACCACGATACAGGTATTGTAAGGCGGCAGAGGGTACCTTAAGGTCCATTGATTCATCCATCATAATTGCAAACTGCAATAGTTCCTATATAAATACTGAAGTTTCCTTTAAGTTGGCTTTTGAACAGGTTTAGGTATAACCCTTTACCTATTGCACACAGCTCAGGACTTGTGATAGACAGGCAGAGGGCAAGCCGTCTTCCGCAGAAGCCTAGGACTTTTGGTTATCTGCTGCAATGCAAGAAGGAGGAAGACACAGAATGGCCCCACTCTCCCTATAGTGCGCACTATCCTTGGGGGAGAGCAGTGTAGTAAAGCGGGCCATACATTGCTTAAATGTCAGCAACTTCTTGCTGAATCAACCAAAATTCTAGATGTGGGTGGCCCGGTCGGCACCAGCTGGCTTGAGAAAATTTGATTTTTCAATAAATGTTTGTCCAAGGAGGCGGGTGGAAAATTGCTGACTGAACAGCGATTGCATCCGATCAGATATCTTCATTGTGTGGAATTTCAGCAAGTATGGATAGTCCCAACGGCCTCTGAATACAATAGCTGGCAGGAGAGATTTCTTCATCCACTCATTTAGTGTGCATAGCTAGTTTTAATCTAGAAAGGAATTTGCCTATGTCCTGTGCACTTTACAGGTAAGTCAAAAGTACTCATAGATCCTGGTCATAGATTCGAACCTTCAGGTGACTGGATACTGGAAAAGCTTTTGAGGACTAACCCCCAGGTGCCTCCCCTATAACCTACCCAACTCACAGAATCTCCAGTTTTGAAGCAAGTACAGTAATTCAGAATAAGCAAGAAATGTAAGGGAGATGGCCTGTGTCCTGTACGCCAAGATATGTAATTTACTGGCAAGTCAAAATTCCTCTTAATTCAACTGTACAGCACAGGAAAAGTATTCATAGACCCTGAAATGTCCCCAAGCAATAAATGAGAAGGGTGGGTCAACAACTAGGTAAACAGAACTATGCCAACAGGCCCAACAACAATAGAGGTTCTCACTTCAGAGTGCTGCTGCAAGAACCTTGTGGCTAAAAGCTGAATCCGCAAAAGACTGGACATTCACCTGGTAGAACTTTGAACAGGTATGAATAGAGGATCAGGTGGTGGCCCCACAAAGTTGGGCTACAGAGGCCTGGTGTCAAAGAGCCCAAGACAGTCCCACCAATCATGAGATTTCTTATCCATCGTGCCATGGTGAATATGGAAGCAGCAAGGTCCTAAAGACAAGACAAATAGGCTAATGGCTCTGACTATATCCAGACAAGAAATATGTCCTTTGGAGTGGAGAATATGGATGGTAGGACTATATGGTGAGGTGGAAGATTGACTTTTCCTTAGGAAGAAATGATGGTCTTGGGCATAAAACTACCTTCCCATTGTGAAGGATGAGGAACAGCTCCTTACAATAGAGAGCCGCCAACTCAGACACATCTGACAGATGTGATGTCAAAAAAGCCACTTTGCAGGAGATGTCATCTAAGGGAATATCTCTGATGGGTTCAAAGGGTGGTTTCTACAGGACAGAGCCATGCTGAAATTCTAAGGAAGTACAGGGTGCTGCAAATGGGTCTTGATGCAAGATACACCTTGAATAAAGGTTTCTAAAAGTGAAAACAAAGCCAGAAGTCTTAGAAAGGTCAGGTTTCCACCATGTCCGTTCTTTTTCAGAGTGCTCAAGGCCAAATTCTGTTCAAGACCTGATTGTAGGAAGGCCAGAAAGTAAGGTACAGAATAATCTCCAGGACTGAATTGCCTTTGTTCACACCAAGCAAAAGGGATTTCCAGGTATACCAGGAGATCTGTCATTTCTTGCTTTTAGCAAGGTAGAAATAACAGACCCAGAGACCACTCTATTTCTTAACACCTGGGCTGCAAAAGCCATGCAATTAAAGCTAGACTGAGAAGCAGGGTTGAATAGAGGGCCCCAAAACGGCAGATCTGGCTTGTTGGGAAGAGGCCAGGGATCATCTCCTAGAGGCCTGAGTGTGTCTGTGTACCAAAGTTCTTCTGGGCCAGTTTGGTGCACTGAGAATTACAATCTTTCTCTATTGCTCTATCTTTTTGAACAGACAAGGCAGAATTCACATGGGGGGATGAGCTTGAACTGAGACCAGGGAATTATCAAGGAATCTGAAGCCAGCGTGAAAAGAACCTTGGCTTGGCAAACAGAGACAGTATTACTAAACCCTGGACCCTGCATTCACTATATCCGCTCTCCCCGGACCCTGCATTCACTATATCCGGTCTCCCCGGACCCTGCATTCACTATATCCGCTCTCCCCGGACCCTGCATTCACTATATCCGCTCTCCCCGGACCCTGCATTCACTATATATGCTCTCCCCGGACCCTGCATTCACTATATCCGCTCTCCTCGGACCCTGCATTCACTATATCCGCTCTCCTCGGACCCTGCACTCACTATATCCGGTCTCCCCGGACCCTGCATTCACTATATCCGGTCTCCCCGGACCCTGCATTCACTATATCCGGTCTCCCCGGACCCTGAATTCACTATATCTGGTCACCCCGGACCCTGCATTCACTATATCTGCTCTCCCCAGGCCCTGCATTCACTATATCAGGTCACCCACAGTACACACAACATGGAAATGCAATCATTTTGGTAAATATAAACTGCTAAATACCTATTCTCATTAGCAGTATATAGCAGTCTTGTGACTTCTATCAGTGTCCAGCTGAGCATTAGTTAAATCTTGTAGGAGTTGTTTTCATTCTGCTTTTACTGTCCTATGAGGCTGTATAACCCCTGACCCTCTGGATAGTGCTGATTGGTCTTGTGCTGATCACATGCACCCTCCCAAAGAAAGAAAATAAAACCTCTCTAGCAATACAAGCTAAATTGAGCATGGGTAGAGTGACTCCTAGGGCTCTGTACTATCAGCAGATGCATTAAGGATGGATTTTTTACACAATGCAGAGGATTAACCCCTTAGGTTCCACAGTGAGTATAACAAGCATGCTTTACTGCATATACAGACCGATTTTACTGTTGTGGGTTTAGTAAAACTTTTAAAGTTTGTAAAGGGAGATGAGTTCCATCATCTTAGGAAGCCATCAAAATAATAGAGGCCACATGGGGTGGGGTAGGGTTATAGGGGAAGCTCACAGGGGGCATGTCCTCCAAAGCTTTACTAGTGTTCAATCACTTAAAAGGTACAAGCCTCTAACCCAGTGTATATGAACACTTTTCCGGAGTGCTGTACCGTATGATTAAAATAATTTGTTTTAAAAAGAACGGCATGTCACAAAAGCCTCTGATAGCTGTGACTCACAAACCAATCACTTCTGGGGCAATAACATTCCCTTTCTCATAATTAACCATTTCCTGTCCAGCCTATGTATATAAACGGCCAGACGGTGGCAGTGCAGGGGCGGGTTGCCGTTCATAAACAGCGCCCACCATTTTGGACTGGGAGTGCACGGCACTGCGTTCCAGTGCCTGCTGTGTCCGACCTCTGTGTGAGGTCCCAATCATGTGATCACTGATTGGCCAATCAGTGATCACTTGAATAGTAGTAAGCAAGATGTCACTTCTGGCATCTTTGCTTACTAAGCGTGAAATCTGTGAATGATCACATGGTACAAAGCTATTCACAACAGCCTTGTACCATGTGACAAGCTGTGACCAATCACAGCTCACACAGTATTTCTCAATGGCTGCAAGAATGCAGCCAGAGAGAAGGAGAAATGATTGCTTTTAGAGCCTTTATGGGTGTAAGAGCAGTGTTAAAAAAAAAAAAAATCATCACCCCCCCCCACAAGTAGTACAGTGTCACTATGGTGACACTGTACTGCTAGGGTGACAGTATGTTAAAAAAAAAAAAAACAAAACTAAACTAATATAAAAAAAAATAAAAATGTAAAAATGTTTTTGAAAAATTATAATTTTTGGTTATAAACGAATTTGGGTTATTTTATTTTTACTAAAAAGATAATGGAATACATTTTGGCCAAGATTTATGAAGAAAGATTATTAATTTGCAAAATTTTATAAGAAAAACACTTTTTTTCAAAATTTGTGGATATTTTCATTTATATAGCAAAAAAAAATAAAAATCCCAGTGGTGAATAAATACCACCAAAATAAAGTTTTATCTGTCTCAAAAAAATGCAAAAAAATTCATATGGGTACAGTGTTGCATGACCGCGCAATTGTCATTCAAAGTGTGACAGCGCTGAAAGCTGAAAATTGGCCTGGAGAGGAAGGGGGTAAAAGTGTCCAGACATGAAGTGGTTAAGAAGCTCAACAGTAGGGAGTTACTTACCCGTCACAGAGGCCTCTGACGGGAATTTTACTTATGACAGTTTCCCTTGGCAACCTCCTTATTGAATAGAAACTGGAAATAAATAGCTGGAGTCTACTTCAGGCAAATGAGTGACAGACTAATCAGACAGTAGAGCCACCGATCTACTTCAGTACACCCAGCCTGCCCACAAATGGATCTAATCTCGGCTGGTCCCTGCTGATCCGGCCGAGATTTGATCCACCTGTGGCTGGCTTAACTTTATTAGTCTTTTTGGGATAAGACAGAAAGTGAGCGCAAGTACTGCTCTGAATTTCTGAATTACCTTTCTGGATAGGTAAGGTGGAATATATGTATAGAATGGAGGAACTCTACCAGATGGAAGAAGATAAAATGGAGAGTTTCAGAGAAAGGTGGGAAATGACGTCATCGCACTTCCGTCCGCCGTGTTGCGTAACGCATCACGTACCTTCATCAGGGAATGATGAAGTCACGTGATGACGTCATCACGCACAACGTGACTTCATCAGGGAATGATGAATGGTGATGCATGATGCAACGCATCAAACGGAAGCGCGGTGACGTCATTTCCGGTTACGGCTACGATCGCTGCCATCTTTGTTTACCAACATACCATGTTGTTTGAGGGCGTTTACAGCCCTTTTCCCTTGTGAGTGCAATTTGTTTGCTTATGTGTTTTTTTAAATACAATAACCTTCCTGCACTATGAGAAGCCCCGCTCTCTTGCTTATTTGTATATGATACCTGCTGTACCGATTCTGGTGATGTGGAGCTCCCAGTGTCGAGGATATGTCGAGGATTATTGCTGTTTTTGACCTATGTGATGTGGGTCAGCTGGTGAGGTGAGCGTGCATGCCTGGTAATGGTGGATATCACACGAGCACATTAAAAGGAGAAGAGTCACAGGTTTTTTTGTGCTATTCACCATTATGGACTGTTATGTTGTACTTCATTCATGATATGTGAAGTTCAGTTTTATTTTATTTATTCACTATGTTATTCGTTTGATACGTTTATACCCTGTACTAGGGGGGCTTTTTTTGTCCGTTTATGTGGACTTTATTTACACCAGCTATTATAGTGTTATACACAGTCATTGTATTTATATTTCACTTTTTGAGGACCGTTATGTTGCACTTTATTCATGGGATATGAATTTCACTTTATTTACTTCACCCATTTTAGGTCATTGGTCCAACGTGCTACTTACCCCGTGTAAGGGTTTTTTTATTCTTTTTATGTGGATCTCTTCTTCACTAGTTTTTATGGTGTAATATACACTTCCACTGCATTTATTCACATTTATTTCTTTATTTTCTGTGGATATTTTTTATTACGTATTATTATCTTGCATGTTAGCGCAGCACCTTTATCTTCTTCCTTATATAATATAAATGTGTTAGGGTTTGTATGAACTTTTAGAGTGCCGGCAGGATGTCCAGATTCTGGTGCAATAGAAAGTAATAGGAACAGAGCCCCTATTGTGCACTTGAAGATGAATTTCTCCACACTGCCTAAAGCAACGGAATAAAAAATAAAATTGCTTTTACTGCCTGGTCAGAATATGTAAAAATATTACTGTGCATAGTCTGGGCAAAGGTTCCCTTTAAAGTGGAATTCCAGGGGTAGAACATCCTAATCATATGCGGTGATATGCCAGAATAACAAACAGGAAGAGAACAGTATCATAAACGTATTTATTGAAAAGAAAGACATATTAACATAAAAAAGAATATATTTGCATTCCTGGCCTCTGTGCCATACCAACTGACCTCAGCCATGGCATTTACAGAGAAATAAATCCAAGATGGTGGTGATGTTGGCGGTGATGTCCAAACTATTTTGGTAAGTATTCGGAACTCCTGCAAATACAGAAGAAAAGATAAAAGCGGTAAATATACAGTATAATTGAATAACAGCAGACAGGTAATAATGCAATAAAGAATAAAGTCCAGCATTCGTTTTAAAACCTTGTTTCAGAGTGTGGTCACTCCTCAGCCTGGAAAAACTTCTCATAATGCAACAATAGCTTTCTCTATCCTTCTCCATGTATGTTATTCAGCAGTTAAAGATAATATAGTGGAATGGTGGGCAGAGATATGGCTCCTGGAACAAGGAAGGCACAGCCATTGTAATGAACCATCTAGCTGCCCCTCTAGTGACCCACAGCACAGGTTCCCCCAGAGAGCGGAGTCTAAGTCCCGGTTCACTTGTTCACCAGGGCCCCTGATGGTGGGGATGGACTTGGAGTAAACCGAGACCAGGTCGCGGCTCCGGAGTACACCTACCTGTGGTAGAGGAGTCTGCCAGGGGCTCCTGCAGGAATAGAGTCTGATGTGAAGAAGTGGATATGCCCAGGCCAGGTGGATGGATAGATGGATGAGTGAGAGCGAGGTCAGACAAGTCGTGTCGGTAGCCTTGGGAGCGGTGCAGTACAAAGCAGCGGGCAAAGAATGGTCGGGTCACACGCCAGGTCAGCAACAGAAGGTCAGATCCATAAAGGGGCATCCAGCAGAGAGGTCAGGCAAGCCAAGGGTCAGGGCAGGAGAATACAGCAAGTCAGTCAATCCGGGTCAGCAGCAGGAATCAGACAACACAGGTACAGGATCAGGATACAGGAAAGACCATTCGGCAATTCCTGTCAGCGCAGGGCAGATTTAAATATCGCGCCCTGCGCTGTCATTGGTGCCAGGCGCGCACTCGTGGCTCCGAGTGCGCATGCATGGACTTCGTCTCAGCCGCAGCCGGCCAGGACCTAGTGCCTGTACTCTAGCGTGAACGGGCACATTGTGCCTGCGCCGAGCCGCGGATCGCGGTGGACCCTGACAGCCATACGTGCCCCAACAGTTTATGAAGCACTTTATAAAATAAAGGTAGACAGTACCAGTTTCAATACAAGTCTAGAAGGACCCTGCTCGTTACAGTATTTCATGTGTATTTAGCCAATTGCCTGGAGTTACGTTTTCATTTCAGAAGGGTAAGCAATTCCAGAATCGGTCATGGTATGCCAACGTCTACATACACACTTCTGCAAACACCTTTTGACATAATATGGTAAATGCTGTTAAAGTCAACTGATCAAGAACACCAGTTCTGCTACATTTCAGGAGGTATTTAAACTGGAGTGACAGCTCTCTGTCAACAGCAGCCAAAGCGTAACAATAACCACATGGAAAGGCTCTCCATTACCTTGTTGACATATCATATGAGATGGCTATAGACTGCTACTTCTCTGCAGGAAGCAGAACCAAGTACTTTACACTAATAATGCAAGACATTCTCCACGATTCTGTATAATGACTACCTGATGTCTGGGATATTATCTCCTCCCAGGCTCTTGCTATGGCTTCCTCTATATGCCTTATATGTGCCAGCCAGTTGGCCAACATGACCATCATTGTGGACTAAACCTACAGGTAAAATCCCATATGACCAGCTGCGATTTCTCCTGCGCTCTAGGGCCCAGACCGGTGGCAAATAGATGGAACCAACACCAGAGCAAGCGACCACCAGTATATTTCAAGGTTGTGCAGCTCCAAAACAGGGCTGGGGAAGCCCGATCGATACTGCAAAGTGAAACAAAAAACAAGAAGCGCACCAACCTTGCGCATTACCTCAGTAGCAGAATTTATTAATAAAAGATAGGTTCTCACAAACAGCAAATAAAATCAGGCATGTAGTCCTCAAAGGGACTTCAAAGATAAGAAGCCAGCGTGAATCCCATCATGGGGGTAGACACTCAGTATAGCTGACGCGTTTCCTCAGAACTGAGGAAGGAGGCATAGCCTTCGAAACGCGTCAGTTATACTTGTTTTTTGTTTCACTTTACAAAATCCCATATGAGTCAGTTCCAGAAGTGCATATAATTCAATGCAATAGAAAATGTATGTTACATAGTCTGAAAAAAGACAAAAGTCCATCCAGTTCAACCAAAAAAAAAAAAAAAAAAAAAAAGTTATCATATACCCACAGTTGATCCAGATGAAGGCAAAAACCCAGCAAAGCATGTATACTTTTGGCCTATTCCCCTTTCTTTACGGCCCAGTTTACACCTGTGCGTTTTATGTGCGTCTTAGGTACAGTACTTCAACAAAATGCATATAATGCATAGAATTCAATGTGATAGAAAATATAATATAATTCAATGTAATAGAAAATTTATGTAACTGAATACTTTTTGCCTATTCCCCTTTCTTTAACCTCCCTGGCGGTCTGATTATTTCAGATTTGTGGCGCTGAAAGCGGTACCATTATTTTGCATGGAAATCTGGCGTTTTATATTATAGGCCTGTAATTCTTAGGAATAACTCACTGAAATCTGTCCGAACAAGAGTCTAGTAAACATCCCGGGTAGGATAAGACTTGAAACACGAAATCATAAATTATAATTTAATAAATATTCATAAAGAATAATATAATAATAATAAATGTAATTCAATAATATAATTAAACCGAAAACACTGAAATTTGAAATATAGCGCCAAGTTCGCACATCGCTGAGCAAAGTCGCAAAATCGTTTTCAGGGGATGACGAATTTCCCCACGAATCATTATCACTCAATTCTGCAAGTGGTTCTGATTTACTCTCGCTGTTCTCTAGCCGGTCTAAAACCGATTTTGATTAAAGGGACGCTTTTTGGACGCCATGGACGTTTCTCAGTTTCCAGGCAGAATGAACAGTCAAAATGCAGGCAGGGCGCCGAACAAAGCACTCGGGACAAAATGTATGTGAAATGGTTTGATTCAGGAATGTTTTACTATGTGATTTTAGTGAATGTCACTTTTTGTCATTTTCAAATTTCCCGCCAGTTCCGTCCCCCATACGTCCTAACGCTCGCAGGGGACGGAACCCAGAAGACAGATGCCGGCATCCGCCGGATTACATTGCTGGGGACACTGCAGGAGGGACATCGTGGGAGCGCAGGACAAGGTAAGTGATCGAGGGATCACGGAGCAACGCCGCATGGTATTCCCGAGTGTAGCTCGGGGTTACCGCTTGTGGTACTGAAACTTTACCCCGAGCTACACTCAGGAATACCGCCAGGGAGGTTAAGGCCCAATTTGCACCTGTGCGTTTTATGTGTGTCTTAGGTACAGTACTTCAACAAAATGCATATAATGCATAGAATTCAATGTAATAGAAAATATAATATAATTCAACGTAATAGAAAATTTATGTAACTGAATACATTTTGCCTATTCCCCTTTCTTTAAGGCCCAGTTTGCACCTGTGCGTTTTATGTACGTCTTAGGTGCAGTACTTCAACAAAATGGTGACTGTCTGCACACAGGCACTGACTCCCTGTTGCATAAATGTGAAGTGAGTAAAATATGGCTTCAGCTCCTGTTCTCCAGCTGTAGAGAGCTCCTCAGAAGCATTTGCCCCTTTTCAGGGCTTAAAGGCTAAGTTCACTTTTTTGTTTCTTCTAAAATCCAGCTCCCCTATGCACCAATATACCATTTATGTACCTTAGCTGCCTAAATATACAAGCTCTCTTGTTCTGGAGAGCAAGGCCTTACCTTGGCCCTTGGTAAAATTCTTAGTAAGCTTTTTCAATTTCTGGAATGTAGACAGTGGACAGAGGAACCAGTAGGACCCTGGAAGCAGATTACCAGCTGATCTCATTAGCACACAATTCTTGCACTGACCCAATTAGTAAACACACTTCACCCATCAACTATTTTCTAACAACATCCCCGGGATCTCTCCCCATGTGCAGTGTCCCTTCATGCAGCCCATGGGACACCCCTGATCTAGTGCAAGGGCCAGCTTGATTGGATGTAGAGTGATTGGATAGATGCTGTGTCCTATTATATAGTTTTGGTAAATCTAAAGAAGATTGTACAATCAGATTGTATAGTGTATGGCCACATTTATACACCTAAAATTAACTAGTCGCGCTTTCAGTGTCATTAATTAAGGACACACCAAATACAGAAACAAGCACACATTTTGCTACGAGAAAAAAAAAGGGTGACAAATGCAGAAAAATGCGCAGTAAAAAATGTGAAACACACCACACCAAAATGTCCCATGAGCTACCCTGCCACGTGTAGCACAGCCCATTGAAATCAACGAGCTGCCCTATGTGTGTCATGCGGAAAACGAACCACAAAACATGTGCCCTCACTACCCTTGGTGTAAATGGGTTTCAGAAACACGCTGCAAATGTGCATCGTGTTTGTGTTGTCATTACACGTTAAAGGCACTCCAAGTGTGGCAAATGCACCAGAAACTGCGGTAATGCAGGTCCGTATGGGCCTACCTAGCTGGAAGGAGGGATGTAGGTCCGTATGGGCCTACCTAGCTGGAAGGAGGGATGTAGGTCCGCACGGGCCTACCTAGCTGGAAGGAGGGATGTAGGTCCGTACGGGCCTACCTAGCTGGAAGGAGGGATGTAGGTCCGCACAAGCCTACCTAACTGGAAGGAGTGATGTAGGTCCGTACGGGCCTACCTAGCTGGAAGGAGGGATGTAGGTCCGTTCGGACCTACCTAGCTGGAAGGAGGGATGTAGGTCCGTACGGACCTACCTAGCTGGAAGGAGGGATGTAGGTCCGTACTGACCTACCTAGCTGGAAGGAGGGATGTAGGTCCGTACGGATTTACCTAGCTGGAAGGAGGGATGTAGGTCCGTACGGGCCTACCTAGCTGGAAGGAGGGATGTAGGTCCGTACGGGCCTACCTAGCTGGAAGGAGGGATGTAGGTCCGTACGGGCCTACCTAGCTGGAAGGAGGGATGTAGGTCCGTACGGGCCTACCTAGCTGGAAGGAGGGATGTAGGTCTGCATGGGCCTACCTAACTGGAAGGAGGGATGTAGGTCCGCATGGGCCTACCTAACTGGAAGGAGGGATGTAGGTCTGCATGGGCCTACCTAGCTGGAAGGAGGGATGTAGGTCCGTACGGGCCTACCTAGCTGGAAGCAGTGCTATAGGCAGTGAAAAGGTTAAAAGATAGCAAAAAATAGTTTTTAGAATAGTACAACTAGTAAAAAAAATTTAATTTAATAACTTTCACACTTGTATCTCGGGATATTTTTTTAGCACACGGAAAATAAGAAAATCCCCTTAATATTTCTCTGGATTTCACTCACTAGAAGAACAATTGCAGCTACAATTACCAAGGAAAATGTGTTTTCTGCCAACGTAAACCCACAAGCTACTTAATACACTTCAGATTAAATCATGTTAATTATTTTTGGAATTTCGAAAACCTCTCTGGAGAACTGAGATATGAAAAAGCCGCATTTATTGCCGACAGTAAAGGGTTGGTGTTAGTGACAAAAAGATGATTGAACACGAAAATTGTCTGCTTCTGTCTTCCTTACCAGAACAGCGCTTGATGTTTATTACATATGAAGAGTTGTTTAAACTGCTTCTGGAAATGTAGGATTGCCACTGTGATAGAAAATGTTTGGTAGAAAAAAGTTCCTGAAGCAGTGTTCATCAAAATTTGTTTTTGCCCTCTTAGGTTTGCAAAAGACAGGGGTCTTTTTTTCTTTTTTTTTTTAGAAAAAAGGCCAGTTCATGGTCCTTCAGATGGTTTAGGGGCCAGACTATGGCCAGTGGTAGTAAAAAAAAATGCCCAGGTATCTGTGGGAGTAAAAAATGCCCGGGCATCTGTGGGAGTAAAAATTGCCCGGGCATCTGTGGGAGTAAAAATTGCCCGGGCATCTGTGGGAGTAGAAAATGCCCGGGCATCTGTGGGAGTAGAAAATGCCCGGGCATCTGTGGGAGTAAAAAATACCCCAGTACTGGAGGTCAATGTAAGGAAAAAGGCCCAGCTGGTGGTCAGTGAGAAGAGGAACATTGCACCATCAGTGAAATTTGCAAAGCTCCATAGATTTAGCTTTCAGTGGTAATTTCGGCTGTGTAGACTACCCGGTTCCTCTGCTGCGGGATGACATATGGTCAATCTATACAGGCAATGCATAATTTATTCTCTTTTGAAAAAGGGTGTTTAAGTGGGGACATGATCACTATGCAGGGGTGGGGACATTTTTTTAAAAACTTCTTGTCCAGGGACTAAATTGGGGTCCCAATCTACTTGTCCATCTTGACAAGCGAAACATTTTTTTAGCCAAAACCGTATTTAAACTGGAGGTGATTTTAGGAATGTCTGGGGCTTTTAAAAACGAAAAGGGGCTTTATGGCGACTTAAAAGTTTAATATTTTTAACATTGCACTGTTTATCTCCTCCTCCCCTCCCTGCCTGTCTCCAGCACCGCACACGGGGAGTAGCAGGGAGAGGAGAAACCTTGCAGTGTAATGAGCACCGATTGGCTGCTCGTCAGGAAAAGGGGCGTGTCTGGCTTATTCTTTATGCTTTTCGCTGCCAGAGTCATTTTTGCATTTTTTTCTCACGTTTAAAAAATCATTTTACGCCCGAAGATTACACAAAACCCCCAAACATGATATATTTTCTGAAAGACACCCTAGAGAATATAATAGTGGTAGTTCCAATTTTTTATGTCACATGATATTACTGCAAAATTTCAGTAAAAATACACTTAAGTTAATTTTGGGGCACAAAAAAGCAATAAATTACCCTATTTTTTGGTAAAATATAAAATATGAGGTTGCACTGAGTAAATAGATATCCAACATGTCAAACATTAAATTTGCGCGCCCTTGTAAAATGGCGATTAACTTCAGGACCCTATATATTCTATAGGCAACACTTTTAACCACTTCAAGTCTGGACACTTTCACTCCCTTCCTGTCCAGTCCAATTTTCAGTTTACAGCGCTATCACACTTTGAATGACAATTGCGCGGTCATGCAACACTGTACCCATATGAATTTTTTTGCATTTTTTTGAGACAGATAAAACTTTATTTTGGTGGTATTTATTCAGCACTGTGATGCTATATAAATGAAAAGTGTTTTTCTTATAAAATTTTGCAAATAAATAATCTTTCTTCAAAAATCTTGGTCAAAATTTATTCAGTTATCTTTTTAGTAAAACAAAATAACCCGCATTAGTTTATAACCAAAAATTATATTTAAAATTTTTTTTTTAATTTTTTTTTTTTTTACATACTGCCACCCTAGCAGTACAGTCTCACCATAGTGACACTGTACTACTTGTGGGGCGTGATGAAGATTTTTTTTTTTTTAACACTGATTGCTTTTACACCCATACAGGCTGTAAAAGCAATAATTTCTCCTCCTCTCTTGGCTGCATTCTTGCAGCAATTGAGAAATACTGTGTGAACTGTGAGTGGTCACAGCTTGTCACATGGTACAAGGCTGTTGTGAATAGCCTTGTACCATGGGACCTCTGTGATCATTCAGATTTCACACGTAGTAAGCAATGATGTCAGAAGTGATCACATGGCCAATCAGTGATCACATGATCGGGACCTCACACAGAGGTCCTGTACAGCGATCAGTGTTCCGCTGTGTCCACCGGATTGCGCTGCCGCGCGCTCCTAGGGAGCGCGCAAAAGCAGGGAAGCGGGAGGACGTTTAAAAATGGCCACCCGCCCCTGCACTGCTCCCACCTGACAGTTTATGTACATGGGCCGGACGGGAAGTGGTTAAAGCCCCTTCTAGGTCATCAGTATAGTGGTACAGAGGGGGTCTGCTGCTAGAATTATTGCTCTCATTCTGGCGTCCCGGCGTATGCTTTTACATTTGTATGTGCATATATGTTTAGATGGGGGACCTCAAATTTTTTTTTTTGAGGGGATATTATTTGCTTGTCTATAACTTTAATTTTTTTACAATTAAAAAATGTTTTTACTTAAAGTCCCCTATGTGATGATTTTTGGTAACAGGTTCTCTTTATTGAGACATCCAAGTTCTAAAAGATTCTGGATGTCTCCTCTGTGCTCCACTGAATGTAATGCAGTACACATCACACTGCATTACATTCTTTCCCAGCCTCAATGACCAGAAATCTGTCAACAGGGACCCGAGGAGGGGAGCGGACGTGTCTGCTCTCCTCCCTCCCTCCCCTCTAGCCAACGGCGCAAGCTGAACCGGTCCCGGGCCCGCAGATGGGCAAGCGGAGCCTGAGAGACATAGTGGGTGGGAGCAAAGGCTGGCACTTTGGGCTGTGTGAAATAATTGGGCAGCAGTGCGGTTGCTGAATGCTTTCACCTGGCAGGGCTAAAGGTTACAAAAAAACAAAAAAACAAACACCTGCCTGAAAGTATATATAAATTCAACATCCCTGACTATGTATACATAAATAGTCCATATAATGACCCAGTATAAAGTTATTCACTTTAACATCACTGCAACGGCCAAAAGAGGTAAAGAGGTACTCTTTGCATCTGAAAGAATGCACGTTAAGGCTTCTTCACAGTAAGAGCTGTGAAAACAAGGGACAAACTCCCTGAGGAATTAGTTCTAGCCAGCTCAACTGATTGTTTTAAAAAAAGGTGGATGCTTTCCCAAATGCACAGAATATAATTTTATTTTTCCCGTTGGAGCAAAATGTACCATGCTTTCAAGAATTTTTTTTAATATTGGAATAACTGTGGGTATATAGTTCTGTATATGCAGGTTTTCCATTTCTTTGTTTATGAATTTTTTTCTATTAGTTGAGTTCAATGGACTTGTTTTCAACCTTTGTAACTAGGAGGAAGGAGGTCATGCCACCAACATCCAAAGACAGCTGTCTATATCAATAACCTAGAATTCAGGTCCTTTGGCAATAAAAACGACTGACTTCAGCATAGAAAATTAGGCTGTACCCCACAAAATTCCTAACAAGTGGTTTTGAGCAATAGAAAGCATTCAACTAACTTTTAAATTATACTTGTCTGAGACTAGCAGCATTTTTCTATAGACAGAGGGATGAAGCAGAAAGCAGGTCTGGATTATCACTGGGAGGGACAGTAGTGATTGGGAAGATTAAAATTCATTATTCTTGCTCAAAGATTTTTTTTTTTTGCTGAAAGCAGTACTTCCAGGTGCCTGCATGTAAGAGCCAAATCTTAATGTGAGTTGCCCAAACTCAAGGTGCTCCGGTATGCAATTATTACAGGTATCCTGGTTAAGAAACTGGTTTTGCTTTTTTACTAGCAACCCATCACAGAAGTGGGCCACCAGCAAAGAACAGGAGGTGGAAGGGGACAGGGCCAGATTCTCAAACAGGAAAACGGTTTGAAAATCACATGCCAGAGCAACCTTGGATTTAGGGAGCCTGGGGCACTCCATGAGAAACAGAGCAGGTGCAGGATGGGGCAGACTGCAGCTTGACCTTCTAGGCCGAAGTTAGTATTCATTTGTGGAGGGGCCTTATGTACAAAATCCATATTGTTGCTGGCAGGTCTTTATTTTCTGGATGTATCTGAGAAATCCATACCAAGTGTTCTGAGCCCTTCTTTCTGTAGTTCTCAGAGAAGGACTGTACGGCACATAAATTTGTTCTATAAAAACCATTCAGAAACAGGGATTTTACAAAGTGCTATTTAAACAGCTATAGCTCTTTTCGAAGTATAATGCTCATTTCTGTGACGGAACCAAACATCTTGTAGGGTCACTAAAGCCATCATGCACATTAGATGGCATCTGGACTTTCAAAGTCTGCGTAAACGATTGTTACGGCGAACAAGTTCATCACACTTGGATCATCAAAGAACATGTGTTATAGTCTATAATGGGAAGGACAGACAAGCACCTTTGGAAATAAATGTGTAAAATAAACCCGCACCTAAAATCAGTCAACTAATTAATTAATGCTGATGTTCATAGATGAAAACCATCAAAACATAAAAATACCACAGCGCAAAAATGTAAACAAATAATAAAATACCATCAGTGATAAAAATTTATATATATATATATATATATATATATATATATATATATATATATATATATATATATATATATAAAATTATATATATATATAATTAATAAAGTCCACTGTCCCAAATAATGGTCCACACTGACCAAATTTAATGGACTCCTAGCTTAAATGGCATACGAGTCAAACAAGCTTTTAGGTGAGATGTGTTCTCCAGAATGAATCCCAATCAAGGCAAAAACTCTTGCTTGACAATCTCCAATGACCACCAGATGGTCTGTGAACGGTCTCCAAAGAGTCATCTGATAAACTCTCCATATATTTAGACTCCTCAGCAGCTATGAAACTACAAAGAACATGTCTCAGCCTCCTCTCTCCCAGTTAGCAATCATCCCAAAGCGGACCATTCCTCTCTTTCGGCCTCCTATAGGTAACAAAGAAAAAGATGGGAGCCTCTAGTTTTGACTCTTAAGTCATTTAAGCTAGGAGTCCATTAAATTTGGTGAGTGCAGACCATACCGGAAGGTCATCACGGATGGTGTGGGCACGTTGAATTTCCTTTGACACTGTTTCTTTGATTGGAGCACTTTTTTCACCGTTTATTTGGGACAGTGGACTTTATTAATCTTATACACACACACACATTATATATATATATATATATATATATATATATATATATATATATATATATATATATATAAAAAATCACTGATGGTATTTTATTATTTGCTTTAATTTTTGCGCTGTGGTATTCTTTTTACCTTTGGAAATAATCAACTGGGCAAAAAATCCACACTACCAATTATTTGTTATCCTAAGAATGATCATCTAGGGCAGTGGTTCTCAACCTGGGGGTCGAACGACCCTTTCACAGGGGTCCCCTAAGAGCATCAGAAAACACATATTTCCGATGTGTAAAGAGCAGCTACAGTGTAGAAAGCAGCTGCTGTGTTGAAAGCAGCTACTCTGTTAAAAGCAGCTACTGTGTTGAAAGCAGCAGTATTGGAGGTAAAAGGACACTTATGAATTATGATTACTGGGTAAATAATTTTATGGTTGGGGGTCACCACAACATGAGGAACTGTATTAAAGGGTCACGGCATTAGGAAGGTTGAGAACCACTGATCTAGGGAATAGGCTAGATTTAGCATTGGTCCTCTCAAGTCCTTAGGTTTCAGCTCTGAATCCCTTAATGAAGGACAAGGCATTCCATCATCACATTCACTGAGCTGCTGAAAAGCCTACAGCAGGAAAAAAATACAAAAAACAAAGAAGGAATACAAAGGCACCAAAAAGAAACAAAACACTAATCAAATAATCAACTTCATCAATGGAGATGACATTGTGACCACCTAACCACTTGTACTCAAAGTAAACACACCTGATATGAAGACAAACGCGCAGTGCTGCCCAGTAGAGCCAGCTTCCTCCTAAGTACTTTTACTCCTGAAGAGTCCTGCTTTGCAGGATGAGGAAGGCTGCTGACAGATCCATATTCTATACAAAGACCAGTCACAATGGTTACGCGTCTAATGCTGCATATATCCCACAAGGTGCTCAAGGTCATTCCTGGTTGGTGGGCTCCATGACTGCAATGCACACACACATTATTTACATCAGACTGACAAACTAATCCCAGAGATGGAACTTTAGACTTAGAGGGTTCACAGAGGTTGGCCAATAGCAAAGAACAGGAGGTGGAAGAGGACAGGGCCAGATTCTCAAACAGGAAAACAGTTTGAAAATGACATGCTAGAGTAAGATCTATATACAGAGATGTTGGATTTCTATTGCCCGACGCCTGGGACATGTAGACATGTAGACATGGCGCCAGGCAGGTAGTTTTTTTTCTACCTTTAGCCCTGCTGCGGGCAAGCAGCAGGGCTCCCGTCAGGTGGAAGCAATTGGTTCTGCTTGCCCATATGCGGGCCCGGCTCGCCGTCGGCTAGAGGGAAGGGAGAAGAGCGGACAAGTCCGCTCCCCTTCTTGTGCTGACCCGGAGGGGACGTTATGATGTCCCTTCCTGGTCCCTGTTGAGAGATTGTAATGCAATCCCCGGGAAAGAATATTATGTGGTGCGATGTGCACCACATTACATTCAGTGGAGCAGAGGGGAGACATCCAGGGTCTTTTAGACCTTGTATGTCTCAAAGAGAACCTGTCACCAACAATCATCACATAGGGGACTTTGTCCCTTATGTGTTGAAAAAAAAAAAAAAAAAAAGGTTTTTTTAATTGTAAAAAATGAAAGTTACACCCAAGCACATACCATCCCCCACAAAAAAAAAAAAATAGAGACCCCCATATATACGCACGTACAAACGTAAAAGCACACGCTGGGGCGCCTACACATGAAACCATTGATTGCGATACACATGTCACATATCTCCGCGCACGCTAGAATGAGAGCAATAATTCTAGCAGCAGACCTCCCCCATAATGCTAAACTGGTGACTATAGGGAGCTTTAAAAGTGTCTACCTATAGAAAATATAGAGTACTGAAGTTCGTCGCCATTTCACGAGCCGCACAAATTTAAGGTTTGACAAGTTGGATATCTATTTACTCGCTGAAACCTTATCTTTTATATTATAAAATAGGGTGATTTATTGCTTTTTTGTGCCCTAAAATTTTAATTTTGCAGTAATATCATGCGACATAAAAAATTGGAATTACCACTATTTTACTCCCTAGGGTCTCTGATTTCAGAAAATATGTCATGTTTGGGGGTTTTATGTAATCTTCAGGCCTAAAATGATTTTTTAAACGTGTGCAAAAAATGCAAAAACGGCTCTGGCATCGAAAGGGATAAAGGATAAGTTCTGACCCACCCTTTCCTGACGAGCAGCCAATCATTGTTCATTACACTGCAAGGTCTCTTTCCTCCCTGCTACTCCCCAGGTGTGGTGCTGGAGACAGGCAGGGAGGGGAGGAGGAGATAAACAGCGCATTGCTAAAAGTATTACACATTTAAGTCGCCATAAAGCCCCTTTTGTTTTTAAAAGCCCCAGACATTCCTAGAATCATTTCCGATTTAAATACGGTTTTGTTTTAATTTTTTTATCAGGACAAGTAGATTTTCATGAGGGGCGAGAAGATTGGCACACCGATTTAGTCCCTGGACAAGTACTTTTTTCAAAAATTTCCACACCCCTGATACATACAGGTATTTTAACAAACTTTGTTGCAGATTCCTACCTTTTGTTATTCTGAAGAAATAGTTTGTGTAAAGTGAATGTGAAAGGGATTGACTTTTTCATTATTGATCAGATGCTTACAGGGTTCTAATGAGCAAAGTGTCAGGGTCTGAATCCCTTTAGAAGCGAATTAACTTTTGGGAATATCTCACCAAAACTGAAATATTTGTTGCAGAGGATGTCCAAAATCTGATTTTTATCTTAGTGCAGACTTTTGGGAAAACCAGTAAACCAGACACACAAGCAGGAAATGACATTCCTGGGGGGCGTTCCATACACCATCTGTATACAGGACCCCTCCAGGTTGCCATATTGCATAACACAGAAAATGACAGTGCTGCAGATTGTAAATGAAAGGTCATTTTTAATAACATTATAATACATAATGGCTTGTGTTGCAATTGTTATTTGTTTTCTGGAATATTCTTTCCCACGAAGGTGGAGTTACCCTTTAACCACTTGCCGACCGGCCGTTGTATATAAACAGCCGGACGGTGGCAGTGCAGGGTCGGTTGGCCATTTATAAACAGACTCCCCGCATCCTGCTTGTGCGCGCTCCCTGGGAGCGCGCAGCACCGCGATCCGGTGCCGCTGTGTCCTTCGGACACAGTGAAACACCGATCGCCGGACGGGACCTCTGTACGAGGTCCCGATCATGTGATCACCGATTGGCCAATCAGTGATCACATGCAAAGTAGTAAGCAAGATGTCACTTGTGACATCATTGCTAACTACATGTGAAATCTGTGAATGATCACAGAGGTCACATGGTACAAGGCCATTCACAACAGCCTTGTACCATGTAACAAGCTGTGACCAATCACAGCTCACTCAGTACTTCTCAATCACTGCAAGAATGCAGACAGAGAGAAAGAGAAATGATTGCTTTTACATCCTATATGGGTGTAAAAGCAATCAGTGTAAAAAAAAAAAGCAAAAAAAAAAAAAACTTCATCACCCCCCAAAAGTAGTTCAGTGTCACCATGGTGACACTGTACTGCTAGGGTGACAGTATGTAAAAAAAAAATAAATAAATAAAAATATAAAAAAATAAAAAATGTAAAAAAAAATGTTTAAAAATTATAATTTTTGGTTATAAACTAATTTGTATTTTTTTTTTTTTTTACTAAAAAGATAACGGAATAAATTTTGGCCAAGATTTATGATGAAATATTATTTATTTGCAAAATTTTATTTAAAAAAAAAACACTTTTTTTCAAAATTTGTGGATTTTCATTTACATAGCAAAAAAAAATAAAAATCCCAGTGGTGAATGAATACCACCAAAATAAAGCTTTATCTGTCTCAAAAAAAGGGTAAAAAATTCATTTGGGTACAGTGCTGCATGACCGCGCAATTGTCATTCAAAGTGTGATAGCGCTGAAAGCTGAAAATTTCCCTGGTCAGGAAGGGGGGTGAAAGTGTCCGGACTGGAAGTGGTTAAAGAACAAATTTCAGTTTTGAAAAGCTGACGAATATATCAGCATCTAATCATGCTCCAGTCCTGACCAACCCTTTCAGGTCCTATAATACCTTGAGGAATTGCGTTCCTCTCCTTCACTAGACAATCTCCCTGATGGGGAGCTCAGTGCAGCTGAGCTGTTGGCAGCTACTGAAAACCAGCCAAGGCTTTAGGTATTACGTTTCAGCCTCTAAGTGAAAGAACTGAGAGCACTCTGCTTTAATAATAAAAGGCATATGGTTCATAGATTTAGCAATTTTCACAGAAGAGTTGGAAGTGGATTCATACTGTATATTACACCTGGCCTGCATATAAATGTGGTAATACAATTAGGCTGAAGACAAAAGGAAGATTTTGTGCTACAACCAACGTAAAGGCAATGTGTGTTATTTTTTTAGTTGCATTCTGAGGCATTATGCAATATTTAAAGTGACATTAAAGCTTTGTTTCATGTCTAAACAAACATACCTGCTCTGTGCAGTGATTTTGTACAAGCAGCCCCGATCCTCTTCTCTTCCGGTCCCTGCCAGCGCCCCTCCCCCTCAAGTAGTGCCCCCAGGGAAAGCCACTCGCCCTGGGGGCACCACTGTGTGGTTGTCTCCGAACCATTGCTCTATGTGTCCATAAGACATATGGAACCATGTCTCCACCCTGTCCCTGCTCTTTCCTTATTGGCTCACTAGCTGTGATTGACAGCTCCCACTGCTGTCTCAGACAACGAGGAGGAAGAGTCCTCAGACAGCAGAAGCTGTCAAGAACGTCACTGAATTGGAGGGTGCTTAGGTAAGAATTGGGGGGGGGGGGTGCTGTACACAGAAGGTTTTTTACTTTCATGTATAGAATACATGAAGGTAAAAAACCTTGAGCCCGTAGAATCACTAAAATAGACTCTGTCACTGGGGGGAAAGGGAAGCAAACTATTGTAGATGTGAAGTACAGACACCTAAACAGTGGTGTGAAGGTACAGTGCACATAAAAGCAGCAACCTCCCAAACCCTCCTGTCATAGCCCAATGACAGACAAAGCTCCAACATTTCCAGATCGTGTTAAAGATTGAAGCTAAGCCCTGTTCCCGTACATCATAACTGCCCACATTTTTGATGGGCTACTGGGCAATGTTGACATACAGCCAGGACAGGAGGGTTTAGGAGGTTATTACTGTAATGTGCACCTCTGGAACATGCACTTCATACAGTACCTATAGCAATTGCTCCCCTTCCCAAAAGACAAAGTCTAACTAAAGAGGAAGTAAACTCTGGAAGGTGTGTCTAAAAAAAGGCAGGCAGAGGGAAAACAACTCCTTAGTATTATTTTTTTTATTTCAGGTACTTATATAGCGCCATTCATTTATGCAGCGCTTTACACATATACAATTGTGTTCAAAATAATAGCAGTGCGTTGAAAAAAGTGAATAAAGCTCAAAATCCTTCTAATAGCTTTTATTTCCATCCACACAAATGCATTGGGAACACGACACATTCTATTCCAAATCACAACATGAAGAAAAGTACATCAAATTTGTGTTGTTCCTCTAAAAAAATTGAAGAAAAGTGAATATTAGATGGTTCAAAAAAATCGCACTGTTTGTATTCTTCTTTACAAACTCAAACATTCACTATATAAACTGAAAAATGTTTGAAGATTTTTCTTCCCTTTGAATGACTTAATGAATATTTGGTTGTAGTCGCACTGTTTCTGAGAACTGCTGTACATCTGTGTTGCATGGGGTCACCCAACTTCTGGCCCCTGTGATCAGGTATTCCAGCCCAGGATGATTGGACTACATTCCACAGTTCTTCTCTATTTCTTGGTTTTGCCTCAGAAACGGAATTTTTGATGTCACCCCACAAGTTTTCTATTGGATTAAGATCCGGGGATTGGGCTGGCCACTCCATAACGTCAATCTTGTTGGTCTGGAACCAAGATGTTGCACATTTACTGGTGTGTTTGGGGTCGTTGTCTTGTTGGAACACCCATTTCAAGAGCGTTTCCTCTTCAGCATAAGGCAGCATGACCTCTTCAAGTATTCTGATGTATTCAAACTGATCCATGATCCCTGGTATGCGATAAATAGGCCCAACACCGTAGTATGAGAAACATCCCCATATCATGATGCTTGCACCACCATGCTTCACTGTTTTCACAGTGTACTGGGGCTTGAATTCAGTGTTTGGGGGTCGTCTGACAAACTGTCTCCGGCCACTAGACCCAAAAAGAACAATCTTACTTTCATCAGTCCACAAAATGTTGCGCCATTTCTCTTTAGGCCAGTCAATGTGCTCTTTGGCAGATTGTAACCTCTTCAGCACGTCTTTTTTTCAACAGTGGGACTTTGCGGGGGCTTCTTGCAGATAGCTTGGCTTCACATAGGCGTATTCTAATTGTAACAGTCCTCACAGGGAACTTTACACCTTCTTTCATCTTCCTGGAGCTGATTGTTGGCTGAGTCCTTGCCATTTTGGCTATTCTTCTATCCATTCCAATGGTAGTTTTTTCGCTTTCTTCCACATCTTTCAGGTTTTGGTTGCCATTTTAAAGCATTTGCGATCATTTTAGCTGAGCAGCCGATCATTTTCTGCCCTTCTTTATGTTTTCCCCTCTCCAATCAACTTTTTCATCAAGGTATGCTGTTCTTCTGAACAATGTCTGTAACGACCCATTTTCCTCAGAATTTCAGAGAGAAATGCACTGTAACCAGCATGTCCAACATTTGCTGCCTTCCTTCCTTAAATAAGGGCAATAATTGCCATCTGTTTTTCAAAGAATGAATGACCTCACTAATAGAACCCCACACTGCTATTATTTTGAACACGCCCCTTTCAATGAGTGATTCAATGACACAGAATCAGCAGCATGCATGTCATGACTGTTAGGTCTGTTGGATTTCTATTACTCTACTACACCTGCTAGTAAATTATTTGCCATGTAGAAATATAATTTCTACCAAAAACAGTGATTGATCCGGTTAGTGATGTCTGACTGCTATTATTTTGAACACAACTGTATATATATATATATATATATATATATATATATATATATATAGTACATTCACATCAGTCCCTAACCCTCAAGGGGCGTACAATCTAAGGTCCCTAACTTACATTCATACATACACATATTAGGGCCAATTAACCTACCAGCATGTCTTTGGAGTGTGGGAGGAAACCGGAGTACCCGGAGGAAACCCATGCAGGCACAGGGAGAACATGCAAACTCCAGGCAGGTGGTGCCGTGGCTGGGATTCGAACCAACGACCCTAGTACTGCCAGGCGGAAGTGCTAACCATTTAGCTACTGTGCTGCCCATTTTCTGAGCTAACTGTAGCTGATCTTTCCCCATTGCTGATTTACCACGCCTTGTTCTATGCCATGTCTCTGTATGGAAGCGGCCATCTTGGTAGAAGCAGGGCTTTTCTTCCTCATAACAGAGCCTACAGTAGTGACAGCAATTCCCAAATCTTCTGAGGTAGCAGTTCCCGAGATCTCAAACTACAAAATATACAGATGTGAGGCTGTAGGGACACATGTGCCTAGGCATCATCACACACTAAGGAGTCCACTGCTATTTTTCAAGTGGAATTCCAGACTAAAGGTTAGATTTTCAAGCGTAGTACTAAGGCTCAGTTGACATTTATAAATGCTCCCCCATTTCACTTTTTGAGTTCAGTTTCACTTTAATAGAATGCAAATGCCCTTACTCAAAATACAGTATGCTTCCCCTTTATGACTCTTGTGGTATCAAGGAACAATTTTATATTTCAGCCACATTTAAGCAGCTTTGCATGAGGCAGGCTTGGATTTGATTAGCAGGAGATCTGTCCACTGATCCCCTACTGATCAGAGCTAAGCAGGTGGATGACAGGTTCGTGTTCGCTCAGGTATGGACAGAACCCTCTCTGTGCTATGGGCGGGCTGGGAGTAAACGGACTCTGCCGTCCTTTTATCCCTTTGAGGACCATAAGATTACGGACCGCCAAAAGAATCAATTTTTTGTTTTTTAAGTTCATACATTTCAGTTGCTGTAACTAAGCCATTTCATGAAATAATTGGCAAAAAGCTAGATCCATTTGTTGATAAGAACTAATATGTTGACACAAACCAAAAAAAAAAAAAAAAGTATTTTAAGTTCTTAATCAGATGATACAGGCAATTAAAAACATGGGACAAATACGTCCCTTGGTCCTCAAAGGGATAAATTATACCCAACTGCCCTCCGATCCGAGCCACCAAGACCGAGCGTGGGGGGGGTCCCCTTCTGTTTTTTTTTTTTTTTTTTTAGCGGACCGGATCAGATTGGAGGTAAGTGGGTGTAAATGGACACAAGTACCCGCCGGTCCATAGGGATGAATGAAAGGCCCGATTAGGTCCACTGGAAAAACTGACAGGCAGACCAGATCAGACCCTTTGTGTGAAAGGGGCCTTACAGTATTTCTGTCCCGAATTGCAAATACTAGATGTAACAACTACACCTCCGTCTTTGTTGTGCCACTTCCTGAATCTCTAGCACATACAGCACATTTGTTATGCTTCACACTTAAAGAATCTAGTCCTTTCTCAGAAAGAACACTCATCCTTTAACCTCCCTAGCGGTATGATTCTTTCCGATTTTTTGTGCTGAAAGCGGTACCATTATTTTGCATAGAAATATGTAGTTTTTTATTGTAGGCCTGTAATTTGTAGGAATAACTCACTGAAATCTGTCCGAACAAGAGTCTAGTAAACATCCCGGGTATGATAAAACTTGAAACACAAAATCATAAATTATAATTTAATAAATAATCATAAAAAATAATAATATAATAATAATAAATTTAATTCAATAATATAATCAAACCAAAAACACTGAAATTTGAAATACAGAGGCAAATTCACACATCTCTGAGCAAAGTCGCAAAATCGTTTTCAGTGTCTAATGACGAATTTCCCCACAAATCATTATCACTCAATTCTGCAAGTGGTTCTGATTTACTATCGCTGTTCTAAAACCGCTTTTGACGTAAAGGAACGCTTTTTGGACGCCATGGACTTTTCTAAGTTTCCAGGCAAAAAGAACAGTCAAAATGCAGGCAGGGCACAGGACAAAGCAGTAGGGACAAAATGTATTTGAAATGCATTGAAACAGCAATGACAGCAAAAATGAAATTTTTTAAAAATGTCAAATTTCCCGCCGGTCCCGGCGCCCGTACGTCCCGACGTCACAGGGACCGGAACACGGAAGCCGGATGCCAGGATCAGCCGGAGGAGATGGCCGGGGACACATCGTGGGAGCGAAGGACAAGGTAAGTGCTGCAGGGACCCCCAGAGTAACGCCACATGGTAAGCCTGAGTATAGCTCGGGGTTACCGCTCTTGGTACTGAAATTTTACCCCGAGCTACACTCGGGAATACCACCAGGGAGGTTAAGGTAATTTGTTTATGACATTTATGGTTTTACATGCTTGCTTCTATATTTTTTGTATACAGTTAAATTGTACTTCCACTTTTGTAGTCACATTTGAGAAAACCCCAGTATACGTTTGTTATTTTTTTTTTTATTTTAAAAGAAGATTCCAGTTATGGATATTTCTACATAGCTACATTGGACCAATGTAACTATGTATCTACCATACCTGGCCGATGCTCCTGAATGCTTTAAGATTTGCTATGTTTGTTATTTGCTATGAAAATTTGACACATTGAAGCCATTCTCACTAAGGCTGGGTTCACATTGATGAATGCGGAATTCACAGCGTTTTCTGTGTGAACTCTGCACCACATCAGAATCGCACAACGTTCATGCGAAATGATGCAGGTGTGTATGTAAAGTTAACAACACCCCAAAATCGGCCTGCAAAACGCAGTGCGATGTGCAGAATCGGATCGCATAGGTGTGAATAGCCATGCGATTCGATTCTAGTACGGACCCATAAAAGGTTCCTGCACCTTTTTGGTGCGGGTGCGGTTCGATTTGAGCCATACAAAATGTATGGCTCCAGTTGCACCGCACACAAATCGCATGTGATTTGCACAGGAATGTGTTGCGGTTCCCGTGCGAATCACATGCGATATACCGCACCGCATTAGTGTGAACCCAGCCTAACTCTGCTCTTTATAGAGCGTCTGCTCTTATTTACCTGTGGCAAAACACCTAAATCATGAACTCCGACTGCAATAAATTATGGAATAAACCATTGCTCAAAAGAACTGATGCCCATAGATTCCGGAACATGGAAGATTGAGCCAAGTATCAGATTCATGTTGATGTGTAGGCAATTAAACTCAGATCTACAATCACATGAACAGTTTGTCAAAGGTTCCTAGCACCTGGACTGATACGTTTTTGTTTCATTGCAAGGCAGATTTAATCAGTGTATTCCCCATGACTGATGGAGCCAACTGACCGACAATGTGTTCTAGAACTCATAAAACGGCACCGTCTTCATGGGAGCTCTTCCAACACACACAATCACTGGGGTGAAGTCTAGAGAACTGAAGTGTGATTTTAAAAAAGTACAAATGTTATTTGGCAATTTCCTCAACGCGACAGTAAAGAATTTAGTTTATTTTTATACGGACGCTGTTGAGACTACTGGGAGAAAGAAAATGTCAGGACTAAGGTGTTATTAAGCTCTCCTTATTCCTTATTCCTGGAATCCAACTAACTTCCAAGAGTCAACTTTATGTGGCATAGAAAATCCTCAATAACATATTTACATCTATTTAAAGCGGCAAGCTGTTGATTGTGATCTTCCCATCGACTGCTGGCAGCCAACGGGTAGAATGTGAACACGACTCTGCATTGTCGGTACTTCCCCTTCCCCCAGCCATCACCGCTTTCCTTTTCATTGCTGAGTGGAGAGGAGAGTGGGAGGTATCACAGTACTGAACAGAGGGTGGGAGCTGCAAAATAACCAGCAGGTGATTGGTTGCTGGGCGGTCCTAGCAAGCAACCAGCTCCCGGCTTCCATCCAGTACTGTGCTACCTCTTTGCTCTCTGCAGTACAGGAAGGAAGGAGAGTGCTACCTACACACTGGTGCGGTGTTTATGGGTGGGTGGTGGGGTTGATGGGGGGGGACAGAGGACACTGCTTTTGGGGGGAGTGGGGGCACAGGACACTGCTATGGGGGTGCAGAGAGGAGGACAACACTACAGTCGGGTGTGCATGTGAAGGGGACAGAGGACACTGCTAGGGGGGGGCAGAGGACACTACAGTTAGGGTGTTGATGTGAAGGGGAACAGCGAACACTGCATTTGGAGGGGGGGGTGGCGAGGTCACAGGATACTGCTACAGGGGGAGGGGCAGAGGACACTACAGTGCGGGGGGGGGTGATGTGAAGGGGGGCAGAGGACACTGCTTTACGGGGAGGCACAGGACACTTCTATGGGGGGCACAGGACACTACAGTGGGAGGGCAGGACACTGTTATGGGGAGGCAGAGGACACTACTGTATGGAGGGGCAGAAGGGCAGTGGAAACTATTGTGGTGGGGGGTGATGTGAAGGGAAGCAGAGGACACTACTGTGGGTGCGGGGCACAGGACACAATGCTGTGTTTTTTTGGGGCTTGATAGTGTCTTTGTTTTTTTCTTTTTACAGGGTGCCCCCCACTTCCCGGGGATCTTTGGTTTCCCTCATGTTGTCCAGGTAGATGTCAACCTCTGAAAGGTTGCCTACCCAAAGTTTAAGGTGTCAGTCCAACAAAAACTGGTATTTAAGACTTGTAAATGCTACAAAGATAAACCACCTAACAGCTTCTTAAAATTCTGGAGTCATCGTTTAGTAAAATCTTTGCTCTTCAATCCTTGAATTTGCACACAAGCTGTGGACATAAGGAGGGGCCCCCATTCTCCCTGCACGATATTTCATCAACATTTATATTGTGAAAAATATAAGGGGAGGTCCATGACTATGCAAAGGTGGACATATCACAAGAGTAAGGACTTAGGACACAGAGATCTCATTGTAGTTAGAGACATAGTAGGTTTAGTGCACTGAGCATTTCATGCTTGGTGAGATATTTTTCAAGGGTATTGTATGTCTGCAGATTTCCCTCAATTTTTGCAGTTGTACTACAAGGGCCCATGTCAGTATTTAGAAAACAAAAACAAGTAAGAATCTGAAATGAAATGTTCTAAAATCTTTGCAAAGTATACTGATGACACAGAGAGAATGGTTTAATGCCCAACAAAAACTATAATTTATCATGTATAGTAAAAAAAAAAAAAAAAGTGTTCCCTTGCCCCTTTTGACATCTGTAGTGTTTTATCTGGCCCCAGGGACATCTTCTTCATAGCCCCTGTGATAGGGAATACAGCAGCCTTCAGCTACAGGAATCCTAGAATCAGTAGAGGGGATAGAAAAATGTCCCCTTTGCAGGACCATGCTCACTTCCCGAAGACCATGTGGACAGAAATGTTCTCTTAGAGGGACAGACCTGGCCAGCGCTCACTGCCATTGAGAAGAATTTTCTGCTGTGACAGCAATCTTCCTCTGTCTACATTATAGCGCCACGCCCAACAGGGTGGAGATCACCAGATATTTTTAAATAGTTAAAAAAAATACAAATTACTTGGTGCCTGAGAGATTTAAAATGTACCCTGGTTCTAAAATGTACCCCAGTTCTAAAATGTACCCCAGTTCCTCCCCATTACGTTTTAGAGGATACGGTCAGGTGGGAACTATGCTCCACACATGGTGGACTTGCCCCAAGGTTATGCACTTTTGAATTAGAATGTGTGTTCTGATATACTCTGTCACTATAATAAAACGTACCCAAAAACCCAAGTACATCGCTCCTAAATGAAACTGTAGATGGAGTAACTATGCACACTCAATCGTTTCTATTTTTATGTTTTTGGTGGTAAAAATAGCAATATATACCTCCTGGAAATGCCCCGTAGTAGATATTGATAAAGCTAAATGCAAACTTAACTGGATAATGCTAAAAAAAAAAAATCACTGGTGCGCTTCGGGACAAACAACAATGCTTTGAGAGTGTCTTGTCAATGTGATGACGATATTTACAACTTTCGTTGTGACCTCAATGTTCCCGGGGGGTTGGCGCTGGGAGTGAAAATCTTCCCTGTCCTCCTTTTTCTACTCTCCCTCTTCTTATACGTTTATCTTCCTCTACTACCTCTTTAAATTTGGAAGCTTTTATTATATATGTCTTTGTCCCCATAAAAAGGAGGGAGGGACTTTCTTGTCCTCTATCATATAGTGGTGGTCGTATGAAGAGAACTCGGGTCTCTGGTAGCGATGTGTTGGGATACACGATACCGAGCTACCAATTTTTCCTGTACTTTTCTACTTCGTATTTGAAAAAGTTAATAAAAAAAATCAATTGTAAAGAAAAAAAAAACAAGTTACATTTTAAATTGATTAGTTAGTTTTCTATTATTGTGAACTTTTAGTGCTTTTTTTGTGATTGACCACATGTATGTGAGGGTCCACATTTACGGTCACAATATATCTAGTAGTAGTTGGTCACATTTAACAGGTCATGTTCTGTAATGTTGAAGAACTCAGAAGCTTATCCAAGCCACTTCTTCAGTTCCACTGAGTGTCCAGACGATACCCCAGCATTTATTCACATATTTAACTCCTTCATGCCAAGAGTACGCAGATATGTGGCCTCTCAACAGGTGGGCCTTGACGCCAAGAGGCCACATATTTGCAAACCCAAATGTAAACAACCCTGTGCCACGAGTGCACCCCTTGAGCACTCCCAGCACAGTTACCGGCACCTAACAGAAAACTCCAGATCGCTATTTGCTATTGGGAGCTTTCAGATCATGTGACCGCTGTGACAGCCAATCATGTTGGTCACATGACTATAAACCCCGCCCTGCCTCCTGGTATCAGAAACCCCTTAAAGGGCCATTAAAACACCTTAATCCAATACTATGAAATGTGTTTATGTTGATTGTCCAAGAATAGGATGGGTGGTGTGAATGTTTTGGAACCATCTTGTTCTTGGACAAACAACATCTATACATTATATGATGATTGAGTTAAGGTGTAGATATAAATATTGGGTTGTCTTTCCGAGACTCTTAGGAACTGAAGAAGCGGCTTGGATAAATCACAAGAAATGTTCATTACAGAACAAGTCCCGCTGAAATGTGATAAACCACTACTAGCTGGTGATTGACCATAGTTTTACTTTAATAGAATACGCAAATGACTTGATGTAAAGCAGCTCACTGAGCCACCTCTGTTTGAGACATACATTATGAACCATCTTCAAGGCCAAAAGTAAACATCAATCTTGTCAACTTAACAGAATAAGCAAGAAGATGGTAATCAGTGCTGTCGAGTAAGAATATGGCTTGTCACAGCGACAAAGAGCTGACACTATTTAACAGTGAAAAAGAAAATTATAAAGGATGGAGTTCTATTGCTTTTTTCATTATAGGTTCCATTAGAGAGGTCTGTCAAAAGAGGGACTTTTGTATTTCTTGGAATGTAAATGAATAATTAGCGGAAAGCACGCATTTCAGGATCCAGTTACAGCGTTGTTCGATATTAAGGCTGGCAATATACTGGATACATTTTGTTTGAACAGTTTCATTTCAGGAACGCTTGTTTGATTTTTGAATCATTAGTGGGGTCAAACCAACGTACTAACAGTGATGGTGGTGAACTCGAGTGGTCTGACCTCAACCCTACGGAACACACGTAGATCTCCAAAATCTTATTGACAGCCTTCCCAGAAGAGTGGGGGTTGTTATTAATTCCATATTAACGCTCATAGTTTTGAAATCCAACAACCCATATAGCGTATATAAAAATTGACTTCAAACTATTATAGTTTCCTGTTAAAAGGGGATTACAGTCGAGAGTAATAGATATACGTCCAGGGCTTCAGTAATACAAGTGCTAGCAACATGCAGTAAATGCATTAGTGCGATGAAATGGCACCACAATGAACCTTTCCAAAATGTGTTGCAGTGCAATGCATGGCAATAACACACCAATGTGGGTTTCATTGTGTTGACAAAAAAAAAAAAAAGTGATTACAGTGCAATGCCATAGTGTGAACAGGCTCTTTGTAGACTGTAATAATTTGTACTCAGTGGTCAGACTTGTACTCGGGTAATAAACGGTCATGGTTTCCTATGAATGGTTGTTTTTAGCGTATACTCCATGTAACACAATTTGTGAATAGGGGAGGGTCTGATTCAGGTCAGAATTCTCGGCCCCATTCACTGCGAGCTATTTACCCCTTCAGCAGCCGGAAAAGGGCAGGGAGTTGCTGCATAGACAATTTCTACAGGATTCAGTTCCCTGCACAATGTGGGATATACTTCATTACAGGTAGGTTTGATCACTAAAGCCATAAAAAAAGCTTTTAAACCCAAAAATTTGATATATGGTTTGCAATCCTTAGACGTGGTGGCTGCATACGTTTTGCTTTTTTAGGCTCTTCACCTGATGATCTGGCCAGTAATACCCCTCCTGTATTGGGGTGCCTCAACTCTGGATGAAGGGCACAACAGGCGGCAGCAACGTCAGTCTGGGGGAAGGAGTGTTAGATGTACTAGTAAATTTAAATACACTAATAAACTGAAGCCAAACTCCAGCAAATATGCAGTTACAGCAGTTTTTGTTTTCTTCTGGGATACAGGTTTTATATAAATAAATAAAAGTGGACCACTGTAAGAACCCGTCAGTGGTAAATGATGTCTTGATGCTTTTAACTGAAACATTTGCAGGACAGTTTGTTCTGCTGAAAAAGAGACTTACTGGCTGGATCACCAGGTGAAAATGAAGTAAAGAAAACCTAAAAAAGTAAATGAATGCAGCCATTACATCTAAGAATTGATAAGCTGCAATAGGATAAATGCTTGCTTTTGGGTTTAATACCACTTTAAAAGAGATATGCAGGAAATTAAAATAACAAACCTACAAATGTACTTAGCTGGCAGCAGCATCATTGCAATGTTGTCTGCTATTGGCTCTGCCTGAGAACTGAGTGATCAAAGACCTATGATCACTCAGTTCTCAGGTCCGCTCTTCCCCTCCAGTGCTCACTGGAGCCCTGGGCTGTGAGGGGGCGGAAGCTACTGGCTCAGGTTCTCAGCAGTACCTGTCAGGGATCTGGGTGGATCTCACCATTATTGACAGGATCCCTGCAGAGTCTGGACCAGCTCTGTGATGGCAGTCGACAGCGGACTTTAGCTCACTGTCGGCTGAATCTGGGTCACAGCAGTGCAGGACTAAGTGCACTCCTGTGAAGAAGTAGGGTAAAAAGAATTTCTTTACTCCCCGGTCACATCAAACCCAACTTTGAAATCGTGCAACTTACAGTGAAGTCGCACGATTTCAAAGTCAGGTGACTTGCCGATTTCGGGTGCGATTTGCAAGACATCTGACACAGATGTCTAAGCAAATCGCATCAAAAGTAGTGCATGTGCTACTTTAGAAATCGGTGCGGCTCTGAACAAATCGGAACAGCAGAAATATCACCTCTGTTATGGCGGACAATAGGATGTGACCTGGCATGTGATTTGCAAATCGCATGCCAAATTGCACTCAGTGCGACCGGGGTCTTAACCTCAGCTCTAAAGAACACTTGTGATACAATGCAAAGATTTGTATCCAAGTGTGATTGCTAATCATTATGTATAACATTATTACAAAGTCACAGGTTTGTACATCGATTCTATTAAATCCTTTGATCCTTGGATGAGGCCAATGCAGACTTCATTTTTTTGTAAAATGACAACCAGGCAACTGTCCCTTTTCATCAGCACTGCTATGTACTCTCATTACAAGTTTCCTTTAATGAGAATTAAGAAACAGAAGAATGTACAAACGTTTTGTCACAGGTAACGGTGAAAAGGGTGAAGTAACTGCTTTGAAAGACTGCAGCTGTTGGCTGGTCCTGTGGTTTTTGGGCTCCAGACAAGAATGGTACTAGAAGACAGCTGTAGAAGCTCAAAGCTTGTCTATTTGAGACACAAGATCATTACCTGGAAGCCTTACAGGAAATTTTCAGAGTTTACTCAGACTAGACAACTGACCCATCATCAACTTTGGCTTTCAAGTCAGAGCGCAGTGGATTGCCCTATAATCAAGAGTTGTAAAAACATTTGAGAGTGGAAATAGGGTGATTAGCGGTGCTTCTCCAAAGCTTCACAAATTACAGATGAAGTGCATATGCGTGAACCCCGCTTATCTACGCTTTTCCAAGCCTTTCTTTCTTGCCACATCTTTTACGTACATCATAATTACCCAGCCTTCAACCCAGCCACATTATCCAGGTAAAAGGCTTGCCTGGCCTAAGAACACGTAACGGATTAGACACAGAGGCCAATTAGGACATTTGAAGAAATACTAAAAAGAAAAGTTGAAAGCAGATGACTGGAACATGAAATCGCTTTCTTAGAGGGGCTAAAAGTCCTCCAGGCATATCATGTTTAGGGTCAAAACACATCAAAAATACATCAAATACTTTCAGATCTACCTCAGTATGCTCTGTAATCACCTTTATATGTGCAGGTAATACTTATCTGCTGCTCTAAAGATGAATTCCAGGCATGGTATATTTTTACAGTTACACTGGTCCAGTTTGGATTAATGTAACTATGTATATACTATATCTGGCCAATGCTGAAATTCAATGAAGTAGACACTGTGTTTTGCATTCATTCAGAAAATGCAAAACATTCTTGGAATGGCGCCCATGCTGAGCAGCTGACCTCCTGTGTTCACAATGCAATAGGGAAGCCACTCAGAACCTGGAAGCTAGTACAGATCAGTGGAGTAGTAATGATTTCCAGCTTCCAGGGGCATTGGCCAAGTATGGTATATACAGTATCTCACAGAAGTGAGTACACCCCTCACATTTTTGTAAATATTATATTCTATCTTTTCATGTGACAACACTGAAGAAATGACACTTTGCTACAATGTGACGTAGTCAGTGTACAGTTTGTATAACAGTGTAAATTTTCTGTTCCCTCAAAATAACTCAACACACAGCCATTAATGTCTAATCCGCTGGCAACAAAACTGAGTACACCCCTAAGTGAAAATGTCCAAATTGGGCCCAAGTGTCAATATTTTGTGTGGCCACCATTATTTTCCAGCACTGCCTTAACCCTCTTGGGCGTGGAGTGCACCAGAGCTTCACAGGTTGCCACTGGAGTCCTCTTCCACTCCTCCATGACCACATCACGTAGCTGGTGGATGTTAGAGACCTTGCGCTCCTCCACCTTCTATTTGCGGATGCCCCACAGATGCTCAATAGGGTTTAGGTCTGGAGACATGCTTGGCCAGTCCATCACCTTTACTCTCAGCTTCTTTAGCAAGGCAGTGGTCTCCTTGGAGGTGTGTTTGGGTTCATTTTCATGTTGGAATACTGCCCTATAGCCCAGTCTCTGAAGGAAGGGGATCATGCTCTGCTTCAGTATGTCACAGTACATGTTGGCATTCATGGTTCCCTCAATGAACTGTAGCTCCCCAGTGTCGGCAGTACTCATGCAGTCCCAGACCATGACACTCCCACCACTATGCTTGATTGTAGGCAAGACACACTTGTCTTTGTACTCACCTGGTTGCTGCCACACACGCTTGACACCATCTGAACCAAATCAGTTGATCTTGGTGTCATCAGACCACAAGACATGGTTCCAGTAATCCATGTCCTTAGTCTGCTTGTCTTAAGCAAACGGTTTGCAGGCTTTCTTGCGCATCATCTTTAGAAGAGGCTTCCTTCTGGGATGACAGCCATGCAGACCAATTTGATGCAGTATGCGGCGTATGGTCTGAGCACTGACAGGCTGACACCCCACCCCTTCAACCTCTGCAGCAATGCTGGCAGCACTCATACGTCTATTCCCAAAGGCATCCTCTGGATATGACGCTGAGCACGTTCACTCAACTTCTTTGGTCGACCATGGCGAGGCCTGTTCTGAGTGGAACTTGTTCTGTTAAACCGCTGTATGGTCTGTGCCACCATGCTGCAGCTCATTTTCAGGGTCTTGGCAATCATCTTATAGCCTAGGCCATCTTTATGTAGAGCAACAATTCTTTTTTCAGATCCTCAGAGAGTTCATTGCCATGAGGTGCCATGTTGAACTTCCAGTGACCAGTATGACAGAGTGAAAGCGATAACACCAAGTTTAACACACCTGCCCCCATTCACACCGGAGACCTTGTAACACTAACAAATCACGAGTCGAGAAAAAATGGCTAATTGGGCCCAATTTGGACATTTTCACTTAGGGGTGTACTCACTTTCGTTTCCAGCGGTTTAGACATTAATGGCTGTGTGTTGAGTTAATTTGAGGGGACAACAAATTTACACTGTTATACAAGCTGTACACTCACTACTTTACATTGTAGCAAAGTGTAATTTCTTCAGTGTTGTCACATGAAAAGATAGAATAAAATATCTACAAAAATGTGAGGGGTGTGCTCACTTCTGTGAGATACGTTACATAGTTACATTGGTCAGAGCTGGAGCAATGCAGCTATGTATAAATATACAATACTTGGAACTCTTCTTTAAAGTGGATGTAAAGGCAGGACATTTATTACTTTCATACATTCCCTGCATGGAGGTAAGAAAAAAACATCCCAGCGGTAGTATCCACTCACCCCCCTTATACTTATCCTAGTTTGAACCAGTGCTGTGCCCGCCTGCAGCGGCTTTCTCCTGTCTCCTCACCGGACATGGAGGCAGCAGTGGGAGCCACTGGCTCCTGCTGATATCAGCCAAATCCTGTAAGGATAGAGCGGGGATTAAGCCCGGGTCAGAAGCGAGCCCACAGGTATATCACCATGGGAAGCTGCTTCCTAAGGAGGCGCACAAAAGAGGAGCCAAGAGCACCAGTGGGGGACCCCAGAAGAGGTTTGTTGGTCGCTCTGTGCAATACCATTGCATAGGACAGGCAAGTATAACATGTTCATTATTAGTAAAAGTAAAAAAAAAATTGCTTACAACCACTTTAAAGCCCAACTGGAATGTTCAGTTGAAAGCAACTTAATACATTGCAGGTTTATAAAAAGAAAAAGGGTGCAAAGTCTTATATGTCGTGTTCTCTGAAAAGCAGTCGCGGCTTGAGTTAAAGGTAAGAAACCAAAGGTCACATATCCTAGAGCAATAAAACCTCCCTATGGTCCAATATGAAAACATTTACAGGGCTTGAACAAAATTATGGAAACATCATGTAAAAGAACTAAAATTGTTACCGAATATGGTGTTGGATTGCCTTTGGCATCCAAGATGGCCTGAATTTTCCTAGAACTTGACAAATATAAGTCTTTAATGGTGGATTATGGAATGAGATCTGGCTACGGCGACGCCCAAGGAAGGTGCAAGATTTTGCATGCTTGTCAAACCATGATTTGACCACACCAACTGTGTGTATTGGAGCATTAACATCTTGGTAAATAATATGGTCCTCAGGAAACAATGTCTGACCATGGGGTGCACATGGTCAGCCAAAATGTGTACACAGTCCTTGGTAGTTATCTACCTTCCAAGGTGATGATGGGGCCTGCAGAATAGCAAGATATGGCTGCCCAAAACATGATTGTGCTGCCACCATGCTTTACTGTTGGCACAAGACAGTCCTGATCGTAAGCTTGGGACGGTGTTCACCACACATAAACACGTCTGGTGGTTAGGAATAGTGTGAAGCTTGAGTCATGGGACCATATTACAGTCTTCCATTGATCGATAGTTCCACGATTTATGGGTGTTGCACTACTCTCTCCTCTTCTGAGCAATACTATCAGTTAATAGTGGTTTGTCAATTGCCGCTTGCCGTGAAAGTTTTGCTGACAGAGTTCCCTCCGCGCTGTTTTTGTGGACACGGGCTTTAGAAGACTGAGACTGAGCTCTGCAATCACTTTGCAGCAGTTGTTTTCTTTTTCCGGGTAACAATCCTGCACAATGTCCTTTAGTCTCTTTCGGTCAGTTTACCATGTCGACCGCACTTATGCAGACTTTGTTTTCCTGGAAACTGTATATACCGTCATAACCTTTGATATTGTACCTTGTGACCCCGCAAATAAAATCGTCAACTTCGGTCACAGAGGCACCAGCTAAGCATTACCAACATTTTGCCCTCTTTGAAATTCAGTAAGCTCTGACATGACTTCGTATTACTAGCTGCGCACAAAGTGAATGATCAAAGTGAGGCTTCTCACCTGTTAGCTAGGTGTCTCATCACACAGCGGAAGCAAACGAACGTTACATCACTTCAGCTTTCAACTTGAAATATGTTTTCATTTTCACAATTGCAAATCATGTGGTGTTGCCACATTTTTGTCCAACCCCTGTATGTTGGTAAGGCATTGCTATCTGCTGGTTTCTCAGCTGCCTAAAAACACTCTGATGACTCCCATGCTTTCCCTTCTCTCTGTGTGCATCTCGGCACAGAGTGTTTTTCAGGCAACTAAGAAACCAGCAGGTAGAGGTGCCTTCTGCAGACAGACCACTGCTTCCACCCAGAGATCAAGGATCTTTCTCTGCAGCATGCTGGCAGGGGACAGGCTTTCCACTGAAGCTCTAGCTGATTTAGAAAGGAACCAAATATGAAATACATTTAGCTGATTTCAAATGAAAGTTTAATTAGCCTTTAAAGTGCATAGAGAAAATATAAAGTGTGGGTAGAGTGGGAATTGGTTTATATCCCTGTCAAGCTGTTTTTCCGGTTTTGTCTTTCCTGCGTCTCAGGAAGACTGCACTTCACTTTCTATACTGGAGACACAACAGGAAATAAGAGGAAATCCCATGAAAGTGATAAACCCCTAAGTCAGTGCTTCTCAAATAGTGGGGCGCGCCGCCCAGGGGGGGCACGAGGCTCCGTCAAGGGGGGCGCGTCGCCGTCCCCCCCCCCTTCCGACAGAAGGGACACTAAGTACAGGGGTGGGCAGAGGGCTGCTGTCTCTTACCTGGCTCCCACGATGATCCATCCAGGAAGCGCTGCTCCTTCCGTCACTCCGGCCACTCCCTCACTCCTGCCGCTCGGCTCCGCCTCCTAACCGGTGATTGGCCGCCAGAACTGTAGCTCAGGAAAGGTACACAGGCGGCCAATCACGGGCGAGGAGGCGGAGCCGAGCGGACCCACGAAAATCGAGTGAGGGAAAAGCCGGTAAGTGTGCAGTGCAGAGGTGCTGCTGCAACCACATATGCTGGCTGCAGCAGCACCATACTGCAACAGGGGTCAGCATGGTCATTGGTGTCACTGATACTAATGATGGGGCATTATTCCTCCCACTGACACCAACGATGAGGCACTATTCCTCCCACTGACACAAACGATGGGGCACTATTCCTCTCCCCACTGACAGGGTACTATTCCTCCCACTGACACCAATGATGGAGCACTATTCCTCCCACTGACACCAATGATGGGGCGCTATTCCTCCCACTGACACCAATGATGGGGTGCTATTCCTCTGACTGACACCAATGTTGGGACACTATTCCTCCCACTGACACCAATGATGGGACGCTATTCCTCCCACTGACACCAATGTTGGGACACTATTCCTCCCACTGATACCAATGATGGGGCACTATTCCTCCCACTGACACCAATGTTGGGACACTATTCCTCCCACTGACACCAATAATGAGGCACTATTCCTCCCACTGACACCAATGATGGGGCGCCAATGATTAGGTCCTAAGTAAATGTTGGTGATCGGTTTGAATTCATTATTATTTATTGATTTGATGTATTTTTTCAGTATCATATGGTTTGACATGTCCAATCAAAAAATGTTTATAGTTTAATTAAGGATTTAATTTTTTTTGAATTTCTAATGCACTTTAAATCTTTTCTGCTACAGTTAATAAAGCTATTCTTTGTTGTAAATTGATCCACATTTCTTTCTTTTTTTATTCTCTTATACGTTAATAAGGATACAGTGTTATGCAGAGGTGTACTTATAACAATTTTATAGACAAATGATACTATTTTCAGTCGCGCAGGGGGCGCAAAATGTTTTCTTCTTCCTAGGGGGGGCTTGACAGAAAATAATTGAGAAGCACTGCCCTAAGTGAACCAGCCGAAAATTGCTCTATGGGTGGCCCCTTTGAAAAATCAAAGGAGCCAGGCAGAAAATTGTTGCCTAGAAAGCACTAGCATCAAATCAGATGCAGCCACTGTTCAGGTAATCTGACAACCGACAAGACTGGCTGTAAAAATACAATAGGCAAGGCAGGAGACTCATCCATCTGTGCTGTATAGCATGAATGAAGGAATCTGTCAGTGCATAGTAAAATTTAGACTGGTGTCAAAGGAATGGGTGACACCACTGGAAGATTTCTTTTCACCTCCTGTTCCATTGAAAACTGTGGAAGTTTGGATTACATGTAATTTTCTGTACTGGTGACATACAGAGGGCTGAATTTTGGGGACAAGCACCGCAATAAAAAAAAATAAATAAATAAAAAAAATGGTCCAACCTTTGCTATTCTGTCCAAAGAAAAAATATTGTGTTCACATACACTTTAATCCAGTCTTGTCTCATATTGTCTTTTCAATATAAAGACATTTAGGAAATTAAAAAATACATTTTTTTTACCATAAAATTTCATATCCTCCTTTCACAATTTTTGAAGAATGCTTGTGACCAATATCACACAAACAGGCAAGCAGCAATCTCACAATTCATACTAGCCCAGCTTCATCCAGAAATAAAAGACCCGGGTTACAAAAATTGCATTTTTATTCTTGTAGTTTTTAGAAACTATAGTTATTGCTGTAGCATCTCATTGCAAATAATGTGATTTGTTGAGCAAAGGTTTAAAACCGACAAATTGCAGATGGACTTCTAGGCCAAGTCTACACAAAACAAAGATAGACTTTATTCAGTCATAAACCATTGTGCAAATTTCTGGTAGATCTGAATACATGTCAAGCTTGGCTGCCTGTCATCAACAGACAGACAATGGTTTCCACTTTTAAAAGGACTGTCCAGCATGCCTTCAGCCACGGAGCCTAGAGTAGGTGTGACCGAGCATTCTACAAAATACGAGGACTCCCGGTCAGTCCCATCACACATCAAAGCATTCTTTCACCAATGCTTAGCCCCTTCTGAGTAAATTGAAGGTTCTGGAAAGGAATCAAACAGTCCATTTCTATTGATTGATTAAAGTCTTGTGCGTAATGTTCTCTTTTAATACCAGGACAGTTGACTTTGAATAAAATAGCTGGTAGGAACACATGGGGAACAATCCAAAGAGATCTTTAAACAAGGATCACATTTAAGAGTGGAAAGTGTCGGCAAGAAGGCACAAAGGAATTTAGTATGCGATAAGAGGGAGAAAAAGGCATAAAAAGCATTAAATGCAGCGGATTAACTTCACAATGTGATCCTTGCTCAGCTCACAGAGAGGCTGCGTTTCAAATGTCAGAGATTCTTCATACTAGGAGGGTTTAATACCTTGGAGATCATTAGCAGCGTGCAGGCACAAAGCACAGCACAGAACATAAAAGAGAGCAGCTTAGAGCAGAATAATCTGATTCACTCATCTGGAGCTATATGAATATTCTGAATGCCAGAGACACTAAAAAGTTTGATTGCAAAATGTTAGCGAGAGGAGGGATGCAGTCCTACTCCTTTACACGCTTTAACTGAGAACACGACCTAGCTGTATGAAAGGAACTCCAACCAAAGCTAATTTCTGTATTGTAGGTGCAGTGGAAACAACACTGGATTCCCGGATTTGGTTTTTGTTTTTTTTGGAACCACAAAGGGGATTCTCTACCCCTACCCCTTGCACAGCCATGGCAACCATGCGTGGAATTTTTGAGAAGCTACTGCTGGCACCAATCACTTTGTTGCATATTATTAAAGAAGAATTCCAGGTATGCATATTGTTAGATAGTTACATTGGTCCAACTTGAACCAACTTAACTATACAGATACCAAATCTGTGAGATCACTTTAGGCCAGGGATGTCAAACTCAATTTCATAACGAGCCACATCAGCATTATGGTTTCCCTCAAAGGGCTGATTGTATCTGTAAGACTAGATGTCCAGAGCACCGCACCCCATCAGATGTCAACAGCCCCCCACCCTCCCCTTACCTTGTGCTGCTGCCAGGAAGAAGCTATGCCCCTAGCTTCCCCTCTGCCCCGAGCTCGGAAGCAGAAAGTGCAGGGTCTGGAGGAGGACCAGAGGAGGGCTGAAACCAGGTGCCGGAGTCTGCTGAATGCTGAGACAAGGGAGTACTGCAGCTGCACTGAGAGGCGCAGAATCTGTAGGAGGAGTTTGATCCTCCTCTATGCTGTTGACTTCTGGGATGGGGTTGAGGAGAAACCAGGCTCTCTGCAGCTATACAGAGAAGCACAGGACACTGGTGAAGAGTTTCTGTCCTTTTCTCTGCTACCCAGTGCTGAGATAAGGCCCGGAGGCCTTCTGTTTGACACACATGCCCTAGAAGTAAGAAATCACTGATAGCACTACTCCAGTGGTCTCCACTTGTTTCTGGGCCCCATGCCACTGGGCACAGGTGCCATTCAGAGAAGCGTTATCTGGTTGGATGAGGTGGAGAACACGATGTCACCACCCCGCCTCTCTGTCTCAACCAAGCAGAGAACGCTTCAAGTAAATATGAAGCGATCTTTGAATGGCACCTAGCAGTCGACCTCATGTGCTCACAATGCAGCAGGGCAGCTGCTCGGCATGAGACTCCAAAGCTAGTGGAGATCACTGGAGTAGCGGTGCCTACTACAGTGATTTCCAGCTTCTAGAGAGATCCCACAGATATGGCATATACATAGTTACATTGGTTCAACCTGGATCAGTGTAACTCTGTAAAAATATCCATACCTGGAATTCTTCTTTGAAGGGCATCTATGCTGTGTGCTCCCTCATGGATTCTCCATATTCAAGTTATTCACTCATGACAACTGCAGCTTTGGCTACAGATGATCTTGGCTTGCCATTGCCATGCTGGGGTATGGGGGAATCTAGATAACAATTAAAGCAGAAGTGCACTTTCACTAAAAATTGAGTCATTTTTCTCGTCTCACTGTTAGGGTTAATACACACTTTAAGGATCAAACATTTTTACAAATATTTTTTTTTTTCAGGTGAAAATGCAGTGTTGCATAGGAGAATTTCATATGTATCAAGTGCAGACAGTAGATGGTGAACACAAAGCAGAACAAAGATGTATTTTTGTTGTGGTAAAACTCCTCAGAGGAGGGACTTTCTCATTCACTACTAGTACAGGTGGAATGTCTTCATTAGTTACACACAGTCTAACAACAAGTTGTCACGGTCGCCCGATTGCCACCCTCAACATGCGACAATCGCACGACCGCGACCAACAATATGTCACGCCCCAGACCTTCTCACCAAACTTGTGACCAAAGGACCGGCTGATCTAGAACCGCGGTGTGACGCGCGTAACAATGCAACACTCAGCTGCGCCCTGCACAACGATTGTCCAGCTAATGGAACGCAATCGACGCACCGGCAGCCTGAATGCGCTTGTTACTAGGTCGGGTTAATTATGCAACTAACCCTTCACTGCCACCACCCCTTTTTGTACAGAGAAAGGGGAAACTCTCTTTATCCAATATACACTGTAATGGTTGAAAAGTCGCCTGTCCAATACGGTCACCGCAGGCCGATTGGGCAGAGGATTAAACAAACACAGTAGCGTCTCTTCAAAAGGCAGGAATTCGTAAATTGCAATTAAGCGCTTTAGAAACAGTTTAACACTTTCAGAAAGAAAGATTTATTACTAAAAGAGTCAAACAGGTGCAATAAAATATTTACAAAGAAAATGTAACTAAGATATATATTTATATATAAAAAGAAAACAGCACAGCAAAGAGATAACAGGAAGAAGTTAAAAGGTTAAGTTACTTGCCATGTTAAGCCTTAAGGTAAGCAAATCCAAGTTGCAGAGCGAAGGGTCTTTGATCTCCTGCTGTTACGATGTTAAAATTGGGAGATGTGTTTAGCTTAACTCAGGCCTACAGCCTGTGTTTTTTAAAGTCCCCCAACAAGGGGGGTGGCTCTGAGTAACTGGCCAATACCCTGTTTTGGGAGGGATCGGTCGGGCGAACTCTGAATTAAAACTAACAGCTTCATAATCCATGATATGAAACATAGGTGACAACTGACTTGAGGAATGCTCATTTAATTCTGTCACCCAGCTAGTAGGGGTTGAGGTTACAATTTCTTTCAAGTCCTGGGAAAAGCTGCCTTATCTTGGTTAGGAGGACAAGCAGGCTTCTGGCTCTTGGGGGCGGCTTTGTAGCTCTGGGCCCCCTGCTGCTCTAGCCTGCCAGCAACTTTTAACACTTACACATCTGTCACTGTGCCTCTCACCAAGGGAGGGGGAAGGAGAATAAAGGATTGAGGGAGAAATGTATGCTCTTATCAAATGGATGTGCCTTGACAAAATGGTGGCACTGCGTCCATCTCTGAGCGCAAGATTGCTACACAAGTAGTCTGGTAGATCTGGGCTTTCCGATGAGAAAGCTCAGCGTCTTTTGCAATCCATAAAAATTTTCGGTTTGATTTCAGTGTTATCTAACATTTGGGAAAAGGAGAAGGTGTTGCATTTTAAACCAAAATGAGAAAGAAAATTATGATAAAATATACATACGGAATCCAGAGCTTGGGGTAAGCTTCAACTTCCTCTTGTGTGTACTCATCCAGCCTTCGGGGAATGACTCTGGGTTGCTTAATTTCAGTAACGAGATTCCTCAAGATGTCTTCAGGAATGTCCTACAATAACGACACAAAAACACCAAGATGTGATATGCCTCCTCTATGTGCTGTAAAAGGAACTAATTCAACAAAAGAGGAATTTAGGCACTTGTTTCTTAGAGCAAAACTGAATTTGAATTCTGAATTTGATCAGAAAAAAAAAAACTTCCCCTTTATCAGGGCTTCAGTTAAAATAAGAAATCTGAATGTGTGTGAATCTACATAGGAAAGTTGAATCGCTGGATTAGGAGAGTTGCTAATCAGTAGTATCTGTGTCAGCGATCAAGCTCTAATCACAATAGTGGGAGCCACAGAAGCTTATAGATCACAAGGAAACCATTTTGAGCATCTAATGCTCTTTGTCCATATTACAACATACTTCATTCACAAGCTTGGAACTGTTTCCTATTTATTACCTGTAGCCCAGCATATGATGTAGGTTATAGAAGACCGATATTCAGTAACTGAAGCTGAACTTCAGGAATTAATCCAATCTGAAAAATGTGCTGACATACTAGGAGTTAAGTCCAACAAGGCGCATGCCATCTCCTAGACATATCTCTTTAAATTTACATCTGACAGTTTTATGGAGCTCCGGAAGTACAGCTACACTCTCAGGGCTTTGACCCTCTAACAGGAGAGACACGGCCTTTGCATACACATCTCTGCCCCCCATCCCTTCTGCTGTCCATTCATAGAAGCCTTTGTATTTTGTGAATTAGTTTGCATGACACAAAAGCGCTCTGTAATTGGGCAGGAGGAAGGTAGGGGCGAGCACAGTGGCTGCATGCAACTCTGCAGCTGCTGGGGTGGAGACCTGAAGGTCCAGCATCAGTACTGCCTACCCCCACCCCTCCCTACAAAGCTCCTTGCCCCCATGTTGATGAGGACAAGGCCCTCTTCCCCAACCCTTCTTCAACCCTGGCCGGTGGTTCTGGAGGTCTGCAGGCGGAGGGGCTTATTGGAATCTGGAAGCCCCCCTTTAACAAAAGGGCCCCCAAATCCTGCCCCAAAATGTGAATGAATATGTACTCATTCACCAGAAAAGTTTAAAAAGTAAATAAAAACACAAGTTTTACTCGTCCCCGTTCTCCTGACCTGCCAGGCTGCATGCTCGGATAAGGGTCTGGAATGCATTCTGGGGATGAACCCACGCTGTTCTTTTATTTCCCCCAAAGGGCCTGGTATTGATCGAAGGGGGGATTGGTCTACGTCATTTTTTTCACATTGTTTTATTGCCGGCAATGTTTTTTTTTTATTTAGCTGATGGCTCATCAGTTGACACGATGGCCAGTGTACCAGCCCCCTCCTTAACACTGAACGCCACCATAGTAGCATTTTTCGGCCAGCGTTTCTAAAGCAGTTATTAGATTTCCTAGTGTGCATGAAGCATTAACATTGACCTTAAAAAGAAGCCATTCAGTGGTATGCTGTCACCGCTTCCACCTTCACCCAATCTGCCTTTGGGGTTCGCGCTCTCTGGCCATTTGAATGGACGGGCTGCGATGAAGTCACTCCTGTGCATGGGCACGGGAATCACGGTCGCGGCACAGTGCTGTCAATGGACAGCATGCTCCAGTGTGCCATCCAATCAGAGCACAGTGCGCATGTGCTAGGGACATCACTGGCAGCTACAAATGTGAGTATCTCCTAAATGGTGCACGTCTAGGAGATAATCACTGTACCTACCGGTAAGCTTTATTATAGGGTTGCCTGTAGGTATAAATTATAAAGATGAGTTTACTACTCTTTTAACCCCTGCAGTGTGGGAAGGCCCTACTACAAGGGTAATTTTTTTCATGTGCCTGTAAGTTGGGCTTCAATACAAAGGTACAAAACTTTATTTAACACGTGACTGCAATTTTTAAGTCTCATTGGATTGTTAGCTTTGTGAATTGCGCCAACATTCAGTTAATTTATACTGAGTGGAATGTTAACACTTCAAGCTGCTCTAACAGGAAAAGAGCTTTGAACGGCAATTAAGTGCCATCAGGAAAATTAAACACAGACTCAGTTTTTATGATCTGGAAATGGAATAATTTCTGAGCTGCATACAGTCAGCAATAAACAAGGTTTATGGGGGAGTACATTTTACTGTTTCCACAGCCACGTAATTATAGAGTTTCAACCAGTTATTAAAGATGGGAACCTCATCTTAAGCGCTGCGTAAATGGACGGTGCTATATAAGTACCTGAAATAAATAATAAATCTTAGAGTCAGGATGGAACCAGGCATCTATATTTGTAAGAAAGGGGCAGACCATGTAAAAAAGAAGACGAATATTTCTTGCCTGGGATCCTAAAAGCTAAACTCTGGGATAAGCAAATATCTAAATAAAAGAGTCATGTGTGTTCTTCCTTGAATCTTGGTGTGCTTTGTGTATTTCTTCCAGATCTGTGCAGTAATCCAGTGTACAACTTTACCTCTGTGCTGGAACGTCCTGTAATAAAGACCAGTCACTGCTGCGCTCTCTCTCTCTTTGCGCAGGGTGACTGGTCTTGTCGACGCCCCCTCCTGTAGTTTTCTATAGGCAGCCTGTAGTGGGTGGAGCCTGCTGGGTCCCTCCCACAGCTCTCTGCACTAGTTATGTGTAGCACAATGCTGATATCACAACTATTTTTATATGGTAATACCTTTGGTTTGAAAATGTGTTTTATTACATATAGTGGATTTATATATTCTTTGGCTATTGGGGAATATATTTAGGTGAATGTTTTTGTGCCCAAAGTTCAACTATTCTAAAGTAAAGCAAAGCAACAGGTTTACTTTAAGTTTTTGTTTTACTTTATGAAGTTTTTGCATTACATAGCAAGTGGATTTAGGACCTATTAGGTCTGTCACATGGAAGCCTTTAGATGCAATTTACATTAAAAATATATCTGATGCAAGGTCTACTTTACATAGGTACCATGCTGTACACCAATGTAGGTTTTTTTTTTTATTTCATGTTCAGATTTGCACCCTTTGAAAGCCGTTTTGTACAAGCCCTGCTTCTTGTGTCATGTGACTATTTAAAAAAAACAAAAAACAAAGCTACAATGTGCTTTTGGAGGCACTGTTGGTCTACCTTATATATACACACAGGTCTGATTTTTTAACTGTACAGACCACCAAAGAAGAGAAAGATGCTCTCAACTCTCTCAGAACTATAAAGAGCTTTTGGACTCCTCTCAAGTTCCCATGCAACCATTACAGTTCTCTTGCTCTTACTGAATTTAGCCACGGATGCCAGGAGATAGCCAGAAGAAAGAAACAAAATAAGGAAAAAAAAGGGACTACAATGTAAATGTAAATTTTGGGGCTTGTTGCTGCCCCATCTAATCCTGCTGCCCTAGGCACTGGCTCATGAATGCAATTGTGGTAAATATAGCCTGGCCCTAGAGACACTTAGCAGATATGACTCTCAAATCAAAGGGTCGGTACTCACTCAGTCATTTCACAGATTCGTCCTTGCAGATGTGATCATGACGAAACGCGTAGGGCAGTGCTTTCACAGCGTCATCTTGTTGGTTTGTGTCTGCTGCAAAGTGTGCATGGTTGGAGCTGGCACAATTTAAATAGATACTGCGCATATCCTCAGTGTCAGGTATGACACTTAATACATGTGAGTGCGCTACTTTGTTTCATATGTTTTAATAAATAAGCAATTTTATGCTGAGGGTCATTATCTCATTATGACTGATTAAGTGTAATTGGTGGAGGTTTCACTGCTGGAAGTTTCACATTGGAACCAATACACATGGGAATTTTCAGTGATGTAGAAAAATGTGATATTTGAATTTGTGCCTCACGAGACATTTTTTTTGGAATATTGTACATTTACTATTGTATGTTATTGCATTGGACACTTTGGCACACTGGACACTTGTTGAAACAAGAGCTACACAAATCTAACGAATTTACTGCACTTTATTTATTGATTTATATGGTTCAGGTGTTATTGCGTACTTATTATTTATAAGACTGTTTTGTTGTCATGCATGTATGGAATTTATGAATTATTGAACTGAATTATAGTTATTTGGTGAATTTAACAAGGCATTTTTGAGTCACTTTTTTTTTGGCTAGTTATAAATCTCAAGGATATCCTTACTGAGGGACTGCTGAAACATCATGACCTGGATAAGCCATCTAGAGTACTGTGTGTGTTCCCTGAACTGGAAGGAATCAACAGATAGTCAGTGGCACTCCCACAGCTTTCATGTAATCTCTACATGCAGAAGGCTCAGCCAACTTGGCAAGGCATCAGAAGCAGTCAGGTACCTCTGTTGTACAGTGTGGCACAACACGGATACTGACTTGGTAAGTACAGCAATAACGGTTTACATAGAGTGATAAACACAGTACTGATGTTCTGTCTATGTGCGGCACTTACCTCTTCAGGGAATATGTGCAGTCTCAGCATCAAGGTCTTCCTGTAAAGGTTTTTCGGCAACATTCCATAAACTGCCAGTTTCACAATCTGAAAGACAGAAAAATATTACCTCAAGGATAACTATAATGGTTATTGTTAAGTTTTTATTAATTTTCACAATCTATGGTTTGAAACTGCATTACAAACAATCCTTGTTTTAGAAGTAAAAATGTTTTATAAGACAAAGGTTTTCCAGAGCGGTGTGGTTTAGCTAAGAAGAAACCACAGTGGCAATTTTTTCCTTTTATACACAGAAAGCTTGCACCAAAACATTTTTTGGTAGTTCTGCCAATGTACATGTCTTTTTATCAAAAACGGACTCACCATTTGAGGTAAGTATCAAACTTAACGTGAAAGTGCTTGTTCTGTATACTGATGTGACAAAGATATTTTTCCCCTTGAAAAGCAGATGGAACTTTGAAGGCAACTCAACTAATCAAAAACAATACAAAATCATTTTATTACAAATAACCAAAATTTCCATCACAAAAACACATGATCCAAAAATATAAGACAGCTGGGTGTATAATAGGAGTACAAGTTTGATGTGAATATGAGTCCTCCTCCTCCAACTGATGGAAATTAACAAGAAACACTTCAATAGAATACCCGACGCGTTTCAGAACAACATATTTCTTTAATCAGGGGTAGACTGAAGGAAAGGATGGTAAAGTAGGACTTATCCAATATTAGTATTAATATTTACAAGCCTCCAATTGATATTAAAAAACATCTTATTGTCCAATGACACAACCAGCTGGAATGCCATGAAAGGTTCTCCATAAAGGGGGCCGCAGAAATTCCACACTTCGGTAACCCAGCAGCATCTTTGATATTTTCAAGGCTTGTCCTTAGATAAGTCCCTAGTTTATGGATACTGGCCAACTACACATCAAAATCCCCTATTATTCCATATTTCCAAGATTTGTGGGCTGCATCTAGGCAAGTGTATTGATGGTGATTATATTTTGAACTCTAGATCTGCAGATGTTTAGCTGCCAACAGCTGGTTCTGGCACACATCTAGCTGCTGATTTTCTGCAATCTCCCCAGACCTCAAGGAAATCCCCACTGACGTCTAAGGCTTGGCAGCTAAATACAGGGTTGAATACAGCAGTCGAAAGTGTATCAGCAATCTCTTAAAACTTTCTATACTTACTCCACAGAACTATGACCCACCAGGGGGCTTCACAACTGTTTCTTTATTAATAACAGGGACGAGGGAACCCATTCTTGTCTGGGTCATTTTGAAAGACCTCCAGGTATGCCCCTATTTCTAGGTATGGGTAGCCTATTCCAGGTAAGGGAGGCCATACACAGCTATCACCTAAAGATGTACATAGAACATGACATTTCAGCACTCGAAAGTGGTGGAGGACCTTATCTTATGCTGTAGAGTACGGAAGAGTCATGCAACCCGAACTGGACAGGTAGGCGGTGCAGCTCTCCTTAAATCGGGGAAATTAAATGCTAAAAAATACAAGCAGAAAGGGTGCAAATGCCTAGTGCATTATCTCTAGCAGTTTATTAGGTGAAGAAATAAAAATATACTCACAAGCCCGATAGGCTCAAAGCAGGTAAAACACACAAGGCACGGTACACAGATGTCCGCTATCCAGCTCCAACTGGTAAATAAGTAACTGTACCCAGCTGACATGTTTCGGGGAAACTTGCCCTCTTCCTCAGAGCAATGGCTACACTAACCTCTACCCTCCTTAATGGTGGTAAATTAGGCCACACCCCTTCATCAGTAATGCTGCACCAGGGGTGAGTGGGGGGAGGGGTAACGTGACATCAGTCATTAAGTAATTAAGTCTTAATGACTGATTTACCATTATTTAGGAGGGTAGAGGTAACTGTCCTACCAGCCATTGCTCTGAAGGAGGGGTCACCCTGAAACGCGTTTGAGCCCTTTCTGTTTTTTATCCTTTTATTTATGTGGCTTTCATGATTGACTACGCAAGATTTCCTTTATACTTGCACATGTATGCAGGCAGTTTGCTTTTATTTAATTATTTTACAACCTTAAAGTGGAATAAAAGCCTAAGGCTCATTCACAGTGCTGTGACCCCAGTTGTGCAACTTGCTTACGACTTTTGTGATGTAACATTGCAGTCTATGGCACTCAAGTCACACCAAAGTCACAGTTCGTTCTGCACCGGCTGGCTGACGTCCCTCAGCTGGTTCAGGCTGGGGAAAAATCCAGACTTTAATGTCAGATCCACCCCAGAGACTGGAGTGGCACCTGGCTCAGCCTGAGAGCCCGATCCAGCCGCTCCCTCCCCTTCCACAGGCCAGCGTTCCACTGACCATATGGGGGAGTTGTGAGAATGACAGTCACCACTCTCTGCTTACAGCGGCGGTGAGAACTCAGGGATCAGCGGTCATATGATCGCTGAGATCTCACACTTGGAGCCGGCAGGGGACAGATGACTCTTCAGTCACATTGATTAAGACTGCACACTTTGAAATTAATGTATTTTGACTTGTCATGTGACTTTAGGTGTCGCAAGTCGCATGATAAGTCACAGCAGTGTGAACTGGGGCTTAGTCTAACTATTCTTTAAAATGTTTCTTCCCCCCTCCTCCTACCCAACCTGTATACAAAATAAATAAATAAAAGGATGATTATATTTATCTACAGTTGCAAGAAAAAGTATGTGAACCCCTTGGGATTACGTGGAGTTTTGCATGAATTGGGCATAAAATGTGCTCTGAACGTCATCTAAGTCACAACAATAGAAGAACACAGTCTGCTGAACATAATACTACACAAACATTAGATGTTGCCATGGTTTAATTGCACGTAACATGTAAACATTCACAGTGCAGGGAGGAAAAAGTATGTGAGGCCCTAGCTTAATGACTTCTCCCAGAGCTAATTGGAGCCAGGAGTGAGCCAACCTTGACTCCAATCAGTGTGATGATATTGGATGTGTTGCTGACAGCTGTCCTGCCCTTAAAAAACACACACCTGTTTTGGGTTTACTGGTTTCAAGAAGCACTGTCTGATGTGAACCATGCCTCGCAGAAAAGAGCTCTCAAAAAAGACTCTCAGAAGAATTGTTGACTTGCATGAAGCTGGAAAGGGTTACAAAAGTATCTTCAAAAGCCTTGATGTTCATGTGTCCACGGTAAGACAGACTGTCTACAAATGGAGAAAGTTTAGCACTGTTGCTACTCTCCCTAGGCGTGGTCGTCCAGTAAAAATGACTGCAAGAGCACAGCGCAGAATGCTGCATGAGGTAAAGAAGAATCCCAGAGTGTCAGCTAAAGACCTACAGAAATCTCTGGCACATGCTAACATTTTTGTTGACACATCTACAATAAGGAAAACATTAAACAAGAATGGAGTACATGGGAGGACACCACAGAGGAAGCCATTGCTGTCCAAAAAGAATATTGCAGCACGTTTGAAGTTTGCAAAAGAGCACCTGGATGTTCCACAGCACTACTGGCAAAATATACTGTGGACAGATGAAACCAAGATTGAGTTGTTTGGGAAGAACACACAACACTATGTGTGGAGAAAAAAAGGCACAGCACACCAACATCAAAACCTCATCCCCACTGTAAAACATGGCGGAGGGAGCATCATGGTTTGGGGCTGCTTTGCTGCCTCAGGGCCTGGACGGATTGTTGTCATTGATGGGAAAATGAATTCCAGAGTTTATCAAGACATTTTGCAGGAAAACGTACGACCATCTGTCCGCCAACTGAAGCTCCGCAGAGGATGGGTGATGCAACAGGACAATGACCCAAAGCATACAAGTAATTCAACAAAACAATGGCTGCAACAGCACAGAATACGCCTTCTGGAGTGGCCCAGTCAGAGTCCTGACCTCAACCCAATTGAAATGCTGTGGCATGACCTTAAGAGAGCGATTCACACCAGACATCCCAAGAATATTGCTACACTGAAACAGTTTTGTGAAGAGGAGTGGTCCAAAAGTACTCCAGATTGTTGTGCAGGTCTGATCTGCAACTACAGGAAACGTTTGGTTGAGGTTATTGCTGCCAAAAGAGGGTCAACCAGCTATTAAGTTCACAGGTTCACATACTTTTTCCTCCCTGCACTGTGAATGTTTACATGTTATGTGCAATTAAACCATGGCAACATCTAATGTTTGTGTAGTATTATGTTCAGCAGACTGTGTTCTTCTATTGTTGTGACTTAGATGATGTTCAGAGCACATTTTATGCCCAATTCATGCAAAACTCCACGTAATCCCAAGGGGTTCACATACTTTTTCTTGCAACTGTATAGGCGTAACTTGGTTTACAAATTTAATGCGTTCTGCGGGACTTTTCGTATTGCGAAAAATTCGTAAACCGAAACGCAGTTTCCCATAGCAATGCACTGAAAACCAGTTAATCCGTTCCAGATGTCAGAAAAAAGTCTATCTGTTCAAAACTGTTTATAAGTGCACTTTAAAAGGCATAAATACCGTACAGAGACTCGATTAAAAAAAAAAAAAAAAAAAATTGTAAATGCATTGAAAACCAATTAATCCGTTCGATTTGCGAAACAAATTCGTAAACCGAGCCATTATTTTCAATGGATTTTCATTCGCAGACCATAAATTACGTTAACCGAGGCATTTGTAAACCGAATTTCGCATGTATTTTTAATCCAGTCTAGTCATGTGACGACCCTGCAGGGCCATCTAAGGGAGTGATTGACCACAGCACAAAATAATGAGAACTGTGACATCACCCATAGGCTTCCATGGCACAGCTGTTGTTGAAGCTCCCTCCTCTCCCCTGCAGCAGCTGCTCAATGACACAGGGAAGCTGGAGCTGCAGGATCACGTGACCGGACCACAGTGGAATAAAACAGGTAACTATACAAAAAGTAGGTGGGGGGGTGAATTTATAGGATTAGCTAGAATTTGAGTAGTAATGTGTTGGGAAATGTCTGAATTCTCTGATAGCTTTCATGCAAGTTCGAAAACTATTAACCATTAGAGGAGATTCAGCTTCACTTTCCAGGAACTTGTATGCAGAAGTCAGAGAATATTTTTTTTTTTAATAAGAAGGGGTCCAAGACAAGCATTTAAATTATTAAAATCATTACACGTACATTAAAAATGAGTTGAAAGCGAAACTGCAGCCAGGAATATATACATTATATATCAAAATAAAAATTTTATATATATATGTTGTCCTTCCATTTACAAATAAATATTTCATACAGGTTGCTACCATGTCATTGCGCTACCGTGCATGTGTGCTCCAAGAGCAGGTACCCGAATTTGACAGGTACCTGCTCCCACTTCCACTGTGATCGCCTAGGCCAGGGGTGGGCAACTGTGCCCCTCCAGCTGTTGGTGAACTACAAGTCCCATCATGCCTCTGCCTTTGGGAGTCATGCTTGTAACTGTCAGTTTTGCAATGCCTCATGGGACTTGTAATTCTACAACAGCTGGAGGGCCACAGTTGCCCACCCCTGGCCAAGGCGATCAGAAGTTGTCCTCCCTCCCCGTAGTCTTCAGGGACACGTGACAGGTCCCAGAAGGCTCCGGGGACATTAACAAAGCGCAGCGCTTCTCACGCATGCGTAGTGGGCACCTGGCTGTGAAGCTGCAAGCTGTCACAGCCGGGTGCCCACACTAAAGATGCCAGCGCCAGGGAGAGAAGATGAAACCAACGATGGTGAGGACAACGCTGGACCGAGGGACAGGTAAGTGGCTGTATTTTAAAAGTCAGTAGCTACAGTTTTTGTAGCTGCTGACTTTTTTTTTTCAATTGGAACTCCGCTTTAAATGATGGCAGGTGTGTATTGACTCCTATGATTTTGAATGTGATTGGTTAATTCTGAACACAGCTACATCCCCAGTTATAAGAGGGTGTGCACACTTATGCAACCACATTATTTTAGTTTATGCTTACTCCTTCCCCCCCTAAAAGATTTCAGTTTGTTTTTCAATTGAGTTATACAGTTTATAGGTCACATTGAAGGTAGAAAAAGTTATGAAATTATTTATCTTTGTCTCATTTTTTTACATCACAGAAACCTGACATTTTAACAGGGGTGTGTAGACTTTTATACCCACTGTATGTGTCTTCTTCAAGAGCTAAGCTACCTGTGGATAGTGCAGAGTCAGCCAGTCAACATACTGTCCGGATAGACGGGGTCTAAGCAGGTATGTTAATACATAAAATAGAACACATGCAAAGTAATTCCTTTGTTCAGTTACTGAACTTGGTTTTAAAAAAATAGAGAGTTTTACATCACTTTAAGGTTAGCATGGTAAAGGGGAAATCAGCCTAGAGTTCTAGCTGCTGGCTGTAAGGCAGTTCAGAGATTATGCAATTTGCTTTCCTTCCACTTGTGGTGGAACACTACACGTTGCCTGTAAGGTGTTTCTAAACCCCGGACCCTGCATATCCTATATCTGATCTCCCACAGTACACAGAACATGGAAACTCAATTACTTCAGTAAATATAAACTGCTAAACACCTTTTCTCATCAGCAGTATATAGCAGTCTTGTGACTTCTATCAGTGTCCTGCTGAACACTGGTTAAAGCTCAAAAAGGAGGAGTTTTCATTCTGCTCTGACTGTCCTATGAGGCTCTTTCCCATCATTGTTTGCATACTTGGCTATGCTTTTAGACCTTTTCCTCACCCACATATCGAAGTGCTAATGCAGCTATCATTGCTGCTCCGTACATTGAACATCAGCATCTCTAACTGGACTACGGCAAAATGGCGCTCGCGCAGTCGCGGCTGGCCATTTCCGGACTTCGGCAATATGGAGCGGTCACACTGCATGCGTGGGCCATAATTTACCGGGATGCACGCACAGCACATGCGCGAAGTGCGACGGCACTGCGCATGCGCGGGCATCCCTAATCAGTGTAATACTGCATATACTATATAAGGACATGGTGCACGGCACTGGCGTGATGGCCATGCCTTTCTGATGAAGTGCTATTGTACGAAATGCGTTAAAGAGGCCCTCACGCCATGACGTCTAGCCGCCGGTACCTTGTTACAGGTCTGGAGGATGTCCATTCACTGCACATTGAGCCCAAGTATCAAGACACAAGAGTTGTTACATGTGACACCAACCCGAAGGATGACGCACGTCCTGCTGTAAGCTGCCCAGTACCCTGTCCAGTACCTAGAGGGAGACAACGGTTTGGCTGCTCAATACCCAGAGGAAGGAGAGTTGGCTAAGACGGCCCAGCTCATCCATCCCATCCCATGGAGGGGGACCTCTGGTTTATTACATGCGTATTAAAAGATACGCATCTGGTGAGTGCGTATTTTTATTATTTATCACCGAACCACTGGATAGTGAAGTCACTATCAACTCCTGTATTGATCACTCATCACGAACTGTCACTATTTTATAATTATTTTATTAATATTTGATATTACCTTTATTGGACTGGAGCACAGATTGATTGTGATTTAACCTTTTTTTGATATATCATTTGATTGGAGTATATACGTTTTAGCACTTTTTATACGCGTGTCCTATGAGGCTGCACAACCCCTGACCTCTGTCTGGACAGAGCTGATCACACACACTCTCTCAAAGAAAAAAGCTCTCTTGCAATACACACTAAATTGAGCATGTGCAGACTGACTTCTAGAGCTCTGTATGATCAGCAGATAGATTAGGGACAGTAGAAGAAGGGGAGGATCAGAAAAGACAGCATCAAAACAGCTTTTTTACACTATGCAGAAGATTAACCCCTTAGGCTCCACAGTGAGTATAACAAGCATGCTTTACTGCACATACAGACCGATTTTACTGTTGTGGGTTTAGTAACACTTTAATTCCATCAGCTGCCTATCGCAATACTGAAACTTAATTAAAAAATAGAGCAACTTCAATATCCTCTGAAGTCCTACTAATCCAGATAGCAAAGTGTCATAGGCGAGCCTCGGCTGACACCCTGAGAGTGAGAACACGGTGTACATGGATGGCTCCAGAGGAGCTGAGCACAGACTGTCAGGAGGATCATTAAACCTAAGTAGAAGGCATGAACATGCGTTACAACCAAGACAGATCTCACTGATACCGGGGGCTTTAGGTGGTGGTTTTAGGAATGTGTGCCCCGGGCAATGGAGTCCCTCCCATACCTCATATAGGAATGCCAGGCGTCTTCTCTCACCTTCCTAAACAGACGTATACTTCCCCAGTATACAGGTTAGAGTTTACCACCACCAGGCTCTTCCTATACCGTAAACCTTAAAATTGCAATGAATGAAAATAATCGAATGGTAATGGTAACTCACAAAGCCACATACAGCTGGAGCACATCATAAAGCTCAAATAAACTTTAGTTGGTGAAATTCTTAGGGCTCATTCACACCATAAAGCTTGGTTCATACCTACAAGTGCGAGCTACCCTATGTGTGAGAAATGCGGAAAAGAAGTCCCAGACTCTTCTCCAAAAACACCCCGCACTGAACCACATGGGGCTGTGGCACCATACGATTTGGCATACATGTAAAATGCAGTGAACTTGCAGATGCCTGGAGGTACCATTAACAAGTAATTGCACTGCTGCACGTCCGCTAAATGGCATTGCGTTTCTCTGTGTGTCAGTAAAGCGCACAATTTTGTGCGAGTTCCCGACAAGCAAAGGTCTGAACCTAGGCTTAGGTGCATCTGAGCGCACAAATTTTTTTTGCACATTCCTGTGTGGTGCACTTAAGGTAGCTCATTAATTTTGATGGGATGTCCTACATGTATGTGAAAAGCACAAAAATAATGCAGGCTCAATTTTTTAAATCACGTTGTAGCAAACTGCATGGTACTGTAGCAGGTGCAAACTCATGCATGTTTGCAAGATGCACCCTCTTTTTTTTTTTAAATTGGCAAATTTACCATTGCAGGACTACATCACACCTGCGAGCTGAGCGTTTGGCCTGCGGCGTGGTCCCACTGAACTCATTGGGCAAATCTGACAGGCATTGCCGCCAGTCAAACTCTGTAACCAGAGCTAGAAATGCCATGAAACATGGTATCATGGCCAGGGCACACGTACAGACCTGTCTGGCTGTATTGTTATATTGCAGGTGGGTTGCTGGATGGGGCAGTAAAACTCTGGCTCAGCCGTCTATTTCTTACTGCCACCTGCTTTCAAGAGCCCTTACGGTCGAGCAAGACAAATGAGAATGAAGTGGTTTTTATTTTACTGGAAATTTGCTGGATATACCAGGAACAAGCAAAGTCTGGAAGCCGTAACCCTTGAAGCACCCATGTGGCAGCAAAGTTTGAGTATATAAAACTAGAGGTCTCAGTTACATATGCGAAAATTGCACTAAAGGGTTGCCTTGGGAAGTTTGGCTCTACTCTAATCAATGAGACATAGACATCAGACCACCCACCATAATCCACCAAGGCATGGCCTCCACTAGACCTCTGAAGGCATGCTGTGGTGAGGTCTCCAAGATTTGGCCTTGTTTTTCCAGCACATCCCTCAGATGCTCGATTGGATTGCGATCTGGAGAACTTGGTGTTGTGTTCCTTAAACCATTCTTAAATTTATCAGACCGGGCCACCTTCTTCCACTGCTCTGCGGTCTAGTTTTGATGCTCACATGCCCATTTTAGGTGCGTTTGGCTGTGGACACAGATCAGCATGGGCACCCTGACCAGTCTGCAGCTATGTAGCTCCATACACAAACTACGATGCTCTGTGTGTTCTGACACCTTTCTATCAGAACCAGCTAACTTTTTCAGCAATTTGAGGTACATTAGCTCTTCTATTGAATTGGACTGCGTGAGCCAGCCTTCGCTCTCCGCGTGCTTCAATGAGCCTTGGCCATCCATGACCCTGTCACCGGTTCGCCAGTTTTCCTTTCTTAGGCCACTTTTGGTCGGCCCTGACCACTGCAGACCAGAAACCTTCCTCGGGAGCTGTAGTTTTGGAGTTGCTCTGACACATTCATTCAGCCATTACAATTTGGCTCTCAAAGTCGCTCAGATCCTTAGGCTTGCCCATTTTTTCCTGCTTTCAACACATCAACTTCAAGGACAACATGTTCACTTACTACCTAATATATCCCCCACTTTCAGGTGCCATTGTCATGAAATAATCAGTGTTATTCACTTTACCTATCAGTGGCTGATCGGTGTATATATTCCTACACCGTGACTGCTTTCTAAAGAAAAAAAATATATATACTGCCCCGTACTACATCTCTGACCTAATATCCAAGTACCACCCAGCACGCACACTCCGCTCCTCACAAGACCCCCTTCTCTCTAGTTCCCTGGTCTCCTCCTCCCATGCCCGCCTCCAGGACTTCTCCAGGGTGTCACCCATCCTCTGGAACTCCCTGCCCCAACCCATCAGATTATCACCTACTCTCCTCTCCTTTAGGCGCACCCTGAAAACCCATCTCTTCAGGGAAGCCTACCCCACCCCCTGCTAACCTGCCGACCTCCTCCACTCTTCCTACCACTCCATCCCCCACAGCTATCTCCTCCTGTGCCACCATCCCCTCCCTCCTAGATTGTAAGCTCCAAGGAGCAGGGCCCTTGAACCCCTCATGTTTTGCATTGTATTGGTATTGTTCTGTCACATGTTCTTTCCCCCTTTGTAATGTACAGCGCTGAGCGAACTATTGGCCCTTTTTAAATACTGTATAATAATAATAATATTTTGGATACTTTTCGTTTTGATGTCCCTGGAATGTACTTCGCAATTTTAAACTGCAAGCCAACTTGGGCTTTATCACCTATCATTCGTTTTTTCATTCGGTGCGATGGAGTGGCTTCATTTTACTGAAATTTAGTTGAATATGTTTTTAGCACGATGCCTGTAGAGGTTGGAATCGCATCCCCTTTCCTGGCCGACAGGGCTGAGCTCTGATGGAATTTGTTTTGTGCGTTCACTGCAGTCCTTAAAGCACAGGTGTCAAACTGGTGGCCCTCCAGCTGCTGCCAAACTACAAGTCCCATGAGGCATTGCAAGACTGACAGTTACAAGCATGACTCCCAAAGACAGAAGCATGATGGGACTTGTAGTTTCACAACAGCTGGAGGGCCGCCAGTCTGACACCCCTGCCTTAAAGTAGAAGTTCATCTTTAGACCATGGTACATGCTACACCTGTATTTAGGTTCTAGCATTTCCCCCTTCACCCCCTGACATCTCCCCTTCCCTGAGACAGTGGGCAGGGGTTCCTCTACCCCACAGCTGTTGTCACATTAAAGGACACATACATTGGATGGTTTTAACGCTGCTGCTAGGGGACTCTGGCCTTTTTTTCTGCCTCTAAAAGTCACTGCATGATAGCCTGTGTGTCCATGCACACATAGGCATTTAGAGGCAGACCCCCCCCCCCCCTCCCCCCTGCCAGCGCATTCAGGAGCAGCAGTGTTTTGGAAGAAAAGAAAACGCTTGACATGTGTAAAGGCACATTAATGTTAGTTGCACAGGCACACAAGCTTTAATTCATTACAATGGCAGAATAAATGAGTATTCAGGCCAATAAAATGAATTAACACCCAATGACACGCATCAAGTGTTTTTTCTGTTAAAAAACTGCAGCCAAGAGGAAATGCATCTAGGAAAGATGGGCAAGTGCCCTTTGTGCATGAAGCCTTAAAGAGTAACTCCACCTTTGTTAAGAAAAAAAAACCAACATTCCCCTCTGGGTGAGCGATGTACATTGCAAGGATTTAACAAACTTTGTTAGAGATTCCTACCTTCTGTTATTCTGAAGAAAGAGCGGTTTGTTTGTCTGTGTCCATGCACAGAGCCGAATCTCTATGGGAGTGATTTTCTAATAATCAAATAGCTGCTGTACCTGTAGGCAAAGCTGTCTTAATGCATGGGCACCCCTGAGTTCTGCCCAGGGACCCCAAGTGCAAGGGGGCCCCATGATAATCTTGCATTACAGCAAATTTGTCAACTGTCCCGGATTTGATGGGACAGTCACACTTTTTACTAAGCTGTCCCTGGATGGCCCAGGCAGCGTCTTGGAACCTGTACTGTGCCCTCCTGATCCCAGTATTGTGCCCTCCTGTTCAACCCCCCCCCCCTTCCTGTACTGTGCCCTTTGTGATGATTAGTCTTTGGTTTATGGCATTTTTAGGGCTCTAAAAATGAAATTAGCAGGGTCTGCATCCCTTTAGATGTGATTTCCCTTTGGGAGCATCTCACCAAAAATGACATTTTTGTTGCAGGGGATGCCAAAAATCTGACTTGTATCTTAGTGCAGACTTCTGGGAAAATCAGTGAACCAATCACACAAGCAGGAAATGACACTCTCAGGGGGCGCTCTCTGTATATCATCTGTATAGAACGCCTCCAGGTAGTCATATTGTATTTTACAGAAAAATACAGTGCTGTAGATTGAAAAGGGAAGGGCATTTTTAATAACGTTCCATTACAATACGACTTAGGTCGCAATTGCATATACTATAGCTTTTTTTTTTTTTTAATTTGCTAATTTTTTTTCTCACGAAAGTGGAGGCACCCTTTAACCTCTTCACGTCGGCCGCACACAAATGTGCGGCCTCCCATCGTCTGGGCCTAGACGCCGAACGGCCACACATTTGCGTGCAATTAACAAAAAACATATGTGCTGAGAGCGCGCACCCTGCGTGCTCCCAGCACACATGTCCGGTACTCACGGAAAGGTCCCGGTCTGCTCTTTCGATCGGGACCTTTCCCGATCATGTGACCGCCGTGATGACGAGTCACAGCGGTCACATGATCCCTAAACCCCGCTCTGCCCGCCCCCGACCTCTGAAACTCTTAAAGGGCCGGGAGGCGCCGGCGGGAAGGGGCTAAAATTGTCATGACTGTGACTTGTAGTTCTCAATGGATTACAAGTGCGCAGACCAGCGCACTCATAGTCCACTGACACTTCCAGCAGCTTTCTAACAGAAGTCCCAAACAAAAGTACAGACAAACAACTGGAAGTTGTGTTTGCAGGAGCCTGACATTAAACCCACGATCCACCGATTGAAGGTGCAATGCTTTGCAGGCTCCTGTGGGGAAAAATAGTAAATGCACATTTTTTTTTCCCCTGCAAAATATTTATTTATTTCAGGTACTTATATAGCGCCGTCAATTTACGAACGCTTTACATATATATTGTACATTCACATCAGTCCCTAACCCTCAAGGGGCGTACAATCTAAGGTATGCACATTTATTATTTTCTTCTAGAGTGAATATAGCCTTTAACACTGCTACCCCGAAGAATAGGTGATTCCACCTCCATTATTATTAACCACCAACTTCCACAACAATCACAAAGAAAATATATCAGAAGATCTGAATAAAAAAAAAATCAATGAGGCTTCACCAAGTTCCTGGTAAATATCCAAACCTTCAGCATTGAACCACATGGATAATTGTATTCTTTTACTACTATACAGTATTTCACATTAAATAAATGTCTAAAACGGGTTAAACTACTAAGCAGTTTCAGATTACAATCACTCAATATAGTTTAGGGCTTTAAGTAAGAGGAATAATTAGCAGATGTCAAACACATCCACTACAACCTAGGACAAGGAAACCTTTTAAAATGTTAAATTCTGCTGCCACCTAGTGCTTACATTCTAAAAAAAAAAAAAAAAAAAAAAAAAAAAGTGCCGCCCGGGGCGATTTTGAAATTTTTCAGACACGTTAAAAATCAGCATTATTTTTTTTTTAGCTAAAAAGTTACTTAGAAGCCCAAAACATATATTTTCTGAAATTTCCAGAGGCCCTGGAGAATAAAATGACCACTGCTGCAGTTTGTTAAACAGAAAACATATTGTGCGCTTTATCAAATTCAACTGATCAAGGTTACACTTAAAATTGAATTTCACTCTTTCAATCAACATGACCTATTTTTAATCCTTGTGCTACTGGCATTACTAAATAGATAGGAAAGTGTATTTTATTTACTTTTTTTGAACTTTTTTTTTATCCATTTCTTCAGTTACTTCCTGGTTTCCATGCCTAGGCAAATGATGTCATACATCCCAGGAGTCTTCAAAGAGGGTTTTCTCACTTAAACACATCCTCCTGCCTGCATGCCTGAGCTAAGGGGGTGCACCTTGTGACAGCTTTGGGAAGTGACAGGTATTCTTTATGGAGAGATCAGGGGTCTATGTGATCAGTTGCTTCCTTGGCTGTACTGGCCGGGAAAACACAACACTGAGGCTCCATGCACATGGGGTGTTTTGATAACGCTGGTAACGTTAGCTGTGTAAAGTCACGTTAAAAAAAAAAAAAGTTTGTGGTTTGTTTTTTTTTTTAGCATTTTTGCATTAGCGTTTAGTAGCGTTTTTCCGCGTTTGCGATTTTTAGCACTTTTGGACCCAAAAAAAGTTATTTGATCAAAAAAAGTCCAAAAATTCCGGTTTGCGGTGTTTTTCAGTGTTTGAGCGTTTGTACAGCAAATAAACTCCTTTAGAAACCCACTAGTTCTGGGCTTTTGTTCCAGCCAAAAAATGTTATTTACAGTCTGTGTGCGCATGGACACAGGTTAACATGTTAGGGAGTTTTACTAGCTGTAGAAAAAAACATCAAAAGCCAAAAACAGCCGCTGTAAAAACGTCCAGTGTGCATGAGGACTAAAACTGGAAGGAAGGAACGAAATCCTTGCTGCTTCCAGCTTCATTCATCACAGAGGACATCAAGGAATGGATGATTCCCCCATCTGCTCTGTGGGCAGCCAGCCCAACTACTTACAGTGGGTCCTGGGCTCCCCGATGGAGCAGGAGAGCCTGGGTATGCTAGTGGGTGGTGGCAGGAGGGGGGACCCTTTTAAGCCCTGTAAAAGTGATCAGGCAGCTATAAAGCCACTGGGATCACTTTTGCACGATAGCCCAAGGCCGGCTCTATGCCTCTATTTACACTACATGTTCCTGCTCACAATTTTGTTTGTGCGATTCTCACATAGAAACCTGTGTCGCAAGCAGCGCAGCCCATTCACTTGAATGGGCTGCCCTATGCGCAACAGTCGTTCTACAGATACTCAAGGACCAAAATCTGGCCTTGTGCCGGGAGTTATTTTACACGCGCGTTTTGTCACGTGGCAATTCACTCCACTTTCGGGGTGCCATTCAAAACAATTGGCACCCAAATGTTGCTGCAATATGGAATTGCAGGCGATTCCAAATCAACTACATGTAAACGAGGCCTTAAAAACAATACCAGAATCATGGATGCAGCTGCAGCTATGATCCTAGTATAACAGTCACATATCGAAGATGTGTATATACATACGCTGGACAGGAAGTGGTTAAAATAACGAACAATTAAATTTGAATTCCTGCATTAGAAGAGTTATTACAGCGCATACACTATACCATATCAGAGAAGAATCCGTGAGGCTCCACATATGTTCCCACACAGCTGTGATCATTTGACTAATGCTTAACTCCAGGCAGATAGACACGAATGAAGATGTGTGATCATTAATGTATCATGAAATTTACTTTTTTAAATGCAAGAACTGTAATTACTTGACTTAGACTTGGTATCAGCCTCTTCCAGTCCCTGCACAGCAGGGCTCAGACTGGAGGAAAGAGAAGCAGCTCACAGAGCCAATCAGTTTTGCTGCAGTGCAAAGAGCAAACGGACAGGAGAAAAGAGCAAAGTGACGGAGAGATGAGATGAGCTCATTATTGTACTGGTGGTGAGGAGCCCTGTAAGTGTTACTGAAAGTAGAAATAAAGTCTAAAAAAAACAAAAAAAAAAAAACACTTATGAGCAGACAGGGCTTTACTGCATAAGATACAGAACACAGAATGTACACTGAGCTCTGCATGCACAGCTCTTTTTACATTCCTGACATGGCCTGTACCAGTGTGCTGGAATGATCGAACTCATTGATTTACACATAGAAGAGTGGGGAGAATTAAATGGTAGAAAGAGCTAACCCAGACCTATACTGATAGGTCATCAACCCAATCTAGTATATAGCATCATGAGAAAAAAAAAAAAAGGGAGTGAAGGTTGCTCAAAGATGACCCAGTGTCAAAATAATACTGCATTCATAAAAACTATCTAAAAAAAAAAAAAAAAAAGTCATATACAGTGCCTTGAAAACGTATTCAAACCCCCTGAAATTTTCCACATTTTGTCATTTTACAACCAAAAACATAAATGTATTTTATTGGGATTTTATGTGATAGAGCGACATAAAGTGCCACATACTTGTAAAGTGGAAAGAAAATGATTTTACAAATAGTGTGGTGTGCATTTGTACTCAGCCCCCCGGAGTCAATACGTTATAGAACCACCTTGCACTGCAATTCCAGCTGCAAGTCTTTTTGGGGATGTCTCTACCAGCTTTGCACATCTAGAGAGGGACATTTCTGCCCATTCTTCTTTGCAAAATAGCTCAAGCTCTGTCAGATTGGATGGAGAGCGTCTGTGAACGGCAATTTTCAAATCTTGCCACAGATTTTCAATTGGATTTAGGTCTGGACTTTGACTGGGCCATTCTAACACATGAATATGCTTTGATCTAAACCATTCCATTGTAGCTCTGGCTGGAAGTTTCAGGTCATTGTCCTGCTGGAAGGTGAACCTTCGCCCCAGTCTCAAGTCTTTTGCAGACTCTAACAGGTTTTCTTCTAAGATTGCCCTGTATTTGGCTCCATCCATCTTCACATCAACTCTGACCAGCTTCCCTGTCCCTGCTGAAGAAAAGCATCCCCACAACATGATGCTGCCACCACCATGTGTCACGGTGGGGATGGTGTGTTGAAGGTGATGTGCAGTGTTAGTTTTCTGCCACAGATAGTGTTTTGCTTTTAGTCCAAAAGGTAAAATTTTGGTCTCATCTGACCAGAGCACCGTCTTCCACATATTTGCTGTGTCCCCCACATGGCTTCTCGCAAACTGATAAACGAGACTTCTTATGGTTTTGTTGAGTCATGACCAGCCAAGACAGAGTTTTGTATTTTTTTCCACCACTCCTTAATACGGATATATGAGGCACAATGTCAATTTTTGCATATGCTAAATCAGCGTTTCCTTTTTTTCAGTCAAGATATCCTTTAAAATTATGGACAGTCCCGAGACAGCCTTTAAAATTATGGACAGTCTTGAGGCACCCCATTCTAAAATGTGAAAAACTAATCTAATAGTTTTATATAATGCAGCAACATTATTATTATTATACAGAATTTATATAGCGCCAACAGTTTGCTCAGCGCTTAACATCCACACATGTAGGACACCCAACATTAGAGGTGATTTATTCCTCCAAAGCAAATACACTTTTGCACACTGGTACTGACTAGTATTCCAGTGTTTCTCTTCTTCAGTTTTTCTCCATCATGCAGCTAATGTGACCCCAGCACTGATGGAGAGGGGCAGGGGAGGGTCAAACTAGGATGCTGTGCAGGCAGCTGACATCCTCCTTAACAACTGATGATGTCATTGGTTGTCAGGACGCCGGCAGCTAGAAGGTCATAATGGTGCACAATGAAAACCTGTGGCATTGTGTAAATAAAAGGCAGGCTTGTTCCACCTGCTGGCTTGTATACAAGTTTTGGACAATTTTTTGAAATTTTGCCAAGACACCCCTGAAGAAACCTCAAGGCACCCCAGGGTGCCTGGGCACCCTGGTTGAGAAAGGCTGTGCTAAATACAAGTTCTACCAATCTTCATGATACAATGAATGCTGCTACCTCTGTGGACATCTGTGACTGTGCGTTGGATAACTTGGAGGGTGCTCTCTGTTTGCTGTCCTTATTTTCCTCCCCACAGCCTGAGGGTCTAATACCATTTCAATCATTTCTGTTGGTGACATGGATATGTCCAGTTTATCTAAATGTGGTGCGCTGATAAAATCTTGAATTGAGCCAATGGGCAATGCCCACATCACCAGGAAGGGATGTGGGCACTGCAGACCGAATCCTTCCCTAGAACCTAGCACATGAAAGAAGACCTAGGCAGGTTATGTGAATGTATTATGAAGCTCTTAGCTATTTTTTTTTTTCTTTGCTGGTTAATATGTAAAACCAACATTTCATATTCCTGATAAGTGCCTGCTTTACCTTGTACTTGTATGAAAAAGTAACCTGTTCTCTTTGTATTGCTTCCTTTGAGTGAAATCCCTGGGGTACCTGCCAGTTCCACTGCTTTCCTCTTAAAAACTGACAACATTAAGCATGCGAGCACTGCGTGGTCAGTTTTTTTTTTTAGCTGGTAACTCAGCCTGCTTTCCCCCAATGATCTGACTTGTGCTGACAGCCCCCCCCCCCCCCCCCACACACACACAGCCATTCACTAGGAAGACCAGAGTGCTGCTGTTTCTCCACCCCCACCTCTCTAAGCTCCTTATGCAGCTGAAAGCAGAGAGTATGTGATCACTTGAAAAGATTGAAAAAACATAAAAAGGTATTTATAATGTTTTGCCTTTCATTTCTATTTTAAACTAAAAAGGTGAGTGTTTAGACATACTTTAAAGCTCCTTTCAGGAAAGTGTTCCATGTGTTCAATTATTTTATAGAGATCCAAATGGAACACACTGTATCCTTATGGGCAGATGGATATAAATAGGTATGTGTCCATTTATATGCACCCACATCCAAGTCTTTTGAGGTCCTAAAAAAAAGTAGAAAAGGTTTGCAGAACAGTATGGATCGTATGAACATGGATGCAAACAAAGGCACATCCACCCACAAAAATTGCACGGGTCTATTTTTTTTCACCATAACAAGATGGAGCAAAAAATCTGAATGGATACAGATATCAGAAAAGTGAAATTTGTTCCTTTCTGATCCAACTCAGCAAGGGACATGTTAACTGATGCAGAGCAGATGAACATGGATGTGAATGAAGGAACATCCACCCAACAACAGACATTGCATAGGTCCGTTTTATCTCCATCACAAGACAGAGCAGGATTTCTCAGCCAGTGGTTGCTAGGGGTTCTGTGAGCAATGTCTGCCTCTCAGATAAGTTCCCACTGATACCATTAATCTTTCTAGCCATCTTTAAGGGGGTAATTCTTCCCAAAGACCACAAGTGTAGGGACCATTCTTCCCAATGACTATCACACTAATGTATCATGAGTTGAAGATATAGTAATTTTTAGCAGGGGTTCCCTGAGACGAGAAGGTTATTTCAAGGGTCCCTCTGTGTTGAAAAGGTTGAGAAAAGGCTGAGACAGAGCAAAAATCAGAACTGGATACGGATGTCACAAAAAGAAAATCTGTCCCTACTAATCTGTTAGTTAAAGGGGTAGGGCGTGATGGGTTTGTTTTCTCATTTTAGTTTCTTCCTGAAGAATAGTTTTAAATCAAAAAGTCCACTCAACAACATTTAAAATGATCAAGAAAAAAAAAAAAGAAGAATGCCCCCAACTCTTGTGGACTGTCAGGGTCATCATGTGCCGTGACTTGAAGTTTCTCAGAGAGAAGCCTCTATTGGACTTCTAGAACCCAATAAAGGCATTTATTTCTGTGTCATTTCAGTGAGCCGCAGCAGGTGAAATGTTAACTGTTAAGATCTTAACATCTTCTCCCTCTGGCTGGAGAAGAAAAAAAAATATTACAATCCCCAAATGATTTATTGAACTGGTGGATGTAGCCCGGGGTACGAGGCTGTGTGGAAAAAAACCTCTATAATGTGGAACATGGCTGACAGGTCGACAGAGTGTGCCTCTAGACTTTGATCAACGAGGCTCTGCACAAAACACACGTGTCCTATCTCGATCATTGCTCATGAGGGTTGCAGCATACTCAAAATTTTTTAGATAAAAAAAATGACCTTCAGACGCCGAGATATGAAGTAAATGTTAATTCCTTTAAACTGTCACCAGAAAATGATTTACAGCCTCTTTTTTAGTCATTGTATCCTCCAACAAGCTATTGGAGACGGCAAGTCTTTATTGATATGTTCATCGTATCTGTCTGTCTTAGATGCTTTAAAACGATTCTGCATCCTGTGATCAGGGGTCCACCCGATCTATCTTACTTTCCTTGGTCCTGCCCTGTCAAAGCAATTCTCCCAGTAGAGTGTTCTAGGCTGCATTTTCCTATTCCTATTTTTGGGATTGAATAAAAAAATCATAAAAAAAATAAATCCCTTTTACTGAACATGGTAACAGCTTACTTTTCAGGTACAGGAATGGTCCCTCGTACACATTGGCTGTGACTATGTTTTTAATTAGAAGGTTGATTTTAAACCATTTGATGACTGTCAGATTTCTCATCACCTTCTGCTTTTATGCTACCACTGTTGACCTCAGCACCCAAAACCCAATTCAGAAATAAAAGTATTGGGACATTAATGGCATCCCAGTCTTAGTCCGTAGGGTTTAATATTGACTTGGCCCCGCCCTTTGCAGCTATAACAGCTTCAACTCTTCTGGGAAGGCCGTCCACAAGGTTTAGGAGGGTGTCTATGGGAAGGTTTGACCATTCTTCCAGAAGCACATTCGTGAGGTCAGACGAGAAGGCCTAGATTGCAGTCTCTGCTCTAATTCATCCTAAAGGTGTTCTATGAGATTCAGGTCAGGGCAGTCAAGTTCCTCCACCCCAAACTCGCTCTTCCATGTCTTTGTGGACCTTGCTTTGTGCACTGGTGCGCAGTCACGTTGGAACAGGAAGGGGCCATCCCCAAACTGTTCCCACAAAGTTGAGAGCATGAAATTGTCCAAAGTGTCTTGGTATGCTGCTGCCTTAACCACTTGCCGACCGCGCATAGCCGAATGACGGCTTCACCGCGGCCGGCCAGTTCTGAGTGGACGTCATATGACGTCCTCCCAGAACGCGCTCTCCTGCGCGCCCCAGGGGGCGCGCACCCGGCGATCTCGGTGATCGCTGTGTCCTACGGACACAGCTGATCACGAGATGTGGTGAAAGGCCGATCCCACCGGCCTTTTACCACGTGATCAGCGGTGTCCAATGACACGCTGATCACAGGAAAATGCAAGTGCCGGTTCTCGGCTGCACTTTCCTCACGCTGTCAGATCGTGAGGAAAGTACTGCCGAGAACCGGCAGTTGTCAGAGCGGGGATCGGCACCGATCATCAGGGCACTGATGATCAGTGCCCTGATGATCGGTGCCCAGCAGTGACCCCCGCAAGTTCCGATCAGCTGTGCGCCCACTAGCCCCGCCCACCCATTCCCAGCAGTGCCCCCACCTGTGCCCAGCAGTGCCCCCACCTGTGCCCAGCAGTGCCCCCACCTGTGCCACTCTGCAGTGCCACCTACCTGTGCCCAGCAGTGCCACCTACATGTGCCCAGCAGTGCCACCCACCTGTGCCCACCAGCGCCACCCACCTGTGCCCACCAGTGCCACCCACCTGTGCCCACCCACCAGTGCTGTCCACCAGTGCCACCCACCAGTGCCACCCACCAGTGCTGCCAGTCAGTGCCACCAGTCAGTGCCCAGGGGTTGTGCCAGTCAGTGCCGCCAGTCAGTGCCCAGAAGTGATGCCAGTCAGTGCCGTCTATCAGTACCCATCATCAGTGTCACCTATCAGTGCCGCCTATCAGTGCTGCATATCAGTGCCGCCTATCCGTGACCCCTAATTAGTGCTGTCTATCAGTGCCGCCTATCCGTGCCACCTCATTAGTACTGCCTATCAGTGCCCTTTAGTGCTGCCTATCAGTGCCCATCAGTGCCGCCTATCAGTGCCCATCAGTGCCGCCTCATCAACGCAAATCAGTGAAGGAGAAAAAATACCCGTTTGAAAAATTTTATAAAAGAAACAAATAAACTTTTTTTTTTTTTTCAAATTTTTTGCACTTTTTTTAATTTATAGCGCAAAAAGTAAAGCGCCCAGTGGCGATTAAATACCACCAAAAGAAAGCTCTATTTGTGAGAAAAAAATGATCAAAATTTCATATGGGTACAATGTTGCATGACCGCGCAATTGTCAATCAAAGTGCGGCAGCGCTGAAAGCTGAAAATTGGCCTGGTAAGGAAGGGGGTATAAGTGCCTGGTAGGCAAGTGGTTAAGAGTTCCCTTCACTGGAACCAAGGGGCCAAGCCCAACCCCTGAAAAAACACCCCCACCCCATAATCCCCCCTCCACCAAACTTTACACTTGGCACAATGCAGTCAGGCAAGTACCATTATCCTGACAACCTCCAAACCCAGACACGTCCATTGAATTGCCAGACAGAGAAGCATAATTCATCACTCCAGAGAACACGTCTCCACTGCTCTAGAGTCCAGTGGCGGCGTGCTTTACACCATGGCATCCGACGCTTTGCATTGCACTTTGTGATGTAAGGCTTGGATGCAGCTGCTCGGCCATGGAAACCCATTCCATGAAGCTCTCTACGCACTGTTGTGCTAATCTGAAGGCCACAGGAAGTCTGGAGGTCTTTAGCTATTGACTCTGCAGACAGTTGGTGACTTCTGCACACTGTGCGCTTCAGCATGCGCTGACCCCGCTCTGTCATTTTACGTGGCCTACAACTATGCGGCTGAGTTGTTGTTGTTCCCAGTTGCTTCCACTTTGTTATAATACCACTAACAGTTGGCCGTGGAATATTTAGTACCAAGGCACAGGTGGCAACCTATCACGGGACCACGCTTAAATTGAGCTCCTGAGAGAGACCCATTCTTTCACAAATGTTTGTAGAAGCAGTCTACATGGCCAGATGCTTGATTGTATACAACTGTGGCCATGGAGGTGGTTGGAACATGAATTCAATGATTTGGATTGGTGTCCCAATATTGTTGGCAATATAGTGTGTGTATGTATATACAGTATCTCACAGAAGTGAGCACACCTCTCACATTTTTGTAAATATTTAATTCTAACTTTTCATGTGACAACACTGAAGAAATGACACTTTGCTACAATGTGATGTAGTGAGTGTACAGCTTGTATAACAGTGTAAATTTGCTGTCCCCTCAAAATAACTCAACACACAGTCATTAGTGACAGGTCCTCTTTATGGAGAGATATTATTATACAAGATTTAGTCAATAAGACCCCACATCTCTCCTCTGCAATGTAAAGCATTGGATCAAAAAAAGCATTGATCTAGTGCTTAAAAAAAAATGGCAGGAACCGGAAGTGACATCGCTCCAGTCCTCCAAGTGCAGCCAATGAGATATGAACCTATTAGGAGATGGGGAATGTGATGTGAAGGATCTGAATCATGGCACAAACATGAGATCCAAACCTCTGTTGGAAGAATCTTTTACTGACTGGAACTCCATTTTAATTCAGTACCCTTGGTGTATAGCTATAAAAAAATGATAAATACCCCCCCTTTTCATTTTTTTTTTTTAAGTGATCACATACCCTCTGTTCTCAGCTGCATAGAGAGGTGAGGGTGGAGAAACAGCCATACACTAGTCTTTCTAGTTAATGGCTGTGTGGGGGTGGTGTGGAGGGTGGGGTCAGGATCATTGGAGGAGAGCAGGCCGAGTTTCCAGCATAACTAGAGAGCTGACCACGTTGTGCTTGGATGGCCATTGTGGTCAGTTTTTGATAGGAAAGCAGAGGGACTGGCAGAAACACCAGGGATTTCACACACTAAAAGCAATACAAAGAGAACAGGATACTTTTTCCATACAAGAACATGGTACAGCAGGCGCATATCAGGAAAGTGAAATGTTGGGTTGACATATTCTTTCAGTGATTTCCAGCTTCCAGGAGGATTGGCCAGGTAAGGTATATACAGAACTACATTGGTCCAAGGTGGGCCATTATAACTATGTATAAAAGGTCCATACCTGAAATTCTTTAGAGAAAAATACAAATCTATAAAGCATTCCTGATGGTTTATTTTTTCTGTTCTGGTTGACAGACACGTGAGGGATGGATGTAGTCTACAGACAGGCTGCGTGTAAACAAACCAATATTTACAGAGGCCTGGGTCTATGATGACAATTCACAAAGCAGAGATGGGTATCCGCAAAGTTACTTAGTGCTCCTTAACCCCTTGACGCTGACATCACACAAATATGCGGCCTCACAGAACTGGGCTTTTTTCCGTGGGGCCGTATATTTACGTACCTGTCTTTCTGCTGGGAGCGAGCCACACAGCGCGCTCCCAGCACAAAGACCGCGGTGTCACTGAGAGCCCTGAGTCCCATTCTAACAACTGGGACCCGAGACTCCCAAATCCGGGTCACAGGATTGCTGTGATAGCCTCTGATTAGTTATCACAGTGATCAGTCACTGTACAGCCTGGCCCCCTTGTTTTTTATTTTTTTCCTCTCTATGAATGGAGGAGAGAGATACATTGTATTTTTCTAACCCCTGGCATAGAGGGAAAAAAAATAGTTTGTTAAAAAAAATAAATTTATTTTGAAAAAATAAAAGAAAAAATACCTAGATCAAGGTTTGATCTAGTTCAGTGCCAGGGTAAATGTTTGGGTCAAGGTCAGGGTCAAGATCAAAAGGTCATGGTCAAAGATCAGGTTTTGTTTTTTTAAATTGGTATCAGTGTCAGTGTGCTTTAGTGGGCTGTACTGTGGGTACAAACAACTAATAATATACACATATTATTATTATTATACAGTATTTATAAAGCGCCAATGGTTCGCTCAGCGCTGTACATTACAAAGGGGGACAGAACATGTGACAGAACAATACCAATACAATGCAAAACATGAGGGGATCGAGGGCCCTGCTCTTTTGAGCTTACAATCTAGGAGGGAGGGGATGGTGGCACAGGAGGAGATAGCTGTGGGGGATGGAGTGGTAGGAAGAGTGGAGGAGGTCTGCAAGTTAGCAGGGGGTGGGGTAGGCTTCCCTGAAGAGATGGGTTTTCAGGGTGCGCCTAAGGGAGAGGAGAGTAGGTGATAATCTGATGGGTTGGGGCAGGGAGTTCCAGAGGATGGGTGACACCCTGGAGAAGTCCTGGAGGCAGGCGTGGGAGGAGGAGACCAGGGAACTAGAGAGAAGGAGGTCTTGTGAGGAGCGGAGTGTGCGTGCTGGGCAGTACTTGGATATTAGGTCAGTGATGTAGTTCGGGGCAGTATGGTGGACAGCTTTGTACGTCAATGTTAGGATTTTGAATTTGATCCGTTGCGCAATCGGAAGCCAGTGGAGAGATTGGCAGAGGGGGGTGGCGGAGATGGAGCGGTTGGAAAGGTGAATGAGTCTGGCAGCCGTATTCAGGATCGACTGAAGCGGGGATAGCCAGCGGCGAGGCAGGCCAGTGAGGAGGCCATATAAGGTATCGTTGCGATTGTCAAGAGCTGGAAAATTTATTTTGAGTTGTTCTTAGGTTGGTAAGTTATGGTAGTAACAAGAAACACACAGCTACCGTATTTTTCGCCGTATAAGACACACTTTTTCTTCCCCAAAACTGGGGGGGAAATGTCAGTGCGTCTTATAGAGTGAATATGGAGTGGCCGGTCCGGTATTTCCACCGCGGCCGTGTCAGAATACCGGGCCGGCCGCTCAGCTCTGCAGCGGGACCTTACCTGTTCCTCTATCCAGCGGCGCGCTGTCTTCCCGGCTTCTGTAGTGTGGGCACTGGACATGACAGCCGGGTGCCAAGTGCGCATGCGCAAGAAGCGGTGCTTTTTGTGAATGGTAAGGCGGTACCTGGGACACATGACAGATCCCAGAAGCCGCCGGACCAATCACAAAGCGCAAGTGCTTCTCGCTCATGCGCACTGGGCACCCGGCTGTCATGCAGAGCACCATTACAGAAGCCGGGAAGACAGCACGCGGCTGGATCGAGGAACAGGTAAGCTCAAACTAAAACTCTGCGGAAGTAAGAGCGGGTACCTGTCAAATTCAGGTACCCGCTCCCCACCTCCCCAAAGGTCAGCAGTCATCTGTACTGTCCGCAGTCTCTGGTCATCTCCTGTGCTGTCCGCAGTCTCTGGTCATCCCTGTGCTGTCCGCAGTCTCTGGTCATCCCTGTGCTGTCCGCAGTCTCTGGTCATCCCTGTGCTGTCCGCAGTCTCTGGTCATCCCTGTGCTGTCCGCAGTCTCTGGTCATCTCCTGTACTGTGTCTGCAGTCCATTAGTTCAGAATTTTTTTTTCCTGTTTTCTGCCTCTAAAACCTAGGTACGTCTTATGGTCAGGTGCGTCTTATACGGCGAAAAATACGGTAAATTAAAAAAAAAGATTTTTTTATTTTTTTTTTTTATTTTGGGCCAGTTTTCCTTTTATAATAAAAAAAAACAAGCAATCAGGAGATATCCATTACCATTTACCACCAAATGAAAGCCCAATTGTCCTGAAACAAACGCGGTATAATTCACCTGGATGTACAAAGTAGTTGTGATGATATGTACGGTTTTACACATGTCAATGTTGCAAAATTGTGCTTAGATTTGTTTTACCCTTAGGCGTGAAGGGGTTAATATCATGTATTTTAAACGTATAGTCACCCTTTATTGTTCATAGCACTGTAAATGTCATCTTTGTCAAGATACTTGCAAATAGTCCAATATGTCTAAAGAAAGTGTGAGTATGTAAGGTTTCCTACTTGAGTACTAAAACAGATTATGTTATAGGTAGACCCATTTTGCATGCATTGTGGAATATTCTGGCAAGCGCACTGGAACTGGCGTAGATTTCTTCACGTGTCAGATATTTTGTGGCAGGTTTAACAGATTGACTTTAGAAAATGATACAAAAAGGTGCCAGTCCTCCAGCACATTGTGTGCATTCTGGTTTGTGATCAGTGCAAGGTCCAGTTTATACTCACAGCGGTTGGGTCCTTCCTATGAAGTACGGCTGCAGTGACTTGTTTGAAACCTCCAGGATAACTGGATAGAAAAAAAGAATGTTATAAATTTGTCCCCTGCAAGCATTCCATTTCTAGGCAGGAATATATAAAATTTACATAAATACCATACTTGCTTTATATTGCTGGATTTTTTGCAATTAAATGTTTTATTATGATATCTTCAAAAAAAGCAGTCAAGTCGTCTCTTGAAAAAGCTACAGTTGTCCCCTGATCTCTTTCCCTTGCCCACTGAAAAAGTTATCTGCTTCTTAAAGCTGAATTCCAGGAATTCAGCTGCTTTGTAAAAAGTAAAGGCACTCTAAGTTAAATCCAAGGAGGTGCATGACATTTCCAGGACTCATCTCTATTATTTATACCTGACAGGTTTATAGTACTCCTGGAAAACAGCTTACGCTGTATTTCTGGGAGCCTGATGCTGATCCTTCTGATCACTGCATCTTCAACAGTAGGGTCGCTGCAACTGCGATGCCCACCCCTCCCCTCCTCCTGCCCAGTCACAGAAGCTGTGGTATTATGTGAGCACATTCACAAAATACAAAGGCTTCTGTGAATGGCAGCAGAGGGAAGGGGCAGGCATAGCTGCTCTGTGTGCTGCCCTCCTCTTAGATCCCGAAGTGTCTCTCCAGCCCAGTAATAAACCTGTGAAGTGTAAACAATAGACATAACTCCTGGAGATGTCATGCATCAAGTTGGATTTAACTCATAGTGTGCCTTCGCTTCCTGGAATGCAGCTTCAAGTTGGCCATACACAGTTTGAATTTTTTTCGTTCAGCCTGCAGGCTAAAGAACAGTCTAATAGATTTCTCCATTCATGCTATATAAAAAAGATGTATACATTTATTACTGTGGCCATTGTATTCTAAAGCTGGCTGTACATAATTTTTTTTTTTTTTTTTTCAACTTGCGAGTTGAACAAAAGACAATGACTCGATTTCCCCATCCACAACAGCTCCTGCTACGTCAATGTATTCTGAAAGAGAGGAGACTTCCGCGGCAACCAGAATACACTGATCAGCACTGTCGGCTATAGCTGGCGGTGTTGACCGAAAGAAAATTTTCCAACAGGCTGGTTGTACACAAGTCAATCGATAGATCAATTTGTGTACAACCAGCCTGTCTGTCCATGCATGGATCAAAGTTTGGTCAGTTCCCAATGAACCAGCCAAACTTCAACCCATGTATGGCCGGCTTTACAGCCGACACTAGCAGCTGTCAGAATACCCAAACAGTGTGCATCTAATTGGGTTATAATTTCCCATTCAACTCCTTCAATTTGAGGGATGTTGAGCGAAAACGTGGCAATAGGGCCACCCATATAACAAATTTTATCCAGTTCTTCAAGAACTCACAAAAATTCTCAGAGTATGGCCAGCTTTTTCGATTTATGACCAGCTATCAACTGAAACAGACAATCAGAGAACAACAATGAGGAGAGGACATCTCTTGCTGCTTTCTAAGGATTACCTAGGCTGAACTTTAGACAGCCAACCAAATTTCTTGCCCTTTGTGTAACAGGTAGCCTTTAATTACTACATTCTATCCCAAAATAATTCCACAGCTGGTACGTTAATATATCGCCGCATGTAATCTTGGAAATGCATGTTAATTGAATAGGTGACACGTACCCAGTGTGCGAAGAGTAAACTTTCTGTTCCCACTTATTCCCAGAGAAGGCGATGTGCCGAGTGTTCTTCACTACAACGTGGTCTCCGCAGTCACCTGCACAAATCACAAAATCTGTTACAACAGAATGCAAATTCAGAAACTGTTGAATGTAACTTCTACGATCTATAAGATTCTTATGGATATGGAAGGTGCTTACCCCCCTCAGTTCCTGGAAAAATGGGAGCGGGAGTTGGGATCATAGTTGAACAAGCAACAGAGGAATAGTATATTTAAATTAGCACACGAGGTAACAAATATGAGCATGGTTGAAATGGATTATAAATGCATGGTTAGATGGTATATTACACCGAGTAAAGCACATAAACAACAAGTAGTTGTCTCACCTTTATGTTGAAGAGGAAGTGGGGAAAGGGGAACAATGGCACACATATGGTGGGAATGCCCGAAGAAACAAGATTACTGGGAGAGAATATTACAATATATCTAGGAGATATGTGGGATTACTGTACAGAGAGATCCATGGACTTGTCTATTTTATAAATTCGAACTTGAGGTAAAAATACATAAGAACAGGATATTATACCATCCAGTCAGTGCGGCTAAGGACTTGATTCCCAAAATTTGGCTTGCCCCAGATCCACCAAGTATGAGGGACTGGGTAAATAGGGTAGAAAATATCTTTAGGATTGAGGAGTTGTGTCATATTGAGGTGGATACAATTGAAAAACTTAGGAAAATGTGGAGTAGTTGGCTGGTGATCTTTAAAACATCTAAAACAGTGGTTCGCGACCCCTTTGGGGGTCGAACGACCCTTTCACAGGGGTCCCCTAAGACCATCAGAAAACACATATTTTCGATGTGTAAAGAGCAGCTACTGTGTAGAAAGCAGCTGCTGTGTTGAAAGCAGCTACTCTGTTAAAAGCAGCTACTGTGCTGCAAGCAGCAGTATTGGAGGTAAAACGACACTCATGAATTATAATTACTGGGTAAATAATTTTATGGTTGGGGGTCACAACAACATGAGGAACTGTATGAAAGGGTCACGGCATTAGGAAGGTTGAGAACCACTGATCTAAAAGATACCTAGAATTGGTTGGAATATAGGTGGATGAGCATTGGGGGGAGCTTTAATGGAGTGCCCGACAGAGAAAAGGAATACAGACATAGATAGATAATCAGGAGAAAGGTTAGGAACTAGGATAGTGGCGTGGATTAGGGACTGGAGGGAGGGTTGGAGATAAGATGATATGATGCAATTGGGAAGTACGGGTGTAGTTTTCTTGTTATTTGGGGGGGGTGTGTGTGTATTTGATGTTCTTTGTGTATAAAAAAATTTTTTTTATAAAAGCCACAACTCTGCTCCAAGCTACATCACCAACCTGGTCTCAAAATATCAACCAAACCGCTCTCTTCGATCCTCTGAAGATCTGCTCTCTAGTTCCCGTGTCACCTCCTCCCATGCTAGCCTCCAGGACTTCTCCCGAGCTTCTCCCATCCTATGGAACTCTCTACCCCAACCTCTCTGGTTGTCTCCTAATCTATCCACCTTTAGACAATCTCTGAAAACCTTTCTCTTTAAAGAAGCCTATCCTGCTTCTACCTAGTAAACCGCCATTTATTTCCTCCATCAGGTCATCCCCCCACAACTATTACCTTTTGTATCACTCAACCCTTCCTCCTAGATTGTAAGCTCTAACGAGCCGGGCCCTCTGTTTCCTCTTGTACCAAATTGTATTGTAACTGTAATGTCTACCTTCATTTTGTAAAGCGCTCTGCAAACTGTTGGCGATATAAATCCTGTATAATAATAATAATAAAAAATACATTAAAAAAAAAAGAGAAGATAATAATTTTTTTTTTTCCCAGAAAGTTTTGACCTTATCACAATTATCAAATCGCATGGCTCATGGGGTCCTCGGTCTTAAGCAGAGAATACATGTACAGTTTTTTTGTTCAGCCAGTGGGTTGAAACTAACAGAACCCCAGAAGCAGTAAGGATGCAGGGATGCTGTGCTATTATATTCTGACAGCGGGGAAGGGGGGTGGGCTATCCCATCAGAATACACAGATCAGTGTTGCAGCCATTGGCAGCTGCAGCTAGCCTCTCACAAGTATCAAAAACAGCAAAAGAAATCAGCAGATTCCTGTCCCTGCCATTTGTACTGGACAAACTCTCTGTACGAACTTAGCCCAATTCACATGAAATGAAGGTACACGCATTGCAATTTTTTTGTTTTTGACAGAGCCCCATGATTCAAGTATGAAGATACACGGCAATATTCTAGAATCCCAGAGCTTAGCTTTAAATCACTTTTGGCAGTGAGCGGAGTACAATAACTAGAAAGCATAAAACATGATGAACTGCGATGTGTAGATGTGTATTACCCCGAGACAAGCTGAACAGATTTGCCTGATGGCGATCTCCATTCTTATCATACCAGTAACAAGGCTGGGGAGGACTGAGGAGTTTAACTCTCAGATGTACAAATTGGCCAGTATTCTGATCCTACCACCCAACACAGATCTATGTACAACCAGACGTGGACCACATACAGCGAGAGATGTGTATCTATGGAATATGGGCACTTACTAAATGCCTATTATGTTCACACGCATTTGCTGCAGGGGAGATAGAAAAGGTTTAAAGGGAACCTGTCCTGGGAACAACATGCAGACTGCTGCTGCTGAACTTTTCTTTTAGAAAAGTTCTGTCTGACTGTCACTTTAACCCTCTGCCTTTAATATACTCAATCAGTCAACGACAATCATGCAAATAAAGAGAGTCTGGGAAAAGTCTAAATCCTTATCTGTCTGTGACTTGGGAAGTATTGAAGCCAGAAACAGCCAGGCAAGGAGCATCTTCAGAAAAAGGTCAGCAATGGAAGGTTTATGTAAAAACTCCAGCCAATCCTTTTTGGTTATATATAAAGTGGGAAAAGCTGTGTCAGCTTTTCATTGCCGTCTGTGTCTCTGATGAGAAGCTATACCCTTTTGCAGTGTCACAAGAACAGGAAGTGATAGAATGTCGCTGTAAAGGGGACAACCACTCCTCCTCAATGCTTGTCTTGGTGTCACCAGGGTAGGAAGTAAGGGGAAGTCTCCTCGTAGAGGTACATACTTATAAAAACTTGATAGAACTATGACTAAGACAATTGACTGTTAAAAGCCTAGACACTTGGGTCTAGGTCAGGGGTAGGCAACCTGCAGCTCTCTAGTTGTTGTGGAACTACATTTCCCACGAGGCATTGCAACATTACAAAACTGACAGTTACAGCTATGACTTGCAGAGGCATGATGGAACTTGTAGTCCTGCAACAGCTGGAGAGCCGCAGGTTGCCTACCTCTGGTCTAGGTTGATCTGAAACTGGTTGATCATCTAAAGCACATGTGCCAAACTGGTGGCCCCCCAGTTATTGCCAAACTACAAGTCCCATGAGGCATTGCAAGATTGACAGTTACAAGCATGACTCCCAAAGGCAGAGGCATGATGGGAATTGTAGTTTCACAACAGCTGGAGGGCCGCCAGTTTGACACCCGTGATCTAAAGTAAAGATAACTTTTTGGCATGTATTAAAGTGGTTGCAAACCTCAGACATGAAATATGAACAAGGCATATCCCTCTATAGTGTGTACTTTTCTCCATTCAGAGTACTAAGTGTAATTTCTGGCTGCTGTCCCATTCCTCTGCTATAAGCATGAGTCATTTCTGACAAGTTTTCCTGACACCAAGAGGAAAAAGGTGACAGGGGAGGGACCTTCAGCAGATTGACAGCCCCAGCTCTGTTCCTGTGTGCTGGGTGAAGGGAGTGTATCCCATCCCTCTTATCAGCTCTCAGAGCTCCCCTCATTTATATAACTTCAGCTCCCCGCCCCCTGCTTTTCAGAACCTGGAGATCCTATGTAAATTCTGCACTTTGAATGGATGTAGGGGAAAGACAGCTATAGACAAACAGGTACAACTTACGTAGGAGGATTTGTTTAATCTCTGTGTATCACTTGAGGCCAGTCACTTCACTGGGTATATGTGAGTGTTTAAAATCACTTTAAATTCATTTATGTCTAATCAATAAAATGGTGCAAAGAGTAAAGCTCTAAAGCTGTCCATACAGTTGGAGATTTCTAATAGCACAGATGGACAACCCCCTCCTCCTGCTGGTTTTTTGTATTCTGACAGCCAGGACCACCAGCTGTCAGAATACCTGAACAGTGCCTTCATCTGACAATTTTACAAGTTCCTTCCACAAAAGACAATTAAACTATCGAATCTGTTGATAGGGGTGGTGCCTGCAGGCCATACACTGCTCAAATTTTGGCTGGGCCAGCAGGAATCGGCTGAAATTTGGGCAAAGTAAGGATAGCTTAAAGGGTACGTTCACCTTTTCACAACAGATGAGCATTGTTGTACACTGTCACCAAATCCAACCCCCGTTCCCTGCTGCACTTATCTGAGTGGGTGATGAGCGGTCACTGCTCACACAGTTGGTGCATCAGTCTGGGCATTTGAACGCCCCATGATAGATCAGAGTGATTCTGATTGGTCAAAGTGGTCATGTGCCATTAAGTGACCAATGCACCGGCTGTGGAGGTATTGACAGCTAATCTCCCATGGAGGTAAGTGCAGCAGGGAGTGGGGGAGGGTGTAGGGCATTGGGTCACTAAGAGTACTTACACTTTAGGTGTGTAGTGCTTTAATAACTAATCAACATGAATCTAATGATGATCGGACATTAGTAAAGTCGATGCTTATCGGTTCCTGCGCTCATTCAGCACTAATGCTGCCAATATAAGTGGCAGGTTTTAGGCAATTTCAAACATTGTATAATTGCACTATAAAATATTAAGGACAATTTTAGGTTTGCTACTTCCACTAATAAAGTACCGGTAGTTATAAATGCAGAAAGTTTTTTTACCTTAAAGTGTTACTAAACCCCAGACCCTGCATTCACTATATCCTCACCCCCATACCCTGCATTCACTATATCCTCACCCCCATACCCTGCATTCACTATATCCGCTCTCCCCGGACCCTGCATTCACTATATCCGGTCTCCCCGGACCCTGCATTCACTATATCCGCTCTCCCCGGATCCTGCATTCACTATATCCAGTCTCCCCGGACCCTGCATTCACTATATCCGCTCTCCCAGGACCCTGCATTCACTATATCCTCACCCCCATACCCTGCATTCACTATATCCGCTCTCCCCGGACCCAGCATTCACTATATCCGGTCTCCCCGGACCCTGCATTCACTATATCCGCTCTCCCCGGACCCAGCATTCACTATATCCGGTCTCCCCGGACCCTGCATTCACTATATCCGCTCTCCCCGAACCCTGCATTCACTATATCCGGTCTCCCCGGACCCTGCATTCACTACATCCGCTCTCCCCGGACCCTGCATTCACTACATCCGCTCTCCCCGGACCCTGCATTCACTACATCCGCTCTCCCCGGACCCTGCATTCACTACATCCGCTCTCCCCGGACCCTGCATTCACTATACGTGGTCTCCCCGGACCCTGCATTCACTATATCCGCTCTCCCCGGACCCTGCATTCACTATATCCGCTCTCCCCGGACCCTGCATTCACTATATCCGCTCTCCCCGGACCCTGCATTCACTATATCCGCTCTCCCCGGACCCTGCATTCACTATATCCGCTCTCCCCGGACCCTGCATTCACTATATCCGCTCTCCCCGGACCCTGCATTCACTATATCCGCTCTCCCCGGACCCTGCATTCACTATATCCGCTCTCCCCGGACCCTGCATTCACTATATCCGCTCTCCCCGGACCCTGCATTCACTATATCCGCTCTCCCCGGACCCTGCATTCACTATATCCGCTCTCCCCGGACCCTGCATTCACTATATCCGCTCTCCCCGGACCCTGCATTCACTACAGTTGTGACCAAAATTATTCAACCCCCACTGAAATTGAGTGTTTTGGCCAGTTTGACATTGCTTTTGATCATTCAGTCATCTTGCTTACATTTACATTAAAGAGGCACTTGTAGGTCAGACAAATATAACATAACAGTTATAATGAAATAACCACAAATGTCTTTTCTGTGCTCACAGCATTATCAGTTTTATTCAACCCCCAAGTGACATTCAATCTTAGTACTTAGTACAGCATCCTTTTACAGTTATAACAGCTTTTAAACGTGAAGCATAGCTTGACACAAGTGTCTTGCAGCGATCTACGGGTATCTTCGCCCATTCTTCATGGGCAAAGGCCTCCAGTTCAGTCACATTCTTAGGCTTGCGCACTGCAACTGCTTTCTTTAAGTCCCACCAGAGGTTCTCAATCGGATTTAAGTCTGGTGACTGCGATGGCCACTCCAAAATGTTCCAGCCTTTCCTCTGCAACCATGCTCTAGTGGACTTGGAGGTATGCTTGGGATCATTGTCCTGTTGAAAGGTCCAACGTCTCCCAAGCCTCAGGTGTGTGACGGACTGCATCACGTTTCCATCCAATATCTCCTGGTACTGAAGAGAATTCATGGTACCTTGCACACGCTGAAGCTTCCCTGTACCTGCAGAAGCAAAACAGCCCCAAAGCATGATTGACCCTCCACCATGCTTCACAGTAGGCAAGGTGTTCTTTTCATCAAAGGCCTTGTTCTTCCTCCTCCAAACATAGCGTTGATCCATGGGCCCAAACAGTTCTAATTTTGTTTCATCAGTCCACAGAACACTATCCCACAACTTTTGTGGTTTGTCCACATGGCTTTTGGCATACTCTTCTTATTCTTTGGAGACAGCAAGGGGGTACGCCTGGGAGTTCTGGCACGGAGGCCTTCATTACGCAGTGTGCGTCTTATTGTCTGGGCTGAAACTTCTGTACCCACATCTGACAAATCTTTTCTCAGTTCCTCAGCAGTCACACGGGGACTTCTCTCCACTCTACGCTTCAGGTAGCGCACAGCAGTCGAAGTCAGCATCTTCTTTCTGCCACGACCAGGTAGCGTTTCAACAGTGCCCTTTGCCTTGAATTTGCGAATGATGCTTCCTAAGGTGTCTCTTGGTATGTTTAACATCTTTGCAATCTTCTTATAGCCATTGCCCTTCCTGTGAAGAGAAATCACCTCTTCTCTTGTCTTCCTGGACCATTCTCTTGCCTTCACCATGTTTGTAACCACACCAGTAAATGTCTAGAAGGAGCTGAGTATCACAGTCATTTTAAAGCTGCCTAATTGGTGCTTATTATGCTTGATTGCTGCTCGGTGACATCCACAGGTGTTTTCAATACCTGATGGAAAGCACCTGTATGAACCTCTGTTCTTCAGAGTGGTAGTCTTTAAGGGGTTGAATAATTGTGGCAATGAAGAAACCACATAAGAACCATTTACTACTGTATTACATAAACAATTGATGTCATTTTAGTTGCATTTGGGTAGTTACAACGTCCTTGTAGGATTTGATTCTGAATACAATTCCAAATGTACACTATAGTCCCTAAACCCCTTTACAGCATTGGGGGTTGAATAATTTTGGTCACAACTGTATATCCGCTCTCCCCGGACCCTGCATTCACTATATCCGCTCTCCCCGGACCCTGCATTCACTATATCCGCTCTCCCCGGACCCTGCATTCACTATATCCGCTCTCCCCGGACCCTGCATTCACTATATGCGGTCTTCCCGGACCCTGCATTCACTATATGCGGTCTTCCCGGACCCTGCATTCACTATATCCGGTCTTCCCGGACCCTGCATTCACTATATCCGGTCTTCCCGGACCCTGCATTCACTATATCCGGTCTTCCCGGACCCTGCATTCACTATATCCGGTCTCCCCGGACCCTGCATTCACTATATCCGGTCTCCCCGGACCCTGCATTCACTATATCCGGTCTCCCCGGACCCTGCATTCACTATATCCGGTCTCCCCGGACCCTGCATTCACTATATCCGGTCTCCCCGGACCCTGCATTCACTATATCCGGTCTCCCCGGACCCTGCATTCACTATATCCGGTCTCCCCGGACCCTGCATTCACTATATCCGGTCTCCCCGGACCCTGCATTCACTATATCCGGTCTCCCCGGACCCTGCATTCACTATATCCGGTCTCCCCGGACCCTGCATTCACTATATCAGGTCTCCCCGGACCCTGCATTCACTATATCTGGTCTCCCCGGACCCTGCATTCACTATATCCGGTCTCCCCGGACCCTGCATTCACTATATCCGGTCTCCCCGGACCCTGCATTCACTATATCCGGTCTCCCTGGACCCTGCATTCACTGCATCTGGTCTCCCTGGACCCTGCATTCACTGCATCTGGTCTTCCACAGTACACAGAACATGGAAATGCAATTATTTTACTAAGTATAAACTGCTAAATACCTTTAGCAGCTAGAGCAGTCTTGCGACTTCTATCAGTGTTCAGCTAAGCACTGGTTAAAGCTTGTAGGAGGAGTTTTCTTTCTGCTGTAGGAGGATGCAGAACCCCTGACCAGTGTCTGGACAACGCTTATTGGCCCTGTGATGATCACATGCACTCTCCCAAGGAAAAAAAAAAAAAAAACCTCTCTAGCAATACACACTAAACTGAGCATGTGCATGTGTCTACAGGTTCAGTCTGACTTATCAGGAGATAAGATGTGAACAATTGAATAAGGGGAGGGGCAGAGAAAACAGGAAACGGCCTTTTTACACAATGCAGAGGATTAACCCCTTCAGTTCCACAGTGAGTATAACAAGCATACTTTACTGCATCTACAGACTGATTTTGCCTTTAAAAAAAGTCCAGGATTCTTTCCTAGATACACAGAATATAACTGATTATTATACAGTATTTATATAGCGCCAACAGTTTGTGCAGCACTTTACATAATAAAGGCAGACATTACAGTTACAATACAATTTGGCACAAGAGGAAACAGAGGGCCCTGATCATCAGAGCTTACAATCTAGAGTTACAATTTGGATACTAATATTTATAGGTAAAGTTGATCCAGGGAATATCCGATTGCCTCTCAGGGGGATCAGGAAGGAAATACTTTTTTCCCTGCAGAAGCAAATTGGATCATGCTTTGCTGGTGTTTTTTTGCCTTCCTCTGGATCAACTCTGGGTATAGGATTATGGCTTTTTTTTTTTTTAATGGTTGAACTGGATGGACTTTTGTCTTTTTTTCAACCAGACTAACTATGTACTATTGTGGGTTTAATAACACTTTAATGCATTCTCTGTATTAAGGTAAAAAACTTGCAGCATGCAGCTCGCCTCAGGCCCACCTTATAATTTCCTGAGCCCAATCTTGATTCAGTGTTGTACATGAGAGCACAGGCTCTCCCGTCTCTCTCCCTACTCATTGGCTCAGATGCAGCAGCGGGAGCCACTGGCTACTGTCAATCACAGCAAGTGAGGAGCGAGTGGGGGACAGGGCTGAGCCCCGCTCTGTGTGTCTTATAGACACACAGGGTGGGGCTTGAGAGCGAGCATGCAAGAGTGCCCCCACAGCAAGTGGCTTACTATAGGGGCACTTGGCGGAGGGGAGGAGCCAGGATTTCTGGCGGGAGACCCGAGAAGAGGAGGATTGGGTTACTCTGTGCAAAACTATTACACAGAGCAGGTATGTATGACATGTTTGTTATTTTTTAAAAAAATACAAATTTAAACCTTTACTTTAAAGCAGAACTTCAAGCTATTTTTTTTTAATATTGTGTGGAATAAAAAAAAAAGTTTACCTCCTTTACATACAATAAAAGTTAGGTAAAAACACTCCAACTTGTGCCTTCCAAACCACTTGTGTGCTTAGCAATGTGGTGTGTCTTATACAGGGTGCGGCAACATAACTTCCTTTTTTTAAAACGCAATAAAATTCATTTTATGAATCAGAATAGTTTTTATTGTCTTTAATAATGTAGGTACATATCTAAAGTTCTGTTTTACACAGTTTTGAAAATCATATCAGGTAGGTGACGCCCCCCATTGTCCATACACTGAATAAGCCGATTTCTGGCAGTTTTCATGACCCTTACCAGAATAGCAGCGGGTATGTTGGCAATTTCTGCGCGGATGTTGGCCTTCAGGTCTTGTAGGGTCCTTGGACGGTTTACATAAACGCGGGATTTCAAAAAACCCCACAAAAAAAAGTCGCAAGGGGCCAAATCGGGGGAGCGGGCTGGCCACTCCAAATCGCCCCTTATTGAGATGAGGCGCTCCGGGAAGTGTTCCCTTAAAACAGCCATTGATGCTCTTGAAGTGTGAGCCGTTGCTCCGTCCTGTTGGAACCAAATGTCTCCTAAGTCCAATTCATCAAGTCGTGGAAAAACAAATTCCTCCAACATGTTCACATACCGGTCTGAATTCACTGTGACCTCATTTTCTTCAAAGAACCAGGGACCAATAATCCCAGCTGAGGCAACTGCACACCACACTGTGACTTTAGATGAATGCAAAGGCCTTTGATGCAATTCTCGAGGATTGGTGTCGGCCCAGTAGCGCATGTTCTGTTTGTTGACGCATCCAGTCAAGTGAAAATGGGCTTCATCACTGTAAAAAACAATTGCGTCCTTAGGGACGTTTTCGAGTACTGCCTCACATGTGTTCCTCCGAGAATTGAAGTCGCGTTCGGAGAGTTCCTGCACAAATCGCCAACTTGTACGGATGGTAATGAAAGTCATCGTGAAGAATTCACTTCACTGAACGATCCGAAAGTCCAAGGGCAGACGCATGTTTGCGCACAGAACGCTGCGGGGATCGCAAGATTGAAGCTCTCACTGCTTCGATGTTCTCAGGTGATCTGATGGGTTGAGGGACTCCAGCTCTTCGTCTTGTCGTACTCGCGGTTTGTCTGAACGTAGTGACCCACGTAACAATTGATTTCCGGTCCGGGACATGGCCCAACGGGGCTACATTGAAGCGATGTCGGAAGGCGCGTTGGGTTGCAATCACAGAAAATCCGTTCGAAAAGTAGGCCTCTACGGCAAATGCACGCTGCTCACTGTTCCAACGCATGATGATGACTGACCTGGAAGAGAACAAAAACTTTAGAACTACGCCTGTCGCCTGAGACCACTCCCGCCCCGCTATGGCCGCTACAGCCTGAATGGCACGCATTTCAAAAAAGGAAGTTATGTTGCTGCACCCTGTATAATAAAAGTCATCTTTCTAGATGTCGGTGCCAATACTGGAAACATTCCTGGAATTTGTTTTCCAGGACACCATACAGTATCTTTGCCGCGTCATCCTGGATGTCTGGAATGTCATCAAATCTCTGTCCTTTTAAGACATTTTGTTCAATTCTGGAAACAGCCAAAAATCGCAGGGTGCCAAGTCAGGGGAATAAGGTGGTTGGCCAAGTTTCAGAATGGATTTCTGGGCCAAGAACTTGAACACTTAATGTATCATGCGCAGAAGCATTGTTGTGGTGGAGAATCCAGTTTGTCAGGCCAGAGTTCTGGTCTTTTCCTCAGAACAGATTCTCATAACCTTTTCATTTTCCACATTTGCATCTATCCTTTGTGTTTTTGGCTGCCCACTTCTTGTTGTCATCGTTGACACCTTCCTGTCCTTTCTTAAACCGCCTGTGCTATTTAAAAACACTTGATTTTTGGCTAAATGGTTAGCACTTCCGCCTGGCAGTACTAGGGTCGTTGGTTCGAATCGCAGCCACGGCACCACCTGTCTGGAGCTTGCATGTTCTCCCTGTGCCTGCTTGGGTTTCCTCCGGGTACTCCAGTTTCCTCTCACACTCCAAAGACATGCTGGTAGGTTAATTGGATCCTGTCTAAATTGGCCCTAATATGTGTATGTATGTATGTTAGGGACCTTCGATTGTACGCCCCTTGAGGGTTAGGGACTGATGTGAATGTACAATATGTATGTAAAGCGCTGTGTAAATTGACGGCGCTATATAAGTACCTGAAATAAATAGATTTCTTCACTGAATCTTTACCATAAGCCTGTTGTAACAGAGCTAAAGTTTCACTCGCACTTTGGCCAATTCTTAATTCAACACCATGTGGCACATTCACTGAATACATATATAAAATCACACTTAGTAGGTTATATTGGTTAAGCAGTGGAGGTTGTGTCTAGATTACCACAATACAGCCACGTGACCATAATTTCTGAATTTTGTTTGGACATCCCTATGCTGAGAGGTTCATTTTTCCCTGGCAGAAATATCACTGACTGCTCGTTTCCATTGCAGAAATGATGGAAGGAGAGGAGAGAACCATTTCTGGGCCACCAGTCTGCATGCTAAAAAATAGTAAAACGCATTACCAATCATTTGAGTGTTAGAGGCAACAACCCTTCTGCTGTGATGCTCAAAAGGAAAATCCATTAGGATCTGTTAGGATCCATTGATAGACTGGAAGAACAGACCGTTAGTTGTCTGAAAAATAGACAACCAATACCTAAAAAGGTTTAGGGTACCTCCAAAATATATGAATTAAAACATTGCCCATACATCTAGGACAGACGGGGGATGTTACCCACCCCCATGAATACAATTTTTTCGGGGTATGCTAGGTACTGTGAATTATAAACAATTGTGTGAGTTTTTAAGGTACAACTAGAGAAAGTATGGAAAGAGCTTCTAGGGCTTCAGTCCACTGCTTGTCATCAAGGTGGCATAGTCAGGGGTCAGGTTCAGAGACCAGTAGTTATAGCAGAAGACAGGCTTCCACTGACCAGCACGATAAGTATACAACAAGGTCCCCCTGGCAGATGGTGTGGGTTTCAAGGACTAATGTGTATTCACCAGAGCTCCTGATGGTGGAGATAGGTGTTGCTGCGTGTTAGTACTAGGCTGCGTTCCTCAGGATCACCCAAACAGGAGGTGAGCAAGCAGGGACCTACTAACAGATATAGCAGGTAGGGATCAAGCAGAAGAATAGTCAGTAATCAAGCCAAAAGTTCAGTAACAAGTGGTTGCAGGTTGGGATCAAGCAGAAACGTAGTTGAGGAACATGTCAAAGGTTGGTAATGAGTGTAGGGTGGCCACCTCATCCCTTTAAAACTGAACACCTAATTATAACACAAGATCTGAGGCTAACTGAATGAGGATAAGAACCAAGTAAGTTTAATTACAACCTTAATCAGCCACAGAACCAGGGTAATTAACATGTGTTCAGTTCTAAAGGGATGAGGTGACAATCCTAAATGAGCGGTAGAGAAATACAGACAGCGGCAGGAGTGACAAGAGCCAAAGATATAGGGTCTGGGAATTAAAGTACCATTTCAGTCTTTGCAGATGACACCAAGCTGTGCAGTGGAATAACGTCTTTACAGGATGTCTGCAATGTACAAGCCGACCTCAATGCACCGTTTAATTGGACAGATAATGTTTAATGTTGATAAATGTAAGGTTCTGCACTTGAGGGCTAAGAATATGCATTCATCATACATACTAGGGAAGTACAAGTGGGGGAGTCAATGGTGGAGAAGGATCTGGGTGTTCTGATAGATCAAAAGCTTAATAATGGCATGCAATGCCAAGCTGCAGCTTCCAAAGCGAGCAAAATCCTCTCTTGTACTTAGAGAGGTATAGACTCCATAGAGAGAGATATCATATTACCCCGATACAAATCATTAGTAAGACCTCATCTGGAATATGCAGTTCAGTTTTAGGCACCAATTCACAAAAAGAACATTGGGGAACTGGAGAAAGTGCAGTGAAGGGCAACCAAACTGATAAGAGGTATGGAGGAGCTCAGCTATGAGGAATGATTAGAGGAACTGAATTTTTTCTCTCTTGAGAAGAGGAGATTAAGGGGGCATATGATCTCCATGTATAATACATAAGGGGGATATGATCTCCATGTATAATACATAAGGGGGGATATGATCTCCATGTATAATACATAAGGGGGATATGATCTCCATGTATAATACATAAGGGGGGATATGATCTCCATGTATAATACATAAGGGGGGATATGATCACCATGTATAATACATAAGGGGGATATGATATCCATGTATAATACATAAGGGGGGATATGATCTCCACGTATAATACATAAGGGGAGGATATGATCTCCATGTATAATACATAAGGGGGGATATGATCACCATGTATAATACATAAGGGGGGATATGATCTCCATGTATAATACATAAGGGGGGATATGATCACCATGTATAATACATAAGGGGGGATATGATCACCATGTATAATACATAAGGGGGATATGATATCCATGTATAATACATAAGGGGGGATATGATCACCATGTATAATACATAAGGGGGGATATGATCTCCATGTATAATACATAAGGGGGATATGATCTCCATGTATAATACATAAGGGGGATATGATCTCCATGTATAATACATAAGGGGGATATGATCTCCATGTATAATACATAAGGGGGGGATATGATCTCCATGTATAATACATAAGGGGGGATATGATCACCATGTATAATACATAAGGGGGGATATGATCTCCATGTATAACACATAAGGGGGGATATGATCTCCATGTATATTACATAAGGGGGGTTATGATCTCCATGTATAATACATAAGGGGGATATGATCACCATGTATAATACATAAGGGGGGGATATGATCACCATGTATAATACATAAGGGGGGGATATGATCACCATGTATAATACATAAGGGGGGATATGATCACCATGTATAATACATAAGGGGGGATATGATCACCATATATAATACATAAGGGGGGATATGATCTCCATGTATAATACATAAGGGGGGATATGATCTCCATGTATAATACATAAGGGGGATATGATCTCCATGTATAATACATAAGGGGGGGGATATGATCTCCATGTATAATACATAAGGGGGGATATGATCTCCATGTATAATACATAAGGGGGGATATGATCTCCATGTATAATACATAAGGGGGGATATGATCTCCATGTATAATACATAAGGGGGGATATGATCTCCATGTATAATACATCAGTGGTTCATATAGTGAACTCGGTGTAGAGATATTCACCCTGAGGTCATCACAGAGGACAAGGGGGCACTCTTTACATCTGAAGGAAAAGAGATTTCATCTCCAAATACAGAAATGTTTCTTCACAGTAAGAGTGGTGAAAATGTGGAATAGACTCCCTCAAGAGCTGGTTCTGGCCAGATCAGTAGACTGCTTCAAAAAAGAAAAAAAAATAAGCCTGGATTCTTTAGTAAATGCACAAAATATAACTGGATACGAACATTCATAGGCAAGGTTGATTCAGGGAATATCCGATTGCCTCTCGGGGGATCAGGAAGGAATTTTTCCCCTGCTGGAGCAAACTGGATCAAGCTTTGCTGGTTTTTTTTTTTTTTGCCTTCCTCTCGATCAACTGTGGGTATAGGATTGTATAATTGTTTTTCCTTTTTATAGATTGAACTAGATGGACTTTTTTTTCAACCAGACTAACGACGTAACTATATTGGCTGGAGAGAGCACAATCAAAATGCAAAGGCATGGCTTAAATAGGAAGTTCATGGGAGGAGCAAAGAATCCAAGGTTCACCAGAAACAAGGTTTAAGGCAAAACTACCCAAGGAATTGTCCAGGGAGCTGCCCAGCATCTCAGGTGGCTCAACAAGAACAGATACTGACAGACACAGCAGAGGTTGCAAGTTCAGATCCGGGTCCTGACACAATATGTCCTAGATCTTGTCTCCAACCCTCACCGCAATGCAGCTGAATCTTAGAGCAGGATGCTATCAGTAGGGCAGAGTAAAGATCACCCATCAATTCTTTTTTGGTCATGTTTGCAGAGGCCACAATTTGTTATAAGTTATAAAATAAAGGGGCAGTACAAGATTGCATCTGCAAGGCATGTCAGAGTTGCAGGTATTGGAAAAAAAAAGTGTTTAGTCAATATTGCTCCAACAAAGACTGGAAAGATAGGAGAACATTATTACGATACAGTTGGTGGATGAAAACGATGAAAGATATGCAATTTTAATTTGATCTGTTACCTCATACACATACCATTATATGTACACTTTAAATCAACCCCAATGGCTCTACTTGGTAGGATTCATTCAACCATGACCAGAGAATTGCAGGGTTGCAGATATACGGTAAGGGCAAATCCGACAGGAATATGTAGAGGCGACCTCGACCCCAGGAATACGGAGTCACGCTATACCTCGAGCACAGCACTTCATAACTTTTAGCAGCTGCCACTCAAATATTTAGCACTGACAGCTATACTGCAAAGGTCTGCCAAGCTTTTGGAATACAAGTCCAAACTTTTTCCCCCAATCCTTCAAACTCCGAAACATGAAGCATCAAACACACACATAGTGTGAGCCTTTCCACACTTCTACATAGAATCGCACCACAGAATTGTACGTCAATGATTCACCGATGCAATCCATCAGCAGCGAAAATGTCAGTTGTTTACAGACGCTCCAACAAGTACCTTACCGCCCAGGCCTTGCGGTTAGTCATCGCCTCGTATAGACGACCACAAATTAAGGTCGACATTAGCTTGGAGATTTTTTTTAAATAACTGCATGTTGTATCCTCTTTATCGTGGTTGTCATCGGAAGCTATGTCTACACATGATGTAGTGATGATTTATGCTGGTCTTTTTGTAATCTGTCATATATACCATGATGTAAGGGGGGACACCAGTCTGATAGTGTGACCCCTGCTGTCAATTTTCGGAAAGAAAAAAACCTCCAAGGGCTATTTTGTGTTTTGAGGTGCATTAATGTTTTATGTCGCATGGAAACGGTGTTGTGTTAAGGCAGACCCTATGATGCATTGGTGGGCACTGCAAAGCATGTGTTACTTTAGTGCGCTGGAGTGCCATTCAAAATGAATGTAACCTGCATTGCCACGTACTGCACACATTACTACAACACAAAGATGTAAATGAGCCCCAGAGGAAGCCTGAACTAAGCAAGCATGGTTGCTGACTCTTCTTCTTCTGGGAATGTCAATTCCTTGCCTGGCAGATCTACATCACAATGGGCCTACTCTATGCTTACAGAAAACTATACTTCAAGTACTTCAGATCATTACAGGATCACAGGAGCCATTACTGATAACCTAAATAGATGCCAATTTCCTGGCTGCCATGTTGATTCTCTGCCACTGATCTAGGCCAAGTAGGCGATACATGCGGAGGGGACATGTACACTGATCATCAGGGCACTGATGATCAGTGTGCCCTGATGATCAGTGTAGCCCCAGCAGCACCACCTGTCAGTGTCCATCAGTGCCTTGTGTCAGTGCTCATCACAGCCTCGTGCCAGTGCCCATCAGTGCCTACCAGTGCACATCAATGCCACATATCAGTGCCCATCTGAGCTGCCTTTCAGTGTCATCCATCAGTGCCAGTAAGTGCCACCTACAATACCAATCAGTGCCACCTATCAGTGCTGCCAATCAGTGCCACCTATCAGTGCCGCCTTTCAGTGCCCATCAGTGATGCCGGTCAATGCCCATCAGTGCCACCTATCAGTGTCCATCAGTGCAGCCTCATTAGCGCATATCAGTGAAGGAGAAAAATCACTTATTTACAAAATTTTATAACAAAAACTAAGAAAAAACTTTTTTTCCCCGCAATTTTCAGTGGTTTTTGGTTTAAGAAAAAATAAAAAAACCCAGAGTTGATTAAATAACACCAAAATAAAGCTTTATTTGTCACAAAAAAAAAAATGATAAAAATTTCATATGGGTACAATGTTGCATGACCGCGCAATTTGCATTCAAAGTGTGACAGCGCTGGAAATTGGCCTGGGCAGGAAGGGGGTATAAGTGCCCTGTAGGCTAGCAGTTAATAATTAAAAAAAAAAAAACCCACCACATTATATATGACAATTATTTGTAAAATATGAAAGATAATGTTACGGCGAGTAAACAGATACCTAACATGTTATGCTTTAAAATTGCGCACATTCGTTGAATGGAGTCAAACTACGGTACTTAAAAATCTACATGGGTGACACTTTAAAAATGTCTACAGGTTACCAGTATAAAGTTACAAAGGAGGTCTAGTGCTAGAATTATTGCTCTTGCTATGACGATAGTGGCGGTACCTCACGTGTGGTTTGAACACTGTTTAAGATGTGGGCGTGGCCTACATATGCGGTCACCACTCATGAGCATGGGAAACCGGGGGCACGTTAAACTTTTTTTTTTTTATTACTTATTTGATTTTTTTTTCTACACTGTCCCTTTAAAAAATTGCTTTTAATCACTTTTTTTCCTATAACAAGGAATGCATGCATCTCTTATGATAGAAATAAGTAGTGACAGGTCCTCTTTATGGAGAGCTATGGGGTTAATAATAGTTATATAGTTACACTGGCTGAAAAAAGACAAAAAGTCCATCCAGATCAACCATAAAAAAAAAAAAAAAAAGTTATAATCCTACACCCACAGTTGATCGAGAGGAAGGCAGAAAACCCAGCAAAGCATGATCCAATTTGCTCCTGCAGGGAAAAAAATTCCTTCCTGATCCCCCGAGAGGCAATTGGATATTCCCTGGATGAACTTTACCTATAAATGTTATATCCAGTTATATTCTGTGTATCAAAAAAACAATCCAGGACTTTTTTTAAAGCAATAAGACCCCACATCTCTCCACTACAAAAAAAAAAAAAAGGCCAGAACTGGAAGTGCCGTCGCTCAAGTCCTCCAATGGCATAGAGCTGAGTGGAGGCCATCTTTCCTTCACTTATCTCTATGCCCAGTGCCAGGATCATACGGTGGTCTCTCAGGTAAAGCTGAGAACCACTGAGCGGCAGTGGGTGGTGGGAGCAGCAGTGGGTGGTGGGAATGGCAGGGGGTGGTGGGAGCGGCAGTGGGTGGTGGGAGCGGCAGTGGGTGGTGGGAATGGCAGTGGGTGGTGGGAGCGGCAGTGGGTGGTGGGAATGGCAGTGGGTGGTGGGAATGGCAGTGGGTGGTGGAAGCGGCAGTGGGTGGTGGGAGCGGCAGTGGGTGGTGGGAATGGCAGCGGGTGATGGAAGCGGCTGGTGGGAATGGCAGTGGGTGGTGGGAATGGCAGTGGGTGGTGGGAATGGCAGTGGGTGGTGGGAATGGCAGTGGGTGGTGGGAGCGGCAGTGGGTGGTGGGAATGGCAGTGGGTGGTGGGAACGGCAGTGGGTGGTGGGAGCGGCAGTGGGTGGTGGGAATGGCAGCGGGTGGTGGAAGCGGCAGTGGGAATGGCAGTGGGTGGTGGGAATGGCAGTGGGTGGTGGGAGCGGCAGTGGGTGGTGGGAATAACAGTGGGTGGTGGGAATGGCAGTGGGTGGTGGAAGCGGCAGTGGGTGGTGGGAGCGGCAGTGGGTGGTGGGAATGGCAGCGGGTGATGGAAGCGGCTGGTGGGAATGGCAGTGGGTGGTGGGAATGGCAGTGGGTGGTGGGAATGGCAGTGGGTGGTGGGAGCGGCAGTGGGTGGTGGGAGCGGCAGTGGGTGGTGGGAACGGCAGTGGGTGGTGGGAACGGCAGTGGGTGGTGGGAGCGGCAGTGGGTGGTGGGAATGGCAGCGGGTGGTGGAAGCGGCAGTGGGAATGGCAGTGGGTGGTGGGAATGGCAGTGGGTGGTGGGAGCGGCAGTGGGTGGTGGGAATAACAGTGGGTGGTGGGAATGGCAGTGGGTGGTGGGAGCGGCAGTGGGTGGTGGGAGCGGCAGTGGGTGGTGGGAATGGCAGTGGGTGGTGGGAGCGGCAGTGGGTGGTGGGAGTGGTGGGCTATTTTCGGCACCTGTATCAGTGCTTATTTTCATGTCAGCCAAAGGCCGATAGGGGTGTGAAATTTAGGTGCATCCCTATTAAAAATAGTCCATGTTGACTGAAAGAGTCCACTTTAATAAATAAGTAAATCTCCCCAAACCCTGCAGATGCCTTCAGAAGCCTCAAAATTCAGGACACTCTAGTATGAAAGTCTTGACCACCTTCTATGTTCTAAAGCTGAGACCCATCACAGATTACACACAAACAATACAATTTGGCAGATAGGATGCTCTTGTATTGCTTGAAAACAACAGGGTGCAAGCTGAAACTCCGATGAACAAGTTCAGGTCTGGATGGCCCCATGGTTTTACTACTACACACCAACCAAGACAATGAGCAGAGCACACACACTGATCAGTCTACCTGTATATAGATTTAAATCTTTGTCCATCGAAAACCGGTTTGCTGCCTCCTTAAATCTAATTTGTAATGCAGCTATGTAACTGCGGGGCATGTGGCGCCTGTCCAGGAGCGATGATGAGGTTCTGCCATTATCCAGGAGGCCAGGTGGAGGCTCCTGGCTCACAGAGGCATTAATAACATCTCCTGTATGTCCTTACATGTTTCAGACATAACTGTAAAATCTTCTGTTTAAAAAAAAAATGTAAAGCTCCCCGACATTCCAGAGCAAAGAGCGATGAGTATCTATGTTACCTGCAGTGGTTGTGATGAAGGATCAGCCTCAGCATACAGTGGGGCTCCTGGTAACGGGATGGGACTTGGTATAGGACATGTTGCTTAAAGAGGTGCTGGACAAATGACAGGAGACGGGCAGACAATGCACCTAATAAACACAGCTGGCACCTTTATCTATGGCTGTCATAGCTTTAGAATGGGGATTTCCAGGGAAACTGGGATGGTATGTGCAAGATCCTATATGTGTATAGTAACGTGGAGGAGCTCTCCCAGATCATGACCACACAGGGTTACCACGGGGTGCAAAAAAAACACAAAAACAAAGAAAGATGGTGCTGAAGAAGGAACAGTTAGACTTCTCGCACATAGGTGCCAAAACACCAATTTTTAGGTGATCAGACATTTTTTTTTTTTTTTAAACGTGCGAGCATGTTTAAAAACAGGGGCACTTTCATTTTTTTTTTTTATTTTCCATTGCCCCTTTAAAAATGTTTTAATCACTTTTATTCTTATCACAAGGAATACATGCATCCCTTGTGATAGAGATAATTAGTGACAGGTCCTCTTTATGGAGAGATATGGGGTCAATAAGACCCCATATCTCTCCACTGCAATGTAATGCATTAGATCAAAAAAAGCATTGATCTAGTGCTTTATTAAAAAAAAAAAAATGGCCGGAACCGGAGGTGACATCACTCTGGTCCTCCAAGGGCATAGAGAGGAATGGCCAGCGCAGGGATTGTTCGATGGTTTCTCAGGTAAGGCTGAGAACTACCGAGCGCCGGTCAGTGAGCGGCAGGGTTTCTCCGCACCTATATCGGTGCTTTTGCGCAAATCAGCCGAAGGCCTAAAGGGGTGTTTTCTGCCACCGAAATTTCGGTGCATCCCCTAATTCATACGCCCATGCAAAGGGCCACCTTGCCTGCACGGCACGTACAGGTGTTCCATGCATCAATGTGCAGGCAGTCCTATTCATGCGGTTACACGGACACAGCCGCTGGTCCCAATTGCACCTTGCGGGCTCGTGTCTCCAAACACGGACAGTGTGGTTTTGGGGAAACACACCCATGCAGCTGTCAACTTGGGACCAGTATTTGTGAAAAATCAAATGAGCAAAGCAGGAAATTGTTACCCGATCTGCAGCTTCTTCCAATCAGAGGCAGCCGGTATTTGGGTATTCTGACAGTTGCTGGCTCTGGTTGTCAGAATACAATAGCTGCAGGGGGAGATTCGTCCATTCACATTGTATAGCACAGGTGCCAAACTGCGGCGCTCCAGCTGTTGCAGAACTACAAATCCCATGAGGCATTGCAAGGCTGACAGTTACAAGCATAACTTCCAAAGGCAGAGGCATGATGGGACTTGTAGTCCCTCAACAACTGGAGGGCCACAGTCTGACACCTGTGTTGTATAGTGTAGATGGAGGAATCTGTTTTATTTTCATTCAACCTGTAGTGTATGTCCTACTTTTGTAAGCCCCCGGTTCACACTATTATTATTATTAATCAGGATTTATACAGCGCCAACGCTTTGCTCAGTGCTTTACAATATAGTGGGAGACAATACAGCAACAATACAGTTCAATACAAGAGGGATTTGAGGGCCCTGTTCCTTGGAGCTTACAATCTAGGAGGGAGGGGATAGTGGTACAGGAGATAATAACTGTGGGGGATGGACTGGTTGGAAGAGTAGAGGATTCCAGTATTAGCTGAGGGCGGGATAGGCTTCCCTGAATAGATAGGTTTTCAGTGATTGCCTAAAGGTAAGTAGAGTAGATGATAGTCTGATAGATTGAGGTAGGGAGTTCCAGAGGATGGGGGACGCTCTGGAGAAGTCCTGGAGACGAGCATGGGAGGAGGAGACAAGGGAGCTAGAGAGTAGGAGGTCTTGCGAGGAGCGGAGAGTACGGTTTGGGTGATATTTAGAGACAAGATCGGTGATGTAATTTGGGGCAGAGTTATAAATGGCTTTATACGTCAGTGTTAGTGTTTTGAATTTTATCTGTTGGGCAACTGGAAGCCAGTGGAGGGATTGGCAGAGAGGGGTGGGTGATACAGAACAGTTAGTAAGGTGGATGAGTCTGGCAGCAGCATTCATGAAAGACTGAAGAAGGGATAGCCTGCGATGAGGTAGGCCAATGAGGAGGGAGTTACAATAGTCAAGGCGAGATATAACAAGGGAGTTAATAAGTTGCTTAGTGGTTTCTGAGGTTAGGAACGGGCGTATCTTGGAGATGTTGTGGAGGTGAAGTGATATGGACAGTGATTAGATTTGGGGGTGAAAGGACAGATGGGAGTCTAGGATTACACCTAGTACCCGGGCATGAGGGGAGGGACTGATGATTGTGTTATTGCTCTTGATGGAGAAGTCAGGGGGGAGGGGGCACGGGCTGGGGGGAATACTAAGAGCTCAGTTTTGGAAAGATTGAGTTTGAGGAAGTGGAGTGACATCCATGCCGATTTGTCACTTAGTAGGTTAGTAATGCAAGAAGAGACTGAAGGGTGAGGTGAGGGGTAGAAAGATGGATTTGTGTGTCATCATCATAGAGATGGTAATTGAAGCCGCTAGAACGTGGTGTGGGAACCTGTGATCTGTGCGAAACACACTGCCCTTGACCTGCAGCGGGTGTCATTGCAATGTTAACGACACCCCAAATACAGGTCACAAAGACAATAATAATATATGTGAAAGTGTTATTCAAAAAAATCACATAATACAACAATGGTGAAGTCCAATCCCTAATCAGTCCAACTGTTAACCCTAACCTCCCTATTTCTTCACAGTAAAAAATATAGTTCAAACTTTGAAATATTGTAAGATCAATCCTTCCAACGATATCCACGATGTATACACCTCAAAAAAAAGAAATATCATATAGTGTATTACCTTTTATAAACAAGTAATAATACTCTAGTGAATACCCCATACAAATTTCTGCAGTGAATATTTGTGAAAAATAGTGAAAAAAAGGTGAAGAAGAAAAAAACGTAAAGAAGAAAAAAACGTGAAACAATCTGTGAGATCACTGTGTAAGTGAATCACTCTTCCGTGCCACACAAAAGAAAAATACAAACTAGTGTGCACTTCTATTTATAGTTCGGATACCAACAATCCCAATAAAGCATGCCTAAAATAATCCAGGAACTGAACAAGATAGCCCTCCTGTGGATCTTCCCCAGGTATAAATGGTCTCCACGACACTCCCTGGATTCCTCAGTCACAATACTCCAAGTGTCTCCAAACACTTCACTCCATCCAGAGATAAAACACGAGGGACAATAATAGTGTAATACCGCCAATCACATTACAATATAAACTTTATTAGAACTGCTCACATTGATAGCCTTTAAAATCGCTTAGTATATAAGTGAAGGAAACCTCCCAGCCATCCAGGAAAACGTCCAGATGATCAAATACGATCTTTTCCCTTCTACAAAATGGCCGCCAGTCAACTTCCAGTTCGCGTCTTGACGTCACTTCCCTTGACGCGTTTCGTCATCGACTTATTCATAAGGGGTATCTATTACCCCTTATAAGATACCCCTTATGAATAAGTCGATGACGAAACACGTCAAGGGAAGTGACATCAAGACGCACACCGGAACCGGAAGTTGACTGTCGTGCTCAACCAATGAAAACCAAAACTGATAATGAACAGAAAAAATCCCACTTGTGAGAGTTATACAATGAGTGAAGATATTTAATAAACAGTGTTAACCACTTGCCGTCCGCCTGCTGTTTATAAACGGCCGGACGGTGGCACTCCAGGGGCGGGTTGCCATTCATAAATGGCACCTGCCATTTCTAGCTGTGCGCGCTCCCTGGGAGCGCGCAGCACCGCAATCCGGTGCCCGCTGTGTCCTCCGGACACAGTGAAACGCCGATCCTCGGACCCCGATCATGTGATCACTGATTGGCCAATTAATCTTCTCCCAAAGAAATGTGCATCCACCAGTGCAAAATCAACATCAACCGCACTCACCAGATATTGGTGAGTATTGCGCCTTTTAGGATTTTAGGGATCCTATGCCCCCTCTATAATCTCCAGAGCTACTTATCCGTCTTGACTGGCTTGATGCTCTCCTCCAACTCACTCCTAATAAGAGCTCCCCCAGCAGTGCAAAAGAAAAAAATATCATAGTGTGATATTGCCAATATCATATACAGTATTATAATACCAGGCCACTCACATGTTCAAGGATAATTAAAAGCATTTGTTTATTGCCTTCATCGGCTCACACAGATCCACATAGCCACAGTTCTGTCCACAGCCTTGTGGTTTCCAGAGGATAACAATGCAGTTCCAACAACAAAGATGGCCGCCATTATCATTGGTATCATGGGTCACAATCATTGGTGCTGGACGATGGGGAACAGAATTATTGAATAAAGTTTGGGAACATTGGTGAACACGTTACTTTTCATTATTATAAACTTTTCACGTGCAAACCCAATCATTACTAAAATATCATATACTCGGGGCTTTCAGAGGGAATGTGGGGGAACGTAGTTCTGGCACCTCCAGCACTGAAAGGATGTAATAGCAAGAGCTGCTGAGGTCTGCTGGAGGGTCTATTGTTGCTGGCTGCTGGAGATCTATTGTGGTAAGTAGGTCTATAGTTGCTGGGGGGGTCAGTTGTTACTTGGAAGAAGAAGAATCTCCTGTTGAGGGAGGGGTCTATTGTTGCTGGCTCCTGGAGATCTATTGTGGTGAGTAGGTCTATAGTTGCTGGGGGGGGTCAGTTGTTACTTGGAAGAAGAAGCATCTCCTGTTGAGGGAGGGGTCTATTGTTCCTGGCTCCTGGAGATCTATTGTGGTGAGTAGGTCTATAGTTGCTGGGGGGGGGGGTCAGTTGTTACTTGGAAGAAGAAGAATCTCCTGTTGAGGGAGGGGTCTATTGTTGCTGGCTCCAGGGAGATCTACCGATGTTGATGGGGGGTCTATTGGTGATACGGTGGATCTATCAGTGCTGGGGGGGGGTATTTTACTGCCTTTCTTGTTATTACCAAATTCCATACAAATTACTTAGCATGGCAAAATGATACTTGGTTCTGTATAAGGGATGTTACTGGGTTGTGGGTGGGGGTGGAACCAAAGGACGTTGCTCAGAGGTGGGAAGAGGATAGAGACAAGGGGTGACTTGGAAGGGGGGGGGGGGGGGGGGAGTACCTGCATCTATTCTTTGAGAAAAAAAGCCCTGCATATACTATGTCATTTGAAAACATGTTTGGTACTTTAAAAACCAAAACCTTACTGCCCAGCCCCTGGAAACTTTCAAGTTATTCAACTCAGTGGGGCTGCAGCCACGCAGAAAGGGTTAATTGCTCATTTAGGTCTAGCGGACACAGAAAAGAAGATTTATGTACCTGATCCTCCGTACTGCTAGACCACGTACTGCATCGTCTTCTCCCCCAAGCTCCAGTGGTCTAAGGTCCTGACATTATCAAGACCTATGCAGTGTCCATAGCCCTGCATGGGATGTGAGGATGCTGAGACACAGTCCACTGCTGAAGCACAGTGGAGCGCCACCTGTAGGGGAGTAAAAGTGTTTCTCTTCTCCTCTAGTAAACCCTTGCAGCACCAGTACAGCCCCAGTGCAAGGGATACAGTCCTTTACACAGTACAGTAAAACCCAAAACATCTAATAACTTTGGGAGAGAAGTCATACGGATCGCATTAATTCTTTGGAACCACAAAAGCGGAAGGTGAGCCCAAGAAGACAGAGGGGAAATTAGCCTGATACAGTCCTTCCTAAGACAGAGTTGATTGCTTTTTTTTTTTTCAACTTGTTGCTGGGCAGAATAAAACGCATCAAAAAACGCACTACAGGCTTTTCTGCAGCATCTCCACTGAAGTCTATAGAATCAAAAACTCAACGTTTTGCATTTAAAAAAGTCCCTGACCCCTTCCAAAAAAAACACACACACCGGGTGAAAACGTGGAGATGTAAAACTGTCCCATAGGAAATCATGTTAAATCGACTGCTGTGCGTTTCTGCAAAACACAGCGGAAACCACACTGGCGTGAACCTAGACTACTGCTGGCCATAGACGGTTCGAAAAATCGGCCGATTTTTCGTCCGAAAGATTGATCAGACGATTTTCGCACTGTTAGTGGGTTAAGTGGTCGGCCGGTTTTCGCGTTTTTTTCCACTTCTGGATTATCGGTCATGTTGGAAAATTTGTGGAAAACGACCAATTTTCGCGTCAATGACGGTCAAATCGTATGATCGTTTTTACGAAAAAAATATGCGCATGAGCTGTGACCTGGAAGGAACAGAAGTTTTGCCTGTTATATGGGGTGAACTTTATGACTTGGTCGGCCGATTTTCGTAATCGTTGGTGGAAACGTCGGTTTAACGAACGACCGATTTTTCATTTATTGGACGAAAAAAAGCCCGGTGTTCGAGCCGTCTATGGCCTGCATTAGGGTTTACATCTGTACTTGGGTGTAGACTGTAATTCACCGATTTTTCTCCCCATCCCACAACAGATGTACCACTGGAGGCAGGTTGCCTGTTTCGCGAGACAGCAGTGCCCACTGCTGGTAAAAAAGTGGTAATGCGAAAAAAAGCAATCTGGAATCTGATCACATGGTTATGTCATAGGTAGATTTTCTAGAACCTCAAATTTGTGGGGAGTTCTATACTATAGTATTTAGTGGTACAGATCTTGTCATCACGTTTTCATATGGCAAAAAAAAAAAATTGATACAGTTTAGCTACAGCTTCCCACATGTGTATCTTCAACAGAAATAAATTATATTGTATGTTACTTGTAAGAAAAGACTGCTTTGTATGCCCTTCAGCCATGTAGGTGGAAAAAAAAACAAAACAAAAAACCACCCACCACAAAACAGGATCCCATGACAACCAAAATGAAAAAAAAAAAAGAAAAAAAAAAAGACACCCATGTTTGTATCGCCTTTTAGGACTATGGCAGGACTTCTATCCATGCTTCTCCTGCTCTGTCCCAGGGGATGCCCTCAATACATGGTTGGCGTGCCCCATGCTCTCTAGGCTCTGGACAAAAGTCCTTAAAGCGAAGCTCCACACAAAAAGGGAAGTTCCGCTTTAAGCCTTTGTCCCCCGCTCCCCATTAAGGATTGGCACCATTAAGCAGCGGGTACCAGAATTTGACAGGTACCTGCTCCCACTTCCGCCACGATCGCCTAGGCGATCGGAAGTGAAAGTTGTAATCCCCCCCTCTCTACCCGTAGTCTTGTGAGACACGTGACAGGTCCTAGAAGACTACGGGGCCATTCAGGAAGAGCAGCGCTTCTCGCGCATGTGCGGTGGGCACCCGGCTGTGAAGGCACAAGCTGTCACAGCCGGGTGCCCACACTGAAGATGCCGGCGCCATGGAGAGAAGACGGCCGGTGAAACCAGCGGTGGTGAGGACATTGCTGTACCGAGGGACAGGTGAGTGTCTGTATTTTAAAAGTCAGCAGCTTCAGTATTTGTAGCTGCTGACTTTTTTTTTTCTCAGGTGGAACTCCGCTTTAACTTCTACAATCCTTACTAAGTTATCCATTTACTAGAGATCCATGGTATGTCTTATTACATTTAAAGCCATCAGGCCTCACGAGGTCTCGGTTTAAACTAGCAACGTACAGAGGGGAAAATAATCATTATTTGATCAATGCAGATGTTGTAAGTTTGTCTATGTACAAAGAATTGAAGGGGCTATCATTTTTATCATAGGTGTATTTTAAATGATAGAGACAGAATAGCAACCAAAAATCCAGAACAAACACGATACAAATAATATAAACTGAGTTGCAGTTCAGAGAGTAAAATAAGTATTTGTTCCCCAACAACCAACAATAATTCTGGCTCCCGCAGATTGGCTATTTGCTCATGAACACAGATATGTACACAGATCAGTCCTGTCAATGTAAGAAGGTTCTCCTAATGACAACTCATTACGTGCAGAAAAGACACCTGACCACAGAATCTCTTTCTTCCATTCCAATAAATATTTTCCCCACTGTACATCTTACTGGTGGTCAAATAATCCATAGCAAGAACCTGGAAAAAGCAGCTTGTCCATCTTACAGAAGTCTGCAGCCGCATGCAAAATAACTACCATCCTTCTTGATACACAAGAAAAATTTCTAAGGACTTGGACCCCATGGATACAATATGCCCACCCCACTATGTCCACACCAAGTTCTACATCTTTATAAGCATTGAGGCCCTAGAGTTTGGGCCAGGCTGTTCTTGACATTCCTGTATCTGCAGCGGCTCTGGTCTGTGCTCCTCTCCTCATAGGACACAGAGGCAGCATTGAGAGCCATTGCATTCTGATGCTGTCAGTCAAATCCTGTGAACAGGGAGCCGTGCTGTGTCTGTCAATGGGTGCACACAGCTCGACTCAGGAGTGTGCCCCCATAGCAAGCAGATTGCTATAGTGGCAGACACTGAAGAGGAAGAGCCGCGGACGGGGGACCCCAGAAGAGGAGGCACAGGGACGGTAAGTATAACATACTGTATTTGTTGTTTTGGTAAAAAAAAAAAAACAACTTTACAAAAACGTCTGTAATGTAGCACTTATTTTTAATTTTTTTTTTTTATATTTATTTCAGGTACTTATATAGCGCCGTCACTTTTACACAGCGCTTTACATATATATTGTACATTCACATCAGTCCCTAACCCTCAAGGGGCGTACAGTCTAAGGTCCCTAACTCACATTCATACATACATATACCAGGGCCAATTTAGTCAGGAGCCAATTCACCTACCAGCATGTCTTTGGAGTGTGGGAGGAAACCGGAGTACCCGAAGGAAACCCAAGAAGGCACAGGGAGAACATGCAAACTCCAGGCAGGTGGTGCTGGGGTTGGGATTCGAACCAACGACCCGAGTACTGCCAGGCGGAAGTGCTAACCATTTAGCTACTGTGCTGCCCATCTTATTGGTATTTTATTTGATGAGAAAAAAGTGCTACAAGACACACGATTGCCAAGTTAATATATACGAGTTATATTGCACCAACATTTAGTGCTATATAAAGCAAGGACATAAGGAGTTATAAATAACATCAGAAAGAACTGGCCAGGAATGGAATTTCTCACCGCTTAAAGCCCAACTGAACTTTCAGTTTAAGGCCTCGTTCACACCATACGTGCAGAAAAACTGATGGAAATTGATGCGCAAATTTCACTTGCAGAGACATCAGTTTTCATGTGTGCCTCAATGAGTTTTATACATTTCTACGCAGAAAAAAATCTGCACGTGATACCAGTGTTGTGGTGTGAACAGGGCACATAGAGAACAATTGATTTCATTGTGCCCTTGCAGAACTCAAGCAGAAAATCTGACATCTCTACACCATTGAGGGATCAACCCCTAATCACCTAAATACATTCTAGATGTTTAAAAAGAAAAAAAAAAAAAAGTGTTCAAAGTCTATTATATGGTTTTATTTAGATAGCAGCTACAGCTTGGGCAGAAAAGCCTGTCCCCTGCCATCGGACACTTACTCTCTGCAGGTATCTCCGCAGTGGTCCAACACACCCCTTGTTGAATCAAAGCTTCAGCTCTCCAATCAGCTGGGAGCATCAGATTTGCTGACTGCAGGGATACAGGTTGGCTGCAATGGTGGAAATACTCTGCAAATAAGAATTCCAGGTGTGGATATCTTATACATAATTACACTGGTCAAGCTTGGGGCAACGTATCTCTGTATACACCATACCTGGTCGATCCCCCTGCCAGCTTGAAAATCTACTACTCCAGTGGTCTCCACATGCTTCAGGGTCTTGTGCTGAGCAGCTAGCCTGATGTATTCTGAACACAGGAGGTCGGCTGCTCAGCACAGGCACCATTTAGAGAATGCTTTGCATTCACTGAATGAATGCAAAGTGTTTAGTGACTGGATGAGGTGGGGAGCATGACACCACTGCCCTGCCTCTCTGCTTTGTCCAATTATAGAACACTTTGCAGTCAGAGAATGAATAGCATTCTCTGAATGGCGCCCTCCTCAAGCAGCCAACCTCCTGTGTTCAGAATGCAGCAGGGCAGCTGCTGAGCACAAGACATGAAGATCACTGGAGTAATGGCGTCCACTTCAGTGATTTCCAGCTTCCAGAGAAATGGGCCAGGTATGCCATATACAGTTACATTTGTCCAAGCTGGATCAGTGTGACCGTGTATAAAATATCTACACCTGGAATTCTTCTTCACTGTATTAAACCCAAAAATGTAGTATTCAGCTTATCAATCCTTAGATGTGGCGGCTGCATCAGTTTTCTTTTCTTAGGCTTTGTTCCCTGTTTTCACCTGGTGATCCAGCCAGTAACAGACCTCCAGTATTAGTGAGACATAACTCTGGATGAAGGAGCACAGGGGGGCACATTTGAACAGCAGCATTGTCAGTCTGGGGAAGGAGGAGTGTTAGAGATACTAGCAGATTTGGATACACTAACAAATGGAAGCTAAACTCCAGCACTTTATAATCAGTTATAGGAAACAGTTTTTTTTTTCTTTTGGGATAAAAAGTTTACATAAATAAATAAAATCTTATCATTGTAAGCACCCGTCAGTGTTAAATGGTTTGTCTCATCTCTGTAACTGCAAGAGAGCTTTTCTGTTGAAAAACAACAGACTTTCTAGCTGGATCAACAGATGAAAATAGAAGAAAGAAAGCCTAAGAAGAAAACTAATGCAGCCATCACATCTAAGAAATGGTAAGCTGCAATATAATAAAGTGTTTGCTTTTGGGTTTAATACTGCTTTAGGGTTGACAGGAAATAAAATTGGCCATAGCACAAAGCACAGCAATGCCCCAAGAAACATATGTGAATGCTCACAGAGCAATGTGAATGAGCCCCTAATCAGGTCACATTACAGAAGACAACATTCACTACTTTATAGCATTACTACACATGACATATACATGGCATTACTACACATGACATATACATGGCATTACTACACATGACATATACATGGCATTACTACACATGACATATACATGGCATTACTACACATGACATATACATGGCATTACTACACATGACATATACATGGCATTACTACACATGACATATACATGGCATTACTATATATGTTACGGAACATATATGTTACGGAAACGGACACAGACTGCGCTAGGGTATTTCCGTTAGACTCCCGCTTCTCTGTCCGAACATTATCCACGGACCCCACCGCTGACCATACAGGAAATATACAGCACCAGACTATCTTAAGACAGAAAGTCAACTGCTTTATTTTAACACAAACACAAGATATATACACAGGGCGGGGAAATACAACCAGTAACAGGAAACACATCAGCAGGCCGTCCCATCAGGGGGGGAAGGGCTGCCGGAAACACCCCCCACCAAACCAAGACACACAGTAGAACAATGGGATGCAGCACATGGCAATGGACAACCCGCACACCAATACACAAACATTACATCCCATAATAGTTTGCTAGAACAATGGGATGCAGCCGCATGGCAGAGAACAATGAACAATCCCCACACCAATATTAGAACATTTCACCCTGTACCCCTAACAGGCACCAGGTGCCTTAGACATAAGAGGAAAAGGAGGAGCTGAGAAAGGGGTCCCCCCACCCCCATAAGTCACTCCCGTCACAATATACATGGCATTACCATACAGAACATATACATGGCATTACTATACAGAACATATACATGGCATTACTATACAGAACATATACATGGCATTACTATACAGAACATATACATGGCATTACTATACAGGACATATACATGGCATTACTATACAGAACATATACATGGCATTACCATACAGAACATATACATGGCATTACTCTCCAGTACACTTACTCAGAGAGTGGTAGACCGGTTTGTGTAACCCCTGAAGGTGGGTGGAGCACAGCGATGCAATCTTTCCCGGAGGCTGCATCCTGGCATCGATAATATACCATACCCGGGAGAATGTGGCCCATTGCTAGATACAGGAAAAACAATATATATTAAAATACAACTCCAGGCAATAAGTCAATTAGTGAGTTAATATTCCAATCTAAATTAAAAACCAGGAGGACCGCGCAGAAATATACTCATGTGCATATATACAACATAACTAAAAAAAATCCCAAATTGGTGAAGGTGCTCGTGCTCAGTTTAACCACTTACTGACTGTAGATAGCCGAATGACGACTTCACTGCGGCCTGCCAGTTCTGGGAGGGCGTCATATGACGTCCTCCCAGAACGCGCTCTCCTGCACGCCCTCAGTGATCTCTGTGATCGCTGTGTCCTACGGACACAGCTGATCACGTGGTATGGTAAAAGGCCAATCACAGCGGCCTTTTACCACGGGATCAGCCATGTCCAATGAGACACTGATCACCGGGAAATGAAATAGCAGGTTATCAGCTGCACTTTCCTCACGTTGTCCATGCGCGAGGAAAGTACTGCCGAGAACCGGCAGTTGTCAGAGGAGGGATCGGCACCAATCATCAGTGCCCTGATGATCGGTGCCCAGCAGTGCCACCCACCAGTGCCGCCCACCTGTGTCCAGCAGTGCCACCCACCTGTGCCATCCAGCAGTGCCGCCCCATCATTTTTTATAATAGAAACAAAGAAAAACTTTTTTTTTTCAAATTGTTTGCTCTTTTTGTTTATAGCGCAAAAAATAAAACACCCAGAGGTGAGTAAATACCACCAAAAGAAAGCTCTATTTGTGTGAAAAAAAATTATACAAATTTCATAAGGGTACAGCGTTGCATGACCACACAATTGTCATTCAAAGTGCGACAGCGCTGAAAGCTGGCCTGCTAAGGAAGGGGGTATAAGTGCCTGGTAGGCAAGTGGTTAATTGCAATATCTTGATTCATCAATCATCTCAAGAGTGCTCCACAGTGCTTGACAGAGTGCCCCACATGGACTCTCACCCTTAGCCAATGACCATCTATCTCTAGAATGGTCTATAATGCTTTAGGGACAATTCCCAATGAGCCAGTTGTCTCCAAATCTCCGCAAGTTGAAATAGACATCACCATGAAAAAAAAAAAGGAAAAAAATAGGATATCCCATAGTGTAAAACTGTCTGGTAGTTTGTTCGCTCCTCAGAGTGGAGTGCGTTTCACAGGACGGAAGTGGGGCCATCAAAATCTCAACGCGTTTCGATCAAAGATCGTCTTCAGTAAGAGCAAGATCTGCCATTTTGGTGATGGTATTTATACCCTTCAACCGAATATTAATTTGGTATATGCAAACCGCAACATTGCTGCGTACATTTGGTGTTACACATTAATGGGCTTCATACTACTTCTGCTGACATTACTATGCCATACACATGTAATATTGTACAATAATATACTATATAAACCTTCCATCATAATTTGCAGAGTCCATCCCTTTAAAGGGGAAACAGCTCAACTTACAATACATAAATATTAAAAATTACAAAAAATAAATGGTAAAAAATACCATCACCAAAATGGCGGACCTTGCACTTCCTGAAGACAATCTTTGATCGAAACGCGTCGAGGTTTGATGATGCAACTTCCGCCGACATCACTTCCACCCTGCGGAACGCACGCTGCTCTGAGGAGTGTTTAGCACAGCGGCTTCCATGTATTAGGAGTAACAAGGCTGAGTACACAGGGTGCTGGGCACAGGCACTTTGCTTGTGAGTTTTAACAGATTTACCCCCAATAAAACTACCAGACAGTTTTACACTATGGGATATCCTCTTTTTTTTCCTTTTTTCATGGTGATGTCCATTCCAACTTGTGGAGATTTGGAGACAACTGGCTCATTGGGAATTGTCCCTAAAGGGTTATAGACCATTCTAGAGATAGAGAGTCAATGGCTAAGGGTGAGTGATAGTCCATGTGGGGCACTCTGTCAAGCACTGTGGAACTCTTGAGATGACTGATGATTCAAGATATTGCTATTAACCACTTGCCTACTGGGCACTTATACCCCCTTCCTGCCCAGGCCAATTTTCAGCTTTCAGCGCTGTCACACTTTGAATGACAATTGCACAGTCATGCAACACTGCACCCATATGAAATTATTTTTTTCACACAAATAAAGCTTTCTTTTGGTGGTATTTACACGCCACTAGGTGTTTTATTTTTTTTGTGCTATAAACAAAAAAAGAGCAAAAAAATTTGAAAAACAAAAAGTTTTTCTTTGTATCTATTATAAAATTTTGCAAATATTATTATTATTATACAGTATTTATAAAGCGCCAATAGTTCACTCAGCACTGTACAGGGAGACAGAACATGTGACAGAACAACAACAATACAATGCAAAACATGAGGGGATCGAGGGCCCTGCTCTTTCGAGCTTACAATCTAGGAGGGAGGGGATGGTAGCACAGGAGGAGATAGCTGTGGGGGATGGAGTGGTAGGAAGAGTGGAGGAGGTTGGCAAGTTAGCAGGGGGTGGGGTAGGCTTCCCTGAAGAGATGGGTTTTCAGGGTGCGCCTAAAGGAGAGGAGAGTAGGTGATAATCTGATGGGTTTGGGCAGGGAGTTCCAGAGGATGGGTGACACCCTGGAGAAGTCCTGGAGGCGGGCATGGGAGGAGGAGACCAGGGAACTAGAGAGAAGGAGGTCTTGTGAGGTGAGGAGCGGAGTGTGCGTGCTGGGCGGTACTTGGATATTAGGTCGGTGATGTAATTTGGGGTAATTTTTCTCCTTCAGTGATGTTCATTGATGAGGCTGCACTGATAGGCAGCAGTGATTGGCATGGATAGGCAGCACTGAAGGGCACAGGTGGGTGGCATTGCTGGGCACTAATCGTCAGTGCCGATCCCTTCGCTAACAATTGCCGGTTCTCGGCAGTACTTTCCTCACACTATGACAGAATGAGGAAAGTGCAGATGATAACTGGCAACTGTATTTACCCGGAGATCTGCTGTGCCATTGGACACAGCTGATTACATGGTAAAAAGCCGCCATGATCAGCTGTTTACCATACCACATGATCAGTTGTGTTCGTAGGACACAGCGATCACCGATGGGGCCTGGTGTGCACCGCTGGAGGCATGTCCTGGAATGACGTCCATGGACGTCATCCCAGGATTACACAACCACACTGTAGCCATCGTTCGGCTATAGCAGGGTTGGGAACCAGTTAAACTGAGCACGAGCACCTTCACCAGTTTGGGATTTTTTTTCAGGTATGTTGTATATGCACATGATTAGATTTATGCGCAGTCCTCCTGGTTCTTAATTTATATGCATTGTGGTACTTTACACAAGTATAGGACTGCTGAAATATTTTTTGTTTAGCTTGCTAATTATAGCACATCCAATAGCAAATGAGCACTTTTGTAGATATTCCAATCTAGCAATCCATGCCAATGTGCTGAAATCAGAGTTCATTCAGTTTAATTTCAAAGGATAAGTTCACCTTTTGGACAAAAATAATTAATGCCCATTTTTGTGTAGATAAAAAAAACGTGCATTTATTAATTTTGTCGAAAGGAGCCTAGAAAGCACTGCACCAGCGATCAGTAGATCTCTGGTGCCATGCAGGTCTCCTGCAGACCTGTCAGAATTTATGCCTGCCGTACGGGATATACGGTCAAGCAGATATTCTGGCAAGAAGTTTTAGCCTGGGTTCACATATATGTGGTTCGGTACACTGCATGCGATTTGTACAGGAACCGCACCGCATTCCGTGCAAATCACATGCGAATTGTGTGCAGTGCAATTGGAGCTATACATTTTGCATGGTTCTAATCACAGCACACCCAAAAGGTGCAGGACCCTTTTTTTGGTCCACACTAGAATCAGATCGCATGGGTATTCACACCTATGTGATCCGATTCTGCACATCGCACCGTGTTTTGCGGACCGACTTCAGGGTGCTATTAAATTAACATACACACCCGCAGTGGTTCGCATGAACGGGGTGCGATTCTGATGCAGTGTGGAATTCAGACAGAAAACGCTGTGAATTCCGCATCAGTGCGAACTCGGGCTTAATGAACTACCAGGGCGCTCCACAACATGGTGGTAGTTCATTGAAAACTACAAGCCCATAGCCGCTAAGGCTGCCAGGGCTTGTAGATACTCGTTCACAGAACTCTATGAATGAATGACGCGGCGCACATTTTCAAATCTGACAGATAGTACGGGGAGACTTCTGCCCATGCTATCTGTCAGAGGGAGGGGGGTGGCAGGCGCAGCTGCGGCTATGGGAACATGTTACATGTTCCACCCTAAAAACAGGTGGAACATGCAACATGTTCCCAAAGGTGAACTTATCCTTTAAAGTGGTGGCAAAGTCCACATTGTTGCTGACAGACGGGGTATGTATAACAGAAGAGCCCAGATTGGTCTCTTCTGTTATAAATGCATCCTCCTGCCCGTCAGCCGTGCTGCACACTGAGCCACGCATGCGCAGCGCAGTGAATATTTACGCCCCCTGATCTGTGCCACTGCGCTGTGACTCCCATGCGCATGTGCGGGAGTGACTTCATCACGGCCAAAGACTGAACCTGGAAGATCGGGCGAAAATGGAAGTGCCTGGGACCCGCCTGATCGATCACAGAGCAGCGCTGGAGGTCTCGGTTTGACAGGCAAGAGTCCATGCACACATAGACTTTAATCAGCGGTTTTTGGCTGGGGTGTTTTCTGGCTTGATAAAAAAATTGAATTATTATTATACAGTATTTATATAGCGCCAAAGGGTATTCTCAGCGCTGTACAGTAGCAAGGGGGACAAATTAGGAACTAGTGGGTTTCTAAGAGTTCTAACACTCATGCACACTGGACGTTTTTACAGCGGCTGTTTTTGGCTTTTGATGTTTTTTTTCTATAGCCAGTAAACTCCCCAGCGTGTTATTCTATGTGCACACATTTATTTCAGGTACTTATATAGCGCCATCAATTTACGCAGCACTTTACATATATATTGTACATTCACATCAGTCCCTATCCCTCAAGGGGTGTACAATTTACGTTCCCTAACTTACATTCATACATACACATATTAGGGACAATTTAGACAGGAGTCAATTCACCTACCAGCATGTCTTTGGAGTGTGGGAGGAAACCGGAGTACCCGGAGGAAACCCACACAGGAACAGGGAGAACATGCAAACTCCAGGTAGGTGGTGCCGTGGCTGGGATTCGAATCAACGACTGCCAGGCGGAAGTGCTAACCATTTAGCCACTGTGCTGCCCACAAACTGTAATCAACATTTTTTGGCAGCGACGTTTTTTGGCTAGAAAAAAAACCCCAGGACTAGTGGGTTTCAAGAAGTTTCTTAGCTGTAAAAACGCTCTAACGCAGAAAAACGCGTCAGAACACCGCAAAATGCCGCAAACTGGCATTTTTGGAGTTTATTTGGTTAAAAAAAGCAAACACGGAAAAACGCCGGTAACGCTAATGCAAAAACGCTACAAAAAGCTGAAAAACTCATGTTATTCTATGTGTACACATAAACTGTAATCAACATTTTTTTGGCAGGGATGTTTTTTGGCTGGAAAAAACCCCCCCAGAACTAGTGGGTTTCTAGAAGTTTTTTAGTTGTAAAAATGCTCGAACGCTGAAAAACGCCACAAACTGCCGTTTTTGGAGGGTTTTTTGACCCCCCAAAATTTTTTTTTTGGTAAAAAAAAAAAAACCTCTAAAGAATGCAAACACGGAAAACGCTGCTAATTGTGGAAAAACACCGCTAAACGCGAATGCAAAAACGCTAAAAAAAGCTGAAAAACTCAAGTTTAACGTGACTTTACACAGCTAACGTTACCAGCGTAATAAAAACGCCAAGTGTGCATGAGAGCTCAGTCCTCATACACACTGGATGTTTTTACAGCGGCTCTTTTTGGCTTTTGACATTTTTTTCTACAGCCCCCCAGCATGTTATCCTATGTGTCCATGCACACAGACTGTAGTCAACATTTTTTTGGCTGGAAAAAAAAACCCAGGACTAGTGGGTTTCTAGAGGAGCTTTTTAGCTGTAAAAACGCAGTAAAATGCCACAAAATGGTGTTTTTGACCAAAAAAAAAAACAGCTAAAAACGCAAACGCAGGGAAATGCCGCTCAAGCAAAAATGCTACAAAAAGCTGAAAAACTCACATTTTAACCATGACTTTACACAGCTAACGTTACCAGAGTTATCAAAACACCCCGTGTGCATGGAGCCTAATGCTGAAATACGCTACCATCCAGCATACCCCAGTACTCCTTGCTATTATATACATCCAGTACTGGAGGTGCCAGAACTGTGTTGCCGCTGAAAAAAATGCCCTGGTTATAACCCGTCAGATTTTTGTGCTGTGTTCCTTCGGGGAGATTTCCCTTCACTTTCTGTCTCTCAGCCAAAACAGGAAGTGAGAGGAAATCCCTCCAAAGCGTGGGAATCCCAGAACTAGTGTCAACATTGGAAGATTTCCTTTCTATTCCTGTTCTGGAGACAACCGAAAATTTAGGATTTTCTTTCAATGATAACAGTAAACAGGATAAATAGAGAGGGTGAATCTCCCTAATGGGGGGCCACAGACAGCAATAAAAACTGACAGGGGATTGAAACTATCTTCACTCCGTCCAAAACTAAAAAAAAACGGCTTTTTTTTTAATTTCAGGTACTTATATAGCGCCATCAATTTACACAGCACTTTACATATATATTGTACATTCACATCAGTCCCTAACCCTCAAGGGGCGTACAATCTAAGGTCCCTAACTCACATTCATACATACACATACTAGGGCCAATTTACACAGGATCCAATTCACCTACCAGCATGTATTTGGAGTGTGGAAGGAAATTGGAGGACCCGGAGGAAACCCACACAGGCACAGGGAGAACATGCAAACAGGTGGTGCCACGGTTGGGATTTGAACCAACAAATCTAGTACTGCCAGGCGGAAGTGCCAACCATTTAGCCACTGTTATACTATAACGAGCCACGCATGCGGTGTCACTGCGCACACACTGCCGGAATTCCCAGATCGGCGACCAGCAGGGTCCATGCAGGCCTCGTGTACGTGCCTGGGGTCAGACAACATAACATTCAGTGTATTTCCCCACCTGCGAGCCACACATACACCGACCTACCATAGAAATCAATGGCTGCCTATGACAGGGGCGTGCGTTGTGCGTTTACACGGGTACCAACCATGAATTTCTATTGGCGGGGGGGATGCAGTACCTGAGGCTCCCAGGGAGGTAAATACACCCACATTTTCCATACATACTCCTTGGTGGATCTAAAGCAGATCATACAGTGTGTGACCACCCTTAGGTTGCCTTAGCCCATTGCTTTTAGTGATCCAATACCAATATAAATGGCTAGAAAGCTGCCCTTGCCCATCACTTTGTTATAAATGCCATCTGAGGGCTCTGATCGCTGACAGACATCATTACCTGGGCAGCTCTGCTGTAACTCGCCATCACATGGAGGTCACCATGACACACAGCCAGGCAGGACACTATATTCACCAGAGACCGACTCCTAGTATTTTATGTCTCCATCTGCGGAGACATTTTTGGTGAGTCTAATCCATAGATTACCGTTCCACTAGGTCTACGACAAAATGGCCGTAGCTATTTCTTTAGAACACGCATAACACGAGACCTATCGGGGCGTACTCGTGTATCCAGCAGCGAAGACATTTATCCTGATTTTTTTCCGTAGGCATAAACAGCATTTAGTCTTCAACAAAATGGAGTTCGCTATCCATTTCAACAAGCAAATTGGGGTCACTTTCTCGGAAGTTCGGTGACTGGTTGTTTCTCAGAAAAGTCGGACTTTCGCCTACAAGTTGTTTCTGACTTCAAAGTGTCTATTTTACCTCCACGAGTGTGTAAGGATAACATGGTAATCTCACACTAAATCCCCGCTGACTACATCGCTGTGACAGTGTGCTGGAGGAACTTTCTGTCCGGGGACATGTTGCCGGGGGAAGGTCTTAGCAGCTGACAGTTGGGCGGAAGTACATCACTGGCGCGGCGATTTGATTTTCCCGGATTCTGGGCTGTGTGTGTTCGACCTGAGAGGGGAACTTCCGGTTCCCGGTGTGGTGAAGAGGGCTCTCCGGGTGTATGGAGCACTATGTGCTGCTCGTCAGCTGGCAGAGGAGGACGGAAGGAGCCCGGGAACAGCAGCAGACCCTACCCGCAGGTACCACACAGCCTACTGCCTGAATATGAGAGATGCAGGCCTGTCCTGGAAATGCCAGCTGCCTGGCTGCCAAGCAAAGTCAACCTGGGACCAAGCATGCTGATCCTGACTCCAGAATTTCATGCAGCCAGGCAACTAGCATTTCCAGGGTTCTATAGCCTCTGGCAGCCTACACATCACAGCCAGACGTAAAGATATGATCACCTACGACAGAAATAAATAAATGCCCCTTTTTATTGTATCAGCAATCAGCAGATCACAGGTGCCACGCAGGACCCCGCAGACTGGCAGTGTGTCTGTATGATCGCACATCCTGTACGGGCGAGCCGAGATCACCTGATAGGAAGACCCCATGAATGACCACAGTGCCACGCTACTTCATAGAGAACAACAAGATGACTGCCACAAAAGCTGCTGGGACTTATAGTTCCTTCACAGTTCTGAATGAGTGCGGCGGCTTACAAAAATGACAGCTGCTACGGGGAGCTCCTCCCCTCATTGGTGGGGGGGATCAGTGGGGGGGGGGGATTGGGGAGCAGCTTCAGGAACAGTCCATCCTAAAAACGGGGAACTTCTCCTTTATGGCAAACTGCTAAATGTGTCATATCAATGCTGGACGACTTGTGACTGCAGCGGGTTCTGTCACGTGCACACCTATACCTTACCAGCTACCCCTACCACCTTACACCTACCCCCACCTGCTACACCACCTTACACACCTACCCCCTTACACCCACCACCTCTACCTTACACCTACCACCTTACACCTACCCCCACCTGCTACACCACCTTACACACCTACCCCCTTACACCCACCACCTATACCTTACACCTACCCTCACCTGCTACACCACCTTACACACCTACCCCCTTACACCCACCACCTCTACCTTACACCTACCACCTTACACCTACCCTCACCTGCTACACCACCTTACACACCTACCCCCTTACACCCACCACCTCTACCTTACACCTACCCCCTTACACCCACCACCTCTACCTTACACCTACCACCTTACACCTACCCCCACCTGCTACACCACCTTACACACCTACCCCCTTACACCCACCACCTCTACCTTACACCTACCCCCTTACACCCACCACCTCTACCTTACACCTACCACCGTACACCTACCCTCACCAGCTACACCTTACACCACCTTACACCTATCACTTACACCCACCACCTTATACCTTACTAGCTACCCCCACCACCTTATACCTACCCCCACCACCTTATACCTACCCCCACCACCTTATACCTACCCCCACCACCTTATACCTACCCTCACCAGCTACACCTACCACCTTACACACCTACCCCTACACCCTACACCTACCACCTTACACCTACCCTCACCAGCTACACCTTCCACGCCTACCACCTTACACACCTACATCTTACACCCACCAGCTCCACCTTACACCTACCACCTTACCCCTACCAGCTACACCTACCACCTACATCTTACCCCTACCAGCTACACCTACCACCTACACCTTACCCCTACCAGCTACACCTACCACCTACACCTTACCCCTACCAGCTACCACTTACACCTACCACCTGACACCTACCAGCTACACCTACCACCTACACCACCTTACCATCCATCTTTTGCCACCTACACCACCTTACCATCCATCTTTTGCCAATCATCCACCTACACCACCCTACCAGCTACACCTACCACCTTATACCTACCACCCTACACCCACATCTTGCACCTACCCCTACACCCACACCTACCACCCCTACACCCAAACCTACCACCCCTACACCCACACTGACCACCTTACACCTACCACAGCACACAGCCAGGCCGGAGACACAGTTCCTAATTCAACAATTCAGCTTCCTTTGTCTCCTCTCCACCTCGGGCTGCTATCATCCATCCATCTTTTGCCAGTCATACATCCATCTTTTGCCAATCATATATCCATCCATCTTTTGCCAATCATATATCCATCCATCTTTTGCCAATCATTCATCTTCCACCTTCCATTAGTCTTCCACATTCTAAAATCCTTTCCATTTTTTATTACAGACCTTCTTTTAGTCTCAGTGATGTCACTATTGGCTCTGTTCTTCTATAGGCAATGCAGACTGATCATGGCTGGCAGGGTGCTATACATAGTTTCCTGAGAATATCACGGCACCCTGTTTGATATTCCTCTCAAGAGCCCTCAGCCCTGGTACAAGTAGTGGGCTGGCACTTAGGAGGAGCTCTGTAAATATCAGAATGCGTTGATGGGTGGATGCCATTCTCTATCTGACTTGCTGTGGCTTCTAATGCAGTTTGTGAGAAGCTCACAGTGTGCAGTGAAATCCTAGTACGCCATTTCAGTACAGGAGAGGAGCCTGTACAAGACCTGTCTTTAATTTACCTCTCCTACTACTATTTGCCTGGCTGTCCTCTGCCTGTGGTACTTCCCAATGGCATTCATGCAACCTGTAAAGTGAAAAATGAATGAAGCCATGGGTCACCCTGACAAGCCGTATTTCCAGGCATTGCGATCAGTAACTGTGGCCCCCTCTGGTTACTGGTTTCATTTCCATCACTTTTTCTCCTTTGCAGGCTTAGCAGACGTGCAGGATGTTTATACTCAGCTGAAAGACTACAACATCAAACACACAGACACCTTCCCAGGTAAGTCACTTTCCTTCACAGCCTTTCATCCGACATGTGTTAGGATTCTCAACATGCATCCAATGGAAAACTCTGCCAGCTACTTCTTGAACCAGGTAAGTTGTCCCTGTACAGCCTGTCCTGTAAATTCCATGGATCTCTCTACTACGTGTTCTGTGGTTGGTTCAGGTGTAATGTGTATGAAATAACCGGTCACAGATAGGGCTGATCCAGACATGCAACAAAGACTGCTGCTCCACTGAATAGTGATCCATGGTCAGATCACTTTTCAGCAGTGTTTGACAGGCGGTGTTAGGTGATATGTCGCCTGATTTAACCTTTGCCGCAAGCGCTTGCATTGCATGCAGTTGCAGGGCAGTCCCAAATACCGGCATTATTTGCGTTCAGGGGCAACAAAACCCACCGAAAGTGGCATGCTGTTCAACCGTTTCCCGTCCGCCCTATAACCGAAATACTGCTACAGGGTGGCACAGGTGAGCAAAATCGCATATATATATATATATATATATATATATATATATATATATATATATATATATATATATATATAATATAATATATGATTTTGCATTTCTGGGTAGGGTCCCGGCCGGTGATTACTCATGGCGCCCAGTGATTGCTGAGCATCTCCAACAAGGGGGGAGAACTATTTGTAAGCAAGACAGTTCTCCTACCTGTCAGCTCATGCACACTGCTTTGAATGGTTTCAAACAGCACAGTGTACTTACAATAAAGCACACAGACACAGCTTATAGTAAAACAGCACACAGTTAACACTTTGATCGCCCCAGATGTTAACCCCTTCCTGCCCAGTGCCATTAGTACAGTGTCAGTGCTTTTTATTAGCACTGATCACTCTATTGGTGTCACTGGGGATGTCAATGACACCAAGTCAGTTTCCCCTTCAGTGTCAGTCAGAATGCCCGTCGCAGTTCCGCTATAAGCCGCTGATCACCGCCATTACTAGTAAAAATAATTAAAAAAAAACAAAAAACCATTATATATGCCGCCATTTGTAAATGCTGTAACTTTCACGTAAACAAATTCATTTACACGTATTGAGATTTTTTTCTTTTAGCAAAGACATGTAGCAGAATATATTTTGGCCTAAATTTATGATGAAATTTGATTTTTTTTTTTTTTTTTACTGGACGTGTTTAATAGCAAAAAGTAAAAAATAGTGTTTTTTTTCTCAAAATTGTCAGCCCTTTTTTTTTTTTTTTTCTTTTTAATAGCGCAAAAAGTAAAAGCCACACAGGCGATCAAATACCACTAAAAGAAAGCTCAATTTGTGGGAAAAAAAGGACATACGTTTAATTTGGGTGCAGCATTGCATGACCGCGCAATTGGCAGTTAAAATAACGCATTGCCGTAATGCAAAAAATGGCCTGGTCAGGAAGGGGGGGTAAATCCTCTGGAGGTCAAGTGGTTAATTTTTGCTGCTGCATTTGTACAGCCATGAGTGGCTGCATGTCATTGTTCAGGTGGGCGGTTGAGGATGGGGAAGAGGTCATTAGTAAAACTGCTGCTCAGCTGCCTGGTTTTACTGCCCCCCTGGCTGCACGTGAACAAAAGATTTTCTTTACAGTTGCATAATTGAAAGTTTGAGGAATAATGTAACTCGTAAATCCATTTTTTGTTTAAATATAATTTTGATAGCATTGTGAGGGGACAGAACCCCTGTCAGATTGCTATTGCTGACTGTGTACCCACAGAAGAGAGATTTTGTTTTTCTCTCTCTCACCTTTATTGCCAAAACTGAGTTGTCATCGCCACAGGAAAAAAGGAAAATTCTTTTAAAGAAAGGGTACACTTATGTCCCATTTTATTTCTCACTTCTTTTTAGTATACCTAAAAGCATTTTTTTTTTTTTTTTTGGACAGAGGAGAGAGGGGCTAGAACCCCTGTCAGCTTTTATTGCTGTCTGTGCCCTTGTTAAGGAGATTCACCTTCTCCATTTGTCCTGTTTACCTTTCTCATTGAGAGTGAAAGTAAAAAAAAAAAATCTTCCCATGGGGACACTACTAGTTCTGGTGAAAGTTCCCAGGAGAATACATCGCAGAATAAATTTTGGCCTAAATTTATGACGGAATTTGATTTTTTTTTTTTTTTTCATTTTTTACTGGACGTGTTTAATAGCAAAGTCTAAAATATAGTTTTTTCTCAAAATTGTCCATCTTTTTTTTGCTTATACTGCAAAAAATAAAAAACGCACAGGCGATCAAATTCGATCCAAAGAAAGCTCAATTCGTGGGAATAAAAGGACGTAACTTTCATTTGGGTGCGGCGCTGCATGACCACGCAATTGTCAGTTAAAGTAACTCAGCGCCATAACCCAAAAAATGGCCTGGTCAGGAGGGGGGGTAAATCCTCTGGAGGACAAGTGGTTAATATTAACCTGTAGAAGCCAATGTTACACATACAATTGTGCTCAAACGTTTGCATACCCTGGCAGAAATCATGAAAATTTGGCATTGATATTGAAAATGTAACTGATCGTGCCAAAAAACTGTCTTGTATTTAAGGCTGGGGATCATATAAAGGCATTTATCACATATTTCTTTTGGCTCCTTTTTTATATCCTAATGATAACAGGAACCCCCCAATGGCCCTGATCAAAAGTTTCCATCCCCTGGAATGTTTGGCCTTGGTACAGACATACAAGGTGACACACAAGCTAAAATGGCAAATAAATATTAATTTCCCACATCTGTGGATTTTTAAATTGCAGTTTGTGTCTGCGTATAAATAGTCAATGGGTTTGTTAGCGCTCACGTGGATGCACTGAGCAGGCTAGATACTGAGCCATGGGGAGCAGAAGAGAACTGTCAAAAGACCTGAATAACAAGGTAATGGAACTTTTCTAAAGATGGAAAAAGATATCCAAATCCTTGAATATGCAAGTCAGTACTGTTCAATCACTTATTAAGAAGTGGAAAGTTTGGGGATCTCTTGATACCATGCCAAGGTCAGGTAGAACAAAAATGTTTGCAGTCACAACTACCAGAAGAATGGTTCCAGGATACAAAGAAAACCCCACAGATAACCTCAGAAGAAATACAGGCTCCTTTGGAAAAAGACAGTATGGCTGTTTCAAGGAACACAGTACGAAGATACTTGAACAAAAATGAGCTGCATTGTCAATGTCAGGGATCCCGGGCGCTCGGTGGTGCGCGCATGTGCAGATTGCCGATCCGTCCGAGCCGGCGAGCACAGAGTCCTCGGCGATCGCGGCCGCGCATGCGCACTAGCGATCGTGGCCGCACCAATGGGAGAACAGGGCGCTCTATTTAAACCTGCCCTGTGCATCTCCAAGTTGCCGCAAGGTCTTGTTCCTGTAGTACGTTTCCTTGTTGCCAAACTCTGCCTGTTCTGATTTATGCTGACCCTCTCCTGCTCTGACCCCGGCTCGTCCCTGACCATTCTTCTGCCTGTAGTTTCTGTTATTTTGGACCCTCTGTTACTGAACCCGGCGTGTGACCTGACTACTCTTTGCCTGCTGCTTTGTACCGCACCTGTCCCCACTGTTACCGACCCGGCTAGTCTGACCTCGCTCACTCCTAGCAGTCCTCCATCCATCCCGCTCAGATCGGGACCTGTCATCCCCTTCACAGCAGGCTCATCCCGGGCACACACCCTCAGCGGGACCCCTCTACCACCGCCGGGGGTGCCCAGGGGCGCGACCTGGTTCCAGTCTTGCACCAAGTCCATCCCCAACATCAGGGGCTCTGGTGAAAAGGCAGACTGGGACCTAGACTCCGCGTCCTGGGAAACCCCGTGCTGTGGACCACTAGAGATCCCGTTGGGCGGAGCCTGACAGTCAAGATGCAAGAAAGAAGCCTTTACTGTGCCAATGCCACAAAAAAAAGCCCAGTTACAATATGCCCAACAACACTTTGACATACCTCACAGCTTCTGGCACACTGTAATCTGAGAAAACAGGTTTGCGCTCATATTAACATTCCAGTTATAAATATATCCGCAATATATAATCATATTAATAATAAAAATAATTAATAGTGTCCAAACTGTGAAAATAAATGTGTGTGTGTATGTGTATATATATGTGTGTGTGTATATGTATATATGTATATATATATATGTGTGTGTGTATATGTATGTATATATATATATATATATATATATATATATATATATATATATATATATATATATATATATATATATATATATATATATATAGTATGTGCCAAAAAAAAAAAAGTCCAAACACCAATAAAAAATATTTTTCTTTGTGTCTTAAACGATTTTAACTTTCAAATTAGTATCTCTGTGTCCAACCAAATTCACCGTGCAATAATCTAGCACCAGATAAATTAAATGAACTCACCAGAGCAATATGCTGATCAAGTTATAAATCAACGTAAGCGCTTTGTGCTCTGGGCGCAATACTCTGTAGGAGAATAATCAGCAATGTGGAGTAATTCCGTATGGTCCCTGCCTCTTCATATGCTCAGAATGGTACTCGGAAGTCAAGAGAGGAAAAGCTCATGGTGAAGTATCGTTAAAAACAATTTTTTATTTAAAATCAACCTTTACACTCACAATCAGCGGTGTCTAAGCCAACACCAGCACAAAACAGCGTTCTCAGCATCAAACGAACCCAGCCTCCTCCGGCATCCATGGACACCGACAGCTCAGGGAATGTCGTGATGTCACAGCCACAAGCTCCGCCCTACGCGTTTCGTCACCAGACATCCTCGCGGAGTCCATCCAGTTCAACCATTAAAAAAAAAGTTATAATCCTATACCCACAGTTGATCCAGAGGAAGGCAAAAAAACCCAGCAAAGCAGGATCCAATTTGCTCCTGCTGGGAAAACAATTCCTTCCTGATCCCCCCAGAGGCAATCAGATATTCCCTGGATCAACATTACCTATAAATGTTAGTATCCAGTTATATTCTGTGTATCCAAGAAAGAATCCAGGACTTTTTTAAAGTGCCGCTACTACAGCCTAGAGGAACTGGGAGGTTTAGTGTTTACAGAACAAAAGTATAACCCACATTGGTTAGGTGTGAGGTCTTTTAGGGAACAAAAAACAATCTGCCTATACCTCCACTTTATCTGAAATGGATCTATTCTGATTGTACACTTTATAAACTGTGAGATTGTAGTGGAATTGTTTGTGTGTTATCCCAGCAATGTGAAACCTACATATCTAATTGTGGATTCTGACATTTTTCACAGCCAAATAAAATCCACCACTTCTACATGTTACCTGCAGTGATAATATTGTATATAGGAGTGAAACCCCTGCGCTACCTCAATAATTATGAGAGAGAAGAAGAAAAAACACACAACAAAATGCACACAAGCAGAAAGGAAAATTAAAATAGTGTGATGATAGTGGCTGCTGCTAACATCAAATTGTGTTCCCACAATAGTAAAATAAATTAAAAATAAGTGATGTAGCTCTGCTAAATAATAGGTACAAAAAATAAGAGTGACATAGTTGAATAAAATGTCCATAATGAGTCCACATATGTAAAATCAATCAATTTGTAATAAAGATTCTTCCATAATTCATGTGTTTTCTTCTTGTGCTGATATCCCAAACACCATCAAGTAAAATCGTGCACATAACGTATAGTGCCACCTCAGTGCTCACAGAACTCTCACCTCAGAGCACATAGAAATGCACTTAATGATATCAAATAGGCAAAAGGATTCTTCTCTCTTTCAATCCACAGCCATGTGATAGTAATCAAACAACTTTGAGCTTTCAATAGATTGTCAAACCAGAGCCAGGGATCGGTCCCTTTAAGGGTGATGGAGGTCACACATTCCTATCCTTAAAAGGGAACAAAGGATACTCCCATGGTGCAGTATCTACGAATATAAAAATATATTAAGCAGTAATACACTCACATGTAGTAAATGAATAAAATCATCAGATGCAGGCTTCACTTGTCAGCTGAAATTACTATTCATGTCTGTCCAGAACCAACAATTAGAGTGTCCTTTGTTCCCTTTTAGGGATAGGAATGTGTGACCTCCATCACTCTTAACCACCTCCCACCTGCCATATAGTAATATGACGGATGCAAGGTGGTTCTCTTGTTCTGGGAGGACATCATATGACGTCCTCCCATTCTCCCCGCGCATGCGCGGCTCAGGGAGTGCCCCTCTGACATAGCGGATCACCAATCGCGGAAAGAGCCGAAAATGTTGGCTCGGTCATGTGATCAGCTGTGTCCAATCACAGCTGATCTCATGTAAACAGGGAAATGCCGGTTATCGGCATTTCTCTCCTCTCGAGCTGTCACACTGACAGAGGAGAGGAGAGCCGGTATTCGGCTTTCCACAGAGGGGACATGTTCACTGATCATCGGGGCACTGATGATCAGTGTAGCCCCAGCAGTGCCACCTGTCACTGTCCATCAGTGCCTTGTGTCAGTGCCACATCAATGCCACATATCAGTGCCTACCAGTGCACATCAATGCCACATATCAGTGCCTACCAGTGCACATCAATGCCACATATCAGTGCCCATCTGAGCTGCCTATCAGTGCCGCCTATCAGTGCCATGTATCAGTGCTGCCTTTCAGTGCCCATCAGTGATGACTGTCAATGCCCATCAGTGCCACCTACCAGTTCCTCCTAATCAGAGCCACCTATCAGTGTCCATCAGTGCAGCCTCATTAGCGCACATCAGTGAAGGAGAAAAATCACTTATTTACAAAATTTTATAACAAAAACTAAGAAAAAAAGGTTTTTTTTTTTCAAAATTTTCAGTGGTTTTTGGTTTAAGAAAAAATAAAAAACCCCAGAGGTGATTAAATACCACCACAACAAAGCTCTATTTGTCACAAAAAAATGAATAAAATTTCATATGGGTACAGTGTTGCACGACCACGCAATTGTCATTCAAAGTGTGACAGCGCTGAAAGCTGGAAATTGGCCTGGACAGGAAGGGGGTATAAGTGCCCTGTAGGCTAGAGGTTAAAGGGACCGATCCCTGGCTCTGGTTTGACAATCTATTGAAAGCTCAAAGTTGTTTGATTACTATCACATGGCTGTGGATTGAAAAAGTGAAGAATCCTTTTGCGTACTTGATATCATTAAGCGCATTTCCATGTGCTCTGAGGTGAGAGTTCTGTGAGCACTGAGGTGGCACTAGATGATATTGTATATCCCCGGCCATTGTAACAGTTCAATTATAATAAGCTTGGACATTTCTATCTTCTTATTCTATCTTTTCAGCTTGTTCTCTGTCTGGAGACCCAGGAGGAAGAAAATGGTTCTTTGCTCTTCAGGTTGCCTTTGGCTCCTTCCAGGTAAGAAATGCTGGTGTTACCAACTGTATGGATGAAAGATCATGAAGATAGTGTAGGTAAAGGGTAACTCCAGCTAAACACAGAGTTTGAACATGTATATAGGAGCTGTTTAAAGTCTCCAAAGATGTGTAAAGTAATGTACATACTGTTGCATTTCCTTCTCTTCCTGCTGTACACGAGGAGGATGACACTTTCAGAGATTTGTATTTCTGCAGACCTAATGTCATGGCCTGTCTGTTCATTGGACTGCTAGGTAAATGTAACTGTACTGGTGTCACCCTCCCTCCGTCCTGCCTATTATGGCTGTTTGCTTCTCTGCAAGCACATCTACTACTTCCACTTTTATTCATGGCAAATCAACATGTTTGCTCCAGTTCCCCCTCCCAAGCATGTTTACTCCCTTTTCCTGCACTCACTCACTGATCTGTTCAATGCTGGCAACCACATGAAAAATCCGGTACTTCTGGGTATGGGGGAGCATGTGACTCACGCTGCGAACATGCTGAGCTAGTGGGCACTGTCATACAGTACAGTCCATAGAACTATGTAAGATATGACTCCAGCAGCTTGTAGCTTAACGAAGGCTTTGCTTCCCTGTCTTGAGGCTGAATGAAGCTGCAGGGTAGGGAAAGGAAAGCAAATGTTTACTTCTGGGAAAGTCTGTATTAAAAAGTCTTCTGTGCCTTCCACGGTGGTTACGGCGTTCTCGGCTGACGGCCCACGTTTACATCAGATCTTCGGTGCCTGTGCTCCAGTGGACACACACCGGCTCCTGCATATGTCCTTTTGGGACTTGATAAATGCCTACTTACCTCAGTTGTGAGGAGTTATTTGGCTATTTTGAATAAACTTGTAATTTATTACTGCACTTAGGCCGGCGCCCCCTTGTGTTCCTCTTCATATTTTTATAGAATATTGCTTCACTCTTTTGGGAGCTGCCGCTATATACTGCTCATTCCATGGACTCTATGGACTTTTTAACATGTTTTCTGATATTGCAACCTTCTGTTATGGTGTTTGTCTTCTCTCAGCGCCAATTACATGTGCTGTATTAAAGTGAACACATTGCTTTTCCCTTTTATAGGCAAAGCATAGGTTCACTTGAACCCTTTTACTGTCCCCGACGTAATTATTATGAAAGGTAAACAAATTCCCAAGAACAATATTGGCTGGGAGTAGGTTTACATTTTATCAATCTGCCACCAGCTTTCTAGTAGAAAGCTACCCAATAACGTCTGTGCTTCACACAATATGGCACCCTTCTCCCTGTGATAATAATAAAGTTAAAAAAAAATGCAGTTTGAAAAATGTAAGGTCTGAAAATGAATAGAAACGGACATAAATATTAAATATGTAAATGATGATTGTGCAACATACATTAGGTATTGCAGTTCACACCGGAGTGAGAGATGTAGTTTCAGAGCCATCATTTACGGTTAAAGCGGAGCTCCACCCAACAGGGGAAGTTCCGCTTTAAGGACTGCTCCCCATTAAAGATTGTCACCTTTGGGGGGTGGGGGGGGGGACGGATACCCAAATTTGACAGGTACCTGCTCCCACTTCTGGTCCAATTGCCTAAGCGATCGGAAGCGGAAGGTGTCCTCCCTCCCTGTAGTCTTTTGGGACACGTGACAGGTCCCAGAAGACTACAGGAACATTCATGCAGTGCTACTTGCACATGTACATGGGGTACCCGGCTGTGAAGCCACAAGCTCTAACAGCCAGGTGCCCACACTGAAGATGCCGGCCTCCTGGAATACTGGACGGCCGGTGAAACTGGCTGCGGGGGACACACCACAGGACTGAGAGACACGCAAGTGGCTGTTTTTTTAAAAGTCAGCAGCTACAGTTTTTGTAGTTGCTGACTTTTATTTTTTGACAGTGTGATTGGAACTCCACTTTCACTCTAAATCCATGAGGTGAAAAGGTCTGTTTTATGCGATACAATCTCACCTGTTTATATTTTTACAAAAAATGAGATTGTAATGTGCACTAATGTGTGATTTTGTGTTCCCTTTAGTAAACTGTTGCAGCTACCATAATTTTATTCTTTGAGTCCTCTGCTTTTACTAAATATATAACCTTTTGTGGTTTTAACCTTCCTCTTTTGTTAGTTTCCTGTTACCATCTCTTATGTTAACGGGTCGGTTTTGACCCGTGTCTTAAATCAGCTGTAAAATACACTAAAAACAGTTATCTATCATCCAATTTGTTTTTCATATCTTGGTTACCTTGTTAGGCTTCCTTATCCATGAAAATATTGTTTTTAATAATTTTGGTGTGGGCCCCTGGGCCTTTTTTTTGTCAGTATACCCCTCGATTTCAATTAAAAAACAATGAAAAATGAACCTCAAGAGAATCATATAAATAAATAAAAGGTTGTTATGTCACCTGACTATTACTGAGGGGATTTAGAACACATCTCTGAAATAAATTTGTTTTATTTTTTCATTTTAATATTATTAACTATAGTAACATCTATGGTGTTACGGGTCAGTTTCGACCCATATATATTATTACTTCAAAAAGGCAAAGTCTCTTTTTTTCAGCAATAGAACTTTAGTACAACGACAAAATGAAAAACAGAACAAATATATATATATATATATATATATATATATATATATATATATATATATATATCTCATAAATCTAACCAAATATAGATTTGCAAGGTCAAACAAACAACAACCAATCAAGCAAATCAAACCAATAGAAATCAATTACTTGTTCCAACACTAATAAAAGATTCCAGGCATAGCTGGTTTTTGCATCACAGGCTACCCAGATTTTTATGCTGTACTTCCTTGGCTTACTGGCTATGTATTGCCGGAAGGGCATTTTCCTCGGAAAGGGAGAAGAAGTTCATCCACTGTCACCTCTGGCCCAGGGTTAAACATCAGTGGAAGGAGCTGCACCCATCTCTCCCAGACATCCCTGATGGGGCAAGCTTGTCAGATCTTGCTCTGGTATCTCTGTTGTCAAATCTGAGGGCTCTTGATATCATTTGAAAGGTCTGAAATGACATTGTTGCCCGGAAAATATTTCTGCCTGTCGATGCGTCCCACAGACTATCAGTGGTCTCATTGCAGGATCTGTACACTCCAGCAAGAATTAGAACACCAATATAGGCATCCAGGTATTCCTCATCAATGTCTTTCCACATGCTGCCATGGACTTTTTTTCCTTCAAGGTTTGTCATAGCAATGATGACTCTTTTTAGTGACAATGGCATAAATAGCTCAAAACATGTCTTGATGTCACCGACTCTCATCACAGCAAGCCTTGGGATTCCAGGGGTCATTTTGATGACATTTGCAGCAACTGCCCTGCCATGTACATCAGGAGGTACTGAGCTCCAACAGATCTTACCATTTTTGGACTTGAATATTTTAGCGGGAGCAGCTTCAGCACTGGTGGCCTCCTCATCAGACTCATCAGATTTGTCTGTGTCTTCTGGATGATACTCCACATTGTCTTCCTCCTCAGAAACCTGCTCATCCAAATCACTATGCTCCTCTGTGTCCTCTCCCTCATTTTCACCAAAAATATTATCCAGAACTTGGCTCAATGAAAATCTTCTTCTCATTTTTGCATGCTACAGATTGGAGATGTGCACTCGGCAAGTCACCAATTCTATACTGAATTGGCCTCACATGTCCGGACATGGCCGTCTTTGTTTTTGTGCAGATATACTGGAAAACAAGGCAAAATGAGAATCCCCTAAAGCTCACATGATTGGGAGAGGAGCTGGCTGTCAGTGTGCTGGTTGACAGTGAACTTATGATTTCAGTTTTGGCTCTAATTATTGCTTTATAATCTTATTTTTAGAACTGGGTCGAAACCGACCCTAACAACACAAAAGTCATAATTTCAATTTGAGCATTTTATAATTTAGTGAAAACAATTTTTTGTTTTTTATTTTGTTGAAATAGAGGTTCCTGACAAAGTCATAAAGCCTTGATGCAGTAAACAAATTTATATGGTTATTTTATGCATTTAAAACCTAAAAACGGGTCGGTGCTGACCCTAACACAAGATGAAGGTTAAAATGCTATTGTTTTTAGTTTAATTCCAAGCAAACACTCTCTTTAGTGCAAAAGAGACATGCTAGCGCTCTCCTGCACTAAAGCTTACCTGCCTGTACACTGACTGGTGCATGCACCTCTGTGCTGGAATGAATGAGCTCCTATGCACGTGCATGGGAGTTGTGCCCTTCCGGCTTGGCCAATGAAGTTGGATTAAGATCCCAAATCTGTAAGAAGATAGGGTGAAGAAGTCAGTGAGGGTAGGTGAGTTTGTAATGCACTTGTAGTTTAAAAAAAAAAAAATGCATGCTTTAATATGTGCTGAAAAAATATGTAAGAAATCACTTTGGGGGCAAAACTTGTAACCCTTTTGCTGCCACTGAAATGGAAACTACATGGGTGGTTTTGGGTGTTTTTCACATACTTCTAGTGGCTGCAGCTGCCAGGAGTGTTTATAAGGCTACGTTTACACTAGCGTTGTGTGCAGGTGGCAGAGAGGTGTTTGGGAAGCGTTTTTACTGCTTCCCAAACGCCTCTGCCAATTCTGCACATTACAGCACATGGTGCTGTTCTAACGGGAGCGTTTGCGTGGCGGCAAAACGGACGCCTCTGGTCGAGTCAGGAGGCGTTGAAGCCTCCTATTGTAGTCTATGGTGCCGCTCTGCAAATGCCCGGCCGGCGTTTGCGGAGCGGTAACACCATTCAAACTGCATTATAGGCGTTTGTGGGGCGTTTTTAACGCTCGGCAAACGCCTAGCAACCGACGCCAAACCGCGCATGCGGCGTTTGCGTAACGTTTTCCGAGTGTTAAAAAACGCTTCGCAAACGCTGGACCAACGCTTGCCAAACGCTATAGGGGCGTTTGGCAAGCGTTGGTAAAACAGCCAAGTGTGAACGAGCCCTTAATCTGACAAGCCTGCTTGCAGATGGAAGCGGTCCAATGGCTGTACAGCCACCTGATCACTTACACACACCCTGGCTACTGGCTTTCCAGTATCTTCTGTGTTCGAATGGCTTCAGTGGAGGACAGGTGAGACATCAGAGGTCTTTTAGAACCCTGATGTTTCATTAAAGTGAGCTTTTAGTCACCAAAAAAATGCATCACAGGGACTTTTTGTTGCGAAGTGTTTTTAAGAAAGGAAAAAAACATTTTAGTGAAATATTAAAGTTCCACCCAAACACTTGAAATCCACCACCATCAAAAAAATTTGAGATAAGGCACCATACTGTATGCTGTACTGTAGGCTGAGTGTACTGGGCAGCAAATGACAATATGAAGCTCTATGATCAATGCACATCCTATGCATGTAGGACAGGTTACCATGGCTTACCATGTACTGGTAACTAGCATGATTTTGAGACTTATGGGGGCATCCTTTGCTGTCCTTCTAAGAATATTCGTTCTCTGATTGTCAGCACTTTTGCAGGACCAGTGGTATTTCTTAACCCTTGTGCATAAAACTCTTTAGTTCTCCAGTTCTGATTGGGAAGATCTGAGCCTGGTGACATCACCCGAAGATGGATCAGAACCTCCTCCATGCGCTATTGATGAATGTGTGTGCGCTCTGCAAAATTCAGAGGAAGATGATGAAGACAGCAGGGACTCTGTGTCCCAGACTGGGTGTGTTGTGTCCTTTTTTAAACATTTGTATGAAATGAAAAACTGGCTGGCCACATGTTATGATTGATTGTACAATCGTCATTTGATTTATTTTAGTTACTTATATAGCGCCGTCAATTTATGCAGAGCTTTAAATACAGTATATTGTACATTCACATCAGTCCCTAACCCTCAAGGAGAGTTCAGCCTATGGTCCTTAACTCACATTCATAATAAACTAAAGCCAATTTAGACAGGAGTCCATTAACCTACCAGCATGTCTTTGGGGTGTGGGAGGAAACCCACGCAGGCACAAGGAGAACATGCAAACTCCAGGCAGGTAGTGCTGTCGAACCGACGACCCTAGTGCTCCTAGGCGGGAGTGCTAACCACTTAGCCACTGTGGTTTACCAGCAGTTATGTAGTTCAAGGGCTTATCTAGATAATCTCCTTTATTACCTTCTCTTTTGGCAAATCAAAAAGAGATTGTACAAGAATGTATGTGTGCGCACTCCATGAATTTAATGCAGTTCTGTATTCATGAATAAATTATTTTTTTCTCTAATTGCAACTGCTCACACTTTGACAATTGCGCGGTCATGCAACACTGTACACAAACTAAATTTTTATCATTTTGTTCACACAACCAGAGATTTCTTTTGGTGGTCTTTAATCACCAGTGGGTTTTTTATTTCTTGCAAAATTAACAAAAAAATACCGAATTTTTATTTTTTGATCCTGTTATAAAAGTTTGCAAATAAATAATTGTTCTTCATAAATTTAGGCCAAGATGTATTCTGCTACATGTCTTTAGTGAAAATAACCCAAACCAGTATTTATTATTTGGTCTGTAGGAAAGTTAGAGTTCACAAACTAAGGGATATATCTGAAAATTGATCAGTCCTGAAGTACTGACGGCCAATCTAATTTCTTGAGGCCCAAAAATGCCAGAACAGTACAGATATCCCCCAAGTGACCACTTTTTGCAAAGTAGACAGTCGGATGTATTTCATAAGAGGCATGGTGAGTTTTTTTTTTTTTGTGTCACTATTGCAGTACAGCGTCATCATATAACTGGTGTGGCAGTGATCAGGGACACGGACTGGTGATAGTACGAATAAAAAAACAATTTATCTTTTTTTTTTTTTTTTTTAAATGGTAAATTATTTTTTAATTTGTTTTTCTTTTTTAAAGATTTTTTTCCATATAACACTATGACCAAAGTATTATAATGTTACCATAGTAACCTTGTACTACTTTGGGGAAGTGATCAGTATTTTTTATTTTTTTGCACAATTTGATTGCTTATAGCAAAGAATTTCTTAAGCAAAACATTTAACTGAATGAAATCGATTCATTCAGGTTTTTTTGTTGTGATTAGCAACTGCTAATCACATGACACAGATGGGCTGTGATTGGCCCAGTCTGTGCATGTAATCACTGTGACCATTCACAGCTAGATACACTTGTATCTAGGAAGAAAGGAAGCCATCGATTGTTTACAACTGTCATATGACCTGCTGTGGTTGGTCACAGCAGGTCACATGGTACTGGCAATGGGACCAGTACACAGATCTGTCATCGGCTGTGTCCGAGGTTCACAGCCGGTGACAGGTCTCACCACAGCGCGGCCCTGCGGGCACGCGCATGGCGCAATCCGGCAAGGGCGTCATATGATACCCTCCCGGAGGGACGAGGGGCGCGCCCGGCTGTCATTTTACTATAGGCTGGGTGGGAAGTGGTTAAGCAGAACTCCAGAAGCCAAAATAGAAGATAAATTAGAATAGCCTATTAAAAGATGAAATAACTAAAAAGATTTTTTTGTTTGCAATATCCACCTGCAATCCAGGGATTTCCATGCAGTACTTTTTCTGCCTCAGGATGTTATCAGTCTGATGACCAGCATCATTCAACCCAATTTCTCAGAGACCAGGCGGGTTTGAACCCACCTTATCCTGTAACTATATAGTAAAAGGAGAAGCAAGGTGCTCATCTTGTCTATAGCTCTGCTTTCCCTTTTTATCAGCAAGCTTCTTGTCAGCGAAGAGCTGATTGACTGTTTGTGCTGCTTCTTGCTTCCGTTCTGAGCTGTGCTGTATAGGGACTGCAGGGTAATGATACCAAGTCAAATTCAAGTACATTACTTACACTGCTTGTATTTACACAATACATTTGGTTATGTTTTTATGCATTTTTAAATCTGCCTGGAATTCAGCTTGGATTAGAGCGGGGCATATTTGTAAAGCAGTGAATTGGACTTTTTACATAACGTTCACTGCTGGTGAATTAATTGCTGTCATTTAAAACACATGCACTTGTAAGATTCACCTGCAGGTAATATTTGGTGAATGCCAGATTTACAGCTTTATAAAAAATGTCTCTATGCGTACAGCATGCATGACGTATGCCACCCTAGAGGTCTTAGCATGCGGGTGGATGCAAGTTGCCTTCCATCTGTTATTTTTTTCTTTCTTGAACTGCTGTCATTGACAATATATTGTAAGTATATGGGAGTACATTATTTAGAGATGCACTTGAAGTACTTCTATGTCAAAGAACTTGTAACAGTCAAACTATTATTTTTTTTTTTTTTTAGAAGGAACAATAGCCAATCAGATGTATGGTAAATGCATTATTAAGGCCTGTCAGGTATATCACAAATGCATCAGGATCCCTAAACCCAAGTACAAAAATGTTCTATACTTTAGCATACCAGCTGCATTACTTTTCTCTTTTTTTTGGCTAAGACAGGTTTTACAGCAAGTGCAGAAAATACATATCCTGATCTTGCTGAAAATGCACTGTCCTTGTCACTTATTGTCAACTGACTGGAAAAACAATGGTCTTTGTTCTGTAAATTAATATTCCCTCCACCTTTTCCGTATAATGGAGATGAAGACCTGTTTAACCGCTTCCCGTCTGCCCTATAGCAGAAATACTGCTACAGGGTGGCATGGGTGCGCAAAATCAAGTGTATATATACATGATTTTGCATTTCTGGGTCCCGGCTGTTGATTTCTCGCCGGTGGCCTGGAGATTGCAGAGCATCTCCGACAGGGGGGGGGTAAACAAAACAGTTCTCCTCCATGGCAGCTCCTGCACACAGCCTTGCAAAGCAGTGTGCTTGCAGTGAAGCACAAACACATAGCACATAATAAAACAGCACACAATTAACCCTTTGATCGCCTCACATGTTAACCCCTTCCTGCCCAGTGCTATTTTGTTTTTTTAGCACTGATCTCTGTATTGGTGTCACCTGGGATGTCAGTGACTTGGTTCCCCCCAGTGTCAGAATGCCCGCTGCAGTCCTGCTATAAGTAAACCAATTAATTTACATGTATTGGGATTTTTTTTTTTTTAGCAAAGACATGTAGCAGAATACATTTTGGCCTAAATTTATGACGAAGTTTGAGTTTTTTTTGTTTTTATTTTTTTAATTTTTATACTGGACATGTTTAATAGCAAAAAGTCAAAAATATTGTTTTTTTTCTCAAAATTGTCGGTGCTTTTTTTTTTTTGTTGTTTCATAGCGCAAAAAATTAACAACACAGAGACGATTGAGTATCACCGAAAGAAAGCTCAATTCGTGGGAAAAAAAGGACATAAGTTTCATTTGGGTGCAGCGTTGCATGACCGCGCAAATGTCAGTTAAAGTAACACAGCGCCGTAACACAAAAAATGGCCTGGTCAGGAAGGGGGGTAAATCCTCTGGAGGGCAAGTGGTTAAAGTCCAGTTTGACTGACAGCCATGGCTTGTTCTATAGATACAGTGGGGTTGAGTGAGTGTGGCCACCCTAGGACAGAAAGTAAGTTTTTTTTTTTTTTTGTTTTTTATATTTCACCATAATCACCAGGTAAAAATAAGGGTGAAAAATCACCTAAGGACTGGTAGGCTGCAACTAAGTACGTTTATTTGCTTGACTTTTCATATGCTTTTAAATAGAATCCTAAAAATTCAACAAAAAAAAAGAATCCTAACAAAGTTTTCCTAAAAGCATTCGTTGTCATAGATATATTTTGAATGCTTTGATACCTGTGTTCATAAGAAGCTCTTGGATATTTGGAGCTGACCATGGTGGGGGTTGGTGGAGTTTACTAATTTTAAGGAATGACAAGTCTGGTGGCCCTGTATGTGTCAAATCATTTTCATAGCTAATCATTTAGCGTGGCAAATGCACAAAATTATAGCATCTTACATAAACCTTTTTAATGAGCTTTGCTTTTCAATCCATTCCCTCTCAACACTGTCAGCTTGTATGAAGAATGTGCGGAGTCACTTCACCAGTTGGCCGACAAGCTTCCTGCACCAGGTAATGTTTTTTCTCCTTCACTTTTATTATTAAAGATAGACATCTGGTTTGGAAGTCATATTTTCATGATACTTATTAGCCTCAGGAAAATATATCTATTTTGTTTTTATAGAAATATTAAGCAAAATGCAATATTTTGCAGACTATCCCACTAACATCCAATGTAAAAATGACCTGTTATTCAAGAAAATATACAATCCATAGATTTAGAAATTAGGGCGAATAAGACTTCACAGTTACATTTCTTTAGCCTAACACATGGACTTGCTCAGCTGCAGTAGTAAAATGTATGAAAGTCGGTGTCTATTTCATATACCATTTCGTTGGGAGAAAGACTTGTGAAGTCTTCTGCTGCCAGATTAAAAAGTTGAAAAACTATTTGAGTGGAGAGGAGATTGTGGTTACAATGCACCACATCCAATTTGTATCAAAGTGAGCAGATATCTCACCCCGAAAGTCTAGAGCAGGGGTGGGCAACTGCGGCCCTCCAGCTGTTGTAGAACTACAAGATCCATGAGGCATTGCAAAACTGACAGTTGCAAGCATGACTCCCAAAGGCAGAGGCATGATGGGACTTTTGGTTCACCAACAGCTGGAGGGCCACAGTTGCCCACCCCTGGTCTAGAGTCTGTATTTCTCTTCCACACCACCGCTTTTGCTGGTGAGATATCTGTTCATTGTAAGCGGTTAAAGCGGAGTTCCACCCAAAAGGGGACGTTCAGCTTTAAAGATTGCTCCCCTGCTCCCCGTTAAGGATTGGCACCTTTGGGGATCTGGGGGGGGGGCAGGTACCTGAATTTGACAGGTACCCGCTCCTACTTCTGTTGCGATCGCCTAGGCGATCGGAAATGGAAGTTGTCCTCCTACCCTCCCTCCCCAAAGTCTTGTGGGACACGTGACAGGTCCCAGAAGACGGGGCCATTCAGGAAGTGCAGTGTTACTCGTGCATGCGCAGTGGACACCTGGCTGTGAAGCCACAAGCTGTCACAGCCGGGTGCCCACACTGAAGATGCCGGCGCCTGGAATACAGGACGGTGGGGGCAACACAGGATCGTGGGACAGGTAAGTGGCTGTTTTTTAAAAGTCAGCAGCTACAGTTTTTGTAGTTGCTAACTTTTATTTATTTAGAGTGAGTGGAACTCCGCTTTAAAAAAAAATAAGTTGAATATTTCCTCTTCCGATGCCATATCCCTATCTTCTTGAATAGCTGCAACAACTGTAGAATCTTCAGCATCTAAGGTTCTTCCTCAAGTCTCTGATGCCTGTGTACCCCCACTGGCTGGTATGTCACTACTGTGGCTGCAGTGCCATAGCAGCTGGTTAAAGGGGGAAGCATAAACCAATCAATGTGTGTCACTGTTTAAAGCTATATTGTATGTTCTGGTATACAGGGAAAGCATTGGTGGATATCCTACTGATCTCTCCAGATGTTCCAAAGTTGAAGGAGTGTTTACTTGCACTGGGGGCAATCAAACACCTGAGAGAATGGCATGCGGCCAAGATAACGATTGTGACCAGAGAAAATAAGGGGTAAGGCTGAAACTAGAAGTGTGGGTCTGAGTTGGTTGTAGAAAGGGATCCGGTTCCTGTGTGTTGTTGTTTGTTTGTTTGTTTTTTTAGTACAAGATTGCAAACCTAAAAGAAAAGTTTTTGTATTCATGTACACTTTAAAGGCTAAGTTCACCTAAATTCCAAAATTCCAGCGGCCTTAAGTTCCAAAATACCGTTAATGTGCTTTTGCGGAAAAGAAAAAGCTTTCCATTTGTTCTAGACTAGGCGTTACCTCAGCCTCAGTGTCTTGTTGAAAACTCCTCCATTAGCCATGCAGAATTTGGTATTTGAAACCAGTAGAAGGAAGTAGTTCACCAGCTGACCTCATTACCATACGCCCTGGAACTGCCCTGCCCCTCCAGGAGATTGCTCCCGCCCACCTTTGCAGGTTCATACTTTTCCAGTGCAATCCGCAATCACTGTGCTCACTAGATACACAGCCATCAACTTTTTTTTTTTTTTTTTTTTTTTTTTTTTCTCTACCTTACCTTCATCTTGCAAAGAGTGCTCATTTGGCAGTGTGCAGTGGCTAAGAGATTAGTATTGAAAACAGGAGAAGTCTGTAAAATTCACCATTGAATACAGAGTGATTGAAAAGATAGGTGTGTCGTCCTATTATATTGCTTTGGTAAACATAAAGGAGACCACACAGAGATTGCACGATCAGATTGTATTGTATATAGTGGGGATGCACCAAAAGTTTGGGTGGCGGAGATGTCTCAGCCAATATTAATATAGGCATATACAGGCATCATAAAAAGAGCTGCCCCCCCCCCCCCCGGCACTGGGCATAGAGATCAGTGAAGGAAAGATGGCCTCCGCTCACCTCTTTGCTCTTTTTTTTTTTCTTAGCTCTAGACCAATGCTTTTTTTTTTTAAACTAATGCTTAACATTGTAGAGGAGAGAATGTAGGGTTTTATTGACCCCATATCTCTCCATGAAGAGGACCTGTCACTGCTTATTTCTATCAGTGTCCCTGCCCCCCCTGTGCTCCCGCTGACATCTGAAAGAACCGAGCCTGAAGTATTGATTTCAGGAATCGGTGCAACCCAAATTTTTTAGTTGAAGAAATACAGCAAAGTTTAATTTTTCGTGCACACAAACACAATATTTGACTTGTTTTCTTTTTTGTAAACTATAAGGCGAGTGTCAGCAACCTGTAGATCACGATCTACTAGTAGATTGCGGCCAGGTGACTGGTCTAGGCTTGCGGACCTGCCATTCCAGACCATCAAACAGAGTGCAATGCAGAGGGACTTAAACGTAAAGTAGGAGTTATAGTGAGGATCAAGAGCCACATAAGCCGATGCCTCATCTGTAGTGCTGGCTCCTGTCCCATGTGGAGTGATACCAACTGCACTGCACATCTTATCCCGGCTAGCGGTCTCCATAGTGGACCAGGGAATAAGAAATATTCAGGTCAGTGTGAAACAATACACTGGACATAATAGAGACACATGCAGAGTGGCCCTATTTACTTGAATGGGTTGTGATTGGCAGGTGCTGGCATCCACTAAAAGCAACAGGGGGGTTAATTACTGTGTACACCTTTGACTGCTGCCTCAGTAGTTAAATGGGGTAGGGATTGGGGGTGGTAAAACCCTGACTCAGTTGCAGGCTTTTACCACCCCCCAACTTTCCGTTTGAATGAGCCCTAAGGGTGCTGCTGCTGAATGCAACTAAGGGCACATTCACTAGTGAAGTAGGCACTGCTGCTCCTCCTGAAAAGTGATCCGAGTGTGTTTGACAGGTAGGGAGGAGGCGATTGGTTGCTTCCTCACTACCTGATTTAAACCCATGAATGCTGTGCAATGTATGCGATTGTGACACGGTAGTACGGCAATTAGACGTTTAAATCAGTTGTGAGGAGGGGACACTGCCTGCTGATCTTTTTACTTCTCTCATGTTGTTCAGGTAGATTTCCTCCTCTTTAAGGTTGCCTACCTTTCTATAAAAGATGAGGTTGCAACACATAAATTGATACCGAACATACCAAACCTGTAGGGACATGAACTTTTAAAATTTCTTGTTACTTTTTTTACAAGCTTTTATTTACATGTATTTATTTTTTATAATGAACTTTATAGCTATCACAAAGGGAGGGACAATTTAGGTGTGACAGTTTCTCTTTACTGAGACATCTGGGATCTGTTAAAGCGGTAGTAAACTGCAGCTAAAGGTGAAAAATAAAAAAATCCCCTGCAAGGTAATGTCATAATGTGCTAGTATGCATCACATACTAGCACATTATGAAGGACTTGCCTTAAAAAGAAACCCTCCAGCGGCACGCCGTCACCTTGGAGAGGTTTCAGTCTTCACCCGGTCTTCCTTCTGGGTTTGCGAGGTCCAGCCTTCTGACTGGCCAAGCCACGATGATGTCACTCCCGCGTATGCATGCGGGAGTCCCAGGCCACAGCACAGTGCTCGGAAGGAAAGGCACGAGTATGCTGTTCCTTGAGAACCCATGCGCCAGCTCTCAAAAAGAACGAATATCTCCTCAATGGTGCACGTTTAGGAGATATTCATTTTACCTACTAGTAAGCTTATCTGTAGGTAAAAGTATAAAAAGCGAGTTTTTCTACCACTCTAAACCCCTGATGTCTCCCCTGCCTTCCACTAAAGCTAATAAAGTGATAGCATAGATCATACTCCATTCTCCCTTGGCCACAGCAGTTGGGGAAAATGACAGACGAACCTGGAAGTGATGTAATCTACACGTCGTTTCCCTGATGATTCGCTGAATGGGAGATCAGTGAATGAATGTTCACTGGTCTCCCTCTGTTCCACCCACCTTTGGCCGTCCTGGCTCTGCAGGTTAGACAGCAGAGCCTGGGATACATGGTGTAAGCAGCCAGGGTACCTCGACTGCTCCAGACAGCAGATGTAAATTGCTCTGTAAAAGTTTACTTTACCTTATTTCAGATATCCCTTAACCACTTGCCGTCCGCCTGCTGTTTATAAACGGCAGGGCGGTGGCAGTCCAGGGGCGGGTTGCCGTTCATAAATGGCACCCGCCTTTTCTAGCTGTGTGCGCTCCCTGGGAGCGCGCAGCACCGCGATCAGGTGCCCGCTGTGTCCTCCGGACACAGTGAAACACCGATCGTCGGACAGGACCTCTGTACGAGGTCCCGATCATGTGATCACTGATTGACCATGGTGACACTGTACTGCTAGGGTGACAGTATGTAAAAAAAAATTAAAAATAATAAAAAAAATAAATAAAAATGTAAGAAAAAATGTTTAAAAATTATAATTTTTGGTTAGAAACTAATTTGGATTTTTTTTTTTACTAAAAAAAAACGGAATAAATTTTGACCAAGATTTATGATGAAATATTATTTATTTTATAAAAAAAACACTTTTTTTCAAAATTTTTGGACTTTTTCATCTTGCATAGTAAAAAAAATAAAAATCCCAGCGGTGAATAAATACCACCAAAATAAAGCTTTATCTGTCTCCAAAAAATGGTAAAAAATTCATATGGGTACAGTATTGCATGACCGCGCAATTGTCATTCAAAGTGTGATAGCGCTGAAAGCTGAAAATTGCCCTGGACTGGAAGGGGGTAAAAGTGTCCGGACAGGAAGTCGTTAATTCTGTCCAGATACAATGAAAATGATTTACTGAAATGTTTTGTTAAATAATAATTCAGACTTCTCGGGAAAGGAGAGATATTGTGTGTTCTAAGTACACTCTCCATACACACACATTGCAGATCTGAATTCTTAAGGCAAAGTGGATTTTTACGTCGGCTATCTAGGGATTGCTAGAGAGCTGTGATGGGCAGTCGCTTTGTGCAGATACTGTTAGATGGGATCACGCAAGGAACGGCAAGGTACATGTTAACTGCCCTTATCAGACTATATTTCTTGCTATGCTGGACTTTCAAAGGCCAAAATTGAAATACAGAAACCACTATTACGAACTTCCTTCTAAAAATGTTATTTTGCCTGTTAGCTATACCTGATCCTCTAACTCTTTTGTGCATTTGGGATCACTGGCCTGGAACATGCAGCATGACCCTTGGAAGGCAGAGCAAACCTAGAACTCTCAATTTGCATCCTGGTTTTAGGTCCGTGAAGCCATTGGATCAGCAGTGCTAGACCGGCAATTGGCATTTTAGGAGCTTTTCTATTGGCATAGGTTTCTTTAATCACTAAGATATTTCGTTTTCAAAGGTTTATTTATGAGAAGTAATTTGATAAAAGTGTAAGTTACCTTAAAGTATGCATTCTTGCAGGTGGCACAAGATATCGAATTACCTTTCTGCTTCTATAGTTGCCCCTGAATGTCTTAGGAATTCAGTTGATCCACAAGAGTTATGGAGAGGCTCTACTGAAATATATGAGCGTAAGGTAAATTTTTTTTTTATGATGTTGTTTTTGTTTCTTAAGCATCAAGTATAGGTTTTGGGTTTGAAATTTAGTGACAGTTACCCTTAACTACACCCAAAATCTGAGGCTCTGATATGCAGAGAATTGAGGTGGTGCTCCTCCTCAATCTCAACACATCTTCTGCATCTCTTTATTTGTTCTTCGACATGATCGGCAGCCACCGGAAGTAATAGCAAGTTGCAGGAAGGAGTGGGCCAGATCTAGACTGACTTGATATCAAAATGTGCAAATTCTAGCACCCCATGTTTTAGGTTTGATGTAAATATCAAAAGGAAGGGTGAAGGTGCTTGTAGGCCCCTGTGGGATACTTGTTTATGTGAGTTCTTGTATACTTAAAGTTTAAATAATATTCAATACTTTATTTTTGGCTTGCCTTTAATATTGACTTACCATGGAAATGTTTTATTTTCAGCTTAGTTCAGAAGTAGAATTTCCAGATTTTTGTCTGAGATCTTCTTGTGATGTTGTTACCCCATCACATTTCCTGAGACACAGCAGTATGATAAATCGCCATAAGGACAAGAATTTTGTACTACCTGAGGTATGTATGTTCGATTGTGGGATATATGATAAATTGTAGCATTTGATTTGTGTTCATTCCAAGACAGTATCTTTAAGCAGACCTCGTTCACACCATCCATGCTGAAAAACTGATGCACAGATCTCACTTGCAGAGACATCAGTTTTCATGCGCTCCTCAATGAGTTTTAGACACGTTGAAGAGTGCACAGAAAAAATCTGCATGTGATATTAGTGCTGTGGTGTGAACAGGGCACATAGAGAACTGATTTTGTTGTGCCCTAGCAGAACGTGTACAGAAAAACTGATGTCTCTGCAGCATTGAGTGAACGAGAGCCCTAAAGCTAGCCGCAGCCTTTTCAAAATGAACTTTTCCATTCATCACGTGTAAACCTAGTGAAACTTAACTTTAACCATTAGCTGCCTGGCCAATGGCCATTTGGCGGCCAGCAAAATCCTTCAGCGTTCCGGGTGGACGCCATATGGCGTCCTCACGGGTATGCGCAGTTTGCACTGTCACCGGCCGTGTACCTCGGACACGGCCGATGACAGATCTGAGTACCGGCCCCGTTGCCGGTACCATGTGACCTGCTGTGACCAATCACAGCAGGTCACATGACAGTTGTATACAATGGATGGCTTCATTCATGCCATCCATTGTATACTAGTGTGGCTAGCTGTGAATGGTCACAGCGATCACATGCACAAGCTGGGCTAATCACAGCCCAGCTGTGTCATGTGATTAGCCGTGGCCAAATCACAGCTAAGCTCCAAAAAAAAAAAAGAAGAAAAACAAGCCCTGAATGAATCAATGTCATTCAGGTAAATGCTTGCTTATAGCAAAGTAATTCTTTGCTATAAGCAAATTGTATAAAGAAAAAAAAAAAAAAAAAAAATACTGATCACTTCCCCAAAGTAGTGCAATGTTACTATGGTAACATTATACTACTTTGGTCATAGTGAAATATAAAAAAATCTTTAAAAAAAGAGAAAAATATGTAATAAAAAATTAACAATATTAAAACAAATTATATATATTTTTTTTTTCATACTGTCACCAGTCAGTGTCCCTGATCACTGCCATGCTAGTTATATGATGACGCTGTACTGCACTGGTGACAGTATGTAAAAAAAAAAAATAGTGAAAATATTTTTTTACATTTTTTTAATTTTCCGAAAAATTATGACAATAAAATACAACTTCAAAAATCTCGCCATGCCTCTTATGAAGTACGTCGGACTGTCTACTTTACAAAAAGGGGTCATTTGGGGGATATCTGTACTTTTCTGACATTCTTGGACCTCAAGAAATTAGTTTGGCTGTCAGTACTTCAGGACTGATCAATATTCAGATCTATCTCATAGTTTGTAAACTCTATAACTTTCCTACAAGCTAAAAAATACATCCTAATTTGGGTTATTTTCACCGAAGACCTGTAGCAGAATACATCTCGGCCTAAATTTATGAAGAACAATTATTTATTTGCAAACTTTTATAGCAGAAACAAAGAAAAACGTGGTTTTTTTTTTTTTTCAAAATTTTCTGTCTTTTTTTGTTAATTTAGCAAAAAATAAAAACCCCAGCGGTGATTAAATACCACCATAAGAAAGCTCTAGTTGTGTGAAGAAAATGATAAAATTTTAGTTTGGGTACAGTGTTGTATGACCGCGCAATTGTCATTCAAAGTGTGAGAGCGCTGAAACCTGAAAAATGGCCTGGGCAGGAAGGTGTAAAAGTGCCCGGTATGGAAATGGTTAAAACCATCAGCTGTTCCAGACACACTCCCCGAAAATGCAGGCATTACAACACTGTTGATACTATGGAGATGTGTGTGTTGTGTGTTTTGTTGCTTAGAGTAGTGACTGTCACAGGATGGGCAAAGGTGCCATTAGGCAGTGGCTGCAGCATTCGGAACATGTTACATGTGCCACAGTGCCTGAGCTCACAAATGCGCTTCTGGAAAAATGGTCAAACCTTCCCATAGACACCCTCCTAAACCTTGTGGACGGCCTTCCCAGAAGAGTTGAAGCTGTTATAGCTGCAAAGGGTGGGGCCAACTCAATATTGAACCCTACGGACTAAGACTGGGGGGCCATTAAAGTTCATGTGCGTGTAAAAGCAGGCAGCCCAATGCGCGCGCGCGTGTGTGTGTGCGTGCGTGCGTGCGTGTAATGTTGTTTTGTCTGAATGTCAAGTAGTAGGTTTTTATATATAATTTCTATTCTAAAATGAGAATCATACAGCAAGGGTAAAACCTTTGTGCACTGAATTTACTTGAAAATTGGAAGGGGAAACCTATCTGCCAGATACTGTAGAGAGAACTAGGAAGCAACAGTGACTGAACTCACACATCCTCCTACAAATAGAATGATGAAGTTTGATTAACGCTTAATTTATGCTTCTTTTAACAGGTCTTCCATTACTATGGCACATCATTGCAGTTTGTACAAATGGTGGAGATGTCAGAACTTCCAAAATATTTCATATCGGACCATGTATATGAACTGTATCCTTGGTTTCCTAAGCTCTGTTTGTTTTTTTTATTATTATTTGCGATTCTGCTCCTGTGACAATGCTAACAGTCCTCTATATAGTGCTTTTTTACTAATTTAAAGTACATCTAAAGGTAAAGTTTGAAACCACTGTCAAATGTTTTTTTGTTTTTTTTTTCCTTCTGTGTCCTTGACTGCCTGTCCTGTAGACTAAAACCCTCTGTCAGCTGACACCATAGAGCTGCTCCATACTCTGCAAGGATCCTGACCGTTTTGTCGGTATCTGCCCAGAAGCCTGACCGGCAGCTGGTTAGCCTCTCAGCGAGCCACTGAGAGCCTGAACTAGCCACACCCGCCCCCACTACAGCCTAGTGCTCCAGTGAGAGCTGGAGGGGCAGAGTGAAAAGCTGTTGACTGACCGTTATGATCTGTCTGAAGACTGAGAACTGAACAATCAGCAGTTTTTGACCACTCCGTTCTCAGCAGTCAGACCGCAACCATATTTGCTTTGTAATTGTTGATTTAAGCCATTGTCTGCTTTTGCTTTCCGCATCTCAAAATTCTTTTCTTCTTGGGTACTGTTCTCAGGTGGGTCCATCACCTTGCAGGTTGCCATTAAGCCTCCTTGGCATGCATGCTCCCAGTTGGCACCCACATGCTTCTATAGAGAGAAATAACCTGTCATTAAAGCTACTCTCCTGCTTCCCTGTCCTCTCTGCACCTGCTCTGTCCCTTCCAAACACTACTGCACAGGGCACGAGCTTCTCCGTGGAACTCTGCAACCCGCAGCCAGGTGCAGTGTAAAGGAGCATTAGCAGGTGGAATTCCTTTAGCTCTTTGTCCAACCCTTACAATGTCACATATCTCTACTTGCTTAGAGTGCCTTTTTGTAAAAAACAGAGGTCAGAGATGGAGCTCAGTCAGGGAAGGTAGGGTTTAACCCCCACTTGGACAGAATCTAATCCCCTTACAGCAGTGGTTCTCAACCTTCCTAATGCCGCGACCCTTTAATACAGTTCCTCATGTTGTGGTGACCCCCAGCCATAAAATTATTTTTGTTGCTACTTCATAACTGTAATTTTGCAGTGGGAGGAGTAGTGCCCCATCGTTGGGGTCAGTGGGGGGAGGAATAGTGCTCCATTGTTGGGGTCAGTGGGGGGAGGAATAGTGCCCCATCGTTGGGGTCAGTGGGGGGAGGAAAAATTCCCCATCGTTGGGGTCAGTGGGGGCCGGGGGGGGAGGAAATGGTGCCCCATCATTGGTGTCAGTGGGAGGAATAGTGCCCCATCATTGGTGTCAGTGGGAGGAATAGTGCCCCATCATTGGTGTTCGTGACACCAATGATGGGGCACTATTCCTCCTACTGACACCAATGATACTTACCTTGCTAACTCCTGCTCCAGCCTGGGCTCGCTCCCTCCCTCTCCCATCTACAGCCAGCATACCTGGCTGCAGCAGCACCATCTGCACGCTACAGACACTTACCTGTCAGCTGTCTTCCTTCTCCAGCCGCTCCCTTGCTTGATCTTCTTTGATCTTCATGCTGCTGCTCGGCTCCTCCTCCTTGCCAGTGATTGGCCGCCTGTGTGCCTCTCCTGAGCTACAGTTCCGGCGGCCAATCACTGGCGAGGAGGCGGAGCTGTTGAGTGATCCTGGGGATGTGGCCAGATGACAGGGGCGGCATGTAATCCCGCGCACACATCGAGGTCCAGGGAAATGTGGACGTATCTGCATGTGGGCGGACCCGCCTGGATACTGATAGCGGAGCGGTGTCTCGGTTCCTAAGACCATCGGAAATATGTGTTTTCTGATGGTCTTAGGAGACCCCTGTGAAAGGGTTGTTCGACCCCCAAAGGGGTCGCGACCCACAGGTTGAGAACCGCTGCCTTACAGCCTGAAACATGAGCTTTTAAAAGATATCTAGGTCAGGGTCACTTTACTCTTCATTTCTTTAACTACCATCAGGTGTCTGACAAGAAATTCACTGCAAGGAAAATCTAAGCTGATGCTGGATCAGTTGTGCTCATTGAATGACAAGGTACCTGGCTGAATGGGTCTCCACAATATTATATTTAATATCTTTCTTTTGCACTTTTTTAGTTGACATTATTTGGACTGGCATTTTTAAAGCTTATATTGAAAAAACATGGAGTAAATCTTTCAAATCTATACATATTTCCACATATTTTGTCTCTTTTTAAAATGGTTACAAGTACAGAGAAATACCTGATGATCCTTCAAAAAATCCGGTGAGCTCCTAAATTCCTGTGCACTGTGGTATTTCAGTAGAGCACAGGCAATTAGTGTTTAGTAGCCCTGCCCAGTTCTCTTTTGGACTACAGAACTCCTACACTATGATACAAAGAGGGGCAGGTGTTTTGTAGTCTCAACACACTTTTAGCCGTAGGGGATACCGCTGCGCCTTCATAGATGCGGTACAGTGAGTGAGCATTGTTCTCTTAGGACAGGAAGTGTTACTGACAGGATCACCAGGTGAAAATAAAGGGGAAATAAGAAATGCAGCCACTGTGTGTAAGCACTGGTAAGCTGCAATATAATACATTTTTTGTTATTGGGTTTAGTATCATTACTCTTGCAGTGTGATTTGACACATAGCCAAGTCTTCACTGGCTCTTCCAAAGAGTTATTCTAGTCATTTGAGAATCATCACTTCTCACCCACTATGTAGCTGTATGGAAAGAGCCAAACAGAGAGTGGAGTTCACAGGTCATCATGCTTCTGGGGCAATGATATTAAGAGACTTGGGAAGAAAAGTCAGAGAAGGTAGACAGCTTTACAAATTCTCATGTCCAGGAAGTGCTGCATTTTACTGCAAGATCTGCTTTAACCACCTCCCATCCGGCCGTTGTATACAAACTGCCGGACGGTGGCAGTGCAGGGTCGGGTGGCCGTTTATAAACGGCCTCCCCGCACCCTGCTTGTGTGCGCTCCCTGGGAGCGCGCAGCACCGCGATCCGGTGCCCACTGTCGGACGGACGGGACCTCTGTACGAGGTCCCGATCATGTGATCACTGATTGGCCAATCAGTGATCACATGCAGAGTAGTAAGCAAGATGTCACTTCTGACATCATTGCTTACTACATGTGAAATCTGTGAATGATCACAGAGGTCACATGGTACAAGGCTATTCACAACAGCCTTGTACCATGTGACAAGCTGTGACCAATCACAGCTCACTCAGTAGTTCTCAATGGCTTCAAGAATGCAGCCAGAGAGAAGGAGAAATTATTGCCTTTACATCCTTTATGGGTGTAAAAGCAATCAGTGTAAAAAAAAAAATTCATCACCTCCCACAAGTAGTACAGTGTCACCATGGTGACACTGTACTGCTAGGGTGACAGTATGTAAAATAAATAAAAAAAGTTAAAAAATTATAATTTTTGGTTATAAACTAATTTGGGTTATTTTTTTTTACTAAAAATATAACGGAATACATTTTTGCCAAGATTTATGATGAAATATTATTTATTTGCAAAATTTTATAAGAAAAACACTTTTTCTTCAAAATTTTTGGACTTTTTAATTTACATAGCAAAAAAAATAAAAATCCCAGTGGTGAATAAATACCACCAAAATAAAGCTTTATCTGTCTCAAAAATGTAATATGGGTACAGTGTTGGATGACCGCACAATTGTCATTCAAAGTGTGATAACACTGAAAGCTGAAAATTGCCCTGGACAGGAAGGGGGTAAAAGTGTCCGGACTGGAAGTGGTTAATAAGCTGTACATTGTTGTGCAACTTCTGTCTGAGGATAGTTTGAAATGGCTGACATTTTGGAGGGGTAACCTCTTTGTTCCCTTTGTGCTAGAATTCATATTTTTAAATCGGTAAAGCAAATCATGCAGTACTTTGTTTATTCCAGGTCGGGGCTGTACTTCTGCTGTCATGTAATGTGTGCAGTCTTCCTCTACCTCCTGAGTCACAGCGTAGTTCAAGGAAGTGGAAGGAGTACATGTCCAGGAAGCCAAAAGACATCAAAGGTGAGCATTCTGATTTGTGATCTCTGCAGCATAGCCCATTAACAAAAACAGACAAGGGCGCACTCTCATCGTGCATTACCATGGAGACCCACGTATTTATTAAATGAAATAAAATATACTCACAAACCAATGAGAATAAAAAACAGAAAAATGATCCGCAACAGCAGCGGATCCAATACTGTGCCCTTGGTGTGGATAAGCTGACGCGTTTTGGGAAACGGAATCCCTTCCTCAGAGCTAAAAGTGTGCCTGCTGGACCCTGACCTAAATACCAAAAACGACTGAATCCCGAAACGCGTCAGATTATCCACACCAAGGGCACAGTATTGCATCCGCTGCTGTTGCGGATCATTTTTCTGTTTTTTTTATTCTCATTGGTTTGTGAGTATATTTTATTTCATTTAATAAATACGTGGGTCTCCACGGTAATGCATGATGAGAGTGCGCCCTTGTCTGTTTTTGTTTACCAGTATTCAGGATTCCCAGTCTTTGAAGGGCAGCACCTCCTCGTTTTTGGCATTCTCAATTCCCTGGTCTGCATGAAGATTTAAGTGCTGGTTTCATTTGTTTGTCTATAGCATAGCCCATTGTCGAAACTGAAATCCGGGTAAAAATTAAAAAGTAAAAAAAAAATTTTTATGGAAAAAAAACAAAAAAGGAGAATTTTTAATTATATTTAAAGGCATTGTACAGTTTTAAATGTTTTTGATTTAACTAGGCATTGGTGTAGTTATTATCCCTTGCCTTATAATGATGGGCTCACATGTGGCTGCAGTTTGGAGGCTAATCGATTCCCCTATGTCTGTGTTCATTCAGCAAACTTGTCCCTGTTCACCAGCAAGACAAACCGCTTCATATTCCGGGCCACATGCCTGCCTAGCCATTTCTGTGTTGCATCACAAATATGTGCTAATTGTATGAAACAACCACATCTCTTCTAGCATGGTAAGCTCTGTTAATTGCTTTCACCTGCCCCAGCACTAGCCTGAGAAACCCAGGGATTGTGGGAATATGTAGTTTCTTCACAATTGGCTCTTTTGAGCTCGTTAAGACTAGATCGTGGTGCTGGAAACCCGCATTCCAATTGCGTGAGCATATCCTGCAACGCATTACAAGTGCACTGGGTGTGCAATCTGCTGTGGGTTTCAATAGATTCCTAATGACTCTCCAAACCAACGCAGATTCCAATTGCAGTGTGATTGTTTTCCCTGCACCAGATTTCATGGTACCGCAGTACCATGTGATCCAGTAGCAGTATGTTTGTTTTTAAAAGTAGTGCATGCACTACTTTTGATGCGAGCCAGTGCTATTTCAGCTCATTCAAATGAATTAATGGTTGAAAAATTGAATTGAGCTGAATCACACAGGAACACGGAGCATGGGGTGTGATCTGGTGCTTAGACTATATACTAAGGTGATGCATTCACCTATGCAGTGCCATGCCGCGTGCTTTATGTAACAAACAAATTTCGGACACAGAGGTGTGATGATTTACTCTACTAGACTCTGCATACAGAGCAACATATGACACCATGAAACTACATGATCAGTGCAGGTGAAAAACACAAGGTGCAGGTAGGAAGGTTTTAAAATGCAACTAGTACAAATACAAAAGAAAAGGCATGAGCTGGTTAACTTTTAAAGACGGAAAATCCTTTGGCCTCTACAATGCCATTTGAGTACTGCACGCAGTTTATTAGAGAGAGGTCTGGAAGGTGTCATTTCTGGCTGTCAGCTCTCTGTGTCAGAATGAAACCTCGGAGTGGTTTGGTTTAGTTATGGGACTTTGTCGTCAGCACTGGCGGACATTGGGCCGTTACAGGTCATTAACAAGATTACATTTAAAATTGCTATGAAAATGCCAGTAATCCCCCTGTGGTTGCATCCATGTTTTTCCATGTTCATGCATCCATGTTTAACACAGCAGTAGTAGAGCAGAAACCTGTGAAAAAACTAAACCTTTGCACAGATCCAAAAAACGACCGCAGTGAAACTGTTTTTGATCTGTGTTTTGCTTACATTGTTGAGGCTTCAGCCACAACATGGTCAGTACATTGAATGGTCACAAAAAAAAAAACACCCCCTTCTAAGTGATCTCTGTATATTGCATGGATATTAACAAATGTTGCAGATTCCTACCTTTTGTTTTGCTGAAGAAATAGCTGTTTGTCTGTGTCCATGTCCAAAGTGAATTTGTATGGAAGTGACTTTATAATTATCAATCAGCTTTCAGAGCTCTAATGAGGAAGGTTCCAGGGTCTGTATCTCTTTTAGTGAGATACTCCCAAAGGGAAATTGCTTCTAAAGTGACATTGTTTGTTGCAGAGTATGCCCAAAATCTGACTGGTATCTTAGACATCTGGGAAAATCAGTAAGCCAATCATACAAGCATCTGAGTACAGGACACCTCCAGGAAGCCATATTGCATTGGATTTTATAGGACTTGTGTAGCAATTTATTATATGTGTGTGTGTATATATATATATATCTATATATATAGATATATATATACACATATATACAGGTGTGTTCAAAATAATAGCAGTCAGACATCACTAACCTGATCAATCACTGTTTTTGGTAGAAATTATATTTCTACATGGCAAATAATTTACTAGCAGGTGTAGTAGAGTAATAGAAATCCAACAAACCCAACAGTCATGACATGCATGCTGCTGATTCTGTGTTATTGAATCACTAATTGAAAGGGGCATGTTCAAAATAATAGCCGTGTGGGGTTCTATTAGTGAGGTCATTCATTCTTTGAAAAACAGGTGGCAATTATTGCCCTTATTTAAGGAAGGAAGGAAGGCAGCAAATGTTGGACATGCTGGTTACAGTGCATTTCTCTCTGAAATTCTGAGGAAAATGGGTCTTTCCTGACATTGTTCAGAAGAACAGCGTACCTTGATTAAAAAGTTGATTGGAGAGGGTAAAACATATAAAGAAGTGCAGACAATGATAGGCTGCTCAGCTAAAATGATCACAAATGCCTTAAAATGGCAACCAAAACCTGAAAGACGTGGAAGAAAGCGAAAAACTACCATTGGAATGGATAGAAGAATAGCCAAAATGGCAAGGACTCAGCCAACAATCAGCTCCAGGAAGATGAAAGAAGGTGTGACGTTCCCTGTGAGTACTGTTACAATTAGAAGATGCCTATGTGAAGCCAAGCTATCTGCAAGAAGCCCCCGCAAAGTCCCACTGTTGGAAAAAAGACGTGTGCTGAAGAGGTTACAATTTGCCAAAGAGCACATTGACTGGCCTAAAGAGAAATGGCGCAACATTTTGTGGACTGATGAAAGTAAGATTGTTCTTTTTGGGTCTAGTGGCCGGAGACAGTTTGTCAGACGACCCCCAAACACTGAATTCAAGCCACAGTACACTGTGAAGACAGTGAAGCATGGTGGTGCAAGCATCATGATATGGGGATGTTTCTCATACTACGGTGTTGGGCCTATTTATCACATACCAGGGATCATGGATCAGTTTGAATACATCAGAATACTTGAAGAGGTCATGCTGCCTTATGCTGAAGAGGAAATGCCCTTGAAATGGGTGTTCCAACAAGACAACGACCCCAAACACACCAGTAAACGTGCAACATCTTGGTTCCAGACCAACAAGATTGACGTTATGGAGTGGCCAGCCCAATCCTCGGATCTTAATCCAATAGAAAACTTGTGGGGTGACATCAAAAATGCAGTTTCTGAGGCAAAACCAAGAAATAGAGAAGAACTGTGGAATGTAGTCCAATCATCCTGGGCTGAAATACCTGATCACAGGAGCCAGAAGTTGGGTGACTCCATACAACACAGATGTACAGCAGTTCTCAGAAACAGTGCGACTACAACCAAATATTCATTAAGTCATTCAAAGGGAAGCAAAATCTTCAAACATTTTTCAGTTTATATAGTGAATGTTTGAGTTTGTAAAGAAGAATACAAACAGTGCTATTTTTTTTAACCGTCTAATATTCACTTTTCTTCAATTTTTTTAGAAGAACAACACAAATTTGATATATTTTTCTTCATGTTTTGATTTGGAATAGAATGTGTTGTGTTCCCAATGCATTTGTGTGGATGGAAATAAAAGCTATTAGAAGGATTTTGAGCTTTATTCACTTTTTTCAACACACTGCTATTATTTTGAACACAACTGTATGTGTGTGTATATGTTTGTTTTTGTTTTTTCCCCCACAAAAGTGGAGTTACCCTTTAACTTTGAACATCTGACTAATAAAGTTAGAAGTTGAGTTTTACAATTGTTCTCTAGGGATCATTTGGAAGCTATAAGAAGGACTTTCTATGCCCCCCCCCCTTTTTTTTTTTTTTTTTTTTTTTTTAATTTAGGCAGTGTATAAAGAAACTATGTGCATTTTGTGTTTTGTATAGCCTTTCTTTATAAAAATTATTGAAATGGAAAGGATAGGAAAAAAGAAGAGTAAGGGGCACTTTAGGGTCTTTCTTTGTGAACAGTATTAGTGGTTCTTTTATGTAAATTATGTTTTGGACTGTAAGTTTATGAATCCATTATGAAAGCTCTGCATTCCAATACTGTGTTCTATATTTGTAACTTTATAATCAGCACTTGTGTTCTTTAGTTCCAGGGATTAAGCTTAAAGGGGAGTATTGCAGTTACTACTTCTTAGTCCAAGGTTTAAAAAATGGAGCGTGCAAGGCAACCATGCTTCACTCTGCCAATCAGATCAATGGAGCTGCCTCGCTTGTTTTGCTGCATCAACGACTGCATGATGGGCCCAAGACAGGCAATCCAGGTAAGTACAAGGAGTGACTCTGTCGCTGACCCATTCCAATTGAGATAAATATCCTAAAGTGTTACTAAAGTCTGACCTTTTTAAAAAAAAAAAAAAAATTTAAATAACAAACCTGTTCTACTTCCCTGCTCTGCAATGGTATTGCACAGAGTGGTCCCGATCCTACTTTTCAGTGGTCCCCTGCCGGCGACCTTGGCTCTTCCTCTTCTTTGTGTGTCCCCATAGCAAGCCATTTGCTAGGGAGCACATGGTGTGTGCTCACTCCCGACTTGTGTGTCTATGGAGCCGTGCTTCAGACTTGACACACTCACACACACACTCTCTCTCTACTGCATTTGATTGACAGCAGCAAGAGCCATCGGTTCCTACTGCTGTTCGAATCCCTGGGTGAGGTGGAAGAGAGGCGCGAAGAGATGCAGCCATACACAGTGCTGCTGATTTCCTTTCCCGTCTCTTCCCCTTCACACAGGGAAACTGAAAATGCAGTAAGGTAAAAAACAAAATGTTTTTAGCTTTTAGTATCACTTTTAAGTTAAAATAATCACATGGGCAAATGGTAAGCTGTATGCATTTGAGAGTTCTTTTCCCCGCTGTGTTGAAAATGGACCTCTTATTCTATGTAACTAGGTCAGACGCTATGGAGTCTCTGCTTTTAGTTGGTTCCTATCCCCAGCCCTGCCATTAACCTAGGTCCTAGCAGGGGCTGAAGGGGCCCACAGTCTGCAAATACTGTTAATGCAGATTTTCCCTGGACTACTGGCACCTCTTTCCTAGTCCTGACAACAGGACTAGGAAAGAGGTGCCAGTGTATTTGTATGGATCCTGTCAGTGGTGGGTCAAAAGATTTTCAGGACAATAGGGGCAAGAATTTCCTAAGGAATACAGTCTGTCACATGTTTATGTAAGTACTTTACTTTATTTGGGGCGGTTTATCATAATAGGCATGCATTGGTGTTAAGGTCTCCTTTAAATAAAACTATACGTTTATCCTAGGTAATATCAGTTTTGGATGAATTGACACTTTTAGGTATGAATACCAAATGCAAGCGTCCTAAAGTCACTCGTTTTGTGGCTTATCAGCAGCACCTAAAATATAAATGAACTTTCAGTTTAAATATACTAAAAGTATACAAAGTTTTGCAGTAAATCTTTTTGTAAAGTAACCAGAGCCTGAGTAGTAGAGCATGTCCCCTGTGACCATTCTGCATAGAGGGATCTTTGTTATGTGTATGGAAGCAGTGGTCTTTCTGCAGAAGTCCAGAACCCCCTGTGCTGAGTCAGTCCTATAGCTCTGCAATAAACTAATATCCTGCTGCCTGATTGTTAGAGAGCTCTGGGTCTGATTCAGCAGGGGTCAGGGGCGGACTGACAACTCATGGGGCCCCCGGGCAATAGGGGATCATGGGGCCCCTGTGTCCTTGCCCAAAATCAAAAAAGCCTATGAAAAAGGTACCAGGGGCATCTCATGGGGCCCCCTACTGACCCTGGGCCCTTGGGCAGTGCCCAAGTTTCCAGATGGTCAGTTTGTCCCCCGGCAGGGGTTGTCATAAATTTGCAGTGAGACCACTTCTTTCACACACAGAGCAAGGACCCTTGTATGCAGCATGCTGACAGGGGACAGGGTTTCCTACTTGAGGCTGTGGTTGCTTTCCAATGAACTGTAAGACATTGCACACCTTTTTGTTTGATGCACCTGGGATGTATTTAGCAAATTTTGTCAGAGTTTAGTTGGACTTTAAAGTCTGTGTAAAAAGCTGCCTTTGTGCCACTGTGCTTACAATTATCCCTTGATTAATTGAAGTGGTTGTAAACCTCAGACATGAAATATAAACAAAGCATATCTCTCTATAGTGTGTATTTGTCTCAATCTAGAGCACTAAGTGTCATTCCTGCCTGCTGCCTTGTTCCCCTGCTATCAGCTTGAGTCACCAACAAAAAATTTGGTGAGTGAGCTCCAGCAGATTGACAGCCGCAGCTCTGTTCCTGTGTGCTGTGTAAAAGGGGGTGTGTCCCTTCCCGCCAATCATCTCTCAGATCTGCCCTCACTGAGCTCTACAGAGTATAAGTTCAGCTCTCCACCCCGTTTTCTGACAGCTCAGACAAGGTTTATAAATTCTGAACCTTGAACGGATTTTAAGGACAAACGGCTGTAGATAAACACGTACAACTTATGTAGGAAGATTTGTTTCTTTTCTGTGTATCACATGAAGCCAGTCACTTCACTGGCTATTTGTGAGAGTTTACAACCACTTTAATGTTCCTGTTTTTCAGATTGCAGCACACTGAGCAATCTACCTCTTTTGGATGGTGATCAGGTTTTGATGAGGGAGAGGGCTCTGGCCCATGCTCGGGCCTTAGTGTTGGAGGAATTTTTCAGTAAGTACTGGGTGCCACATTCTCTTTGAATCATCATATCTGTCCATGAACTTTTCCCCCGTGTTATGAAAGATTATTTTTTTTTTGTTTTCCAGAGAGAAAAGATGGTGCGCAACCGCTTGCCCCTGCAAATGTTAACTCATTGAAGACTTTGTTTAAACTGACTCGAGATGCAGTTTTCAGAATTTATGAAAGCAAGTTGCCCAGTGACAAGCAGGATGAAAAACCCAACAGCTCCGGAGCTGTCCCTGCTGGTAAGTGTCCAGTATTGACAATGGATGCATCCAAATACTCTGAGATATTGGTAGACATATGTTAAAATGACAGCTGTTGAGTCCCTTACTTAACCTGGACTGTTTATGGCAATATTTTCTTATACTTAAGTAAAACTGTATTTTTAAATTTAATTTTCATCAATAAGTAGCTGCCAGTTGGATTCCGCGTTTTTAAGTCTCTATTATTCAGTGTCCAGTGAAGTTCTGACACTGTAAAGCTACTACAAGAAGTAAACATTTCCTAATTGAAACCTATAATCATAGAGCACTGGATCTTATTTAAAGTGATACTAAATGTTCAATTTTTATTTTAATTAACAAACATGCTATACTTACGTGCTCTGTGCAGTGGTTTTGCACAGAGCAGCTGCAATCCTCCTCCTCTTGGGTCCCCCTTGAGCAGTGCCCCCTTAGCAAGCTGCTTGATATATGGGCACTAGTGTGTGCTCGCTCCTTAGCCACGTTCTCTGTGTCCATAAGACACAGCAGAGCACAGTTCGCCCCCTCCCCCTTCCGCTCCCTCCTCACTGACTGTGATTGAAAGCAGTGGGTGCAAAGGGCTCCCACTGCTGTGTCTCAGCCAATGGGGAGGGTGAGACCCAGGAGAGCTGAGGCTCTTGTGCACAGCACTGGTAAGTATTATGGGGGGGCTGCTGCACACTGATGGTTTTTTTTTTTTTTTTTTACCTTTTATGCATGGAAAGCATGTAGGTAAGCTTACCAAAGTCCATTTTCAATATTTAAAAATCTGCAGCTTTAATTAAAAAAAGAAAATGCCTGATGATCTAGTCATGAAGGTCTTTGTTCCTGTCTCTCAAATGTGCTCCTGCAGTGTTACCCAGGCAAATAGCTCTCTGATGGTGGCTATATGTGGCTGCTTTAGGACACATTGTGCAGGCATGGACCACTTATGTCACTGTTGGGTAATCTTCCCTGAGATGTGCCAAGCAGCAGTCACTGGACTGCTTTAGGCCTCGTTTACACTTGACTGTTTTTCCAACTCTTGCCAAATGCCCTTATAGCGTTTGCCAAGCGTTGGTCCGGCATTTGCGGAGCGTTTTTAATGCTCCGCAAACGCCACATGCACGGTTTAGCGGGGGTTGCTAGGCACTTGCTAAGCATTAAAAACGCCCCACAAACACCTATAATGAAGTTTGAATGGTGTTACCGCTCCGCAAACGCCCCGCAACCGCACCGCAAACGCCAGCCGGGTGTTTGCGGAGCGGCACCATAGACTCAAATAGGAGGCTTCAACTCCTCCTGACTCGACCAGAGGCGTCCGTTTTGCCACGACGCTAATGCTCCCGTTTGAACAGCACTATGTGCTGCAATGTGCAGAATTTTCCCAGGCGTTTGGAAAACTGTAAAAACGCTTCCCAAACGCCTGTCTGCCGCTTGCTAACAAGGCTAGTGTGAACGTAGCTTTAGTCAGGAAAGGGCTGCAAGCAATCAGTAGTGCTGAAATGCAACAAAGGATGAAAGTCCACACTACCTGTGTTTTTATAGCCCATTCCTAAAATGCAGGCCACAATATGTTGCCTTGTGGTGTAAGAGTTCTTTCTGTTTAACACAGTGGAGAGAAAACTGTGAGTGGAGGAAAGGCTGATTGCATGACCTTGACAGGTAACTGGGCTCTCCTCCTGGCTTTTTTCTTTCTCTCCTGATTTTACTAGTACTATGCTGCTCTCAGTGTCCCACCACTAGGCTTTATAAGTGTGTGTGTCCTTTCATTTTTTTTTTTTTTTTTTGCGAGGGTATGACTGTGGTAAGGGAATGCTGCAGCTTTATAAATAAAGCTCTTAATGTCATTCCATTAGGGCCAGTTCACACCAGAACGTGTTCAGTGTGCGTTTCCCGTACCGCGTTCAACACGCACTGCACTTGCGATCGGCAGCGGTTGTCAGCGTTAACCCCAAATGCAGGTCGTAAACGCAGTACAGTGTGTTTTTTAAAGTAGTGTATGCACTTTTGGTGCAGTCTGGAATGATTTCAGCCATTCATTTGAACCTGCACTGCATTTGGATTGCATTTGAATAGCACAGGAACACACAGCCTGTTCCAGTGAAATTCATGGTGTGAACCAGCCCTTAGAGTTTGCATCTACTGTTAAAAGATACTGTTTCAAAGGTTGTGCACAGCCACATTTGTTTTGTGTCAAAAACCTCAATCTTCTAGGACAAATCCATTTTGGTCTCATGGTGGGGGCATATGCAGGTCTCCCTCTGTGGAATTAATGTAGTACGTGTATGGTATCAATGAAACCGGTTGCATACAGGAAAATACACTCACCAGCCACTTTATTAAGTACACATGTTCAATTGCTTGGCAACCCAAATTGCTAGTCAGCCCATCACATGGCAGCAACTCAATGCATTTAGGCATCTAGACGTGGTGAAGACAATTGCTGAAGTTCAAACCCAGCATCAGAATGGGGATGAAAGGGGATTTAATTGACTTTGAACGTGGCATGGTTGTTTGTGCCAGACAGGCTGGTCTGAGTTTTTCAAAACTGCTGATCTACTGGGATTTTCACACACAACCATCTCTAGGGTTTACAGAGAATGGTCTGAAAAAAAGAAAATACCCAGTGGATGGCAATTGTGTGTACAAAAATCCCTTGTTGATGTCAGAGATCAGAGGAGAATGGGAAGACTGGTTGCTGCAACATTCAGATGGTAGGGTCAGAATTTGCTGTAAACACGAAAGCATGGATCCATCCTGCCTTGTATCAATGGCTCAGGTTGGTGGTGGTGTAATGATGGAAATGGAGGAAATTTTCTTGGCACTAGCAAGGTGCACCTAATAAAGTGGCCGGTGAGCGTATCTTCACAAAAATCCAATATGTAAATAAATAGCCCTAAACACATGAACCCCTATAATGAAACCAAATATTCTAAAGTGCGTATCAAAAAAATATTCAAAATGTATACAATCCCAAAAAGATAAAATAAAACTATAAATCACTTATATCCAAAAATCGTGTAAATAAAGTCACTCCAATAAACTTTGTGTCCACAGTCCAACTTATCGGATACTTTGGTGCCGAGCCCCTCCACTGGCTCTCAAACGGACAACAAATTACCTAAAACAAAAAAAAAAGGAAAAACTCAGTGCATTACCTTAATAAATAAATAAATATCATACCCTTTCCCATATAGCTTAACCTCCCTGGCGGTATTCCCGAGTGTAGCTCGGGGTAAAGTTTCAGTACCAAAAGCAGTAACCCCGAGCTACACTCGGGCTTACCATGCGGCGTTGCATAGGGATTCCCTGCAGAGCTTACCTTGTCCTGCGCTCCCGCGATGCATCCCCTGCAGCGTCCCCGGCCATCTCCTCCGGCTGATGCTGGCATCTGGCTTCCGTGTTCCGGTCCCTGTGACGTCGGGACGTACGGGCGCCGGAACCGGCGGCAAATTTGAAAATTTAAAAAAAGACTTTTTTTTAAAACTATTATTTCATAGCAAAACATTGCTGTATCAAAGCATTTCACATGCATTTTGTCCTGCGCCCTGTCTGCATTTTGACTGTTCTTTCTGCCTGGAAACTTGGAAAAGTCCACGGCGTCCAAAAAGCATCCCTTTAGGTCAAAAGCGGTTTTAGACCGGCTAGAGAACAGCGATAGTAAATCAGAACCACTTGCAGAATTGAGTGATAATGATTCGTGGAGAAATTCGTCATCAGACACTAAAAACAATTCTGCAACTTTGCTCAGTGATGTGCGAACTTGGCGCTATATTTCAAATTTCAGTGTTTTTGGTTTGATTATATTATTGAATTAAATTTATTATTATTATATTATTATTTTTTATGAGTATTTATTAAATTATAATTTATGATTTTGTGTTTCAAGTTTTATCATACCCGGGATGTTTACTAGACTCTTGTCCGGACAGATTTCAGGGAGATATTCCTAAATTACAGGCCTACAATAAAAAAAATACATATTTCCATGCAAAAAAATGGTACCGCTTTTGGTACAAAATTCCTGACATAATCATACCGCCAGGGAGGTTAATGCATCTTCAAAAATTTTTGTGCAAGATTCATATAGTGCAAAAATGTCAACACTGTGCAAAAATGGGTGATAGTGCGTCACTCTGAATACAGCAATCCAAGTGACCACAACAGTGTACACTTCTAAAGTGCAAAGCCTATATAACCTTACCAGAAAGCAGAAATAAAACGCCTTATTAGTATAGTAGAAATCAGCAGCACAATTCCACACCTTTCCTCCACTCCTGAAACGTACTTCCTAGGATATCCTCCACCACATTCTCCTGAATGTGCTCATGGCTTAAGGAAGCACCTCACAGGACTCCAAAGTGCTCATGCAAGTAATAGATGAATAAAATATATAGTGTAATTCTGTTTTTTTTTCAAATGTTAAATTCTATACTTTATTTAACTGCTTACAATGATAAAATGAATAAAAGCATATTCCCATGCCCTTCAAACATCTCAGGGTTGCCGAGCAGCTTCTAGAATGTTTGACATGCGGTTTCCAGTCTTCAAAATGGCCGACGTGCCACTTCCGTTTCATTTTGGAAACTGGAAATCAGCAAAAGTAGTGCTGGAACTACTTTTTAAATCGGTGAGACCGGTTCTATTGCCGGTCATAAGGTGATCGTTGTCGTACGATTTGACACTTTCAAATCATATGACAAGTCGCATCGGCTGTGAACCAGGGCTAAATGTCTCTTGTTAAAAGCTATGCCTGTCACAATTTTATTTCAGAATATCAAACAGCCTTGCTGAATCCATCTGACTGGCCAGAGAGAAATGTACTTCAAAATCTGGAAAACTTTGAGAAAATGCAGCAGAGAATCCGGTGAGTGCTAATGTTCATCAGAGAGTAATGTTCACTTGCTGCCAGAGAATGCAAAGTATTTGCACTAAAGGTCCCCATCTTTTATTTTACAATATATGTTTGAGAAAAAGCTTTGCATGTAGAAGAGAACAGTCAACAGACATCAGGGCCAGTAGTGTTGGGATCATAAAACCAAACCAACCACACCACAATCAAATAGGCCTAATATACACCATACTAAAAAACAAAATACAATTAGGGTGCCAATATAACAACACATTCCTCTAGAGAGATGAGTGGAGGTTGGAATCCTCCAAATATGTTGTTCATTTTCACTTTTGGTCCCTGACTTCTAAGGCTTTGCACATAGTCCCAATTTGTTTTTTGGAATTTTACGCTTTAAGGTCTGTATAGTATCGAGCAATATTGCACTGGCATATACGTTGAAAGAGTCTGAGGCTATCAATACATAACTGTTGTCATATATCCTGTGGAGGATGACGATTGATAATATACTACAATAACTAGTTGCAGTCTGTTCTTAGGCAGATTACATGGGCGGTAAGATCAGTGTTTTCTGGAAAAAGGGAATACCAAAATAGCTTAAAATTCCCACAATATTAAAGGGACACTCAGTCCCCATTTCAGAGACACAAGGAGAGGGGAATGGTCAGAATACATCCAAAGCAAATCCATGAAGACGGCTGAGGAGAGTGTTAAATGAAGGCATTATCACTCCTGGATAGTGTGGAATGGCAGAAGAATTGACGAGGGTGCTGGTGAAGCCATCTCCAAGCATTCAATAAGTCTAATGAGCAAATGGTTGGAGCAAAGGGAACAGTCTTGTATACAGGGTGGGAGGGGGGGTGCTTGAGTTTAAAGGGAAGACACAGGGAGCATAGGGTCCAATACTGGGCAGCATGCATTATTCAAATTCCCAACCCAAGTAAGAGGGAATAGAAGAAAACCTGCCAGTTACCCGCAATGCATTGCATATAAACCTTTTTTCTGTTGGGGTCCAGTTTGAGACCCCCCAAATGTAAAAGGAGCGTATACTTCACCAGCGGAGTGCACTGGACCTTGACACTTTTTTTGGGGGGGTTTGACAGGTGCTCCGGATAGAGTATGGCTTTTATCAGCCTTTTTATCGTATCTCGATTGAATTTCTTACAGGGCATCTATGCTATCCAGCTCAGCAGACCACTTACTGGGCCGAAAGGACAATCAAAAGGAAGGCCTGACACTGCTGGATGCCAAGGAATTACTGAAATACTTCACTCCGCAAGGGCTAGCAATTGGAGAGCTCCAACCCTTGCCGGTCCAGAGAGGGTAAAAGTCAATTTTACTATATCTGTAGAGTATTATACAACAGGCATATTATAGCCCCTTATCTCATGAAATCCTATGCTTGCGAAGTCATGGTATTCAAGGTGTGAAAAGTATATGGGATTCAGAAAAAAATGATTATTCGTTGGACACTAGTTGCACATAAAAAACCCATTGAATGAAAAAAAAAAATATACCACAATCTACAAAAATTGCAAAGGCGCGGTCCAGACCCAAGCCTTCATTATATATTGAAACAACTACATACTGAACTTGGTGATTGTAAGTGAAAAAAGAAAAGAACAATCTTGTCTATACTTGCCTGCTCTGTGCAATAGCATTACACAGAGTGGCCCCGATCCTTCTGTTCTCGGTCCCCCGCCAGCGCTCCTGACTCCTCCTCCTCTGTTCAGTGCCCCAAATAGGAAGCTGATTCCCATGGGAGCACTCTTGAGGTTCGCTCCCGAGTCCCGCTGCTGCATCCATTGACACAGACAGCGGGACTTGGCCCCGCCCCCCAATCCCCCATCACTCGACTGACAAGAGAGGGAGCCAATGGCTCCTCCTTTTATTGATCTGCCCAGGGAGGAAGGACAAAGTCAGGAGAGCCGCAGCTCCTCTGCGCAGCACTGGATCGTAATGGGGCTCAGGTACGTATAAGGGAGGGAGAGGGGGGAGTATGTGACACAGAAGATTTTTTCCTGAATGCATAGAATGGCTTTAGGACCATTTTAAGAGTAACTCAATTTTTTTGTTGAGAATAAACATTCCTCTCTGAGTGATCTATGATCTTTGTTGCAGATTCCTACCTGTTTCTGCTTTGAAAGAATAGCGTTTAGCTAGATCATGTCTTTTGCAGGACTGATTCTGAATGGCAGTGACTAATTCCTTACAAGCAGCTGTTGCACTTGCTTGATTCTGATGTGAGAAGTTACAGTGTCTGCATCCCTTTAGAAGTGATTGTTATGGAGTATCTCACCAAAAATTACATTTTTTTTTGTAGAGGATATCTAAAACAAGACTTCTTCACACAGGCAGGAGATGACCTTTCTGGAGTGTTCTGTACACCAATTCAAGTGCACTGAATTTATAGAAAATTAGAGAAGCTGCAAGTTGAAAAGGACGTGTAATTTTTATAACTAATTTACAATATGGCTTTTGTAGCAAATTGTATATGCTATTTTTTTATTTGCTATATATTTTTTATCTATGGACGTGGAGTTGACCTTCAATTTTTGCTTAACTACCACAGGTGATGCATCTTTAAGATGGTCTTATCATAGATACACTATATTGCCAAAAGTATTGTGACACCCCTCCCCCTCCAAATCATTGAATTCAGGTGTTCCAATCACCTCCATGGCCACAGGTGTATAAAATCAATCACCTAGGCATGCAGACTGCTTCTACAAACATTTGTGAAAGAATGGGTCGCTCTCAGGAGCTCAGTGAATTCAAGCGTGGTCCCGTGATAGGTTGTCACCTGTGCAATAAGTCCATCTGTGACATTTCCTGGCTACTAAATATTACACGGTCAGCTGTTAGTGGGATTATAACGAAGTGGAAGCAACTGGGAACAGCAACTCAGCCACCAAGTGGTAGGCCACATCACATGACAGAGCGGGGTCAGCACATGCTGAAGCACACAGTGCACAGAAGTCGCCAACTGTCTGCAGAGTCAATACCTAAAGACCTCCAAACTAGGTGTGGCCTTCAGATTAGCACAACAACAGTGCCTAGAGAGCTTCATGGAATGGGTTTCTATGGCTCAGCAGCTGCATCCAAGCCTTACATCACCAAGTGCAATGCAGAGTGTCGGATGCAGTGGTGTAAAGCACGCTGCCACTGGACTCTAGAGCAATGGAGACGTGTTCTCTGGAGTGACCAATCACGCTTCTCTGTCTGGCAATCTGATGGACGTGTCTGGGTTTGGCGGTTGCCAGGAGAACGGTACTTACCTGATTGCACTGTGCCAAGTGTAAAGTTTGGAGGGGGGATTATGGTGTGGGGTTGTTTTTCAGGGGTTGGGCTTGGCCCCCTAGTTCCAGTGAAGGGAACTCTTAAGGCGTCAGCATGCCAAACATTTTGGAAAATTTCATGCTCCCAACTTTGTGGGAAGAGTTTGGGGATGGCCCCTTCCTGTTCCAACATGACTGTGCAATACCATTGCAGAGATCAGGTAAGTATACCATGGTTTTTATTTTAATTTAAAATTATTTAGCTTTAACAATCACTTTTAAAATAGATTCTGGAATAGAATTTAGTCTGTCACAGGTAAATTTCCCCAGATCACTGGAAACTGCTTTGTTTTACAAAGTAGACAACCACTAGGTGTCACCGCTAAACCTTCTGATTCCTTTACTTTACACTCACACTGTGCAAAAGAATTTCGAGTTCACACCATTAATAATGGGGAGAGATGTTTAAGGACTAGGACAGGAATCTAAAAAAAGGATATATATATATATATATATATATATATATATATATATATATATATATATATATATATATATATATATATATATATATAATATGTGTGTTTTTTTTTCTATGAACTATGTACACTTGACTGCCTGACTTCCTTACTTGAATTACTGATTAGCAAATGCGTTTAGAATGATTGAGAGCGGGTGAACTCATCAAATCTAAACTGACACACGCTCCTCTGTTAGCTCTTGCAATGAAGGTAAAGTAGTTTTCTGTTGCTTGACTGGACCTCATCATCATGGGCACTTGTATAGGGAGAACCAGTGGATTCTGTCACTCACAAATATTAGTTACCTTTTAAATTCCTAACCAGTTCCCCACCGCCATATAGCAGATGTATTGCTACTAGGTGGCCGCTCTGTGCAAAATCACGTATAAATACATGATTTTGCACTTCTTGGTTGAAGGGGCGTGTGCACTCCCGGTGCACCACTTCTGTTGTGATTAGTCACATCAGAAGCCAATCAGCATGTGCCTTTGATTGCCCTAGATGTTTAACCCCTTCCCGGCCAGTGTCAGTGCATATTTTTAGCACTGAACACTGTATCAGTGTCACTGGTTCCCACAAATTGTCAGTTAGTGCCAGATTGTCCGCTGCAATATCACAGTCCTGCTATAAGTTGCTGATCACCGCCATTACTAGTATTAAAAGAAAAAAAAAATGTCAAAGTATATACTGTAGATTGTAGACCAGGGGTGGGCAAACTTTTTGACTTGAGGGCCGCAATGGGTTCATATATTGGACCCGGGGGCCGGACCAAGAGTAGATGAATGATGTGTATGTGTCATCCATAGTAAGTATAGTAATATTCCCCCATAGTAAGCATAGTAATTAATCCCCCATAGTAATTAATCCCCCATATAGTAATTCATCCCCCATAGTAATTCATCCCCCATATAGTAATTCATCCCCCATAGTAATTCATCCCCCATAGTAATTCATCCCCCATATAGTAATTCATCCCCCATAGTAATTCATCCCCCATATAGTAATTCGTCCCCCATATAGTAATTCGTCCCCCATATAGTAATTCGTCCCCCATAGTAATTCATCCCCCCTATAGTAATTCATCCCCCCTATAGTAATTCATCCCCCATAGTAATTCATCCCCCATAGTAATTCATCCCCCATAGTAATTCATCCCCCATATAGTAATTCATCCCCCATAGTAATTCATCCCCCACATAGTAATTCATCCCCCACATAGTAATTCATCCCCCACATAGTAATTCATCCCCCATATAGTAATTCATCCCCCATATAGTAAGTCCCCCATATAGTAATTCATTCCCCATATAGTAAGTCCCCCATATAGTAATTCATTCCCCATATAGTAAGTCCTCCATATAGTAATTAATTCCCCATATAGTAAGTCCCCCATATAGTAATTCATTCCCCATATAGTAAGTCCTCCATATAGTAATTCATTCCCCATATAGTAAGTCCCCCATATAGTAAGTCCCCCATATAGTAAGTCCCCCATATAGTAAGTCCCCCATATAGTAAGTCCCCCATATAGTAAGTCCCCCATATAGTAAGTCCCCCATATAGTAAGTCCCCCATATAGTAAGTCCCCCATATAGTAAGTCCCCCATATAGTAAGTCCCCCATATAGTAAGTCCCCCATATAGTAAGTCCCCCATATAGTAATTCATCCCCCATATAGTAAGTCCCCCATATAGTAATTCATCCCCCATATAGTAAGTCCCCCATATAGTAATTCATCCCCCATATAGTAAGTCCCCCATATAGTAATTCATTCCCCATATAGTAAGTCCCCCATATAGTAATTCATTCCCCATATAGTAAGTCCTCCATATAGTAATTAATTCCCCATATAGTAAGTCCCCCATATAGTAATTCATTCCCCATATAGTAAGTCCTCCATATAGTAATTCATTCCCCATATAGTAAGTCCCCCATATAGTAAGTCCCCCATATAGTAAGTCCCCCATATAGTAAGTCCCCCATATAGTAAGTCCCCCATATAGTAAGTCCCCCATATAGTAAGTCCCCCATATAGTAAGTCCCCCATATAGTAAGTCCCCCATATAGTAAGTCCCCCATATAGTAAGTCCCCCATATAGTAAGTCCCCCATATAGTAATTCATCCCCCATATAGTAAGTCCCCCATATAGTAATTCATCCCCCATATAGTAAGTCCCCCATATAGTAATTCATCCCCCATATAGTAAGTCCCCCCCCTGTGTCAATTCACTTACCTTTGGTCCGCGCGTTCCTCTCGTATTCCCGCGCCGTTCTGGTCTTCAGGGAGGACTGTGAGAGGAGTTCGTCACGCTGCCCCGCCTACATCCTGGCTGCCCCGCCTACATCCTGACAGCTGCAGAGTCCTGACGTCCGAGAGGAGGGAGGGGGGCGGCCATCCGAGAGGGGGGGCGGCCATCCGAGAGGAGAGGAGGGGAGAGGAGGAGGGAGGGGAGAGGAGGAGAGGAGGGAGGGGAGCGGGCGCCCGGCACACAGGAGAGCCGCATCTAAATTTGTAAAGAGCCGCGGCTTGCCGACCACTGGCCTTGCGGGAGCCTAGCTCCGCGGGCCGGATTAAAAGGTCCGCCGGGCCGTATACGGCCCGCGGGCCGTAGTTTGCCCATTGCTGTTGTAGACGCTATAAATTTAGCATAAATCAATATACGCTTATTGGGATTTTTTTTTCTTTTTTACCAAAATTATGTAGCAGAATACATATTGGCCTAAGTTTATGAAGACATTAGATTTTTTATTTTTTTTTTTATTGTATATGTTTTATAGTGGAAAGTAAGTAAACTTTTTATTTTTATATATATATATATATATATATATATATATATATATATATATATATATAATTTATTTATTCCAAAATAGTCGGTTTTATAGCACAAGTTTAAAACAAAACCCCAGTTGTCAATGATCAAATACCACCAAAAGAAAGCTCTATTTATGAGGGAAAAAAAATCCATAAATTGAATTTATGTACAGCGTTGCATGACTGCGCAATTGTCAGTTAAAGTAACGCAGCACCATATAGCAAAAAATGGCCTGGTGATGAAGGGGGATAAATCTTCAAGTGGTTAAAGTCCAACTTCTGGCAGATTTAAAAGAAAAAAAAAGAAAAAAAAATTTCATGCAGTGAAGCTTTGCCTGCACTGCCAAGGTTCATTGCTTGTTTTGTGTATGGGAGAGGAGAAACACCAATCTTCTGTTCCTCTGGAAGCCAGTGCTCCCCCACAATCTGGTGGTGGACTGTCCCTCAGCGTCTTCACATCCAATGCAGGGCTATGGACCCTGCTGTGGTCTTATTGACATCAGGTTCCTAGACCAGTTGGATGTGAGGGTGCAGACTCTACTGGGAGGAGTGTAGCGACGGCTAAGTAAATCTTATTCCCCCCCCCCCCCCCCCCAAGGCATAAATGAGCAATGAACCTTAATTTTTATTTGCCTGAAGATGGGCTTTAATTTTTATCTTGTTGCCCAAGCTTATGGTCACCTGTGTGCTTCGTGGTATCCCCCATCTATATGACATATGGGTAAGTAGGTCCACAATGATGGTCCACTAGCAAATCCTATAAGATTAGAAGGGGTGGGTCAGCACCAACAATGAGGATTCTAGGGTTTGGGGCGCCCCCAGGGGTGTGTGGGCACTTGACAGTGACATGGGCATGCAGTTGACAATGATTGACACTTTATAAAAATTCTTTCCCTTCATTGATTTTCTTCATTGTATTTCTTCCTTCATGTGTCATGACGTTTTTTATGTTTTATTTGTTTACTTTACAACATTATATTAATTTTTGCAGGAGTAGCACTGCTTTCAACTGCAAAAAGAAAGTCAGATATATCTATGGCCTGCTTGGGAAGGTACTGACAGTCCTAGCATAGATGTACTTTCCCTAGTCATTAAAGGAGATGCGGTACGCTCTGTGCATTTCTGTGGCCTGTTTTCAGCTGACTGCGGGCTGAAGCCACTCAGCCGGTCCAAGCTGCGAAAGATCCCAACTTTAAAGTTAGGATTTACCCCAGAGTCTGGAGCAGCACCTGGCTCAGCCTCTCAGCAATCTGCTGGGAGCCTGAGCCAGCCACTCCACCCCCCTCCACAACCCAGCGCTTCAGTGAGTGCAGGGGGGAAGAGCAGACAGCAGTGACTGATAGTCACCGCTCTCTGCTCAGAGCAGCAGTGAGAACTCTGCTATCAGCAGTCATGTGATTGCTGAGTTCTCACACTTGGAGCCAGCGGGGGACAGATGCTGCATCCACCTTGGAAAGTTTAATTTGGGGGGAAAAAGTATACACATTCTCTTTAAAATAGATGTTTTTTGTTTATTTTCTTTTAACCTCTTTACAATTATCTCAGGCACGGGTGTCAAACTGGCGGCCCTCCAGCTGTTGCCAAAATACAAGTCCCATGAGGCATTGCAAGATTGACAGTTACAAGCATGACTCCCAAAGGCAGAAGCATGATGGGACTTGTAGTTTCTCCAACAGCTAGAGGGCCGCCAGTTTGACACCCCTCTAGGGTACAGTATATGTGGCTGTAAAAGGGTGGGCTTTAACACCCACATGCCACTTATGCATCGCCAGGCAGCCAATGTTTCTTTGCTGAGACTGCATTCAGCACAGAGACCGACCTGTGATAGACAGCTCTTAGTCTCTGCTAATGACTGATAGCCAGCTGGAATGGCCCCTGATCATGTGACCACTGTAAGATGTGATCAAGTGATTGGTGGATCTTTTCTGCTCCTCCAGCATTCAGAACTTTTTAGAGGGACCCCTAGGTGGGCATAATTAAGCACTCGGTGTGAATAGTTATAACCGTAAATTGTATGTCAAGCCAAAACCTTTTATTTCTAGTTTTGTAGGGAATGAGGAAGGATTACAACTCCTGTTGGGTTTTTGCTGCTATTTGTGGGATTGTTATGACAAATTTGCCCTCATTTCCTGTCCTGCTGACAACCATTTTACCAAGCAGAACGTGAGAGCAAATTTCCAACAGGGACACAGAAATTAAAAATCTGACAGGGGTTCTTGTCTTACCCTATTTTACTGAAGAAATTCTGCTTTTATTTCTGTGTTGCTTTTATGTAGTAACAGGCTACCTGGTTGTATAGTTTAGGTTGGTCTTAATATTACATGGTTTTAGTAAATTTATAGGAGGCTTGTCAATCAAATCCTGAGAGTGGGGGTGGACTGCACTGTACGTGTCCATAGACACACAGTGTGGTTCAGGATCAAGCCTGCACGATTGCCCCCATAGCAAGCTGCTTTCTATGTGACCACTCAAAGAAGAGGGGAAGCTAAGACTGCCAACAAGGGACCCCAGAAGAGGAGGATTGAGGCTGCTCTGTGCAAAAACCATTGACATGTTTATAAAGGTTTAAACAAAAAAAATCACTTTAAAGTTGATTTGTATGGTCAGATTATTATTTATTTATTTATTTTAATATAATTTATTTTGTATCGAGTTTTAAAGGATTTACAACAAACAAAGTGCCAATTGGAGAACCTCAAGAGTCTTATACCAAAACATCAGAATTTTATAAGTGTTTTCGTTGTACACTTCACATATAAAAGACCTAGAGGTAGCCTCCCAAATCCTGCTGCATTGATCCAAGGCAATATTACATTGAAGGATTCAGGGCACTTGTGCATATAAAGGTGTGTATCAGGGAAAAGGGGACAGGCATCTTGAAGCAACTTATAGGAAATTAGACCCCATTGATATGGACCCTGGAATGCAGATGCGTTCAAAAAGAGTAGGCTTCCCTAGGGTCAGAGAGGGAAGCTTGGAGAAGAAAAAGTGCCGTATCTGTAGGTAAACATAATACTGATGAGGAGGCATATGAGTAGCTTTTTGAATTTCAGAAAAGGGTCTAAGCTTTCGGGTAACTGGGTGGACTAAGTGACACAGTTGAAATAGGTTGGCTTTGGCCCAGGGACCTATACAGGCCAGGGTCAGACTATCAGGAAGACTAAGGTTAAGTATGACATTGATCGGAGGTCAAATCTATCCCTACACGGCCGCCATTTAGACAACGTAAAATGCATGGGCCCGAGCAGGAGAGGCTTGTAAGAGGCAATTGCAATGTTGGTCATAGACCAGAGTAGAGAACAAGGGTGCAATGGACTTAATTAAAGCCATTCAATCTCGGCCCATTTTATTAGGGGGGTGCTGAGAGGACCACGAGACAAGAGTGCGGAGGTGAGTGGCCAAATAATACGACACAAGGTCTGGAACCCCCAGACCTCCCCTAGATCGAGGAGAGAGGAGGACTGTATGGGCAATTCGGTGAGATTTATTATGCCAGATAAAGTGGAGGAAGGATTTCTGAAGGGAATGCAGCTTGGACATGGGAATAGGAACAGGAAGCGTCTCAAACAGATACAAAAGCTTGGGCAGTATGGTCATCTTTAGCACATTAATCCTGCTGAGGAAGGAGATGGCAAGGTTGTCCCAAGATTTTAAGGATTGAGAAATATTGTGAAAAAGGGGGGAAAAGTTGGCTTCATAAAGGGAGTGGTAAGAGGAGGTAAGGTTGGTACCGAACTACCTCAAGGAGTGGGGCACCAGCGATAGGGATAATTTGACTGAAGAGAAGATAAAATTTCAGAGCGTATGAGGAGCGGTAAAGCTTCAGTTTTAAACTCGTTAACCTTATAACCTGACAGGGCGCCAAAGAGCTGTACAGTACGATGTAAAACAGGAAGAGTAGTGTGGGGCTATGTCAGTGTCAGCAGTATATCATCAGCGAACAAAGACAGCTTAAAGTCACTATTGTGGGTGCGTATGCCATGGATATCCGGGTTGGATCTAATAGCTATAGCCAGGGGTTCCAAACAGAGAATAAACAGTAGTGGGGAAAGAGGGCATCCCTAGCGTGTACCATTGAACATCCGAAAAGAAGGGGATAGGAACGATGCTAATTTGACCCGGGAAGAGGGAGTGGAGTAAAGAACTTTCAAAGTATCCACAAACGGACCGCTAAACCCAAACCTTTCTAAGACTAGAAACCTATACGGCCAACCTAATCGGTCAACCACTTTTTGGGCCTCTAAGCTCAACAGGAGAATAAGATTCGGGGACTAATTGACAAGATCGATCAAGTCAATGGTCCTCCTGCTGTTATCTGCTGCGTGTCCAGCCGGAACAAAGCCCACCTGGTCTCTGTATATAAGCTTAAAGATACATTTGGCCAATCTAATTGCCAGTATTTTCATGAAAATCTTGTAGTCTGAGTTTAATAGGGCTATGGGACGATAATTATCTGGCAAGGAATTGTCCTTATCTGCCTTGGGGATCATAGAAATATATGCGCGTGTAAATCATCGTGCAGAGATGTCGAAACAACTTCAGAAGATGGGGGGCTAAGACGCCAATGAAGGACTTGTAATATGAGTAAAGGAGACCGTCCGGTCCTGGGGACTTGTGATTAGGAAGGTGTTTAACAACATCCAATAATTCTTCGATGGAAATTTCTGCGTTCAAAGCTGTAACATCGGAGGGAGACAAACACGGCAAATGTAAGGAGTCAAAAAAGGCCTCAAAAGCAGATATCTGAAGGGGAGGATGAATGTCAGGGGCTAGGTAATTATAAAGCTTCTCATAGTATTCCCCAAATATTGGAGCCATAACATGTGGGTCATATGTGGGTTTGCCATCAGACTGGAGTAGATGGCCCGGTAAAGAGGGGGATGTTTGAGATTTAAGTCTATTCACGAGCATACGGTGTGGTTTGTTAGAGAACTCATAGAATTTTTGCCTAGCCCAGGTGAGAGACTGAGCAATTTTATGTAGGTCGAGAGCCTTAATTTGATCACGTATATGGGAGACTTTCTGGAGCCGAGGAATAGATGGGTTGTCTAGCAATTGACGTTCGGCTGAGGATAGTTGGCACAAAAGGGACTGTCTGGCACAAACAAAGACCTTCTTTAAATGAGTGCCCATGGAAATACAGAGGCCTCTAATGATGGCCTTTTGGGCCTCCCAAAGGGTTGAGGATGAGGATACTGAGCCAACATTGAAGTGGAAGTAAGCATCCAGACCCAGAGAGAGCTCCTCTCGAAGTTGTTCTGAGCGCAGAAAACTCTCATTAAAGCGCCAGTGGCAAACCCTAGAGGAGGAGTTGGGGAGTGACAGATCAAGTGACAGTGAGGCATGGTCCGACCAAGCCATCGGATTGATCTCCAAAGAAACCAAAAAGGGGATCAGAAGGGCGTTGACAAAAAAAATTATCAAATTGAGAGAACATGCGATGTTGAGTAGAATAAAACGTGTATTGCCTATGGAGAGGATGTTTGACCCGCCAGGTGTCAAGGAGACGATGCTCCCGAATCAGTTTGCAGAAAGCCGTCGAGGAGGAGCATAGCCTTTTCAACAAGGTAGGGGCAAAGAGCACCTTTCTATCCTCATGGGGAGACATAGCTAAGTTAAAATCTCCCCCAACTATCATACATGGAGTAGATATCGAACATAACTTGTCTAGCGTTTGAGAAAGAAATGGCAGCTGACCAGAGTTGGGTGCATACAGATTCAAAAGTACAAATGCAGAGTTCTCGTACATACATTCTAACAAGACATAGCGACCAAGTGGGTCAACTCGATAGGAGGAGACCCTCAGGGAGCAGTTTTTCCGGATCAAAATAGATACTCCCAGAGGGATCAAAAGCTGAATAGGATTGTGGAAAGCTCTTGAAGGCAAAGCGGAAAGAACCATCCTGTTTGAAATGGGTTTCCTGAATGAATATAATATCTTCTCCCGAGGATCTGAACTCCTTCAGAGCCATCCACTGTTTTTGGACTGAATTAAGTCCTTTGCAATTATATAAAAACAGCCTAAAAGCCATCATGAAACAGTAATGGGTATGGCGGCTGTGCAACCTGAGCATACAGATAAATTTTCATCAATGAGAAAAAACAGAAATAGAGAACCAAGTGACTAACATGGCAATAGGCCTAGTACAAACATTTGTATCACAGAGAACAGAGGCCGCAGGGGATACGGCCAGATACAATGATATCATGAAAGATATATACCCGGGGTATCGGAGATATCCCGAGTCGTCAGGACTGAAAGCCTGATGCACAAGGGGCAACACAGCAGCTGTCCCTAAATGACAGGTGCCTACCTCAGTTAACCACATAGCAGCTGTAGTCAGGACATACTAATGGGGAAGTGGAAGTTGTTAAGGCACACACGGGAGCTTAGAAGCTCATTTAACAGGGCGGGAAATCTGATATTTGGAGGAGCCAGGTGATGGGGCCCACTAAGCCAGGAAGTCGGGGCCATTGTGGGATGCATGGAAACTGCTTCCTCCCGGGTTTAGAGGTTTTCCAGATCTTGCGTGGGGTAGCGGAAGACCCGGATGGCATAGGAGGTTGCAGAAAGACCTCTTCCAGCAGGGGAGGAAGTCCCAACTGTTTAAAGAAGAAGTCTGCTTCATGTAGATCACGGCATAAGACTTGGGTGTTGTCTTTGGAGACCACAAGCTTAAAAGGAAATCCCCGCCGGTAAGTGATACGGTGTTGCTGGAGATGTGTGGTAACCGGCTTCAAGACACGTCTCTTCGCCAAAGTAATGGGGGATAGATCACTAAAAATCAGAAGCTTGTCCCCTTTAAACTCCAGGGAGGACTTGTTGCGGGTAGAGGCAAGCAAGGCTTCTTTGCTGTCAAAGTAGTGAAAGCGAATAATAACATCTCTGGGCCTAGTACCCTCAGGAGGCTTCGGGCATAACGATCTATGGGCACGGTCCATGCGCCAATCAACATCTGGGACTTTGGGGGCTAGAGCGGTAAACAGACAGCAAGTTGGGGGTCGAGGACCGTTTCAGAAATGCCACGTACATGAATATTCTGGCGGCGCTCCCTGTTTTCCAGGTCTTCCTGCTGGAGCTGCTACTGAGTCACGGAATGTTTCAGATTCGCATTATCTTCTTCCAGGACATGCACATATTACACCAATTCACGGTGGTCTGTGCGATCTCCTAATTGGGTAATCTCCCTAAACTCCTGGGCCAATTTCAACAGAGATAGTGTGGGTGGTATTGTGTAAAAATACCTGCAGCTTGTCTTCCAGGACATCCACCTTCAGAGACGGAACCACCAGAGTAGGACGCAAGGCAGCAGGAGCTCTGTGTCTGTCCCCACCGTTTTAGTGGATTCTCCGGATCACTCACACGGGCCTCCGCAACTACTCGAGACCGGGGATAAAGGCCTAGTAAAAAAGCGATCCAGCATGGAAGGCCTCGGATCCAGAGGCGGCGGTGTGGTTGGCTTCAAAGGCCCAATTATTTTTATTTTTTTTTCCATGGGTGTGCCTGAGAGTGTCCTGACACAAGGGAGCGCACTCCTGGATCTGTGACTGCTGCAGAAGGGTATCAGGAGGGCTTTGCAGGCTAAGGATCGGCTGAGGAATCTTGGGATGCCGTGCATGCGCCTGTATGGTCAGATTTTAAAGTGTATGGTGAGCTTTAACTTGCTGCTATTTTCATCTCCATTTACTTTTTTTTGTAAGGAGGGAATACGTTTTGATGCTAACAAAAGCCTTTCTGCCACTGCTTTGTGGCTGTCATAATCCTCCAATGCAAATTTAGATAATCAATATAATAAATCATTAAAATAAGTGCATAAATTATTCGTGTTTCCCCTTAATAATAAACAAAAACACCCAAAAGTCCATGTGCTGAAGACATGATTAAATTGTAGAAGTAAAAAAATAAATAAAAAATGAAAGTGCCAACTTCTTTTCTTCAAAAAATATTTTCACCTTCCACCAGTGCACACACCAACATTGAATACACTCACCAGAACTTGGTGAGTAAAAGACCTTTTAAGGAATTTTAGGGATCCTAAACCCTCTTTGGTGCCACGCTAGGGAAAATCTTCACCCTCCGAATAGACTCCACCATCCAACCAAAAGAAAAAAACTCACATAGCATAATATTGTCACACAATAGTAACTTGTTCCAAATAGAGATTAAGGCCACTCACATGTTAATCACTTGCTAAAGGCATGTTTATTATGTATAACAGGCTTCAGTTCCAGCAGATATACAACCTTTTCCTTCCAGGACTCTCACATCCACAATGGAACAAGGACAAAACTCCTCTTAGACCAAACAGTGAACCAAGATGGCCGCTGGAACGCACCGCTCCGCGTGCGTTCCACTCACCGGAAATGACGTCAGGCGCAAAGAGTGTGGACCGGAAATGCGTCAACGCGTTTCGCCCCTCCCATAGGGCGTTATCAAGACACCCATCTCCCGTCCTCACTCACTTAAATATCAATGTAATGCCCTCCCCTCCAATTTAATTGGTCAGACCACCTCCCAGGATAATTACAGAGGCTGCTCCTCCCACTACAAGAGGTGAGAGACCTTTCAAGATGCCAATCCACATAACAACAACATGAATTCTAACAATTGATATAAACAATTCAAATAAAAACAATATCTTTATAATTTAATATAATTCATATTAACAAATGTGTATCTATCTAAAAACAGATTACAAAATCAAATGAAATAAAATAAAATAAAAATAAACATAAAAATAAAAATAATTTTTTTTTTATTTTTGTTTTTATTTTTATTTATTTATTTTTAATTTTATTTTTATGTTTATTTTTATTTTATTTTATTTCATTTGATTTTGTAATCTGTTTTTAGATAGATACACATTTGTTAATATGAATTATATTAAATTATAAAGATATTGTTTTTATTTGAATTGTTTATATCAATTGTTAGAATTCATGTTGTTGTTATGTGGATTGGCATCTTGAAAGGTCTCTCACGTCTTGTAGTGGGAGGAGCAGCCTCTGTAATTATCCTGGGAGGTGGTCTGACCAATTAAATTGGAGGGGAGGGCATTACATTGATATTTAAGTGAGTGAGGACAGGAGATGGGTGTCTTGATAACGCCCTATGGGAGGGGCGAAACGCGTTGACGCATTTCCGGTCCACACTCTTTGCGCCTGACGTCATTTCCGGTGAGTGGAACGCACGCGGAGCGGTGCGTTCCAGCAGCCATCTTGGTTCACTGTTTGGTCTAAGAGGAGTTTTGTCCTTGTTCCATTGTGGATGTGAGAGTCCTGGAAGGAAAAGGTTGTATATCTGCTGGAACTGAAGCCTGTTATACATAATAAACATGCCTTTAGCAAGTGATTAACATGTGAGTGGCCTTAATCTCTATTTGGAACAAGTTACTATTGTGTGACAATATTATGCTATGTGAGTTTTTTTCTTTTGGTTGGATGGTGGAGTCTATTCGGAGGGTGAAGATTTTCCCTAGCGTGGCACCAAAGAGGGTTTAGGATCCCTAAAATTCCTTAAAAGGTCTTTTACTCACCAAGTTCTGGTGAGTGTATTCAATGTTGGTGTGTGCACTGGTGGAAGGTGAAAATATTTTTTGAAGAAAAGAAGTTGGCACTTTCATTTTTTATTTATTTTTTTACTTCTACAATTTAATCATGTCTTCAGCACATGGACTTTTGGGTGTTTTTGTTTATTATTAAGGGGAAACACGAATAATTTATGCACTTATTTTAATGATTTATTATATTGATTAATTATCTAAATTTGCGCTGTTTATTTATATTTATATTGTTTGTGTTTTCACGATTGGCACAGCAGCATTTTTAGAGTGTTATTTGGAAAGTTTTGGCGCAGGAATAAGCTTTTTTGTTTAAACATAATCCTCCAATGGCTTCATTCAGGAACAAGTATGCCAATCAGGATTTCTAAGTTGACTGTGACTTTCTAATTTTGCATGCTTATTCTAGGTCGGTGATTTAGAAAATAAGATAGCCAGAGACGGCCAGGAAGATGGTATTTTTAGAAAAAAGTCAGCTCTGGCCACCTTATTCCCCTACAAATTAGCTTCATTTAAAGCCAGACTTCAGGCTCATCCCCAGTATGTTTTTGCTTTTAGTTATTTAATACTTTACCTTTTTTTCAGAGGTCTTCAGGTTGGTCACATGATGCGCTTGGGGTCATTTTTACCTTTTTCTTCATTCTTCTCCCGCTGGTGGGTAGTCTACTGATAATGCAAAGAGGGGTGCTGACATGTTGACATCCACTGTCAGTACTATTACGATGTGAATGAAAGGTGTCGGCGTTCGGCCCCCTTCAGGGAGCAATTCTCTGATGCGTTGCATTTACAGCTTGTCCATCGCCAGGTTGAATGATGCTGGGTGTCATTCAATACAAGTCTGAAGACGTGGTGGCAACAAGCAAGTACAGCAGGTGACCACTCCGGATTGAAGGTGCGTATTGCAGCATGCGCTGTTTATTCATAAGCTTTTGAAATGGAACCTTTTTATTTATTGTAAAAAAAAATTAGCTTTAAGGCACAAAAGCGGACCTTGAGCCCAGTGGACCATTATAATTGTCCACTCCCGGAATGCCCTTTTAAATCTAGAACTGTCATTGCAGAGTTGCTGTCAGCCAAACACAACAGCAGTTCCATTCTGGTGACAAATGAAATATTAGTTATCCAGTATTTCAAGTTTAAAAAGCAAAGCCTTTTTTTTTTTTTTTTTTTGGGTCTCTTTCACTCAGCTGATTGTTTTCGCATTTTCTTTGCAACTGATTCTCTGGCAGTGCCTTGATTACAGGTTCATGGTTTCATTTACACTTGGGTAAACTTGTTACTGTTCACATGAGAAAGATTCCCAGCTATGTAATGTACCCTGACCTTTGTATGAACTGCCAGGCACCGAATTGCCAGCTTGTGTTAAGGGAGGATAAAGCATCGCTCAAGTAAAGAGGGTGAAGAAAAACCTGTCAAGAAGCGCAGACCCCTCTATTCAGCTGTGTGTGCTGCAAGTAACTGAAATAATAGAGCACATTATTCTTTATAGAGGTAGCCAATGATCTATTTTCTGAAATTCTTTCAGACAGAGGGCAAAATAAGCTTTCGCTACAAAAAGATTTCTGAGCGGCAAAACTCTTTGCACAATTGAAATGTTTGGGGTAAAGACACAGTCAGATTTAAAGTGAACCTGCGCTCATATTATGGACTTAAAATGGTTTACAGATTCTTAACATTTGTTTTACCCTCAGTCACCAAGGGGTTAAAGCATGAACACAATTTTTCAACTTTGACATGGGTTAGTAAAACTGTACATGTAAGAGTTGAAATTGAAGCGCCACACCACTGTTAAGAGGTCCAGATAAAACTATTTCATTAAAGGGGGTATAATTAGAGAAGTAGTTAATGCGTTTTGGGGGTACAAGTGTCCCCTTCATCAGGGCTTGACTGACAAGAAAGTGAACAGACCAGAGGTGCACTGGACCTACAATGGTATTTATTCCAGTGTGAACTAAAAGCAAAGGCCTCATCAGCAGCATTCTTGGCAAAACTATACACATCATTGTAACTACTTAGTGTATCCAGGTGGCTTATACCTTGGGGGTTTTTTTTGTTTTTTTTTCAGGACAAATTGGGCTTTCTTTTGGTGGTAAATGGTAACATATCTGCTCATTTTGTTTTGTTTTTATATTTTTTTTAATTATTACTATTCTTATCAAAGAAAAACTGTCCCAAAATAGTAAATGCAGCTGTATATGTCTTACTATTGCCATAACATACCACCAAAGAACAACCCCCAAAAGGGTATATTTTAGTTGTTTTTACCGATAGTAAGGCCCTCTTATTGACACTAATTAACTTTTTTAGACTCCTACTCGAAATATACTGACCCTGACCTTTGACACTAACACTAGCCCTGGCACTGACCTAGATCAAACCTTGATCTAGCATTTTTTTTGTAATTTTTTTACACATTTTTGTTTACATCTTTCTCTCCTGCAAAGAGAGAAAGATATGATGTATCTTTCTCTCCATTCAGAAGAGGAAAACACATGGACAGGCTGTACAGTGACTAATCGCAGTGACCAGGAACCAGGAGTCCAGGTCCCAATCGTTATTATGAGACCCCAGGGGGGAGACTGCTGTACTAACACGACTTGTGTTAGTACAATGATCTGTCAGGTTTTTTTTTCAGCCCACTGGGTTGAGCAAAAAAAACCCAAAAACCTAATTGTGTGTATGGGGGCATTATTTTCAGTTGTTTCTAATACCTTTAGAAACACTTGTGTGTTTACATTAGTTGGCTGGCTAGATTATGCTGTCATAGAAAATAGGAAGAAAATAAAGATTGCGGTGCTTCTGTTGTAACTTTAAAGACAAATTTCTCCACCATGCCTGTAGCTATACAGTACATGTTATGCAGTGCTTTACATACTGTACACCCACATCAGTCCCTGCCCTCAAGGAACTTCCGATCTAAAACTGGCCATAGACAGATCAAAGGTAGGCTGGTTCATCAGGGAATGGTAGATCTAACAAATGACTTCTGTCAAACTGGACTATTGGAAATTTTTCATTCGATCGGCAGTTGCAGCGCTGATCTATGTTTTCTGACAGTGGAGGAGTCCCCGCTATCAGAATGCAGTAGCACAGCAGGAAGGATTTCTCTGTCCACCTTGCTTTTTTTTTTTTTTTTTTTTTCTCATTCAGCCATACAGTGGGGAATGTAATTCTTTGATCCCCTGCAGATTTTGTAAGTTTTCCCACTTACAAAGAAATGAAGGGTCTATAATATTTTTATCATTGGTTGATATTCTGTCTCTATCATTTAAAACACACCTAACATCTAGAAAAAACACAATACAAATGTTATAAATTGAGTTGCAGTTCAGTGACTTAAATAAGTATTTGATCCCCAAGCAAAACATGACTTAGTACTTGAGAAACCCTTGTTGGCAAGCACAGAGGTAAGCCGTTTCTTGTTGGTTACCAGGTTTGCACACATCTTAGGAGGGATTTTGGTCTACTCTTTTTTACAGATCTTCTCTAAATCCTTAATGTTGCTTGGCAACTCAAAGTTTCATCTCCCTCCATACATTTCATATAGGATTAAGGTCTGGAGACTGATCTTAATGTGCTTATTCTTGAGCCACTCCTTTTGTTGCTTTGGGTCATTGTCATGCTGGAAGACCCATCCATGACCCATCTTCATTGTTTTGGTTGAGGGAAGAAGGTTCTCATCCAAGATTTTACAATACATAGCCCTGTACATGGGCCCCTCAATGTGTCAAAGTCGGCCTATACCTTTTAGCAGAGAAACAGATCCAAAGCAGAATGTTTCCACCTCCATGCTTGACTGTAGGGATGGTGTCCTTAGGGTCATAGTCAGCATTTTTCTTTCTCCAAACACGGCGAATTGAGTTAATGCCAAAGAGCTCAATTTTGGTCTCATGACCACAGTAATTTTTCCCAATCCTTCTCTGAATCATTTAGATGTTGATTAGCAAACTTCAGATGGGCCTGTACATGTGCCTTCTTGAGGGGGGGGACCTTGCAGGCGCTGCAGGATTTCAATCAATGTTACTAATGGTTTGTTTGGTTTGACTGTGGTCCCAAATTCCTTCCTTGTAGTTTTGGGCTGATCCCTCACTTTTCTCGTGATCATTCTTACCCCATGAGGTGAAATCTTGCATGGAGCTCCAGACCGAGGGCTGTTGATGGTTATTTTCTATTTCTTCCATTTGTGAATAATCATTCCAACAGTTGTCTCCTTCTCACCAAGCATCTTGCTGAAGGTCTTGTAGCCCATTCCAGCCTTGTGCAGGTCTACAATATGTCCCGGACATCCTTTGACAGCTCTTTGGTCTTGCCCATGACGATGATGTGGACAGGTGTCTTTTATGCACATAACGAGTTGTCGTTAGGAGTACCTTCTGAAGTTGACAGGACTAATCTGTGTACCACATGAGTACATAGCCACTCTGTGGGAGCCAGAATTATTGTTGCTTGGTAGGGGAAACATGCAGCTAGTGTCCTGGCCAAAATTTGAACGAGGATCCTAGTAATGCAAGGCAGAACTGCTTACCACTATACCATTCTTCTGTTGTCCTCCATTACAGTTGTACTATACACAGCTACTATTCCTTGAGCTATAACTTTCCTAGTATTTATCAGTTTGAAGATTTTGCTGGAAAGTGTATTGTGTATGTCTTTGATAGAAAAGGCAGCTATATTGTTCTTTTCAGTTTCCTCCGGTGTAACAGGTCCTCTTTAAACACTGTTTTTATTTTTATTTTTATTGCTATAACTGGCTCTCTTGTTCCTGGGACATCGGTTTTTACATCCATCTCCAGGGAGTTGACACTGCATCAGACAAGGATCATCCTTGTACAAGTGTTAAAAAATCTTGCAGGTTGGGCCGTGTACAGCACTAGCACACCATATGTGTGATAAACTGTCTCTTCCCATTAGCCTCCAGAAGGTTGCCCATCCTCCGAGATTTTAGGACACCAGAGGTTCTTGTGCATTCCATGTGAAGTTACCAAAGTTGGAAGATACTGTAGGAATCCTATACAACGTATCATTTTGGCTGTTGGTTCGGGGTAGTTTAAAGCTCATCTTAAACCCAAAACTAATCTATTGCAGCTTGCTGGTTTTAAGTTTGAGTGCATGTAGTAAATTTTTTTTTTTTTCTTCAAACATTTTTCCTTTATTTTCACCTGGTGATCATGCCAGCAACACGTTTCTAGCCCTAGGATGACCACACTCACTCATTGTACTGTATGTATAGAGGAATAGCGTTGTCACTGTAAGCTGCTTTCCTGATTTGAACTGCAAACACCACTCCATCTCCCTATCTCCACAATTTAGGGAGGAGGTGTTCTGTAGTTCACAAAGAAAAACTGCAAAGATTGATATTATTATTTTGAGATTTCAGTTCAGTGCACAGGAAGTTACAAGTACACTAGATTTCTGGCAGGATCACCCTTTCTATTCTTCCTGTTTACCGTTATCATGTAAAGTAAAATTAAATCCCAAAATTTTGGGTTAACATCAGAACAGTAATAAAAGAAAAATCTTCCAATGGGGATACTAGTTCTTGTAACACCCCAGGATTCCCTCACTTTGGAGGGATTTCATTGTACTTCCTGTTTTGGCAGTGCAACAGGAAGTAAGGGGAGATCTCCCCGTGGGGCACAGATGATAAAAAAAAAAACAGTGATTATAATCCTCTCATGCGCTATCCAAAACAACAAAAAAAAGTTTGGTCTTTGGTGACACTATAATCCTGCCAGAAATCCAGTAGTTCTAACTTCCTTTAGTGAGCTGATGACGTTGCCTCTGCCCCACTGAGATCTTAAACAGTGTTGTCAACCCTGCCGTAGCTCTCCAGCATTACTACAGAAAATCTTCCCCATGTACTATGGAGATGAGAAGAGGGAGCAGTGCTGTCATCTCACTACAAGAAGGTAGGAGTGAGTGTGTGTTAAAGTGAGAACTGGTCAGAATCTGCATTTTTAGTCTTGGTTTTATAAGAAAACATGGCTCTCTCCTGAAAGTGCAACTGCCGTGGCAGTCATACAGACTGTCTTTAGTTACCAAAGGGCCGGCATAGCAGCCAGGTTGTATCATTCCGCTACTTCATATAACATATTTCTGTTGTGTGGGGTTTACTTTAAATTATCCTGCAGGCTTACCTACAGTTCCTGCCTTTTTATAGATTTACTTTAAAATATTCTGCAGGCTTTTATATAATTATATCCATTACAAGTGTCTGCATGAATCAACACTGAGATGAGATCAGCTACATCCCTAAACATGGGCAGGTTTCTAAATGGGTTTTTCCATACAATTTAAACACCAAGGACAATGTGTAGATTGTGACAAAATGACCTCCAACAGACCACTGGTGTGTGTGTCTCTGACCAAACCATCAGAAACAGACTTCATGAGGGTGGCCTGAGGGCTTGACGTCCTTTAGTGGGCACTGTGCTCACTGTCCAGAACCATAGAGCTTGTTTGGCATTTTCCATTGAACACCAGAATTGGCAGGTCTGCCACTGGCGCCCTGTGCTTTTCACAGATGAGAGCAGGTTCACCCTGAGCACATGTGACAGACGTGAAAGTGTCTGGAGAAGCCATGGAGAAGGTTATGCTGCCTGTAACATCGTTCAGCATGACTGTTGTGTTGGTGGGTCAGTGATGGTCTGGGGAGGTATATCCATGGAGGGATGCCATTAGATATCAGGATGAAATCCTTGGACCCATTGTCAGACCCTACACTGGTGCAGTGGGTCCTGGGTTCCTTCTGGTGCACGACAATGGCCGGCCTCATGTGGTGAAAGTATGCAGGCAGTTCCTGGAGGATGAAGGAATTGATGCTATTGAACAGCCCCCATGCTTGCCTGACCTAAATCCAATAGAACACTTCTGGGATATTATGTTTCGGTCCATCCGACATCACAAGGTTGCATCTCAGACTGTCCTGGAGCTCAGTGATACCCTGGTCCAGATCTGGGAGGAAATACCCCAGGACACCATCCATCATCTCATTAGGAGCATGCTCTGACGTTGTCGGGCATGTATACAAGCACAGGATGTTTTTTTAATTCAGTCCTCTGTAGGTTGATCATTTTTTCATTTCCATCTAACAATGGGGCATCCTTACATTCCTAACACATTACCCAGTATTAAACACACACACACACACGTTTTTGATCCCCTGCTGATTTTGAATGTTTGCCCACTCACAAAGCAATGATCAGTCAGAAAGTCGAATGGTAGGTGTATTGTAACACTGAGAGACAGAATAGCAACAAAAAATTCTATAAAAATGCAAGTCTAACTAATTATGCACTGATTTGCATGTTCATGAGGGAAATAAGTATTTGATCCACTTCACAAAACATGACGTAGTACTTGGTGGCAAATCCCTTGTCAGCAATCACAAAGGTCAGACGTTTCCTATATTTGGACACCAGGTTTGCGCACATCTCAGGAGGGATTTTGGCCCACTCCTCTTGACAGATCCTCTCCAAGTCATTAAGGTTTGGTGGCTGACATTTGGCAACTCGAACTTTCACCTCCCTCTACAGATTTTCATCAAATTAAGTCTGGAGACTGGCTAGGCCATTCCAGGACCTTAATGTGCTTCTTCTTAAACCACTCCTTTGTTGCGTTGGCTGTGTGTTTTGGGTCATTTTCATGCTGGAACACCCATCCACGACCCATTTTCAATGCCCTGGCTGAGGAAAGCAGGTTCTCACCCAAGATTTGACGGTACATTGCCCCGGCCCTCGTCCCTTTTAATGAGGTACAGTTTTTCTGTTTCCTTAGCAGAAAAACATCCCCAAAGCAGAATTTTTCCACCATGATGTTTGACAGTTGGGATGGTGTTCTTGGGGTCATAGACAGCATTCCTCCTCCTCCAAACATGGCGAGTTGAGTTGATGCCAAAGAGCTTGATTTTAGTCTCATCTGACCACAACACTTTCAGCCAATCCTCATCTGCATCATTCAGATGTTCAGTGGCAAACTTCAGACGGGCCTGGATATGTGCTTTCTTGAGCAGAGGGACCTTGCAGGCACTGCAGGATTTCAATCCTTGTCGGCGTAGTGTGTTACCAATTGTTTTCTTGGTGACTGTGGTTCCAGCTGTCTGGAGATCATTGAAAAGATCCTCACATGTAGTTCTGGGTTGATTCCTCACTGTTCTCATGATCATAAATTTTAGACAAAATCCTAATTAATGAATAATTAGACTCACCTGTAGTTGAATTCTTATTAAACAGGTGTCCAGCAGACCGTTGATTATAAATGGGTGTTACATAACAAAGAAAACCCCTTCCCATTTCATGCTGTCAGCAAAGAAAGGTGAAGGCTACAAGAAGATCAGCAAAGCTTTATTTATTTGTCAGAATACTGTTGGCCCTGATCCAAAAATTTAACAAAGATGGAACTGCAACCATCTCACAGAGACATCCAGGCCACCCACGGAAGTTAACACCTCCAATAGGAGTGTCTTTTGATAAGGATTGAAGAAAATCGCCATGCAAGTTCACTGCAGTTAGCTAAAGAAGTAGAAAGCCAAACTGGAGTGATTTGTTTCCCCTGACACAATTCGGCGTACCCAGCAGAGGAATGGCATGCATGGGTGTCCGTCCACAAAGGAAGCATCTCCTAAAGCCAGTGCACAAAAGAGCCTGCCTAGAATTTGCCAGGGCCCATGCTGAAAAAGATGGCGACTGGAACTCTGTACTCTGGAGTGATGAGAATAAGATAAATGTTTTTGAACCTGATGGCTTCAAAACTGTATGGCATCGCAAAGGTGAGGAGTACAAAGAAAATGCATGGTGCCTACAGTGAAACATGGTGGTGGCAGTGTCCTCCTGTGTTTGTGGGGCTGCATGAGTGCTGCTGGTGTCGGGGATCTGCATTTCATTGATGGTATCATGAATTCACAGATGTACTGCTCTATATTGAAAGAGAACATGTCACCATCACTCCATGCCCTTGTTCATTATGCACGTTTCCAATCATGACAATGATCCAAAACACACATCTAAGGCCACTCTCTTGCATTTCTGAAGAGGAACAGGGTGAAAGTGATTCAGTGGCTAAATATGTCTCCTGATCTGAACCCAATTGAACACCTATGGGGAATTCTGAAGAGACGAGCTGAGCATCACTCTCCATCCAGTATCCAGATCCTAAAAGAGGTTGCCAGCTTGCTCATTCCATGCCTACAAGACTTGGTGCTGTCCTTACAAATCAGGGAGGTCATACAAAATACTAGATGGAGTAGTTTTTATTGTGAGGTGTATTCATTTTTGCAATTTTAGTTAAACTGAAGATTTTGTGATTGAAGTTATATTTTATTAACCTTACTTTCATGTAATTAGCTGAACAAATGTTCTATAAAACTGTTTTGTCAAAATGTTGGAAATGAATCCTTTGTTCGTTGAGATATTGATTAAAATCTTACTTTTTAAAAGGGGTGTACTAATTTATGGTGAGTGCAGTATATATTCGCGCGAGAGAGAGGGATATCTATCTCTGTCTACAAAACTCAGTTCTTAAATACTATGCACCAGAGGGTAGGGAACAGAGGTATCAAATCTTAAAACAATGAACAAAATCTTTATATTCATTATAACAACAATGTAAGAATTAAATTTGTCCTTTTTTTTTTCTTTCTGCAGAGATAATGTCTTCCTACTAACACCCCAACTTACCCCACGAAAATTAAGTGGCCTGCCTTTTGAAAAAGCCTCTGAATGTCACTACCATGGCCTTGAGTAAGTTCTCTATATGTTTCTCAACTCTTTTTTTAGTTGCCTTTGTGTTTTATTAAAAAATAAATAATTGAGTGGGTATAGAAAAAAATCACCCTCCCTTTAAAATAATCACATTATGGTGTCCGTTTATGACACAGAGAATAGCTGCGATTCAACAGATCTCAGCTATTCTCTGGTCATTCACAGTTTATGACACTCAGGAGATCATGTCAGCCCTTCTCTGGAGATCTGTGTTCTCCCTCCAGATTCTCCAGCCCAGAGCTGGAGAATCGGAGGGACCGAAAACTAAGCAGAGATAATTTATCTCTGCTTAGTAAACTGATCTTTTACTATAATCTCGCGAGATTATAGTATAATGAGCCGTTTTCCAGAGTTTGTAGACCGTTCTCCAGCGTTTGGAGACCGTTCTCCTGCGTTTGGAGACCGTTCTCCCTTAGTTCTGAGAACTGCTTCATAAACTGCATTCACAGGAGAACTGTGTTCTCCGAGAATGCCGGAGAACTGAGCAGCGATCTATTACCGCTGGTTCATACACGGACACCTTTGTTGCTTTGCAACCTGGAATGAAGACACACAGTTTGTGTTTTGTCCACCTGGATTTAATTTATTATTTATATATTACTTTTCTTTTATTTACTAGTGCAACTTATAACATCCAAGTGAAACATATAACACCAAAAATCTTAAAAATCAAAAACAGAATCACTGAGTTGGAAAAAGGATCACCCCCTCCTAAAAATGACTTGTAAACTCAATCAGGTGTAGCTAATCACCTGATTGATGCACAAAGTTTTTTGACTTTTCAGCTGTGGTCATTTTGATTAGCTCTGTAGGAAAAGAGCTTTCCTGGAGTGTTTTTTAGTCCCTGGTAGTGCAACTCAAGCAAACAATCAACTATGGGTGGCAAGGCACTGTCAAAAGGGATAAAGTTGTGGACAGGCGATGGATACAAAAAAATATCAAAGCCTCATCGATGCCTAGAAGCACAGTGAAGTCTATTATTAAAAAATGTAAGGTATTTGGTACAACACAGACCTCCCTGGATCAGGAAGTTGCTCCAAACTAGATGAAAGAGCCAGAAGGAAACTGGTCAGAGAGGCTACCAAGAGGCCTACAGCAACTCTGAAGCAGTTGCAGGAATTTATAACAAAGCGTGTTCATTGTGTACATGTGACAACAAGCTTACATATTCACCACAAATGTGGTTTGTATGGGAGGGTTGCAAAAATAAGCTACTCCTCAAGAAAAGCCACATGCAGTCACCACTGAGCTTTGCAAAAACACACCTTGAAGATTCTGAGGCCACATGGAAAAAGGTGTTCTGGTCAGAGGAGACTAAAATTGAATTATCTGGCCTCAGCACTAAATGATATGTCTGGCAGAAATGCAATCCAGCTCACCATCCAAATAACATGACTCCTACAGTAAAGAATGGAGGTGGTGGTAATATCCTGTTATGGGGGGGGGGGTCTCTGCAGCAGAGGCTGGAGTGCTTGTCAGGATAGAAGGAAAATTGATGGGGCAAAATACCATCAAATTCTTGAGGAAAATCTGCTGCCCTCTGCCAGAAAGTTGTCAATGGGAAGATGGTTCACCTGCCAACATGACAATGACCTAAAGCACACAGCAATAATGACCACACAGTGATTGAAGGTGAATGTTCTTGCATTGAAACTCTGTGGAATGACCTGAAGACTACAGTCCACAAACAGTTACCATCAAATTTAACTGAACTTGAGCAGTTCTGCAAAGAAGAGTAGGTAAGTATTGCAAAGTCTAGATGTGCAAAGTTAGTAGAGACAAATCCCAACAGACTAAAGTCTGGAATTAAAGAAAAAGGTGGTTCAACAAAATACTGACACAAGGGGGTGATCCTTTTTCCAACTCCTGTTTTTGTTTTTGAATTTTTAAAAAAATTTTCGGGCATGTTGGTGTTATATCTTTCACTTGGATGTTATAGGTTGAGTAAATACATGTGGATAAAACAAAAACTGTGTCAGGCTCAAAGCAAGTAAATGTGATTATTTAAAGTGGGTGATTATTTTATATACCCAGTGTGTGTGTGTGTGTGAGTTTGTGTGAGTTTGTGTGTATATATACACTATATTGCCAAAAGTATTGTGACGCCTGCCTTTACACTCACATAAACTTTAATGGTATCCCAGTCTTGTATGCAGAGTTCAATACTGATTTGGCCCACCTTTTGCAGCTATAACCACTTAAACTCTTCTGGGAAGGCTGTCCACAAGGTTTAGGAGTGTGTCTATGGGAAGGTTTGACCATTCTTCCAGAAGCACATTTGTGAGGTCAGGCGCTGATGTCAGATGAGAAGGCCTGGATCACAGTCTCCACTCTAATTAATCTCAAAGGTATTCTGTCAGGTTGAGGTCAGGACTCTGTGCAGGCCAGTCAATTTCCTCCACCCCAATCTCGCTAATCCATGTCTTTTTATGGACCTTGCTTTGTGCACTGGTGCACAGTCATGTTGGAACAGGAAGGGACCATCTCCAAACTGTTCCCACAAAGTTGGGAGCATGAACTTGGCCAAAATGTCTTGGTATGCTGACACCTTAAGAATTCCCTTCACTGGAGCTAAGTGGCCAAGCCCAACCCCTGAAAAACAACCCCACATCATCATCCCACCTCCACCAAATTTTACACCTTGGCACAATGCAGTCAGGCAAGTACCATTCTCATGGCAACCTACAAACCCAGACACGTCCATCGGATTGCCAGACAGAGAAGCACACTAATGGCACAGGTGTTTCTGGCATCACAATGAGAGCCAAAGTTCCTCTGGCTACTCCAGTTTCTTTTTACACTCCAAATACCATGCGGATAAGTTGGTTGGCTACTGTCCAAATTGGCTCTAGTATGTGTATGCATGAATGTGAGTTAGGGACCTTAAATTGTAAGGGACTTGATGAGGGCATTACAATATATATGTAAAGCACTGTGTAAATTGACGACACTATATAAGCACCTGTAATAAAAATGTAAACTTGACAATAACCATGACTAATTTGTAAACCTTAATTTTTATATTTTTAAAGCGAAACTCAAGGATTTTTCCCTCCACTCCTGTATTAAAAAAATGCCTATTTTCTAGCACCAGAAGTCCTCTTCAGGGCAGAACAGTTGTCCTTCTGCCTAATCCCTGTAAGCCCAGCCTGTATTTGCAGGCTAGTCTCACAATACGCCAGGACTGAGTGGTACGCTCACATCTTTGTGTGGTGTTTATTTTTTAATACTGTTATTGCACCAGTTAGTGTTAAATGGATGAAGACGGCCTCTTTCAGTGGCATCTGTACCCTGAAGACTTATTTTGTTAAAGCTTCCAGCACACGAGACCACAGCGTTCTAATGGACTTAATGATCACACGGTTGGGGAAAAACTCTGATTGGTTTACGATCGTCGTTGATGACTGGATATATCGATGACATTTGGGTTTGAGAGCTAGCTGTCAAATGTTTATTGACATATCCTCGGCAAGGGGCATCATGCTTGGGATCATCAATATAGGAATTGTGGACAGGAAAGGATCCGTAAGATTTTGTACAAAAAGTAAAAAAAAATAAAAGGGATACTATAATGGTTTGTTTTAACAAAACTTTTTAAAGTAAAAACAAAAGCCTGATTGGTACATATTCTACATAATGGATCCCATACATTTTTATGTGAGACAGCTTTGTTTTCTTATTCAATTCAGGTATTGCCTTGATGAAAGAAAAGCATTAGATCGTGATGTGGCCTTTTCGGAGCTGCAGTCTCGACTCATTCGCTATGAAACTCAGACCACTTGTACTAGAGAATGCTGCCCTCTACCCTTCGCTCTGAGCCCCCTTCCATCTCCTGCTGTCCTTTCTGAGCCGGGCAGTGTTCCGGACGGAGAATGTCTGCAAGACCCCCTGAGGCTAAAACGACGATCTAGGGACCTGGATGGATTGATTGCCAGCAAGAGGTAAATGACCTGTTGTGTGTAGATTCTTTGTTCAGTTGGGACAGGTGATCACTGACCAGCTATAGTGATCTGCTGTTAGAATGTTTGCATTTAGTTCCTGACATTTTTATAGTAAATGAAACCGCTCAGTCACAAGAGTAGTCAGGTCTTGCTTGCACGTATGCCATTGAGGTGCTCCTGTGAAGCCACATATGGTTCCCTAGGTGTGCAGTCACTTGAAGTGCAGATGAATGCATACAGTTCCATAGGCCAGAAACCATGAAGGTAATGCATGAAGGTAAAAAAAAAAAACCTTCAGCCTTTATAACCACTTAAAAGAATAATTCCAGGCATTAGTATTTCATACATAGTTACATTGGTCCAGCTTGGATCAATGTAACTATGTTCAATATATACCATACCTTGCTGATGTCCTTGGAAGCTGGAAATCACTGAAGTAGCCACCACTACTCCATTAATCTCCATTTGCTTCTGGGTCTCACCCTGAGCAGCTGCACTTCTGCTTACTGATTACAAGAAGTTGTTCCGTTTCTGGGGCGTCGGCCAGATATGGTACACAGTATACACAATTACTTTGGCGCACACCGGACCAATATACTAAGGTAACGAATACCCTTGCCTGGAATGGTTACAGTGGACCTTATATCTAAATCGCAAGGTCCACTTAATTACGGTGGCCTCCCTCCTCCTTGCTAAATTATTGCATTAAACTGCAAAACAAATCCTATAGCGGGGGGGGGGGGTTAAATAGGATAGAGATTGTGGGGGTGTGTAAATTTTTAAAAACCTACTAAATCGGGGTCCCAGTCTACTTGCCCCCCCGTGACAATTTACTTGTCCTGATGAAAAAATGTATATATCATTTTAACCAAAACCATATTTAAATCGGAGGTGCTTTTAGGAATTCTGGGGCTTTTAAAAACAAAAGGGGCTTTATGACGACTTTTTTAATATTTTTAACATTGTGCTGTTTGTCTCTTCCTCACTTCCCTGCCTGTCTCCAGCACCGTACCCGGGTCTAGAAGGGAGGGGAGAGACCGCGCAGTGTAATGAACACCGATTGTGTCCTCGTCAGGAAAGGGGGGGGTTTGGCTCTCTTAACGCTCAGCAGAAGCACATCTATTAAGTAAATGAGGCACCGGCCCCAATAAGGGAAAAAAAAAAACAACTTTTTTTTTCTTAGGTTACCCTTGCACGCGGAAGCACTTGGGTGCTTATTACAAGCTCATGCTAAGTAGCTAAATAAGTTCACCTTTAACCCCTTCACGCCGGCCGCATGCAAATGTGCGGCCTTCCGGCGTCTGGGCCTAGACGCCGAGCGGCCGCACGTTTGCGTTCATGTAACAAAAAACATATGTGCTGAGAGCGCGCGCCCTGCGCGCTCCTAGCACATGTGAGGTACTCACGGAAAGATCCTGGTCCACTCTTTCGATCGGGACCTTTCCCGATCATGTGACCGGACGTGGCGGCCACATGACACTAAGCCACGCCCCATCCCGCCCACCTCCTCTTCACGCCGGGACGATCCGGCGTGAAGGGGTTAAAAATATTAATAATGAATGCACATTTTTTTTGCAGTGTCTGTATGTTGCAGTACATTAAGTGGAGCCCAGAGGAGACCTGCAGGGTCTGCATGTCTCATTAAAGAGAACTATAACCTAAAAATCGTGATGGAAAAAAAAAAGTTGAGAGTTTTTTTTGTTTTTTTTAAATTAAAAGAATAGTTACACCCAAGCACATAAAGTCGCCCCCCACATGCATACGTCCGGGATCTAATTACTCAGAGCAACCTCTTCTTTTATAAGTTACCAAAAATATTGGTAATAACCTTTGTGGCAATATCGTGGTACATAAAAAATTGGAGCTACTACAAGCCCCATCATGCCTCTGTTTTTTGGGAGTCATGCTTGTAACTGTCAATCTTGCAATGCCTCATGGGACTTGTAGTTTGGCAGCAGCTGGTGGGCCGCCGGTTTGACACCCGTGCTCTAGGGTGTCTGCTTTCAGAAAATATATAATGTTTGGGGTTCTGTGTGACCTTCAGACCTGAAAATTTTTTTTTAAACATGCGTGCATAAAATGCAAAAACAGCTCTGGCACCGAAAGGGTTAATACAGAGTTTTAGCAAGGGGGGTCTGGACCACACTAAATAAACGGTCCTTGGAGTTTGAGGTGGAGAGAAGTTTCATGCACGCTTCATTGAGTTTTTGTTACACCTTTCAGATTCCTGCGCAGAAAATATCTGCTAGTGTTGTGGTGTGAACAGGACACATAGGGAACAATTGATTGTGTTGTACTCTTACAGAACGCGTGCAGAAGAACTGGCATCTCTGCACCATTGTGTGAACAAGCCCTGAAACTCATTGAAGCGTGCGTGAAAACGAATGTAAACTGATGCACTTGCAGAGACCTCAGTTTCCATCAGTTTTTCTGCACGTATGGCGTCAACAAGACCTGAAGGAAATCTGTCTTTTTTTTTTTTTTTTATTAAATAATGTCAACCCAACATTTTATAGTCCCGATATGTGCCTGCTGTACCATGTACTTGTATGAAAAAAGTGTCCTGTTCTCTTTGTTTTGCATCTTTTGTGAGAAATCCCTGGTGTTCCTGCCAGTCCCTCTGCTTTCCTACTAAAAACTGACTACACTAGGCAAGAGAGCATGGCATGGTCAGCTTTCTTGCTGTGCTGACAACTGTGTTGTTTTCCTCCAATGATGAGACTTCTGCTGACATGTCCCCCTGCACAGCCATTCTTGGGAAGACCAGTGCTCTGCTATTTTTCCTTCACCAGCCCTCTAAGCCCCTTATGCAGGTGAGAACAGAGGTTATATGATGACTTCTAAAGAAAACATTACTGTATAAATACCTTTCTTTTTTTTTTTTTTTTTTTTTCTTTCTTTATACACTAATGTTTTGCCTTTCATTTCTATTTTAAACTGAATGGGTTGTTTGGTGATGGGTGAAAGTTTACATATACTTTAAGGCAGGCCTGTAAAATAATTGCTTTAACACCTTCCTGTCCTGCTGCCCATACTTTTTGAACTTCACTGTGTTGAAGTATGCTGTATGAAATATAATTGCACTCCAACGCACTTCTGGGTGTGCTGAAAGACTGGTTCCTGCTGTGTGAAGATATTGCAGCCAGGGAAAAGAACCATTGCGCAGATAGGAGCTGGGTGTCCAACACTCCCAGAGTGTCAGATGCAACAGATTTGGGGACCGCACAGCTTGTCACAAGAGCGAGGCCTGGGTAAGTATTAACACTTTTCTTTGCAGGCTGGTCTTATAGCAATTTTCATCTAATGACAGTCCCCTTTAGGAAGCCTGATCTCAAGCTGACACCATTGTGTTTGAATATACAAGTCCCACTACTGTTTTTACAGCTATGGAAATGCAATTACAGCACTGTTTTTAACTTTTTTTTTTTGTCACTAGACTTGCAAAATCTGAAAGCTCAGACTCTCTAATGTCTCTTGCCAGTGAGGGCAGCGGTCCTCGTCAGCCATCCAGAGTGACCAGACCACGTTCTGAAAGGACGGCTCCAGCGCCACCTTCAATTGCACAGACTTCTTCTTCTGCTGTCCGGGGATCATCATCAAGCAGCAGACCTGCTCAGCCAAAGCAACCTGCCAATTCTGAGCTTGAGAGCAAGGAATCTAGATCTCAAAAACACAACAGGGTAACGTGTTCTGTCTTGTCTTATGTCATGTTTATGCTGCCTTGTGTAATGAGGTCTCTGCATGCCTTTGTTGCTTCTTTGCAGAGCAAGTTAAGTATAGATCATTTCCCAGTGCGCCCAATTAGAATTTAAAGGAGCTTTAAAATTTCTCTTGTAGATTATCTAATCCAGATTGGAACTTCCTGAGAATTACGAAATAAACATGTCTAATAACTGGGCAATTTAAAATGAGCCTATGATTAACCACTTCCAGTCCGGAAACTTTTACCCCCTTCCTGTCCAGGCCGATTTTCAGCTTTCAGTGCTCTCACACTTTGAATGACAATTGTGCGGTCATGCAACACTGTACCCATATGAATTTTTTAGCATGTTTTTGGAGACAGATAAAGCTTTATTTTGGTGGTATTTATTCACCACTGGGATTTTTATTTTTTTTGCTATGTAAATTAAAAAGTTAAAATGTTGAAAACAAGTATTTTTCTTATACAATTTTGCAAATTAATAGTATTTCATCATAAATCTTGGCCAAAATTTATCCTGTTATATTTTTAGTAATAAAAAAAATAACACACATTAGTTTATAACCAAAAATTAATGATTTTAAACATTTTTTTTTACGTTTTTAAATATTTTTTATATTTTTTTTTTTTACATACTGTCACCCTAGCAGTACAGTGGCACTATGGTGACACTGTACTACTTGTGGGGGGTGATGATTTTTTTTTTTTTTTTTTACACTGATTGCTTTTACACCCATATAGGATGTAAATGCAATCATTTTCTCCTTCTCTCTAGCTGCATTCTTGCAGCCATTGAGAACTACTTAGTGAGCTGTGATTGGTCACAGCTTGTCACATGGTACAAGGCTGTTGTGAATAGCCTTGTACCATGTGACCTCTGTGATCATTCAAATATTTCACACGTAGTAAGCAATGATGTCAGAAGTGACCTCTTGCTTACTACTCTGCATGTGATCACTGATTGGCCAATCAGTGATCACATGATCGGGACCTCGTACAAAGGTCCCGTCTGACGATCGGTGTTCCACTGTGTCCGGAGGACACAGCGGGCACCGGATCGCGGTGCTGCGCGCTCTCAGGGAGCGCACACAAGCAGGGTGCATGGAGGCCATTTATAAACAACCACCCGACCCTGCACTGCCACCGTCTGGCCGTTTATATACAACGGCCGGACGGGAGGTGGTTAAAAAAAAAAGGCATAATAAGACTATATTTATAGTAAAGTGCATTAAAAACAAAAAAATATTTTATTTGCCAAAATGTATTACTGTCTACTTTTCCTGTAGAAGTTAAAGGAGAAATGCAGGAATTAAACAAACATACATACTCACCTAGTTGGCTGCAGCATGGATCGGATGCTGCATCTACCCCCCCGCCGGCTATACACCGAGAACTGAGCGATCAAAGACCGCTGATTGCTCAGTGCTTGGGTTTTTCTGAGCACACAGCAGTGACCGTCAGTCACTGCTCTGTGCTCTGCCCCTCCAGCACTCACTGGAGCGTCGTACTGTGGAGAGGGTAGGATGCTGAGTGGCTGAGACAGCTGCCGGTCAAGCATTTGGATGCTTCCTGACATTATTGTCAGTACCCCTGCAGAGCCTGGCTGTGACTTTAGTTCGCTGTCGGATGAAACTGGATCACAAGAGTGTAGAACGAAGTACACTCCGGTGACCCACAGGAAAAGTATGGCTAAAAGAGCTTTGGTCACACTTCTCCTTTAAGCTTGGTCCCACCCCCATCCACCTGTTTAATGTAATGGGTAACCACAATGAAAAATTGTAAAATCAAAGGGCCAATAGAGACATAGAGCGGTGACACAAAGCAAACATTTTACTGGAAAATTTAGGATTTGCACATAATTTGGTTGCCCGTATATTTCATCTTTTTTTGTGCAGCTTCTCCTTCACCTAGTCTAAGCTCTGCTGTCCATGGCCCTCAAGATGCTGATTCCAAGTCAAATGCAGAACTTGCACTGCTTGCATTTGAACAAAAAATAGATTTAGTGAAGCAGTAAAGAATACAGAGCTGCAATATTTTGTGTCTTAAATATTTGTTTGGAGGTTTAAAGTCAGAGTCCATCATTTAGGGCTTTTCCCACCTCCAGGGGCAGAGTTACTGTGCATTTTTCTTTGTGGGTGGTTAAAGCAAAACATTCTCTTTCCTTCATTTCTGGCAGAGGCTGCTAGAAGCATCTTTCTAACCCAGACAGTCTCTCACATGCCAGCAATAAACCTCTGTCCTATCTGTAATTTACAGGTATGGATGGCCTTATGGCAGTCCATTTTACCCCAGGGAAACCCTTAAAATGTTCATGGGTTAGGAGTTCCCTTGCTTAAAATATTTGCAGTTTACAGTATGTTGTCAGTATCCGTAAATCACTAAAAAGCTCCAAATTAAATATTTTTTTATAGTCATCACACCATAGTTATCAGAATATAACAAAAAAAATGAAAAGTAATAATGGTCAAAAAGAGTTTGACTATCACAAGCCAAATCCGAAGACCTAGAAGAAAGAATGGGTGCCCAAAATGGAATCCAAAAAAAAAAAAATGGACTCTGATGACGAAAGAATCTGCTATAAGGATTGCTGAAGATATTGTACTGCATATAGTTTATCTAAACAGTCTGCAACAGTCTTGAATGGATCACTATCTCACAAGGGAGCCATTCTCAACCAGGATTCCTCCAGGGGTTGCTAGTGGCTCCTTGAACTGTGGGAGATTGACCAACCATCTACTATTGCCTGAATAATTCCACAGCTAACATCGCTTAGAGCCAGTGGCATGCTACCAATGATCTTTTCAACTGTCTGAAAGGGTAGCATTCTTCTTATTGACCACCATAGTAATGAGTCACCTCTCCGCTGACATCTAATGTAAGGGAGTATTTTTTTTTGGGCCGCTGAAGAAAGAATGGATGCCCATAAGGGAACCCAAAATATGAAAACTAGACTTTATAGGCTCAGTATGGGAAACCACACAATATATAAAACAAAATACAATGTATTATATACATTCAAATTCTGAATATGATACAAGCATAAAAATTGCCTCTGGAAAATGCCAACCCTTATCCGGTAGCCTACAGATCTTCATCTATAATTATAACTCTGCGTTGTCCTCATATGTACATGGGGTTCATATATTAGACTTCCGGTATCTTGGGTAGGGCACTGTCTGTCAACCCAGCAAAGCTGTTGGCATTTTCCAGGGGCAGGTTTTATATTTGTGTTTTATTCAGAATTTGAATGTATATAATAAAGTGTATTTTGTTTTATATATTTTGTGGTCTCCCATATTGAGCCTATGAAGTCTAGTTTTCATATTTTGGGTTTCCTTATAGACATCCATTCTTTCTTCGGTGGCCAAAAAAAGACTCCCTTACATTAGATGTCAGCAGAGAGGTGACTCCATTACTATGGTGGTCAGTGAGAAGCATGCCATGCTTTCAGACAGTTGAAAAGATCATTGGTAGCATGCCACTGGCTCTAAGTGATGTTAGCTGTGGAATTATTCAGGCAATAGCAGATGGTTGGTCAATCTCCCACAGTTCAAGGAGCCACTAGCAACTCCTGGAGGACTCCTGGTTGAGAATGGCTCCCTTGTGAGATAGTGATCCATTCAAGACTGTTGCATACCGTTTAGATAAACTGTATGCAGTATTATTATTATTATACAGTGTTTATATAGCGTCAAAAAGTTTGCTCAGCGCTGTACAATATAGTGGTGGAGAGTACACGAGACAATACAGTAACAAGACAATATACGAGAGGTTCGAGGGCCCTGCTCTTTCGAGCTTACAATCTAGGAGGTACAATATCTTCAGCAATCCTTATAGCAGATTATTTCGTCATCAGAGTAAAGATCTTAAAAAAAAAACAAAAAACATTTTTTTGCCTGGGTCAAAGGAAACTTGAAAACTAGTCATGTACCTGCAATCAAGCTCTTTATCCTTGTCTTAGTGTTTTTAATTGAGTCTATAAAAGTGTTGCAATAAGCAATTGAGCTGGTTGGTTATTAAACCCACTACAGTAAAATCAGTCTGTATATGAAGTAAAGCATGCTTGTTATACTCACTGTGGAACCTAAGGGGTTAATCCATCCCCATTGTGTAAAAAGGCTTTTTGATCGTGTCTTCTATGATCCTCCCCTTGCTTTGCTGCCCCCCAATGCATCTGCTGATGGTACAGAGCCCTAGGAGTCACTCTGCACATGCTCAATTTGATGTGTATTGCTAGAGAGTTTTTTCTTTTTTTTTTTTTTTTTTGGAAGAGTGCATGTGGTCAGCACAGGGCCAAACCGCACTGCCCAGACAGAGGGTCATGGGTCATGCAGCCTCATAGGACAGTCATAGGAGAAGGAAAACTCCTCCTTTAAGATTAACCAGTGCTCAGCCGGAAACTGATAGAAGTCACAGGACTGCTATATACTGCTGATGAGAAAAGGTATTTAGAAGTTCGTATTTACTAATATAATTGCATTTCCGTGTACTGTGGGAGACCAGATATAGTGAATGCAGGGTCCAGGGTTTAGTAATGAACTAAACCTATAATTTAAAACCATTGTGAGCAGGCAGCTCTTTTTTTGCAGAAGAGACTATGCCATGTCTCTTCTACAGTAAGACACACTTACCTGTCTGCTCGCGGAATGTACACTAAGCTGAGCATGAGCAGTTCAGCGTGCATTCCCAGCACACTGTGGCTGTGCCAGAATGTCTGACTCCATGCACATGCATGGATCAAATCATCCCCCCGGGCCAGTCAAGAGCCTGAAAACCCAGAAGTAGCTCAGGGAGAGGTTGACACAGCTAGCAAGGAATGTAACCGAGGTCACCAATTGGTGGGTAGAGCCGGCACTCCTTTTACAGGGTCTTGACCCCATGAGTTCAGCAAGGGATCTGGTGGCAAAGAGATGACTAGAAGTACCTTTGGGCACATGCACAGTAATCCGACAGGTGGCAGTAATTGGCAATTAACTATTTTTCCTGGGCCCCATCAGTTCAGCAGCAGAGGCTGGGGACAGAGAGGACACTATAACTGTTTTTGGGAGCAGTTAGGCAATCTTTTGTGCCACAGCTCCCAACAACTAAATTACAGTTGTGACCTTCTCTTCTGTATCAATGTGCAGGGGCCTGCTGGAACTGGTACACGCGCGCGCACACACACACAAACACACGCACACACACGCGTTTATTCAAAATCTTCGTATGTGTTTTACATACTGCTAGGATAGGTCTAGCGTAGTTAAAATTCTTGTCCTCTAATCCTCTAATCCGTTGTACAACAATACTGACATCAGGGATAGGACTCTGAGCAAGTTGAGACTCTGACTGTGTACAGTGCATTCTGCCCACCTATGATTTTAGGAGGAAAAGGTGACCTCCTTAGTGTTCTGCTGCTCTTTCCCAATTCAGTCTGTATTGTTAAAGAGCAGAATACTTGGCATGGAGGTGTGGGACCTGTCTGGGCAGTTTATTCAGCCAGTTTTCTGATCAATGCACTGTTGGCAGAGATACAAAATCCTTTGCCAGGTGGAAAAGTTCACATACTGTATACTGAGTACTGACTTCAACTTTAGCCCTTTTACTGCCATTGCTGTAACAATTACGACGGGACAATCAAAGGCTGGAATCGGGTTAATGGATGCAAGATCAGCCGTGAGCTTGTTTTAATAATCATCTGGCTTTTCTTATGTTCTGGAATCACTGTAATAGTATTCTTGATAGTCAAAAGATTAGGAAAAACAATCCCACATTGGTGTGTGTATATTTTATACACACACACACACACACACGTACACACACGTACACACACACACGTACACACACGTATGTGTATATATACAGTGAATATGGAAAAGAATCTCCCTCCTTTTAAAATAATCACATTTTGTTTTCAAAAAGAGCTTTCCTGGAGCATTTTAGTCCCTAGTAGTGCAACTGAAGCAAACAATCAATTATGGATAGGCAAAAGTCAGGAGATGGATACAAAAAAAGTCAAAGGCTTTGTCAATGCCTTGAAGCACAGTGAAGTTATTATTAAGAAGTGGAAGGTATTTGGTACAACACAGACCCTCCCTGGATCAGGACTTCGCTCCAAACTGGATGAAAGAGCCAGGAGGAAACTGGTCAGAGTGACTATGGAACATGGAGGTGTTAATATAATGTTATGGGGTGTCTCTGCAGCGGGGACTGGATCACTTATCAGGATAGAAGGACAAATGGATGGGGCAAAAAAATCCAACAAATTCTTGAGGAAAATCTGCCAGAAAGTTGCCAATTGGAAGAAGGTTTACCTGCCAACATGACAATTGACCCAAAGCACACAGCACAGATGAGCACACAGTGGGTGAAGGAGAAAAAGGTGAATATCCCTGCATGGCCTAGTCAGAGCCCAGACTGAAACCCCATTGAAAATCTGTGGAATGACTTGAAGACTGCAGTCCACAAACGGTCACCATCAAATTTGAACTCGAACTTGAGCGGTTCTGCAAAGAAGAGCGGGAATATTGCAAAGTCTAAATGTGCAAAGTTAGTAAAGACAAATCCCAACAGACTAAAGGCTGAAATTAAAGCAAAAGGTAGTTCAACAAAATACTGACACAAGGGGATGATTCTTTTTCAATAATTCTGTTTTTTATTATTATTTTTTTAATTTTCTGACATGTTGACATTCTATATTCCACTTGGATGTTATAAGTGGCACTGGTTAATACAGTTGGATAAAACAAAAACCGTGTCCGTCTTCATTTCAGGCTGCAAAGCAACAAAATGTGATTAATTGAAAGGGGGTGATTCTTTTGTATGTGTTTGTGTCTCTACTTACCATTTAGGTTTAAGTGCATGTGATTTTGAGGCAAGCTATACTTGGTATTTGAAAAATTCATAGCCTTGTATTATATATGTAAAGCTGAACTCCGGGCAGAATAACCTTTCTTTTGAATGGGTTTCTTAATAACCACAAAGGATTTGCAGTAAACCCACATTGTGCGCTCAATATGCCAAATGTTACCTTGTAGAAGTGACATCATCACTGTGCTGCACATAGTCTGTGCAAAGGTGTGGGAGGGACCAAGTAGGCTCCACCCAGTACAGGCTGCCTGCAGAAAGCTACAGGAGGGGGCAGAAACAAGACCAGTCACCCTGCACAAGGAGAGAGAGCAGCAGTGACCAGTTTTCTTCACAGGAAGCTCCTACACAGAGACTCACAGTGGATCACACCGATCTGGAAGAACTACACAAAGCACACCAAGGTTTAAGGAGGAATACACAGGACTCTTGTGTTTTAGACACTGTTTGCTTATTCCGGAGTTCAGGTTTAATAGAACATTTGGGGAGTTTATAGTCTGTACAGTAAAAAAAAAATATTTTTTTTTTTGACCAACGATATCACTTTAATAAACCTTTTTCCCCAGTATTGTGCGACATAAATATTGAGAGAACCAGCTTATTCTATGATAAGAAAATAGCTAGTTTTGGGGGGTCTTCAGTGAATTTTCTGCACTGTAATATGCATTTTAGCATGTGTGTACAGAAAACCGAAACTGGGCCCCCCCCCCCCCCCCATCCTTTTTTTTTTTTTTTTTCTCTCTTACCTTTTGGCCCTATACCTTTCCTTCTTTGTTCTCCTCCAGTTCAGGTTTCTTTTTGGCTATTTGATATCTTAAAGTGTTACTAAACCCACAACAGTAAAATCAGTCTGTATATGCAGTAAAGCATGCTTGTTATACTCACTGTGGAACCTAAGGGGTTAATCCTCTGCATTGTGTAAAAAGGACGTTTGTTCCTGTTTTCTCCTCTTGTTCAAATGTCCATGTCTTATCTCCTGATAAGACAGACTGAACCCGTAGCCACATGCACATTCTCAGTTTAGTGTGTATTGTTAGAGAGGGTTTTTTTTTTTTTCATGGGAGAGTGCATGTGATCAGCACAGGGCCAATCAGCACTGTCCAGACAGAGGTCAGGGGTTCTGTATCCTCCTAGAGCAGAAAGAAAACTCCAAGCTTTAACCAGTGCTCTGCTGAAGTCACAAGACTGCTATATACTGCTAATGAGAAAAGGTATTTAGTAGTTTATATTTACTAAAATAATTGCATTTCCATGTTGTGTGTACTGTGGGAGAGCAGATGTAGTAACACTTTAACCTCTTTGCGCTGGCCGCTCGCAAATGTGCTGCCTTCCAGCGTCTGGGCCTTGACGCCGAGCAGCTGCACATTTGCGTGCTATTAAGAAAAACATATGTGCTGAAAGCGCATGCCCTGCACGCTCCCAGCACACATGTCTGGTACTCACAGAAAGGTCCCAATCTCCTCTTTTGATTGGGACCTTTTCCCGATCATGTGACCGCTGTGGTGGCGAATCACAGCGGTCACTTGAACTTAAAACCACCTCCCGGCTTCTGAAACCCTTAGAGGGCCGGGAGGCGCCGGTGCCAAAGGGTTAAGTTACCTCTCCTTTCAGTTCTATATAGATGGCCTTCTTACCCAGATCAGTCATTTCAGAGCTAGTAGTTTACCACAAGAGGCAAATGTATTGGGATATGGAATGCTGCTGAGATTTTGAGAGGCCTTACTGTGTTATTCCTGTACAAGCTTTCTACAATTTCCATATGTAATCTCTACTATGCATATCAATTTTGGTGAATTATCCGGATTCCTGTCATGTGTTACCTCCCGCACATATGCTTTGCTGAGTATCTCATGTCTTTGTGCTGAGAGCTCACTCGCTGCACACTCCCAGAACAGAGACTGAGCTGTCAAAGACAGCTTTCAGTCTAGACCACGGGTGTCAAACTGGCAGCCCTCCAGCTGTTGCCAAACTACAAGTCCCATGAGGCATTGCAAGATTGACAGTTACAAGCACGACTCCCAAAGGCATGATGGGACTTGTAGTTTCACAACAGCTGGAGGGCCGCCAGTTTGACCCCCCCGGTCTAGACTATAGTTAGCTGATAGGACCAGCTCCCGATCATGTGACCACTGCGACAGCCAGTCACGATGGTCACATATAAGGTGAAAATTTAGCGAGCGCTAATATACTATACAGCTGCTAGGACTCAAAAGGTACCATAGAACTTCCAAGAACCAATGTTAATAAAGTGCAGTGCAGCGCTGTACAAATAAATATGTATAAAATTCCTAATAAACTCAATCCGGTATTATGACTTCAATAAATATATAGTGCAGAAAGGATGTAAATGTTGCCACAATAAATACACTAAATATGCGCATATAAAGTGCAAAGCAAACTGTTAAAGCCACAGATGAGTGATTAAAGTGGAATAAATATCAACAGTCTAGATGATAACTTGAAGATTGTAGCAGGTGTCCATTCAAGGTGCTCTATTCCTCTATGTCTGAAGTGATAAGTGACGAGACTGAAAATTAATGAATTGCGCACTCACCAGAAGTGCGCAGTAAATGCGCATTTGAGATCACCAGTAGTCTCAATCAGTCAGCCAGATCACTACTTCACAGATATGGTCAGCTTGTCCCTCCCATTCTGTTCAAGGACCCTCAAACCGGTATCACTGCCTCAAGATATTTCTAAAAAGGCATCTGCGAGTGGTGAAACTCACAGAAAGCCCAAGAATAATGCCACATAGCGTGATACTGTATTAGAAATGGGGTGTTTATTCCAAATCGGGTACAAACAGGAGAATAAAAACCACTGACCATGCAGGTAAAGGTGGCCGCCTAGGGCGGCGTGACGTCTTGGATGCTGTAGCCCCTCTCTGACACGTTTCGTGCAATGCACTTAATCATAGGGTGCAGGCATTACCTGTAATTACCAGATTGAGTCTGCTAGTGATCTCAAATGCGCATTTACGGCGCACTTCTGGTGAGTGCGCAATTCATTTATTTTCAGTCTCGTCACTTATTACTTCAGACATAGAGGAATAGAGCACCTTGAGTGGACACCTGCTACGATGGTCACATGATCGCTGATTCTTCTTTTTAAAGGACACCAATGGGTTAAACAGGTGTGAATCCATGTCAGTGGAAGCATTTACACATTTTTAGAAGAATCCGAATAGTCAAAATGCAGATTGGCAAGCAAAGAAAATGTGTAAAGTCAAATCAGAAGTTACAAGTATTACAATATAAAAGCCAAATGTGTTCTTGGTAAAAATCCACTATATCTCTGCTGAATTTTAATGTGTGGACAGGGAGGGGGTGTTTATTTCATATGAGCTGTAATGTGTTTAGGAAAAGCTTTAACCTTTAGGTCTAAAAATAGAAGCCATTTCTGTCAGAAAATCGGTTCCCTTTGTGAGTTCCTGCAGCCGGCGAGGAAGGAAGAGTCTGAGATGAAGATGAGGAAGGTTGTGCTGAACCGTGCAGTAATTATCACAGTGTGGTGTCCTGATATGATGAGAGCTATTGTTTTCACCTAAACATGCTTCTTCCACTCCTGCTACATATACTACAGGATTATGTCATAGAAACACGCAGACCTGGATTTATACACTCAGGTTGGTAACGATGAGCGTTGATTCGGATTCTGCTGTTTAGTGTCACTTTAAGATTATTAATAGCATTCAATAGACAATATCTTTATTCTCCAAAAATAATCCATACACATCTATTTACTTAACCACTTGCCGTCCGCCTGCTGTTTATAAACGGCAGGGCGGTGGCAGTCCAGGGGCGGGTTGCTGTTCATAAACGGCACCCGCCTTTTCTAGCTGTGCACGCGCAGCACTGCGATCTGGTGCCCGCTGTGTCCTCCGGACACAGTGAAACACCAATCGTCGGACAGGACCTCTGTACGAGGTCCCGATCATGTGATCACTGATTGGCCAATCAGTGATCACATGCAAAGTAGTAAGCAAGATGCCACTTGTGACATCATTGCTTACTACGTGTGAAATCTGTGAATGATCACAGAGGTCACATGGTACAAGGCTATTCACAACAGCCTTGTACCATGTGACAAGCTGTGACCAATCACAGCTCACTCAGTAGTTCTCAATGGCTGCAAGAATGCAGACAGAGAGAAAGAGAAATAATTGCTTTTACATCCTATATGGGTGTAAAAGCAATCCGTGTAAAAATAAAAAATAAAAAAATCATCACCCCCCACAAGTAGTACAGTGTCACCATGGTGACACTGTACTGCTAGGGTGACAATATGTAAAAAAAAAAAATAAAATAATATAAAAAAATAAAAAAATAATGTAAAAAAAAAAATGTTTAAAAATTATAATTTTTGGTTATAAACTAATTTGGATTTTTTTTTTTTACTAAAAAAATAAACGGAATAAATTTTGGCCAAGATTTATGATGAAATATTATTTATTTGCAAAATGTTATTTAAAAAAAACACTTTTTTTCAAAATTTTTGGACTTTTCCATTTACATAGCAAAAAAAAATAAAAATCCCAGTGGTGAATAAATACCACCAAAACAAAGCTTTATCTGTCTCAAAAAATGGTAAAAAATTCATATGGGTACAGTATTGCATGACTGCGCAATTGTCATTCAAAGTGTGATAGCGCTGAAAGCTGAAAATTGCCCTGGACAGGAAGGGGGTAAAAGTGTCCGGACAGGAAGTGGTTAATGGCCCTATAATAACAACTGTGATTTTCTGCCTCCTTGTAACATTCTCTTTGAGCTCCTATACCTCACTTCGGTTTGTTTGGAATGAGCAGTGCACATTGGGTGCGGTTAGGTGCAATGCTCTAAGCCAGCCTTTCTCAACCAGGGTGCTTTGAGGTTTCTTCAGGGGTGCCTTGGCAAAATGTCTAAAAATTGCCCAAAACTTGTATACAAGCCAGCGGGTGGACAGGCCTGCCTTTTAGTTAATAAATCCCCTCTAATGTTGGGTGTCCTACAAGTGTGGATGTTGCTGTGTTATAAAAACTATTAGAATAGTTTCTCATATTTTAGTATGGGGTGCCCTTTTAAAATTATGGACAGTCTTGAGGCACCCTATTTTAGAATGGGGTGCCTCAAGACTGTCCTTAATTTTAAAGGGTGCCTCGGGACTACCCATAATTTTTAAAGGGTGCCTTGACTGAAAATAGGTTGGGAAACACTGCTCTAAGCACACTATAAATCTCATCATCCCTAGTGCACCTTGAGAGTGAGCAAGAAAAGGTGGCTAGGTTCTACATACAGTGGGCCCATGGAGTTTAGTGTCACTTTTAAAGTGGAACGCCCAACACAAGCCAAATACACAGGTGAAATACACATCATATGGCTTATTTGCAAAAGGATTTATACTTCTGTCCATCCAGTTTTGTGATTCATACACCTCTGCCAGACAACCAGTGTAGAAATTGTGTATCTTGAGTATTGGGCAGCACAGTGGCTAAATGGTTAGCACTTCCGCCTGGCAGTACTAGGGTCGTTGGTTCGAATCCCAACCACAGCACCACCTGCCTGGAGTTTGCATGTTCTCCCTGTGCCTGCGTGGGTTTCCTCCGGGTACTCTGTTTCCAAATAACCTACCAGCATGTCTTTGGAGTGTGGAAGGAAACCAAAGCACCTCCTGCGCTCTATGACCCAGAGCAAGGGTGGATAGATGGACATGGAACTTGAAGAAATTCACGACCAAAACAGTAAAGGTTGTGCGGCTGTAAACAAGGCTGGGGTAGCCCGACCAATACTGTAAAATGAAACAAAAAGCGCATCAACATTGCGCACTACCTCAGTAAAATGTGATTTTATTGAATTTGAAAATATACTCACAAACAGAGAAGTATAACAAGCGAGTCCTTAGCGAGACTTAAACCGTCTGAGACCAGAGCTCCCATGAATAGAGCCACCCCTAGCCACAACTGTGATCGTAAGATGCCCATCAATGTAGTAAGAAGGTAAAAAAGTAAATTGGTCGAACTGTCCTGGAAAACAAGCATTCGATCAGCCACTGATCAGTGTATTCTGATGGTGTGAGTCCCCGCTTAAGACTACAATAGTGCAGTGGGGTGGATTCCTGCATCCACCTTGCTTGTGTGGACGTCAGGATCTGTCGGGTTTTTTTTTTTTTGTTTTTCTTTTTTTTCCTTTTTTTTTTCATTCGGCTGGCTAGTTGAATGAAAAAACTCATTGTGTACCCAGCTTTTTTTTTATCACCACTCTTTCCAAAAAGTAAAACAATTTTCCTTCAGATAAACTTGTTTACTTGAGGTCATCCTGTTTTTTTTATTAGCTGGTGGAAGGAATAGCTCTTTATGGTTTGTTACTTAGCTTGTAGTAGTGATCCATTGTGTGTTTCTGCAAAATGCATCAATTGAGCAATCATTCACTCCTGTATGTGTAATGTTGGGAATTAAATTGTCCTGTGGTTTACCACACACCATTCTTGAGTTCTGTTTGCATTTCTTGTTCTCTCTCCTAAATAAAACTCCGTTTAATCCAAAATGTACATCCGCCATCAGATTTGATTGTCTCCAGCAATGTCTAAACACAACAATATCATCACCATAACAGCTGAATTCCTGTTTATGTTTTCTTCAGATGCTGAAGGAGGTGGTGTTTAAAGTGCTACAAAAGCACGGCATTCAGGAGGGTCACCCCTGCTTTGCGGCCTGCAGTCAGCGCCTCTTCGATGTCTCCAAATTCTTTTTAAAGGTGCCGTATATGTTCAAACCATTGACAATAAAAAAAAGATTTTGTTCATCTAGTAATAGTTTTTTAATATAGAAAAATGTGTATTTCTCTCTTGTGTCAGACCTATAGCTGTAAAGTAAATGTTGCGGTTTGATCCATTTGGCCTTCACCTTTTTTTTTTAATTTTCTTTTCTGTAGTCAAACAGTAGCAACACTTTTTTTTTTTTTTAATCAATTTGTTATCCTTTTGACTTTGTTTAACTTGTTTATGATCATGCAATACATATGTGCAGCATCCAGGAGGTGGGCTTTCTCCCTGGGCACTGCATATATATATATATATATATATATATATATATATATATATATATATATATATATATATATACATATATACATACATACAGTCCTGTATTTGTACTGAAAGTGCGCTAAATCATGCACTCCCAGCGCTGAGACCAGTTACCGGCAGGTCCAGGTCTCATTCTAATGATCAGGAGCCGGGAGAACCAGCTCCCAGTCATGGGATCACTGTAATTGGCCAATCACAGTGATCACTACAGTAAAGACCCACCCCAGTGTTGTTTCTCCTCCTGTGAAGAGAAGATACATTTATACCTTTCCCTCCTGTTAATAATTAGTGGTTAGTAACTCTGGTCAGAAAATAGGTAGATTTTGCAATACAGGGACATTCACCTTCCCCCAGGCATTTTAACCACGCTGTGAATCCCAGCAACCAAGATCTACAGATTCCTGCAGTTGGGATTGACCGCTGTCTGCAGAATCCATACCATGCAATGGCAGGCTGTTGGTGGCTGCAGCTATTGATGACTGCTTGTCCAGCCAGTGATTACCAGTGGTGATACACTTTGTAGTTTCTTGCTGCTGGCAGTCGCAATGTGGCTAAACGCCCATGTAAATGCAGCCTTATGATTGTGCTCAAGGGGAATCAGTCTAGTGAAGTTGTGACTTAGTCTGGTGAGGGAGCTTACAGTCTATTGTAACATTAAGGTTTTGGGTGGTGTAAGGGTATAGACTTGGGGAGAATGTACAGACATAACGCACATTGTCTTTTGTGGCTATAACAGAGCTACCATCACTTTATTTTTTTTTAGTATCATCCCCTTCCTCATCATCTTAAATATGTTATTATATAGGGTTTATAAAGCCCCAACAGTTTGCACAACGGTTTACTTCATAAAGGGAGACAGGACGGTTAAAATACAATACAAAAGGGTTAGGAGGGCCCTGCTCCTGAGAGCTTACAATCTATTAAGGAGTGGCAAATTGTACAAAAGGAAGTATTGGTAGAGAGGGGTAGCAGACACTGAGCGGTTGGTAAGGTGAAGGAGTCTGAGAGCAGCATTCATGATAGAATGGAGTGGGGTTAGACTTACCTGTACACAGGCTATGAGGAGGAAGGTGCAATAACAAGGGAGTTAATGAGTAGCTTGGTGGTTTCATTGGTTAAAAAGGGGTTGGTTACAGAGGTGAACTCCACTAGAGTTGGACAGTAACTGGATGTGGGGCTGAAAGGACCGGAATGGAGTCCATGATTACACTTACCACCCTGGCATGAGGGGAGGGACTGATAGTTGTAGTAATCATGAAAATGTCATGGAGGGGGGCACGTGTGTGTGTGTGTGTGTTTAAAAAAAATATATATATAATTAAAAAAATGAATGGAGGCAGGAATTTGTATTTTAGGAAAGCAGATTTATATAGTTTAAAGGCTTGCAGGGATTTGGTTTTAAGCCACAATCACTCAAGAGCATGGCTATGTCTCATGAGATTTATGGTGTCATCAGTCTGCCAAGATTGTACTGGTCAGGGGCTGATTCTGTGAGTAGTAATATGAGCAAGTGCGTCCATTGAGGATGAGAATGACCTATTGTAGACAAGTGACCAGGGCAGGATAGGGGTGAGATATTGTCAGAGGTGGTCAGTAGCAGAATAGAGAAGAATCGCATTCAATGAATTTATGAAGCTTTCTGTGGATAATCGCTTGCTGCTTGGAGGAATAGCTGGTTTAAGACCAGGGAAACTTAGAAACTGATGAGGTTGTGATCTGAAAGAGGAAAAGGGGCGTTGATGAGATTGGAAGGAGTAAAAAGATGTGAGAATACAACGTCAATGGTGTTACCATTAGAATTACCATCAGAGTGAGTCTCATCTCAACTGGCTTTGGGCTTGTGGTGATAGGGAAAATGCAGCATGCTTTTGAAATCAGTTCATATTGCTCCTGAGATCATTCAGAATTCATTGACGGGTGCATTTGGACCTCTTGATCTGCCTTTGACCTGCCGAGCTGCTTTTGTGTTCCCATAAACTTGTTTGGGAGAGAGAGGCAGTTCTGATGTGCTCTAAAGCCCACCAAAAGTCTTAAGACAATTGTGCCCAATCACTGAATGGTTGCTATAGGTTACTGCAAATCATTGTTGCCCTGTGCAGCTTCGTGCTGAATAAAGTTATGTGTCTGATATGTGGCAGCATATCTCAGTTAAAGTAAGTGCAGGCAATATACATTCACTTGTAGAAAAGAGAGACAGCAGCGCCACTCTAAGTGTAGACGGTTAAAATCAGGCAGATTTAATGGTAAAATTGCATTCGCATAGATGGGTAACAGGTAGGCATGTCAAGTGATGGAGGTCCAGTGAGACCATCAGGTCCTTTGGCCACGCTCTGGATGTTTTCCCGGCCCTCCGGTGGTGTCCAGGGCTCGAAGAGTAGCAGAAGGGCGGAGGGAGACTCGCAGGGATGATGTCACCGCATGGTCCGGATTTCCAAGATGGCACGTGTTCGGAGCATGCTCACTCCTTCATCAGGCCGACGAAGGAGTGAGCATGCTCCAAACGTGCACCATTTTGGAAACCTGGTCCATGCGGTGACATCATCCCTGTGAGCCTCCTTGCGCCCCTCTGCTACTCTTCGAGCCTTGGACACCACCGGTGCGGCGGGAAAGCACCCAGAGTGCGGCCAAAGGACCTGATGGTCCCACTGGACCTCCATCACTTGACATGCCTACCTGTTACCTATCTGAGTGCAATTTTACCATTAAATCTGCCTGATTTTAACCGTCTACACTTAGAGTGGTGCTGCTGTCTCTCTTCTCTACTTGTATTAGGAGTATCTACAAACTCTTACAGCTGGCTGCCTCCTCGGACAAGTCCATACTACTACAAGCCTCCCACTACAGTGGACTTGGACACCACCTCCACATGGACTTTCTACTAACCGCCATTGCTGATGGTCCATCCTCAAACGCACACAGGGTAGATGCGTCTTAGCACTCCCTTTCCCCACTTGTATGCTTTTCTCTTTTACTAATCCGTACAATGTTTTGCATATAGGACTTGAAGACGTCAAGGGGCCTGCACGATGAGATGAAGAAGGCAGCTGCTAATAATGTTAAACAGGTGAGTGCTGCGTAATAGGAAGGTTTACTCGGGGAAATGTGATGTTCTATTTAAATAAGACTTCAAATGTCAGTCGTATAAATATTTAGAAAAGAGAAGATGGCTGACCTTAAACTTCTCTGAGCTACTACTGTACACGACACCACGCTACAGAATTCCATTGCTCTGTACTTTGTATGAGAGATGTTAAAAGGGTTTGATCTAAGAGAAGTGCTGCAGGAGAAATGTGCCATTACAGCTTCTGCTTTCATGTATAAAGGGATCTGCCTGTTTTATCTGAAGCATCAAATCTGGTAATTCAGTCGTATTCCCTCCCCACCCCGTTTCTGCTCTGGCTGGAGTTTTGTTGAAGGGAGGAAAAAACAACCAATTTGTAATAGGTCAACTTTATGCATTGCAGGAGTTATATCAGCCTTCTTTGCAGATCTTATTTGCAAAGTTTTGCAACCCCCCCAACCCCTGTGTAACATGTTTAATAGGATGCAAGCAGATATACTGACAGGTCTGCAGGAGACTTGCATGATCTGCTGATTGCTGGTGCAATGGTTTACAGACTCCTGCAACAAAAAATAATAAATGCACATTTTTACACCTGCCAAAAACATGTGCATTTAATTTTTTTTTTTAGCAAAAGGTGATCTTATCCTTTAAGCTGGGTATACACATTTTTTTTTCTCGTTCAACCAGTAGGTTGAACAAAGTAAAAGTGACCGTTTCCCACATCCACACAAGCGATGTGGATGCAGGAATCTCCCCCGCCGCTCTGTTGTATTCTGACAGCGAGTACTCTCACCCCCTGTCAGAGTACACAGATCAGTGCTGCAGTGGCTGGTCGAATGCTGGTTTTTGAAGCAGAACCATTTGACAAATGCCAGTCTAATGAACTGGATGAATTTCAATGTGTGTGCCCTGCTTTAGTGTGATGCTGCTCTTTTATACAAGTCAGAAGGTTGCAGGCAACACCACTGTATTGCTTAACTTGGATAGAGAAAATGGTGTCACTGTCCTGGCTGTAGTCTATGTAGTGAAGTGGAGCAATGACTTTTGACCAGGCAGGACTTTCAATGATGCATGTTTATTAATAACAGCTGGAAACATGCAAGATCCTGTTCAAAGCTTAGAAGCATGCAAGCTTTATACTGTTTCTTACAATGCAAGCCTATTACGTACAATGTGATTGGTTGCTAAGATGTACGTCATTGTAACTAACCATAAATCTGACACCTGTCATACAACCAAACTTATTAATTTGCACAATTCTTTAATGTTTATTAAACATTATTTGTAAGTCTTTGCTAATACTTTGTCTAATTGAATTCCTTATCTAGAGAAAGATTCCCATCATGTTCATTTTTAAATCAAACTTTGTGTCTTAAGACTTCTCCATCCCAAGGACAGAAATATATATACAACTTTGGAAACTGACTGTAGTTCACCCCTCTCTATGTGTCAAATGTTTTTACAATACAATTCTATGTATTTATATATTGGTTACACAAAAATGCACTATAAAAAAAACATAATAAAAAACAACTAATATATAAGCGGGCAGCACAGTGGCTAAATGGTTAGCACTCCCGCGGGGCTGTACTAGGGTCGTTGGTTCGAATCCCAGCCATGGTACCACCTACCTGGAGTTTGCATGTTCTCCCTGTGCCTGCGTGGGTTTCCTCTGGGTACTCTGGTTTCCTCCCACACTCCAGAGACATGTTGGTAGGTTAATTGGCTCCTGTCTAAATTGTCCCTAGTATGTGTGTGTATGAATGTGAGTTAGGGACCTTAGATTGTACGCCCCTTGAGGGTTAGGGATTGATGTGAATGTACAATATATATGTAAAGCGCTGCGTAAATTGATGGCGCTATATAAGTACCTGAAATAAATACACACACACACACACACACACACACACACACACACACACACACACACACACACACACACACACACACACACACACACACACACACACACACACACACACACACACACACACACACACCCCTACACACACACACCCCTACACACACACACACCCCTACACACACACACCCCTACACACACACACACCCCTTATCTATGGACCTGTCAATCTAATCAAGTACATAGTTTTCTCTCATTTTACTCTAGTCACTACAGATGTTAGGTTTTAATGTTATTTCTTATCAAGGTTGTTTTTTAGTCTTAAAAATGCCATTATCCTTGAAAATATAGTCAAGTCAAAAGCTCTACTTCAAAAACACATTTTCTCTATGATAAAATATACAGATTTCTAAAAGCTAATCACTATTGCTATAATAATAGTATGAATAACAATATTAATAATTATATTAATAAAACATGCATATTAATATGAATAATATGAAATACATGGGTTTATATCAAATCCTACTACAGTAGCTGAACAGAATTACATGTCGTCATCATCAGATAAGGCACTTCACATGCGTGTTTCTTAAATGTGCATTTAGCTGCTTGACTATAGACCACCTTTAAAGGAGAAATACAGCCAAAGCTTTTTTGGCTGTACTTCTGTGGATCACAGGAGTGCAGTTCGTTTTGCACTCCTGTGACCCGTTTTCATCTGACGGTGGGCTGACGTCACTCAGCTGGTCCAGGCTGAGGAAAGATCCCGATTTTGAAATCGAGATTCACCCCAGAGTCTGGAGCGCCACCTGGCTCAGCCTCTCAGCGATCTGCTGAGAGCCTGAGCCATCCGCTCCCTCCTGACTGACAGTCACTACTGTCTGCTCACAGCGGCAGTGAGAAATCAGCGATTATGTGACCGCTGAGTTCTCACACTTAGAGCCGGCGGAGGACAGTTGCAGCATCGGACCGATGCTTCATCCACCTAGGTAAGTGTAATTTGGGACCCCCCCAACTTCTCTTTTGTTATATCAGATTGAAGTAAAAAAGAAGAAAAAAACTTATTCAGCACACTAACCACAGTGGCTCTGTCTTTTTAACATATTATTTTCTAAGCAAATCAAGTTTTCAAACACATTACTGCTAGTTCAAATAAAAAAAAAAAAAGGATCACGGACAGTACTCAAACACATTAGGAGAGAAATGCTACTTCTCTCCAACAGCTGACTTCTCTTTAATACAAAGGAATGCATAATTGATCTTTTGAGTTAATATTGGTGATATGTTACAACACATTCCCCTTTATTCATTGCCCTGTGTGCGGCGCAGTGTGTCACCGTCCGATTCTGCAGCTTGTCATGTTACATTGTCCCCTGTGCTCGGTCACGCAGATCAGCTTTGTGAAACTGTCAATGATCCATCGGGGGTAGCCGGTGAGGGAAATGGACCAGAACATTCTCATTTTCCTCATTCGGGTGAAGAGTAAACACCTTGTCACTTATTTGTAGCCGTGAAGGGAATACGTTGCATATTGTTCTAAGATGCAATTGTATTATGCTGAGCTGCGTCTTAATACTCTTACTGTCAAAGCAATCAAATGCAAATCTCTTGGTGTGGGCTTACTGCCCTGAATAGTTTGTTTTTCCATAGCTTTTGAGAGAAGTAAATAGGCAACACAACAGCTGAAATATTTCCATCCTTTCTTGTATCCTTGGAGTCCTTCACTCTTCATTTCCCCACCTATCCAAAGGATTTACCAAAAGTCAAATTAGCTTCCACGCTAATTGGCTTTTTGCCACTCAGATTGGCTCTGTGCCCTTTGATCACCAGTGGGTCACCTCTGCCGTGATCGCTTCTATCTTGGTAAGCAACAATGCTCCTACTGACCACCAATGGAAGGGGGGGGGGGTACACTGACCAGCAATAATACACACAGAGCTGCAAGGGGGCATGTTTAAATTAAATGGGGCAAACTCGCCACCAGTGTTATGGGAGTGGTGAATACTGACCATATCTATAGTTATGGGGCACTTGCCATTGACCATGTGAATAGACCACACCCTCCTTATATCTAATATAATGTGATTATTGTGACCCCTAAGCCGCCGTAGTAGTACTTCCACCCAGGAAGCTCATATCATAGTTATAATCAATAGCGACCCACATAAAATTCAAATTCCAAACACCCAAAATGTCCAACAGAAAGTCCCAAAATTTTCCATATATACAGGTGAGATCTTCGTATTGTCCACCAATTCCCAGTTTTCCTCAAACCGATTTCTCTTCTTCCACTCTTAGTTCCTAAAAGAAATAGATAAACTACACACAGTGCATTATCCTTAAAATATAATGCAAATACAGGTGATGTGCTCACATCAAAGTGTTCAAAACACGTGCTCTCAGTGATCATGTGTTCATCCAGTGACTGTGATTCCTACCCTTACCCTGAGTAGGTAGAAAACTTGCTTAATGAGCTCAAGTGATTACAGGATCCTTCATATACTGTGAATCAGTGTCACATCACACACCACATTTGTGATCAACAGTGAAACAGCCAAGTGGTACAACACCTGTCATCCCATGTACCTTACCAGATTGACAGGTAATGAAGGCTTTGCTCATATAGACTCTTTTACTCCAGGACCATGGTATCAATGCTCTAAAACAGCGATGGTATGTACCCAGAAGAAAAGTGAATAATCATCGCATAAAACCTTAGATAAAAGCTTTAAAAACTTTATTAAAAGCGCTTACATATTTGCAGCAATGAAACATCTTCTCCAAGCCTGCTACTTCCTGTTGCTTGTCGTCAGTCCGGACCTTTTCCAAAATGGCTACCGCAATACTTCCGGCAATGTCTGACGCCACTTCCCGAGGCATTTTGTCACCAATACTTTTTCAAAGGAGATGGAGATGTGAGCACATCACCAGTATTTACGTTATATCTTAAGGATAATGCACTGTGTAGTTTATCTATTTCTTTTAGGAACTAAGAGTGGAAGAACAGATATCGGTTTGAGGAAAACTGGAAATTGGTGGACAATACGAAGAGATCGCCTGTATATATGGAAAAAACCTTGAGAACTTTTGGGTCTTTTTGTTGGACATTTTGGGTGTTTGGAATTTGAATTTTATCTGGGCCGCTATTGAATATAACTAAGACTTGCCATTGACCATCAACATGTGAAGAAGGAGCACTCACCAACGACCACCACCTTAAGGGGATTCTAAGGCTCCGTTCACACCTATGCGGTTTGCTTTTTGTCCGTTTTGCAGTGCTTTTCTACACGCATTTTTACTGCATTTTGCGTTTTTGTTTAGCTCTTTTCTTTTTAACAAAAAAAAAGTGGACTTTTTTCTGTTCCTGGGCAGAATAAAAATGCAAAACATGCACTTACACAGCTTCTCCATTGTGCTCTGCTATAGTAAAAATGCTGCTGTTTGCTTATAAAAAACAAAGTCCCTGAACCTTTCCAAAAATGTAGCAGCTAAAAAAAGCATAGAAAGGAACATGTTCCATCGGAAACCATGTTGAAAATGGCCTGTAGTGCGTGTCTACAAAGAGCACTAAAATGCACTGATGTGAACATGAGCCTAAGTCCTGACCATTAACGCCTTATGCACACAGGTGGCTTTACTCCCCCCCCACCCCCCCCGAATCCCTTTGCTCCTGGCAGGAAGTAAGCAGTTTTTTACTTTTTTTTTTTCTTTTATTTTTTTTTATTATGTCTTTTTATATAAAATTTTTCCATTACAAAAAAAAATCATCATTGTACCAATACAATTCATATATACACAGATTCCACATTAATTGACCTATTCCCTCCCCCTCCCGTCCTCCTTCAACCCCCCCAGTTCAATTACCCCTGCCCATGTACCATATTCTTCTAATTCCTCCTCTATTTTTCTGTCTATATGTATGCCCCTTCTATCATACCTCTACTCTCGCTTTCCTTCACTCAACCCCCCACAGCTACTCGATCGCACACTCTCTAAGCTTTTCACCTTCTACTTTTACCACTTCCAAATCACTTTTGGATTTAAAGTCAAACCACCTACTCCATGTTTTCCTAACTTTTTCCATTTTATCCTCCTCCTTATGGTGTAACTCCTCCATCCTGTTTATATAATCAGCTCTATTTATCCAGTCTTTTATTTTTAGGGGCTCTGGTACCTGAGAAAATAAGCAGTTTAAACACGCCAAATGCCATGTTTTGCACGTGTGTTTAGGAGCACCAAGCATTGTAGCCATGGGCCAGAATATTCATTCATTCTGACCATTGGTTTAAATGAACGCTCAAGCACTAAACGCCTAGCAATTTACATGTGTTCAGGTGCATTCAGCATTTTTTTCTGCCCAAAAACGCCCCTCCTGAACATTTTCCATTTTTGGTGCATTTTGTTTTCCTCTTCTAATACACCTGGAAACACCTATGTGTGCCTCATAGACTAACATAGAAGTGCCTTTACAGGCTAGAAAAAAAAAATGCCTGTGAAAGTGGCATTTTTGCTCCCCGTGTGAATGAGAATTTGCAAGCTGTTCTGTGCATTAGTGACCACCGCACTGTATATGCCATTTTAGGGCCTCAAGAAATGTGATAAACTTAACAGCAGGTTTTTTTTTTTAATATAGTAAAAAGAAATCTCTATTTGTAAAAAAAAAAAAAAAAAAAAATAAGGCACAGTGTTGCATGACTAAGTAATTGTCAGTCAAACTATCAGAGTGCTGAAAACTGTCTTGGTGTTGAAGTTGTATATACAGACTAGTACTTCAGTGGTTAACCAATTCAATACCAGGCAATTTTACCCCCTTCCTGCTCAGGCCAGTTTTCAGGTTTCAGCGCTCACACTTTGAATGACAATTGCGCGGTTATACAACATTGTACCCAAACTAAAATTTTATCATTTTCTTCACACAACTAGAGCTTTCTTTTGGTGGTATTTAATCACCACTGGGGTTTTTATTTTTTGCTAAATTAACAAAAAAAGACCAAAAATTTTGAAAAAAAAAAAGTTTTTCTTTGTTTCTGTTATAAAAGTTTGCAAATAAATAATTGTTCATAAATTTAGGCTGAGATGTATTCTGCTACATGTCTTTGGTGAAAATAACCCAAATTAGGATGTATTTTTTAGTTTTTAGGAAAGTTATAGAGTTCACAAACTATGGGATAGATCTGAATATTGATCAGTCCTGAAGTACTGACAGCCAATCTAATTTCTTGAGGTCCAAGAATGTCAGAACAGTACAGATATCCCCCAAATGACCCCTTTTTGCAAAGTAGACAATCCGACGTACTTCATAAGAGGAATGGCGAGTTTTTTGAAGTTGTATTTTTTTTTGTCATAATTTTTCGGAAAATGAAAAAATTAAAAAAATTAGTTTCACAATTTTTTTTTTACATACTGTCACCAGTGCAGTACAGCATCATCATTTAACTGGCATGGCGGTGATCAGGGACACTGACTGGTGACAGTATGAAAAAAAAATATATATATATATATATTTTTTTTTTTTTTTTTAATTAAAAATTTTTTATTTATTTTAAGATAGTTTTTTCATATCTCACTATGACCAAAGTAGTACAATGTTACCATAGTAACATTGTACTACTTTGGGGAAGTGATCAGTATTTTTTTTTTTTTTTTTTTTTTTACACAATTTGCTTATAGCAAAGAATTACTTTGCTATAAGCAAGCATTTACCTGAATGACATCGATTCATTCAGGGTTTTTTTTTTTTTTTTTTTTTGTGCTTAGCTGTGATTTGGCCACAGCTAATCACATGACATGTGCATGTGATTAGCTGTGACCATTCACAGCTAGACACTAGTATACACTGGATGGCATGAATGAAGCCATCCATTGTATACAACTGTCATGTGACCTGCTGTGATTGGTCACAGCAGGTCACATGGTACCGGCAACGGGGCCGATACTCAGATCTGTCATTGGCCGTGTCCGAGGTACACGGCCGGTGATAGATCGCGCCGCTCTGCAGGAGCACAATCTGCGCATGTGCGGGAGGACGCCATATGGCGTCCACCCGGAACGCTGATGACATTTGCTGCCCGCCGTTTGGCCATAGGGCGGGCGGCAAATAGTTAAAGAGGAACTACAATCCCAATAGTTGCCTCTCCCTCAGTTGTTCAAGCCTTCCTTCATTGGCTAGTGCGGGATGACGTCACTCCTGATCATGCACGGGAGCTCAGTTGTCCTGGCTCATAGGATCTGTGCGCGAATGTCAAATGAGCTGTGCATGCAGCTCTGTGTACAATCCAAAGAAGACAGCGAGCAGGCAAGCTGATTTATTTTATTGCGGAAGAAACATTGCATGTCTCGTTTGCAATAAAGAGCCTGCCTGCTCACAGCTTTTTCATTTAAGACCTGGGTTCCGCTTTAAATGCATCTCGATCTATTTTGTGTTTTTGTAAAATGCGACTCATCAATCCTTTCCTTTTCTGTCTTAGGTCATTCAGTGGGAATTGGACAAGCTGAAGAAATAAATATATGAAACATGAAAGATTTTTCTTTTGGTAGATAATAAAAAAAAAAAGGTTTGTAATGTACAGTAAATATAATTTATACATGGTGTTTTATATTTGTATAGCATTTCTATTTTTTCTCATTCCTTTAATAAACAGTTTACCTATTGTTCACCTCCCTGCCTGTGTATGAGGATGGTAATATATCATTCTCTGAGAGCTCTCCTCCAGCCTAACAAGTCCTACATTGTGTGCCTCCACTCAGCTCTGTGTTTTGTTAACAGATATCATCAGTTTGCTTTGGAGTAAGCAAGGGATTAACCCTCCGTGGGTCACAGCCACTCTAGCCCTGGTTTTTCCGTACTTCAAAGGTAGCTGCACTGCATAGTTTTGTGCACTGGTAACCGTAGTTATTCAAAAGTGTTTTTGTTCTCAGCAGGTGAAATCATAGAATTATAGAAAAGTGATGGCAGAAAAAGAACGAGTGGTCAACAGAGTCCGCCTGTTTTTTGTTTGGGGGGGGGGGGTTGTCCAACTCTTTGTCTCAGTATAGGTCTATGCTTGTCCCAAGCATGTTTGAAGCTATTTACTGTTGCCTGGCTCACTACCTCTGCTGGAAGTTTATTCCAAGCATCGACTACTCTTTCTGTAAAATAAGACTTTCTGAGATTAGCTTTAACTTTTCTCAAGCTGTATCAAGCAGTATATCTTCGGGAATTTATATACACAGAATTGTAGAGTTACTGAAAAGTCAACGTACTCTTTTTCCACCCTGATCTGTCACAGTCTATAGCGATACATAGTAAGTCTGGCTGAAAAAAGACAAAAGTCCATCCAGTTCAACCATAGAAAAAAAAAAGTTATAATCCTACACCCACAGTTGATCCAAAGGAAGGCAAAAAAACAAGTAAAACATGATCCAATTTGCTCCTGCAGTTAAATATTTCCTTCCTGATCCCCTAAGAGGCAATTGGATGTTTCCTGGATCAACTTTACCTATAAATGTTAGTATCCAGTTATATTCTGTGTATCTAAGAAAGAATACAGGCTTTTTTTTTTTTTTTTTTTAAAGCAATCCACTGAGCTGGCCAGAACCAACTCTTGAGGGAGTCTATTCCACATTTTCACAGCTCTTACTGTGAAGAAACCTTTCCGTGTTTGGAGATTAAATTTCTTTTCATCCAGACGTAAAGAATGCCCCCTTGTCCATGATACAATATCAGTTTTTGATAAAAGCATTTCCTCAGTTTCTTCCCCTTCCCCATTGATCTTCCTACCGTTTTGTTACTTTGTAGCAAGTCACAAGGTAAGAGACATTTGTGAACAGAGCCTAGATTTATATGATTGTGTCATCTCTGACCTGACATCTCAGTTCAGGAAGTAGATGATAATCCTCAATAATGCCTGAACAAAGATGGCCGTCAGCCTGGAGAAAATAATCAGATGAAGACATTGTCAGGTGGAGTCCTGTGAGAGGTAACAAATACCTGGAAGTGTTACTTACACTTGCATAAACCAACATAAAAAAATGGATAGCTTCACCTTAAGGAAGGGGTCTCCAAACGTTCTAAATAAAGGGCCAGTTTTGCTGTCCTTCAGACTTTAGGGGGCCGGATTAAGGCCAGTGGTAGTTGAAAATGTCCTGGCATCCAGTGGGATTAAACAATGCCCTATCTTTGGTGTCAGAGAATTAGTGCCCCATCATTGGTGTCAGTTGAAGGAATAGTGCCCCCTTGTTGGGGTCAATAGGAGTTGTGCCCCATTGGTGGTGTCAGTGGGAGAAATGGTGCCCTTTTGATGGTGTCAGTTGGAGGATATGTGTCTCATTGTTGGTGTCAGTGGATGGAATAGCGCCCCAAGAGCCGGATAGACAAGCAAATAGCTGAAGTTTGGAGACCGCTGCCTTAAGGCTACATTCACACCTAAGCATCACGTTTTTCAAGACTTTTCATGCGTTTGAGAGTTTTTTGGAGCGGAATTGCACGTTTTAGCAGCTTTTGTGAGGTATTTTTTCAGACTTTTTTTCAACAAAAAGGTATGAAAAAGGGTTGGAGAACTACTGTTTGAGCAGAAAACGCATGATAAAATGCTTGAAAAAACACTTGAAAAAAGCAAGTCACACTTTTCAGGCATTTCTATTGAAGTTTATAGGGACAAAACGACCAATTCTGCCTGAAAAGTAGCTCATGTACTTTTGTTGGGCGACAGGCGTTTTGTTAAAAGCAGGGTGGATTTGATTTAAATCGCTAGTCAGTAAGGCTTGATTTAAATCCTAGTTTTCTACATAAAGACTCATTCTTGCTGGTATAACTTTAATATACAAGTAGATGAAGATTTTTAGAATAACAACTTTTCATATTAGTTTTTTTATCCCCAGTTTAATAGGTTAATCATTCATATTTGGACAACTTTTCTGTTGTACTTAGGAAGGAGAAAAATAATCATTACCTTAATAATAACAATTTAAATAGATTTATTCAACGGAAACAATAACATTCCAGCATATGTGATTTGCTTAAACATCCATGTTTGGTAACTAATTTGGCTAAACAAAATATATATATTTTAAGAAACGTAGACTGTCAGCCCCTTCCTCCTCACACTTAGTTTCACTTTCTTCTTGTGCAGATCTATTCCACTCCAAACAATCAGAAAAATATTGTTTCTCTTCTATTCACTGAACTTCTTGAAACTGATCACTGAAGGGGTTGATTCTGTATTCATAGGTTTGTAGAAGTTAGGATGAAGGTCTTTTTCTTAACTCTGTTCATATTATAACATTTTTGCTGTGAAGAGGCATGTGATCTCCTCTGAGTCAAATTCAGGTTTGAGAACTGCAAAAGTAAACCGAACATCTGTGATAATATCTTGTAGGCAGAGAAACTGCCCAATAATCTTACAAAATCCTCTGGAAGAGCATGACATTGTGAATGGATTCATGGCATTTATTTACCAAAAAAATTAAACATATACAGCCTTATTCTACATAATTAAAAAACTAATCTTTATTTCATGATGGAATATCCTTTGGATGGTAATATATTTTCCTCAAAAAGCATTTTATTCAAAAAAATCCAATTTAAATAAAAATCCGATTTAAATCCAAAAAATCTGATTTTTTTTTTTTTTTTTATTATTTTAAAAAAAATCATTGATTTTTATCCACCCTGGTTAAAAGCGACAGGACACTCAGATGTGAACAAGGGTTATTGAAAACAATGGGTTTTTTGCTTGTTGAGCGGTTTTGAACTTTGAGCTACAAGCTATAAGATGCTCGAGTGTAAATGGGGCCTAAATGTTCATTTAGAGTTGATCAACACAAGTGTGGTGCAGATTGAAGCTCAGGTTTCACAGCTAATTGATGCAGTAGTTGTTCACCGGTTCATGTCAGGTTTATATCAGGTTCAGGACAGGATTGGCTCTCAGGATTATCCTGTTCACCCATATGTGGTTTAGAAACGGTTCCCATAGAAGTCAATTGCCTGTAATCCGCACCTGAACTGAACCGCACTGAATCTTCACCGCCAGTTCACCGGACATATGTGAACAAGCCCAAAAGGAAGCAATGCTTTTTTACATGCAATGCAGATTGGATGCAGTTCAAACCACATCCAATCCGCATATACAGTATGTGAACCGGCACAACACCCAGATAGAAGTTTGTTTTTGTACTAACATATAGCTGTGTTCAGAAAGTCTGTAGAAGTAAAAAGATTTGCATCGGCTGTATGAGCTCACCTGCGCTGCTCAGTTTGATAGGTATGCATGGACCTTTGCACAACCCTGTATGTCCAGGGCCATGCACTAGTTTCTGGTGTACTTGTGAGACTTCTGTGTGGGTGCATGAGACCTGTACAGTGTGAAGAAGCAGTTTTGTTTCTGAAGCAGTGTGGATCTGCATGCAGGCAGTCAATGTTGGTCACTGTATGATTCAATTGCACATGCTAGTTTGATAGGTATGCAGGGACAGGTGAATGGCCCTGAATGCAGACAGTGCTCATGCGGGGCCATGCACCCATCCCTGTCCAATATGGATGATCTGCACCCAGGTGAATGAGCCCTTAACCTCCCTGGTCTGATTATGTCAGTATTTCTGTGCTTAAAGTGGTACATTGTTTTCAATGGAAATATGTTGTTTTTTTTATTATAGGCCTGTAATTTTTAGGAATAACTCACTGAAATCTTTCCAAACAAGAGTCTAGTAAACATCCTGGGTATGATAAAATTTTAAACACAAAATCATAAATTATAATAAACATAAAAAATAATATAATACATTTAATTCAATAATGTAATCAAGCCAAAAACACTGAAATTTGAAATAGAGCGCCAAGTTCGTACATCACTGACTGAGCTTAGTCGCAGTATCGTTTTCAGTGTCTGATGATGAATTTCCCCCACGAATCATCACTCAATTCTGCAAGTGGTTTTAATTTACTATCGCTGTTCTCTAGCTGGTCTAAAACCGCTTTTGCTTTAAAGGGACACTTTTTGGACGCCATGGACGCTTCTCAGTTTCCAGGCAGAAAGAATGGTAAAAATGTAGGCAGGGCACAGGACAAAGCACTCGGGACAAAATGTATGTGAAATGGGTTGATACAGTAATGTAATACTATCAGATTTTAGTGTATCGAGTGAATGTCAAATTTTAAAATGTTTGAAATTCCCGCTGGTTCCGCCTCCCGTACGTACCGACACTCGCAGGGAACGGAAGACTGATGCCGGCATCGGCCGGAGGCGATGGCCAGGGATGCTGCAGGGGGAACATCGTGGGAGCGCAAAACAAGGTAAGTGCTGGGGGGATCTCAGAGTTATGCTGCAGTGTAATCCCGAGTGTAGCTCGGGGTTACCGCTTCTGGTACTAAAAGTTAACCCCGAGCTACCCTCAGGAATACTGCCAGGAGGGGTTAATGTAATTTAAAAAGTAATTTTCATTAAAATAATACTTGGTGATCCTGCTATTAAAGACCATCTCTAGACACTTGGGTTTATTTGCTAAAGCTGGAGAGTGCAAAATCAGGCTCCCTTCTGCATAGACACCAGGTTTCATTGCCAAAGCCTAATTAAACAAGCTGAGGTTAGTGAACCTGATTTTGTACTCTCCAGCCTTAGTAAATAAACCCCTTCTTGTCTGTTTACAGTGTGGAATTATTCATTTTCTGTCTCCTTCTTCTCCTGCATTGTCATCCTATCATGTGCCTTACCAACGGCCATACTGACACATGTAGCACAAGCATGTTCCACTTTGTCACTATCGAGAAACTGCTCTAAGAAATGCTGTAGTGCTTATAAAAAGGAAGTTCTGATATGAAGCAAACGATGAAAAAAAGGTAAAAAGTTAAATTATTATTACAGAGTTGTCATTAAAGCACCCTGCATTTATTGTTTGGAAAATGTATATTCTTTATAAGTTAAAACAAAATCAGTTAAAAATAAACCTTTAGAAAAATAAAAGGAAACCATTCCTATAAAATTTTTTTAATAATGGTATGTAAAAAAAAAACAACATTGTGCATATGATTTCTTTTTTATAGTATATCCTATCTAAATAACTGTATAAAGGCACTATACATTCCCTTTACTTTAACAGCATGGCATATATTATATCTGTAGCACTACCCCCTTAGGAGTCACGCAATAGATTTGGGTCCCCCTATAGTCTTGCACAGCCAGGTAACACATACTCCTCATAGATTAGCATCCAGGACTCAGTAACCAGTCCTTGAGTTACTGTGGGAATTGAACTTGGATGGGGTAAGGGGTGTATGAAATGCCCAAGGGAACTCTGAGGACAACTTCCTGGCACTATGTAAAAGTCTTTACACAGCAAAATTCTCTTCTTGGAGAGTCATCCAGCTTCTCCTGGTGTATCACCCCAGACTCTAGATAATCCTCCACTATCCAGCTGTCTGAAGGAATCCATGGGCAGGGGAGCCAGTGCCTGCCACTTTAAGGTGAACAGTCCCGGGCAAGGAGCTAATCCAGTTTCCCTCCAGAGTGCTTCTTTCTCCTTAACTGGCCTAGGGGGTGTAGGGTTGCTCACTCAGTCCTGTTTCCTATGAGCTGGTGGGTTGGTAGCTGCTTTCAGACCTTCCCTGCTGCACAAGTCCTTGCTCTGGGGCCGATGAGGTCTGAGGTTTCCTCCTTTCTAGCACCAATGCCTAGTGGTGAGCCTCTTCCCAACTGGGCCCCCTCCCAGGCTCCTGCATCTCCAGTCTTCTCACTCCATCTTCCATCCGAACTCTCCTGCTGCTGTGCAGGCTCTGTCACATTTAAGGGCTGCCCTGGCCCCATGCCAGGCCTCCTGCTTGGAGATTGGCCAGGGTTCCCTAAGTGTGCAGGCCAGCCCTTCCTCACCCCTACCCACTGCTTCTAGAATCTTCTCCAAGATTTTAGAGCCAGTAGGAGGTATCAGGGAACTGACCTGCAGAGCCTCTCAGTCCTGACCAAAATTTAACCCCCTCTGACTATTTCACCCAGGCTGCTACTCAGCCCTCCTGACTAACAATTGAACTCTAGCTGCCCCCTGGCTATCTAGAGGGACATTCAATTTGATGTAGTGACCCTGCCTGGTCCTGAAACATGATTTCTCTATGATCAATAAAATCACTTGGAAAAGGATAAGGCTGTCTGGTAACAAATGTACATCCGTTTGCTGCTGTAGCCATTGCTACAAGGTCTGGCTATTGCCTGGTGAAGGGAGTGAGATATGTTTTCAAAATTGAGGTTGGACACTATTCACGTACTTGCTTTTAATCTGATAACAATAAAAACAGCTTGGTTAACGTGACACATTCTTGAATTCCTGCACTGTAGAACACTGCACCCCCGCCCCCCCCCCCCCCCCCCATTCCATTCAGCAGTGGCTTTGTCAAGAACATATAAAACATGGAAAGCCTGACAAGCTGCTTGAAGGAGACTGATGCCAAGTTCCCAGCTACCTGGTATTACTGGAATGAATATTCCTTAATGGACAGATTCAGACTATGGTGAACTGAACCCTACAGTATCAGTCCCTCTGAAGGCTATTATTATACAGGATTTATATAGCGCCAATAGTTTGCGCAGCGCTTTACAATATAAGGGAGACAGTACAATTACAATACATTCAGTACAGAAGGATTAGGAGGGCCTGGCTCGTGGAGCTTACAATCTAAAGGAAGGGGGAGGTGATACAAAAGGTGATAGCTGCGGGGGATGATCTGGCGGAGATGATTCAAGTACAGTTCTTAGGTGGAGGTGGGGTAGGCTTCCCTGAAGAAGTTAGTTTTCAAAGATCGCCTAAAGGCAGACAGGGTGGGGGCTTACCGGACATGCTGTGGTAGGGAGTTCCAGAGGATAGGAGAGGCTCTGGAGAAGTCCTGGAGGCGAGCGTGGGAGGAGGTGATGAGGGAGCTAGAGAGGAAGATATCATGGGAGGAGCGGAGCGGGCGATTTGGGCGGTATCTCTGGATGAGGTTGGCGATGTAGCTAGGGGCAGTGTTGTGGATGGCTTTGTAAGCTGTGGTTAGTATTTTGAATTTTATACGTTGGATTAGTGGAAGCCAGTGGAGGGATTGGCAGAGAGGCTAAGTTTACATTTGCAGTTTAGGGGTAATAAAAACATATTTCCACATTCTGCCCCCCCTCCTCTCCCCCAAGCTGCAAAGGCAGTTGTCTGGGGATATACACATGCCGTGGCTGTGATGCTTTACATAGCAGCATGGCTAAGATGCCCTGAGTTGCATTCAGCAGGCAATACCTCCTAAACGGCTAGGCCACAATATATGTGCAATGCATGTAGTTGTGGCACAATACAGAGGTGTGGATTTCCTAGCCTGTTTTGTTTCAAACCTATACATATCTTTCTCTTTTCTGGGGTGTTCGGGGGGGGGGGGGGCATGAACTATTTCTTTCCACTGTATCCTTCCCTTTCCTTGACCACCCCCTACCTGTCCCAACATTCCTTTATCTCCCTTTGTCCTCCCAGCTCCTTATTTGTAATTATCTCCCTTTTTTTTCATCCCTGGACCACTATCCTAATTGCTTGATTAGGCCCCCACTCCATGCTTCGTTCTTCCCCTGTCCCTGGTACAATGATATGCTGGTGCCCTTTACCTGTTGTCATGCCACCTTGATACCCCGTCTTTGACAGCAGTTCCTATCTAACTTTCACCTACAGTTCTGACATGGGGGCACTGCAACTGCTGTTGATGGTGTTATTTTGTTAGACTTTGATGTTCATTGTAAATTTTGTCTTCAAAAAGCTGGGTGGTTACAATTATGAGTGGTGGTAGTAAGCATAAGAACAGTTCCCATCATCCTTGTTGCCTATTATTGTACTGTTTTGTACTAAAATTGCCAAAAAATAAAGAATTCACAAAAAAAAGTCCTCTTTATCCATTACAGATTCAGTTAGCAGGATTGTGTGCGATGCTGTGTAAGTCCTCTCTGACCAGCTGATCCTGGTATTAACCTTTGTACAGGAATAGATTTCAGAGTTCACATATCACTTTAGGAGATCCCAGTTAATGTGTAATCTTCCATTACACATTGTAGTCAGTGACCAGTCTTGGTGTGTGTGTGCCTTATCTTAAAAGTAGCCTTGAAATGTGTATATATCCTCATTGCCCTCAGCTTGTGTTCCTCAAGCCTGTGTTGCTGTAGATTACCAGGCTGCCCCATTTATTTTTTTAAATTGGATTTTTTTGAGAACACCCTCTTAGTTCCTGTATCAGTGTGCCTAGGGTATTCCCAGTACTACCTGTAATGATTGTGAGCAATAGAGAGAAGAAACTGTACATGACAGCCATTTTGCTAAGGTCTCAGCATTTTGTTTTTCCTGAGCAATAATCTTCCTCCCCTCTTCCCTCCTCCTGAAAACTGAAATTTGTAGCTGTAACTTTTAACAAACTTCAAAAGAACCTTTTCTCTTAATTAAAACACAAATAGGTGCCAGCGTCCAGGGCTGTAAACTACTAATTAGGCTTGGCAGGATGTCTGTTTCCATGAACCATGGAAAACACTTTTCCTCTGCCCTATCGTAATACAATAATAACTCAGTCAAGCAGCCACACATGACCTGTAAGGCCATTAGAGCTCTAGGAATGCAGAGCGTGCCATAAATTGTCTATTCCACATGTAACAATTCCACATACAATTCTTAGAATTCAACAGGAACAGGGCACATTTAATGTTAGGTATATATTTGAATAGGGATTATCAAGGTCATACATGACTATGTTGGCACATAGGAAAGGGAAGAAAGCAGTCTCTTCCCTCTTGGGTGACAAGGTACGCTGTGTTTGGTATCCATGGGTTCGAAATATAATTCTGACTAATATTCTACCAGTTGCTAGAATACCATCTGCACGTACTAATTAATATTTGTGTAAAACTGTATTTGGGACTTGGTCGTAAATTTGGTGTCCTAGCACCCATCTCTTAAACCATATTATTGGTCATCTGGTCTCTGTCCACACCTCCTTGATATCATAGAAAGGGGATGACAGGACTTGTGACGGGAGAGCTCTCATTTAACGTCAATCAGTGAACATCTTCACGGACTTGAGAGCCAAGGAAACATTTTTGCTCGGATAATTGGGCTCTGCTAAACACGGACTTTGCAAGTATTCTGCCTTCTAAACTCTTTTCTTTTATTTATCTGTTGCTTTGTTCTCTCTGTCTTTGTAACATCCCTTTCTGTAAATATATAAACTGCACCATTTTTGACCTTTTTAATAATAAACCCTATTTTGAAAAGTGTTGAAACTGTCTCTAAAGCTTTATAATGCAAACTAGAGCATCCCTGTCTCTTGAAGTGTGCTACTGTATGTAATAATCCTCTGAATATACTTGTCTGTGGTGACAGTGCATGTTACAGACGTTTATTGTTCACATTTGTTCTTGCTAACATTGTGAAGGGTTGATAGGCCCAAAGCTGTCTGGTGGCAGTTTGCAGTTTGAAGGGTTAATTGCGTAATTAACCTAACCCAGTGACAATTGCTGTCAGGCTGCTGGCACCTAGACTGTGGTCTCGCGAGCTGGAAAATCTTTGTGCAGGGTGAACCTGAGAGTGGCATTGTTACGCAAGTGACAGCATGGTGTGATATTGGCTGGTTCTTTGTCATGAGTTGGTGAGAAGGGCAGGGATCGGGCACCATGTTCATCACATTGCCCATTGGGTTAGTCCCTGGTGGGTCAGGAGGGTTTCCCTATAATTTACCCAGACCCTTAACATTTTATCTGGACCTAACACTTAAAGCACAACTCTGGGGAAAATTCCCCCCCCCCTTATGCACTGGGGCTGTGTCCGCACTGCATGGGTTAACTGCATTTTGTCCAGGGGTGCACAGAATGCCTATACTCGCCTGATCCCTCAGTCCTCCAGCAAACCACACTCCCCCACATCCAGCGGTGAACTGTTCCTGCCGTCCTCTAGTTCAGAGCTAGTCTATGGGTATGATGATGTCAGGAACTGTCCAATGCATAAGACTGCAGGGGAAGGGGGGGCAGCAGTAGTAGGGACTGGACAGATTAGGTAAGTATATCTCCTCACCCCTAGAAAAAAAACAAGCAGTTAACCCATGCAGTGTGGGCACAGCCCCACTGCATGGGGGGGGGGGGATGCCTGGAATTCTTTAACGTGCATGAAAACCCTAAGGGTCCTTGCACACAGTACTAGTGTATGAATACCCCAGTCATTTGAAAAAAGAAGCGGAGCCACTCATCATAGTAGAAGCCAATGTTCAACTTAATAAATGATCCGATTCGCAAACTCTCTATGAATAAGTGCCATGTGGAAGAGAAATGCGTTAGTCTGGAAGAAGCAGGCGCCATAGTTTGTGCATCAGATCATTCAGTAAACTTGAACATTGGCTTTTGCTACAGTGAGCGGCTCCCCTTCTCACCTCTTTCCAGTAGTGTGATGTACTGGGAGCCTGCACCCGGTGTTGGACCTGATAATGTGTCTGCAGCAGAATATGGTCGTTTCTAATGGCTAATGTATAAATGGCAGGTTTTCCTGGCAGAAAGTTCCTGTGCAAAAACTGTGACTATGGTCTATATAGTTCCCCCAGAAACTAAATATTCAAATAATATATTCTACTATTCAAGGAGATGGTGGGCGGGGTGATGTACGTGCGTAAAATACTGATCAATAAAGCAGATTTTATATAAAGTAAATGCATTTATATATCAGTAAGAAAAAAAGCCCAAAAATGTGGTGTTTTGTGCTCATGTGCAAGAGCCCTACCTGAAGTACATTTGGCTGGAGGAAACACTATATAATAATTTGCTTTTAAAAAAAAAATACTTATACTACATATACGCTTTATTTCACATTACCTACAAACATACACGGTATAGCAGGATGGTATGAACACAGGGGAGGAGATTTACTAAAACTGGAGCACTCAGAATGTGGTGCAGCTGTGCATGACGGCCAATCAGCTTCTAACTTCAGCTTGTTCAATTAAGTTTTGGCATTAAAACCTGGAAGCTGATTGGTTTCTATGCACCAGATTTTGCACCATGCAGTTTTAGTAACTATCCCCCAAAGTATATCAGAACATGGCGTATGAAAAACTTAACAACAGCAAGGCTTAAGAGGGGTTTATAGGGACAGGGAGGGACAACTAAGCCTCTGCTGCACTGCTCAGGCATGTGTGGCAAGAAGACATGTGGGACTATAGGGGAAAGGTAACGTTTACTTGGGAGGAAGGGGTGTATGCCCACAGAGATTGGGGGAACAATTGTGTAGGACAAGCAGGTTTTAGTATAGGTAGGGGAAAGTGTGGGTGTGGTGAGGGGAATTATGTAGGTTATTTGCTAAAAAATGGTCAGGGTCAGGATGAGCTAGCACAAGTGTGATGGACTCCTGACACCCTGACTGGGTATCTCTCCCAAGAAGCTGCTTCCCAAGCTCTGGAACGAGGCAAGTGACTCTAGTTGTAGCTACACCAGTTTTTGGAGTAAACAAGAACTACTTTATTAGAGAAACGCACTGCATTTATACGGAGATCCATCAGATAAGAGCCAATCACATCATCACAGACAATGCTCACCCCAGACAGTCCGGTGCCCACATAGTAATACATTATACATAGGAAGCCATGTGTTACAGTGCGGAAAATAATTATTTGATGCAGATGTTGTAATTTTTCCCACGTACAAAGAAATGAAGGGGCTATAATTTTTTATCATAGGTATATTTTAACGCCTTGACGCTGAGCGCACATAAATATGCCGCCTCGACACCGAGCAGCCGCATATTTGCATGCCATTAGAAAATACACGTGCTGAGAGTGCGTGCTCCCAGCATATGTCTGTGACTCATAGAAAGGTCCCGATTTCTCCTTGCGATCGGAACCTTTTTTGATCATGTGATGGCGAATCACGGTGGTCACATGCCCCTAAAACACCCCGTTTGACAACGTACACTTGTATGAAACACGTTAAGGAGGAGCCCCGCATGCCGTGACGTCACGCTGCCGGATCACGTTGGTCCGGCGGCCATCTTTGATACCAGCTGGTCAGTGCATCCAGCAGCTTTTAGCTGCATGTCATTTTCTACTGAGGATTTTTATGTGTGTGTTCATTGAATTATTATAATAAACCATTTATGAGGAATACTACACTATGGGCACCATCCTTTTTTGCTCTGTACCGAGCACTGAACTCCCCAGGATCCCCAGGTGACCATCCCAGGGCCCAGAGGAGAGAGACCAACACCAGACCCCACCCCATGTAGCTTACCTTTAAGGGGACCTCTGACTGACATCCTATCGCCCAGATCCATAGAGGAGGTTTTCACATACTAGGCTGCATCCTACTCCACCATAAGTGGGGACCTCCTGGCTGTTTAATTGCGCATATAAAATGCGCCTCTGGTGAGTGTGCATTTCTACCATTCTCTGCACATCACCGGATTACCTGTTTCTACTGGGAGAATAAGAGTCACCTTTCTGAATCTTTTAGCTGCACTTACACCGAACATTTTATTATACCAATTTAATGTTAGTATCCCATAAAACTGCACAAGGTGCTCGTATATAAAATCATAAGAGTCACTTATTTGGAATATTTATCCGCATCCTCAATGGACACTATTTTAGTATCCTACGTATTAGCATTTCTGTGCAGTCTTACGCGTTTATACTGGTGATTACTGTGACATTTCATTTTATGCGTTTTGGCATCTATATTGTTTTTAACGCTGCACTATACTTTTACATTTCTGACCCTAAAACCTCGCCCGCCTCCCGGCTTCTGAAACTCTTAAAGGGCCGGGAGGTGCCGGCGCCAAGAGGTTAAATGATAGAGACAGAATATCAACCAAAAATCCAGATAAAACACACGATACAAATGTTATAAACGGAGTTGCAGTTCAGTGAGGGAAATAAGTATTTGATCCCCAAGCAAAACATGAATTAGTACTTGGTAGAGAAACCCTTGTTGGCAATCACAGAGGTAGGACGTTTGTTGTAGTTGGTTACCAGGTTTGCAAACATCTCAGGAGGGATTTTGATCCACTCTTCTTTACAGATCTTCTCTAAATCCTTAAGGTTTCTTGGCTGTTGCTTGGCAACTTGAAGTTTCAGCTCCCTCCATCCATTTTCTATAGGATTAACTCCAGATTCACACCTAAGCGGTTTCCACAAATGCACTACAGTCAATTTAACATGATTCCCTATGGGACACGGTTACATCTCTGCGTTTTTACCCGGTGCGTTTTTTGGAAAGGGTTAGGGACTTTTTCGAATGCAAAAAGTTGCATTTTTTGGTTCTATTGACTTCAATAGAAATGCTGCAGAAAAGCATGTAGTGCATTTTGCGTTTTAAAGAAAAACAAAAATGCGTCAATGCAAAATGCAATGCAGAAAGGGGTCAAACGCAAACTACGTAGGTGTGAACCTAGCCTAAGGCCTGGAGACTGGCTTGGCCACCCCATGAGCTTAATGTGCTTTTTCTTGAGCCACTCCTTTGTTGCCTTTGGTGGTATGTTTTGGGTCATTGTCATGCTGGAACACCCATCCATGACCCATCTTCAGTGTTTTGGCTGAGGGACGAAGGTTCTCATCCAAGATTTTACAATACATGGCTCTGTCCATTGGCCCCTCAATGCGACAAATGTGGTCTGTACCTTTAGCAGAGAAACAGCCACAAAGTTTAATTTTTCCATCTCCATGCTTGCTTGTAGTGATGGTGTTCTTAGGGTCATAGTCAGCATTTTTCTTCCTCCAAACACAGTGAGTCGAGTTAATTTGTCAAAAGCAGGTCAGGGTTCAGGCAGTGTGTTTGCATTGGGGAGGGGTGATAATGTAGTAATGGGGGGAACAGTGGATAATGGGATAGGATTACTCAAGTATACAGTAGGATAATAGATTTTGATCTAGGTAAGGTCAGAGAAGGGTAGAATGACTGACTGCATTCTGATGAGATTTGACTTTGGCTGAAGAGATATATCCAACCAATAGGGTCAGTGTTTTTGGAATTTTGAGGCCAGGCTTTCCATGAGTTTAACCTCCCTGGCGGTATTCCCGAGTGTAGCTCGGGGTAAAGTTTCAGTACCAAGAGCAGTAACCCCGAGCTACACTCGGGCTTACCATGCAGCGTTGCATAGGGATTCCCTCCAGCACTTACCTTGTCCTTCGCTCCCGCGATGCGTCCTCTGCAGCGTCCCCGGCCATCTCTTCCGGCCGATGCCAGCATCCAGCTTCCGTGTTCCGGTCCCTGTGACACCGGAACCGGCGGCAAATTTGAAATTTTTGAAGTCATTTTTTTAAAAATGATTATTACATAGTAAAGCATCGCTGTTTCAAAACATTTCACATACATTTTGTCCCTACTGCTTTGTCCTGTCCCCTGCCTGCATTTTGACTGTTCTTTCTGCCTGGAAACTTCCAGAAAAGTCCATGGCGTCCAAAAAGCGTCCCTTTACGTCAAAAGCGGTTTTAGACCGGCTAGAGAACAGCGATAGTAAATCAGTACTTGCAGAATTGAGTGATAATCATTCGTGGGGGAAATTCATCAGACACTGAAAACGATTCTGCGACTTTGCTCAGCAATGTGCAAACTTGGTGCTATATTTCAATTTCAGTGTTTTTGGTTTGATTATATTATTGAATTACATTTATTATTATATTATTATTTTTTATGATTATTTATTAAATTATAATTTATGATTTTGTGTTTCAAGTTTTATCATATCTGGAATGTTTACTAGACTCTTGTTCGGACAGATTTCAGTGAGTTATTTTTAAAAATTACAGACCTACAATAAAAAAACTACATATTTCCATGCAAAATAATGGTACCGCTTTCAGCACCAAAAATCTGAAATCATACCGCTAGGGAGGTTAAAGTGGTTGTAAACATCAGAGCTGAAATATGGACAAAACACATCTGCTATCTGCATTAGTCACTTCTGACACCAAGAGGGAAAAAAAGGTGATGGGAGGGGGCTCCAGTACCCAGCCTGTGATTGACAGTCTCAGCTCTGTTCATGTGTGCTATGTGAAGGAGGATATCCCTTCCCTCCAATCAGCTCTATTTACTGAGTGTAAGTTCAGCTCTTAGCCCCCTATATAAATTCTGCACTTTGAATGGCTGTAGAGAAGCGAAACTGCAGATAAACAGGTACAACCTATGTAGGAGGATTTGTTTAATCTCTGTGTATTACGTGAGTGCATGTAATTCTTCTGCTGTCCTTTTATCACCTTGATACAAGTGTAAATTGCAACTCTTGAAATCTGTTGCTCATGGATAACGAAGAAGTTGGGCTTGTTCCTCGGGGTGAATCGAATCTGTAGGTCTTGTTCCCACTTAGTCATAAAGGGGAGTGTGTGGTTCCTGTCTTCATTGCGCTCCCCTCCCCCCTTCCACAAAACACACACTATCCTTTATTACATTTCAGTACTGCTGACTCTGCAGACTCTTTGCATCCACTTCCTCTCTACACACATTCCAGCAATGGCGCCATGGAATTTTCCAGCATGCTGTGTATAATGGTGATAACGGTGGCCATGCCTAATTTGGAGTCTCCATTAGAAGTCCATGTGACATGGGTAACACCACAGAAAGGTAATTGGGAGACTGGCACAAAACGTTGTCACCCTGTAACAGAAAATGCCTGAAAAAGACCTTCATGGCAAGATCACCTGGTAATTTATTTTTAATGAAAGCTGTAGATTTAAAAATATTAAAGTGGAACTTCACTCTCTCAATCACCACGGACTATTTCTAATCCTTATGCAGCTAGCATTAGTAAATAGATAGAAAAGTATATCAAATTTACTTGTTTTAACCTTTTTTTTTTTTGCATTCTTTCATTTACTCCCTGGTTTCCATGGCTAGGCAAATGATGCCCTACATCCCAGGAATCTTCAGGAGGGGAGGGTTCTCAGCTCAGCCAATGCCTGAGCTAAGGACAGATGGATTCCAGGAAGGAACGGCTACATGAATCATCTGCTCTTAAAGCAGAGCTCCACCTAAAAGGGCAAGTTCCGCTTTAAGCCTTTGTCCCCCTGCTACCCATTAAGGATTGGCACCTTTGGGGAGAGTGTACCTGAATTTGACAGGTACCAGCTCCCACTTGTGCTGCGATCGCCTAGGCGATTGGAAGCTGAAGTTGTCCTCCCCGAAGTTTTGTGGGACACGTGACAGGTCCCAGAAGACTATGAGGCCATTCACAAAGCGCAGCGCTTCTTGCGCATGCGCAGTGGGTACCTAGCTGTGCAGCCGCCAGCTGCCACAGCCGGGTGCCCACACTGAACATGCTGGCGCCAGGGAGAGAAGATGGCCGGTGAAACCAGTCATGGTGAGGACACCACTGGACCGAGGGACGGGTAAGTGTCTGTATTTTAAAAGTCAGCAGCTACAGTTTTTGTAGCTACTGCCTTTTATTTTTTTTTCAGGTGGAACTCCGCTTTAAAATGGCCACTGCCAGAAATGCCAGGAGCTGTTTTTCCAAATGTGTCTCAGCACAATAAAGTATGGAGACATGGATGGATGGAGGAATGTGTTTTAAATATTGAAAATGAATCAAATGGCATTTTTGGTTTGTGGTATCCATACACAATGTAGTCCCACTTTCATATCTTTCCTCTCCCGCTGCCATCATGGGTCCCATGCACACTATAGGAAAGGGCTTGTCACAGTTAGCACTCCCATACAGAAGCAGCATCACCACTTTGTTGAAACTTACTTCTGAGGATGTGAAAAAAACAGTTTGACAAACTGCCAACAGGGGTGTGACTCCATTCTAGATTGGTGTCATCCTGAGAGACTCTAATGGTGTTGCCAAGGTTTGCTTTATAACTGGCAACAGGATCCTGAAACCCAAGGTCCTGGCCCCTGACCTTCCGGAGGACCTCTATCACCTGATCAAGAAGGCTGTGTCTGTGCGCAAACATCTGAGAGGAACAGGAAGGCTAAAGATACCAAATTCCATGTGACTCTCATTGAAAGCAGAATCCACAGATTGGCTTGTTACTTTAGGATCTGGAGAGCCCTCCCACCCATCTGGAAGTATGAGTCCTCCACAGCCTCGGCCCTCATTGCATAAATGTCTCTGACAGCTTTAATACATTTCAAATGTAAAAAAAGTTTTAAAAATGAATTTGGAAATTAAAGAAAGATGCTAAAGCTGAAATGAGACAATCTTTGGATTTACAAATTAACTATTAATTTCACTCTAAAATGTAATCCTTTACTATAAAACGTAATCTAACACATCAACCTAAACTCTTAATGTAAAGATGAACTATATGCAAACCGCTAAATACACAGATGGCATACAGGGGTTGGACAAAATTATGGAAACACCAGGTAAAAGAACAAAATCGTTACCTTATATTGGGTTGGGTCACCTTTTGGCATCCAAGACTACCTGAATTCTCCTGGAAATTGACAAATATAAGTCTTGGGTGGTGGATATTGGCATCTGATACTACTCTTCATGCAAAAATAATTCCAGTTCTTACAGAAATGATGGAGATGGAAAATGAGCCCGAACCTTGTTCTCCAAAATTGACATTAGTGGCTCTATCATATTGAGGTCCACCGACTGTGGCGCACAGGGAAGGTGTGAGACTTCATCTGCATCTTCGCCAAACCACGAGCTGACAACACCAGCTGTGTGAATTCGGAGCATTATCATCTTAGTAAATGGTGCTGTCTTTGAGAAACAATGTCTGCACCGTGGGGTGCACATGGTCTGCCAAAATTTGTACATAGTTACTGGCAGTGACTCTACTTTTCAAGGGGATGATGGGGCCTGTAGAACACCAAGATATGGCTGCCCAAACCATGATTGTGTTGCCACCATGCTTTACCATTGGCACAAGATAGTCCTGGTCATCATAAGCTTAGGATGGTGTTCACCACACATAAACACGTCTGGTGGTTGGGAACCGTGTGAAGCTCGATTCATTCGACCATACTACAGCAGTCTTCCATTTGTGCATAGTCCACAGTTTATGGGTGTTACACCCTTCTCTACTCTTCTGAACAATAATATCAGTCCCTAGTGGTTTGGCAATTGCCGCTCGTCTGTGAACGCTTTACATATGGACTAACTCCACACAGTGTTTGTGGACATGGGCTTTGGAAGACTGAGATTGAGCTCTGCAGTCACTCGTGCAGCAGATGTTTTCTTATTCCGGGTCACAATCCTGGGCAATGTCCTTTTGTCTCTTTCGGTCAATTGACCATGTTGACTGTGCTTATGCTTATTAGACATTGTTTTCCCAGAAACTGTATTTGCTGCCATAACCTTTGATATTGTACCTCGTGACACGGCATATAAATTGGCAACTTCAGTCTCAGAGGCACCAGCTCAGCGGCACCAACAATTTGCCCTCTTTGAAGCTCAGTAAGCTCTGACATGACTCTGTATTACTCGCAGCACTTGCAGTCAATGTGAGGCTTCCCACCTGTTAGCTAGGTGTCTCATCACACAGTAGACGGGGTTATAAATTTGAGTTTTTAGGTGTTTTTTTTTTAGCATTTTTGCATTAATGTTTAGCTGCGTTTTTCTGTATTTGGTAGCATTTTTTAGCTTTATTAAAAAAATTCAAAAACGCTGGTTTGCCGTGTTTTACTGCGTTTTTCAGCATTAGAGCATTTTTACAGCTAAAACGCCTCTAGAAACCCACTAGTCCTGGGGTTTTTTCCAGCCAAAATTCACTGATTACAGTCTGTGTGCATGGACACATAGGATAACATGCTGGGGGGTTTACTGGCTGTAGAGAAAAATGCCAAAAGCCAAAAACAGCCGCTGTAAAAACGTCCAGTGTGCATGAGGACTACTGATCAATCATTTTATCATTTTATGGAATAAATCGACAGTCAATGCAGAAATAAGTTTATATAAAATGTTGCACAGCAGATGGAGAGGCCGACCTCCCCCAGATTTTATATCCGTAAATTCTAATGAGCAATTTTCTCAGCCCTTCCCACAATTCTCTGAATTCCCCTTTTGTACGGTATGTAATGGAATGTGAGCACTCATTATCCCAGTCTTTCTAATGTACAATGTTTTCTCTTGCCGCTTGCTTGCTGAAGGTGGTGTTTAAAGAATCAACATGAAAGAAATTCATATGTAAATTGGCGCCGCTTTGCCTGTTAAAGTATTTTATCCATCACATAACAAAGCGGGCGTTCTACTCCAGCATTTTACAATTCATTGTTTCTATAGAAAATAAACATCCCGTCGCGTTTTTTTTAAAAGCCAATAAAAGTTTCCAAAAATATATTTATACAAAAGAAAATATTTAATACTAATTAATGTCATATAACCTTTTAGTACAAAAGGCTTCGGTTCATGTGTAACAGAGCTAAACAGCAATGTAAGAAGGAGAAAGGGCCCCGGAGACATTGTGGGGTGTAAATAGATTTTAGCTGCTGAAGAAAGAGGACATAGATTGGATGCTATAAGTGCATTATATTGCTAAAGGTATGTGGACACCCCTTCAACTGACTGAGTTCAGGTGTGCCCAGTGAAGGGTATTAATGTTACAGAGTTCAAGGCCATTTTAGACAATTGTCTCTTCTGGTAACTGTTTGGGGTCGACCACTTTCTGTCCCATCAAGATGGTGCCCATGTGTGCAAAGCCAGCTCCATGAAGACATGGTTTGATGTATTTGGTGTGGAGGAATTCGAGTGGCCTGCACAGAGCCCTGACCTGAATTGAGCTCTGTCATTTCAAAGCCATTGTTTCTAATTTTTAGGAACTCTTTAATGACTGGCATAGTACCACTGGATTGGCGTAAGGCCAATGTGGTGCCAATATTTAAAAAAGGGTCAAAATCTTTACCAAGTAATTATAACCTGTTAGTTTAACTTCTATAGTTGGGAAGATTCTGGAGAATTTAATAAAAGACCACATACAGTGAAGAAAATAAGTATTTGATCCCCTGCTGATTTTGAATGTTTGCCCACTCACAAAGAAATGATCAGTCTAAAAATCGAATGGTAGGTGTATTGGAACACTGAAAGACAGAATAGCAGCACAATATTCTAAAGAAATGCATGTCTAACAAATGATGCACTGATGTGCATGTTCATGAGGGAAATAAGTATTTGATCCCCCTTCACAAGACATGACTTAGTACTTGGTGACAAATCCCAGACGTTTCCTGTAGTTGGCCACCAGGTTTGCACACATCTCAGGAGGGATTTTGGCCCACTCCTCTGGGCAGATCCTCTCCAAGTCATTAAGGTTTGGTGGCTGAAAATCTGTGGAGGGAGCTGACCGTTTGAATTGCCAGTCGGATTAAGGTCTGGAGACTGGCTAGGCCACTCCAGGACCTTCTTGAGCCACTCCTTTGTTGTGTTGGCTGTGTGTTTTGGGTCATTGTCATGCTGGAACACCCATCCACGACCCATTTTCAATGCCCGGGGTGAGGGAAGAAGGTTCTCACCCAAGATTTGACGGTACATTTCCCCGTCCATCGTCCCTTTGATGCGGTGCAGTTGTCCTGTCCCCTTAGCAGAAAAACACCCCCAAAGCAGAATGTTTCCACCACCATGTTTGACAGTTAGGATGGTGTTCTTGGGGTCATAGACAGCATTCCTCCTCTTCCAAACACAGCGAGTTGAGTTGATGCCAAATAGCTCAATTTTGGTCTCATCTGACCACAACAAACACGGAAAGGTTTCTTCACAGTGAGAGCTGTGAAAATGTGGAATAGACTCCCTCAAGAGTTGGATCTGGCCAGCTCAGTGGATTGCTTCAAAAAAGTCCTGGATTCTTTCTTAGATACACAGAATATAACTGGATACTAACATTTATAGGTAAAGCTGATCCAGGGACTATCTGATTCTCTCTCAGGGGATCAGGAAGGAATTTTTTTCCCAGCAAATTGGATCATGCTTTGCTGGGTTTTTTTTTTTTGCCTTTCTCTGGATCAACTGTGGGTATAGGTTTATAACTTTTTTTTCAATGGTTGAACTGAATGGACTTTTGTCTTTTTTTCAGCCAGACTAACTATGTAACCTCAGACCTTACGGCAGCACATTGGCCAAGTCGTTAGCACTTCCACCTAACAGCACTAGGGGTGTCAGTTTAAATCCCAACCATGGCACTACCTGGCTGGAGTTTGCATTTTCTCCCTGTGCCTATGAGGGTTTCCTCCAACCCTCAAAAGACATGCTGGTAGATTATTTGGCTCCTGTCTAAATTGGCACTAGTATGTGTATGTATGATTGTGAGTTAGGGTCTTAAAATTGTAAGCTCCTTGAGGGCAGGGACTGATGTGAATGTACAACAGTTATGTAAATCGGCAGTGCTATATAAGTACCTGTAATATGTAAATAAAACAACAATCAACCTTGAGATCAGGACTTGGTAAATTCTTCTAAAACCTTACTTGCCCATAGGCTCATAAAAAAAAAAATCGAAAAGTATTGGAATGTAATTACAGTATATCTTGAAAAGCTCTGGATGGGGCTGGGTGTTACTGTGGGGGTAGATGGGGGTTCTGGAGGAGGTTAGGGGACTCTGTAGAAGATGTGGTGGCCTTGCAGGACATGAGGATTATGGCATGAGAAACTGAGGGGGATGGAGGTCTTTCGAGGGACTTGGAGTCTTTCTAGGAGGCTTAATGTAAAAATACTCCCCCAGTGGGTGGAAATTTAATGGCACAAAAAATACTTTACTTAAAATATAGTAACTTTTTTATGATAGTTTAAAACAAGCAGTTGTTTTGGTGTACATAATATGTTGTATTTAAAAAAGTTCACAGAGTAAGATTTGTATTGAATCACAGAGATACAATATACATATGCTTGTAAATAATTTTGCATTTGCAGAAAACATATAAATTATTCAATGCGCTATCATTCAGCAGGATTTCTGGCTACCAGGTGTCTTTCATACAGGTAACAAGCTGAGATTAGAAGCAGTCTCTTAAAGGGAGTGTTGCTAATCATTTTTTTTACCTGTATAAAAGACACCTGTCCACAGGAGCAATCAAACAATCAGATTCCAAACTCTCCACCATGGCAAAGACCAAAGAACTGTCTAAGGATGTCAGGGACAAGATTGTAGACCTACACAAGGTTGGACTGGGCTACCAAACTATCGCCAAGCAGCTTGGTGAGAAGGTGACAACAGTTGGTGCAATCATTTGCAAATGGAAGAAACACAAAACAACTGTTAGTCTCCCTAGGCCTGGTGCACCATGCAAGATCTCACCTCGTGGAGTGTCAATGATCATGAGAACAGTGAGGAATCATCCCAGAACTACACGTGAGGATCTTGTCAATGATCTCCAGGCAGCTGGGACCTCAGTCACCAAGAAAACAATTGGTAACACATTACGCTGACAAGGATTGAAATCCTGCAGTGCCCGCAAGGTCCCTCTGCTGAAGAAAGCACATGTCCAGGCCCCTGTGAAGTTTGCCACTGAACATCTGAATGATGCAGAGGAGGACTGGTTGAAAGTGTTGTGGTCAGATGAGACCAAAATTGAGCTCTTTGGCATCAATTCAACTCACCATGCTTGGAGGAGGAGGAATGCTGCCTATGACCCCAAGAACACCATCCCAACTGTCAAACATGGTGGTGGAAACATTCTACTTTGGGGGTGTTTTTCTGCTAAGGGGACAGGACAACTGCACCGCATCAAAGGGACGATGGACAGGGCAATGTACCATCAAATCTTGGGTGAGAACCTTTTTCAGGGCATTGAAAATGGGTCGTGGATGGGTGTTCCAGCATGACAATGACCCAAAACACACGGCCAAGGCAACAAAGGAAGCTCACGAAGCACATTAAGGTCCTGGAGTGGCCTAGCCAGTCTCCAGACCTTAATCCGATTGAAATTCTGTGGAGGGAGCTGAAAGTTCAAGTTGCCAAATGTCAGCCACAAAACCTTAATGACTTGGAGAGGATCTGCCAAGAGGAGTGGGCCAAAATCCCTCCTGAGATGCGTGCAAACCTGGGGGCCAACTACAGGAAACGTCTGACCTCTGTGATTCCCAACAACGGATTTGCCACCAAGTACTAAGTCGTGTTTTGTGAAGGGGATCAAATACTTATTTCCCTCATGAACATGCAAATCAGCGCATCATTTGTTAGACAGAATAGCAACAAAAAAATTCAAAAGAAATGCATGTCTGTGTCGCAATACACCTACCATTCGATTTTTAGACTGATCATTTCTTTGTGAGTGGGCAAACATTCAAAATCAGCAGGGGATCAAATACTTATTTCCTTTACTGTATATAAATCTTTCGTTATCACTTAAAGGATCACAAGCAGGAGGAAAGAGGTCTTGATTCCCCTATAAAGATCTTTAGCTATCACTAGAGGGATCACCAGCAGGAATTAAAAGGTTCTGATTCTTCTATATAAATCTTTAATTATCACTTGAAGGATCACTGGCAGGAGGAAGGAGGTCCTGATTTCCCTATAAATATCTTCAGCTATCACTAGGGGTGTCACCAGCAGCAAAAAGAAGGTCCTGATTCTTTTATATAGATCTTTAGTTCAACATAATTTAGAATACCGTGTCCAGTTCTGGAGACCTCACTAACAAAAAAAATATTGATAGGATAGTACGAGTCCAGACACAGGCAAATATTTACCTCAGTCCAGAAGTTCTCCACCTGGAGAGGCTGAATCAGGCAGGAAGGTAGAGAATCTTCATTCTTTTGTCACGAACAGCAGGATAGTTGTCTCAGGAGGACAAGAAAAGGAAGCTGTGTGGCGGGGAATCCCTCCTTTTTATTTGAAGAAAAAAAAAATGGTGAGAGGTCGGAGCAAAGAAACATAACAGGAGAGACTTCAGGTACAGTCTTGAGAAAATAAAGAAAAGGTGGGGGGGGACTTTGATTGAACCCTTTGATACATTAAGGGTGTGGATAAGTTTCAGGACGGCAGTATTTTCAATATAAAGCTAAGATCAAGGACACGAGGACATTCCCAGAAATAGCAAGAGGAAAGTTCAAACCTAGCCAAATGATCAAATTTGATGGACCATTTGGTCTTTTTCTGCTGTCGCTGTTCTTTGTTTCTATCATTATTTGTGTTGGGGAGATTTATGGAAGTCATGATGTGCAGAATAAAGTAAAAACAAGATATGAACATTTTTGTTTCAATTTTTTTATTTACAATAATTGCCAAGAAAAAAAAGTGTTTTATTTACGAATAAAATTACGTTATAATCTCATAAAAAGTTTTCTGTAAAGGATCAAAATCTAGTAAAATAATCATTAGTTGACATTTTCTTAAAAGAGGTACCACTAGTAATCGAGAGAGCAGGAGTTTGGCTGGAAGAAATTAAAATGGATCTCCGGTCAGGAATTGATTTGTTCAGGACAGAGGATGTAAGGGGTATGGCCGCTGTCAGGATTTTAATGCTTTTGTCCCTACTGAGATTTCCCACACATTTACTGTCAGTAACATAAAAGGAAAAAAAAATAATCTCTCCTGTAAAGAAACCGACAATAATATAAACCTGATGACACTTTTTCCTTGCTCTATCCAAAAGTAAAAAAAAAAGTTAAACATTTGGTTGGAGTTCCATTTAAAAAAAACCTAAAAACTTGTCTTTTTTTAAACAAAACATAAAAAATCAATACCATGGAAAATGATTAAAGGAAAGAATAATAATATGAGAATAATTTTAAGCAGCAGTAGACAGGGGCTCCTAGAAACTGAACAACAGCTTTTTCTACTTGTAATAATCTGATAGATAATGGATTCTGATTGGCTGCCATGAGTTTCTGTACCAGCTTATTAACAGGTCAGTGTGTCCAAACCTTCAGTTTTGGATGGATCCACCACTAAGATCAGTAAACCTGGTTCCCCAGCTCCATATATCTTCTACAGGTATTGCAATGGAAGGTCTCACTCTCGCTGTTCTACATTTTAACTTCTTTAACCCCTTGGCGCTGGCGCCTCCCGGCCTTTAAGGGTTCCAGAAGCTGGGAGGCAGGGTGGGGTTTTAGGGTCATGTGACAGCGAATCACGGCGGTCACATGATCAGGAAAGGTCCCGATCGAAAGAGGAGATCGGGACCTTTCCGTGAGTACTGGACATGTGTGCTGGGGGCACGCAGGGTGTGAGCTCTTAGCACATGTGTTTTTTTTAATAGAACGCAAATGTGCGGCCTCTCAGCGTCTAGGCCCAAATGCCGGGAGGCCTCATATTTGCGTTCGGCCGGCATCAAGAGGTTAACAGTATTGTAAATAAAGCTTGATTACTTTCTAGGAAAGAATTTAAGCAAATCCTGTATTTTGTAAAGCATAATAATGGCAGAAGGATACACACCACCCAAAAGTGATACATTTCTTTTGAAATGAAAAAGCTCTTCAGTAAAGCCCTCATGCACACGGGACATTTTGATAATGCTGGTAACATTAGCTGTGTAAAGTCACGTTAAAAAGTTTTAGCATTTAGCTGTGTTTTACCACGATTAGCAACGTTTTCCTGCATTTGTTTTTTTTTTACCAAATAATAAAAATGTTTTTGGTCAAAAAAAGTCCCAAAACACCAGTTTGCGGCGTTTTACTGCATTTTGCAGCATTAGAGCATTTTTACAGCTCAAAAACTCTTCTAGAAACCCACTAGTCCTGGGTTTTCATTCCAGCCAAAAAACGTTGATTACAATCTAAGTGTGCATGGACACATAGGATAACATGCTGGGGGGTTTACTGGCTGTAGAAAAAAATGTGAAAAGCCAAAAATAGCCGCTGTAAAAACGTCATGAGGGCTACAAGTGCATGTTTCTGTCTAGGGGAAGGTGAAAGCGTCACTTACTCAATTCTCCGCAGTTGGCACTCCCCCATGATCTGGCAATGGACTTTCCCTTGGTGTCCTCACATCCAATGTACCTATGTACATGCTATGTACCCTGCATCAGTCTTGATGATGTCAGAGGACCATAACCTGAGTGCAGGAGGCTGAGGGGAGGGGGTCTAGCAATGCTGAGGAGCCAGCAGGAGTGGAGGATCAGGTAAGTAGAAAGTACTTTACGAGATGAACCTTGCGGTGCAGGTGCAGCCCCACTGCAATGGAGGAGTTTCATCAGTCCTGGAGTTCAGCTTTAGGTCAGCAAAATTGCCATTTCCAGTGTGTACATGCTAAAGTAGACTTGGACTCCATTCACACTTCTTTGACTTGTCATGCGACTTTGGACATCACAGTTTCATGACAAGTCCTACCCCATGATCTTCAAAGATAACCATTCATATATGTGTGACTTAAAGTCGCAGCAACATCACAGTAGTGTACTGCTTTGGTCTGACTTTCATGCAACTTGAGGGCCACAGACTTCAATGATAAACCTCAAAAATCACATGAAAGTCGCAGCTGAATGTTATACATGCGACAGTTGCACAACAGTTGTCCATTATCATTGGACAAAGCAAAAATTACGCCCATCCAAAGTTGCATTCCAAAGTCATGTGACTTTAGACTCATATAAGTGAGAATGGAGCCTAAAAGTAAAAGAACAGGAATAGTTGTGGCTAAGAAGCAGACGACGTGAACACAGCAGCTAGCTGGACTCTATGGAACCCCACTCCTAGAAATCAATATTTATTTACTATTCTTTAATTGGCAGAACTAGAAGGAAGCTGTGGACTTCAGGTCTGTTTTGAGTCTACCATTGTTTAACTATGAAAATAGCTTGCTACTGTACAATGTAAAATGACTTAGGGCTCTGCTAAATATTAGTGTAGCCCAGGACCAGTCCTTTAAGGCCTCTTCTACACTGCTGCCTAAAATCTGCATTTTAAAGCATACAGGCATTTTTAATTTACTGATGTAAATGCTGACCATTGATTTCAATGTACCTGTACACACAGACATGTAAACGTGCTGCAAGTTCAGTAAAAAAAAAAAAAAAAAAACAGAAATCTGGGTTGTCAGTCAGTATTTTATGTGAGTACAATACACCCCTCAATGCAACACAAAAAAAATTGCATTCTGGGAGCCAACTTTAGCAAATGAAGCATATTACGCAATTTCAAAACTTTTCTCCATTTGACTAAGGTATGCTGCACACCAATGCGTTTTTAGTGCTTTTTGCAGAAACACAGTCCATGTAACATGGCTTCCTATGGGACATGTTCAGCTTTATGCTTTTTTGAGACGCTGCATTTTTGGAAAGGGCCAGGGACTTTTTTTAAAATGCAAAATGTTGTGTTTTTGGTTCAACAGACTTTAATGGAGATGCTGAAGAAAATGCATGTAGTGCGTTTTTATGCGTTTTGCATTTTTAATCTGCCCAGCAACAAGTTGGCCCCCCTCCAAAAAAACGCAAACATCAAAAGCGCGTCAAAAGCACCCATGAAAATAATGCTGTGCAAAAAGCACAATACGTAAACTGCATTGGTGTGAACCAGGTTTAAAGAATAAAAGGCTTCCAAAGAGGTGAACCCAAGTGGCCATCCGTTCTTCTGCTTGTACACAAACCCCCACCCCTTTCCCTGCACACAGCTTGGTCCCAAAGACACCAATGTCACCGTCTTGGAAGAAGAAATCTGGAACCAGCCAAGAGGAAATACAATGGCCTTTCCGTCAAGTTAGGGAACAGCAGGTGGAATGAAAACAGATGAACTCCATTGTTGGCTCTAGGTCTGGTATAAGTCCCGCCCACCCCCCCAACTAAAAAGAGCCCAACCTGGCTCCATAACCATGTGCATAATTTGGCAAATCAACAGACATATTATTCAGTCGCACTCATACAAAGAGCACCAAGACTGTCCCACCAAATTTGGGACAGTTGAGGTCTTGAGTAGACTGTGGGTGGGACATGGTTCTCCAGGGCTGAGATGAACGGATGACAACCTACAGACAAAAGAGAACATCCGGGGCAAGCTGGATTTGTAGCATGACCACAAGTGGTCTGTAGACTGGATTGGTCTACCCAAAGCTGGAGGAACCATTTCACTGATTCTTTTTTTTTTGTTGCAGTCTCCAAAATGTCTCAAGCTCTTCTACATCTCTATAAAGCAGTTAGATACTTTGCAAGAAATGTTCATTACCTAACCTTTTCTGTTACAGTTATGCCCATGAGGAATTGTTCAAATTTCCATTCTTTAAGACATTTCTGGGTTATTAAAAATAGAAGTCTGCTTTTAAGGCTGAAATAGTCAATGTGTGCGCTGAAAAATAGGATGTTTACGTGTCCAGCAACTCCATGTCCAAGCAGGCAACTATCCACGCCGAGAGTACCCAGGAAGCTGGATTGTATAAAACACCAAATCTGTAGGTACAGGTAAGCAGCATTACCAGACAATGTCTATTATAAAAGACGATATTATAGTTATGATAGCAAACGATGTTTTTTTACACTGATGCTTTATACATATTTTACAAATAAACATTTAAAGTGATTCTAAAGCCCTAAGGGAGTTTTCACTTTAATCCATGGCTTGAAAAATTTGCTTTTAATCTTGGAGCCAGCTAAAAAAATTAGCGTAGTGTGCGTTGTCAGCACCTGAGGCAAGGCAACTTTTGGGCGACGCGCTGCACGTGATGCGATTTGGAAAAACCGCACCTTGTTTTTGGCACCACTGAAAATAATGGCACTTGAACCTGCGTTTTCTGATCACAGCGATTCTGCTCTCTCCGAGGTGTGAATGGAGCTTCCCTGGTTCACACGATTCTGGATGCATATTCAGACTCACATGACAGGCTAGATATTATATGTTCCTATTGAGGTGATTCACGTGGATGCGATTCACACACGTTCTGTTTTGAGTGCCATTATGATAAGGGTACTGTGTGTTTGTAGTGGTGCGTTCCAGAATCGCAAGAGTAGAGTGGCATCCGGAGATAAGTGTTCACATAGGATTGGTATTGATAGGAGTTTTTGCAATGAAGGCGTTTAGGCGTTTTTGCATTGAAGTCTATGGGAGGCAGTGTGTGAACCCAGGAGCAATTTCTAGTCGCCATGGCGACCTGGGGTATTTTGAGCCCTGCCCTAATGCATTCTATGAATTAAGGTGAAAAACCTTTTTGCTGCACAATCCCCCCAGCGTCCCCTTCTTCTTACCTGAGCTTGATCCGATCCTGATATGTGCATGAGAGTATCAGCTCTTGCCACTGTCTCCCTCCTCCCTGGGCAGACTGATAGCAGTGGGAAGCATTGGCTCCTGCTGCTGTCAATTAAATTCTGTGCCAAGGGGGTGGGGCTCAGCCACCCGCTGTCAATGGATGCAGACAGGGCAGCTCAGGTGCGAGCTGCACGGGTGGCCCCATAGAAAGTGGCCTTCCATGGGGGCACCCGCTGAAGAAGAGGGGCCAGGAGCATCGGCGTGGGGACCCCAGAAGAAGAGGATTAGGGCTGCTCTGTGCAAAGCGATTGAAAGAAAGCCCAGCACTAGCTGTCTACTGTCTCACTCTACCTGAACTTCCATAGAAGCCATATACAGTATGCTCAGCAGAATAGGACAGAATACGACTCATTTAACATCTCAGGGTATTTACAAGTATGTGAGGCCCTTTTGGGAAAGAGGGGGGAAGCAGCCCAGGGTTCCACCCGCCGGTTGCAAGTTGCGAATATGACATGTTCCATTGCTACACTATAAAGGCACCTAATGGAAATATGTGCTGATAATTTGTATTTTTTATTCCTCAATATCCTGTAATAACAATTAAGATAAATACTATTTTATAGTACACCCTTGAACTATTTCTGCCTTGACATTTGTTCTAAAGTGCAGTTATCTTTTGATGGTACAATCCAGTCAAACACACATATATTGAAGAGCATGCATACATACATACATACACACATACATACATACATACATACTCAGGAGAGTTGGTCGGATACTGGGAAGTATTTAAACATCAGAATAAGACTGGAACATTCAGAAGAAAACCAAGCCCTAAGTGTTACAATGTGAATAATACTTGTGACAACCAGTGAGGTTCCACCTTACATATGAAACTGACAACAGGTCCACTTGTCCTCCAGCTTTTATACTTCATTCCCATGCAGAGTTGAAGACCACTGTCCAGACATCACAGCTGCCATGAAATCTTGACTTTTTTCCATCTCTTCATCTGCTTATTGCTCTCTAATATAATATTTGTACACGCACACACACACATAGCATTCAAAATTGTAACATTGATCTATATTTGATCACCTTTGCTGCCTGTGGTAAAACCACGGGGTTGAGCCACGTTTTGGCTGTTCCTGAACTGCTCCCCCTTGTGCTGCAAAGGCACCGTTCAGGAATGTATACATGCTGTGCCTTGCGGTAGGAATTATACCCAGTTATGTTTGGTGGGCACTACCTCCCACAAACTCAACCCATTTAAATGAATGGGGCTGCACTGCATCTGCACGTGGTTATGGCGTGGTAGTACAGCATTTAGAGAGTAAAACAGGCAGTGAGGAAGCCATACAACACCCCCTCACCATCTGCCGAATAGTGTACACTAGCCCTTATAAACACTGTGTTTGATCTGCTTTGCCTGCAACATGAACAGCCCTCAACAAAGCCTGCTGCATCCACAGAAACATGAAGCAGGTTCAATGTTGTGCTTAGGTGAGGGTGGGGCACTGAGCAGGGTCTTATCATCTATTCCCTATGCTCCTGAAGATAACAATGTGCTGGTGGCAGAGGAGCTAGGTGTGCCTGTCCTCTTAAGAGGGTATCAACAGTGCCAACATTTAAGCAGTTACAGCAAGAGTGACAACACTACAGAGATATCACTGCAGAAGAAAGAGTGTTGTCACACTATCAAAGGAAGTTCCCATCCAGTTATTACGCTGGTATCTACAAAATGTTCCAGGGGGTACTTAGAAAACCAGAGAACTCAGTCCTATTGATATGGGCAGCCTACGTCACACGGGGTCATGTAGAATGATGATATATCTTCTTGTAGACTTGTATTTTAAGCATGCTGCAAGCGCATGTCAAATGCAGAAAGTCCATCTACATGAGCCCTTATGGAGCTGGCAGAGTGGTGTGGTGATGTTCGCGTGGTGATGGCCGTGTGATGATGGTGGTGTGATGATGGCGGTGTGATGAAGGTGGTGTGGTGATGGCCGTGTGATGGTGATGGCCGTGTGATGGTGGTGGTGTGGTGATGGCCGTGTGATGGTGGTGGTGTGGTGATGGCCGTGTGATGGTGGTGGTGTGGTGATGGCCGTGTGATGGTGGTGGTGTGGTGATGGCCGTGTGATGATGGCCGTGTGATGAAAGTGGTGTGGTGATGGCCATGTGATGGCGGTGGTGTGGTGATGGCCGTGTGATGGCGGTGGTGTGGTGATGGCCGCGTGATGGCGGTGGTGTGGTGATGGCCGTGTGATGGCGGTGGTGTGGTGATGGCCGTGTGATGGTGGTGTGATGGCCGTGTGATGAAGGTGGTGTGGTGATGGCCGTGTGATGATAGCGGTGTGGTGATGGCCGTGTGATGATGGCAGTGTGGTGATGGCTGTGTGATGGTGGTATGGTGATGGCCGTGTGATGAAGGTGGTGTGGTGATGGCCGTGTGATGAAGGCGGTGTGGTGATGGCCGTGTGATGATGGCCGTGTGATGATGGCGGTGTGGTGATGGCTGTGTGATGGTGGTGTTGTGGTGATGGCCGTGTGATGATGGTGGTATGGTGATGGCCGTGTGATGAAGGTGGTGTGGTGATGGCGGTGGTGTGGTGATGGCGGTGGTGTGGTGATGGCCGTGTGATGATATTTTTCAACATCCTGTTCATTAATCTTATAGAATATAACTACCAACTGTGATTATGTTGCCTTCTTTTGCCCAACATGGCACCTTACATAGGGCAACAGCTGCACAGCAACATGACAAAACCAACTCCCTTTGCTCTGTCTGGGCTGGTGTACTTTGAAAATTTAAAAAAAAAAACGGGCAGACTCGATGGACCACTCAGTCTTTTTCTGCCGTCACTTTTCTATGTTTCTATGAGATAGACTGCTGCGTTTGTTACTAGGAGCTCCTCTATGTAATGCATATATAATGTATGTTTTTTGTTTTGGCTATAGTGGTCCTTAAAGGCCCTATGTAAAAGTGTATATATATACAAAACTTGACCTTAGTGTTGGATAAAGTAGGGAAGGGTTTAAACCCCATCAGTTTATTTTCTGCTGTCTGTGTCCTATTGGGGGATTTCCCTTCACTTCCTGTGCCAGTTGACACAACAAGAAGTAAGAGTAAATCCCCAAAAAGTGAGGGGTAGCTTTGGTGGGATTCCAGTGTGATTTTCGCCCCATAAAATATACATAACTCATCAAATTAGCACAGGAACCTTTTCCAAAATTGCTCCACGGGGAGTTACACTGGTGTGAACAGAAACCATTAAAAACAATGTAATTTCCATTGTCATGCAATTCTGTGAGACTCTAGTCACATCTGAAATTGTGTGAACCAGGCCTTATCCTCACTTCTTGTTATGGTGATATTTTGGATTTCCTATCACTTTAGGCAGATAAACTACCAATCGGGAACACAGGCAGTAATAAAATAAGGCTTCTAATCCTTCCCGACACTCTCCAAGTATGAATAAGTTTTGGGTATACATACACTTTATTTTCCAAAACAGAAGATTTCGTATAAAGATTAGCACTAGGATCACACAAACGCCATTGGCTCTTCCCATCCAAACAGACTGCTAAAAAACTATGAACATTCTGTGCTTCTGTCAGACATAAAGTGCATCAGAGTAACACAGATCTATCAATCGTATACAACAGATTTAGTGCGAGCCTCTTCTATCGGGTTCATGAGACTGCTGGCATTAGTTTGTCCTTGAATAGAATGGCCTCCATTAGCCCTATCGCCTCCACTGGTACAGCATGTGGTGCTAAGGGACATGCCGTCAACAGTCTCGTGTGTGTGTTTTCAGGTGCCGTCATGCCACCAGTCCAAGTCGTGTGATCTTGGCAGAGAGGAAGGAATGAATGATGAATACGATGGGTTTTGGGCAACACTGGAGATCCAACTGCTGTGGAGACATAAGAAAGGTGGTTATGCAAAGCCAAATGGTTGTGTGACTTCAGTTTATGTCAAAGATTCTGTTCAGGACAAAAGCAAGAAAAAAAAAAAAAAAAAAAAAAAAAGGAGGATCCTCATCCTACTTCCAATGAGTCCACAAAGAAAATATGCTCTACCACAGATGTACCTGGGAGACTGAGAACCGATGCACTTGGCCCAAATGCCTTTGAAATGGAGCAATAATTCTCTGATACAAAGAATCTGTAGTAACATCCATTGGAACAATCCTTTATTGGTTACATATCAGAATACAGCAGTGACAATCTAACGTGTTTCGGCTGATGCCCTACTCATACATAGAAAGGCTTCAGACGAAACACGTTAGATTGTCACTGCTGTATCCTGATATGTAGCCAAAACAAAATTGTTCCAATGGATGTTACTGAGTAGCAGGCTTAATTGCATCAGAAAATGTCTTCCAATGAGTACCTGTCATCACTGTAAAGTCTACCTGAAGGTATGTTTTGACATGATAGGTTCTCTCCCTAGTAGCTAATAACTATCATAGAATGAAATCAGCAACCCAACTATGAGATAAGTCACACATGCAACATATTGGGGCTGATTTACTAAAACTTGAGAGTGCAAAATCTGGTGCAGCTCTGCATAGTAGCCAACCGGCTTCTAACTTCAGCTTGCTCAATTAACCACTTGCAATTCCAATTCTGGCCTTTTTCTCCTACATGTAAAAAAACATTACTCAGAACCCCCAAACATACATACATATATATATATATATACACAGAATTTAAAGGCAAAAAACCCCCACAATATGTAACCCAAATTTTTGGTAAAATATAAAAGATGGTGTTACACCGAGTAAATGGATACCAAACGTGTCAAAATTTAAAATTATTCGCTGAGGGCCACTTCTGCTTTCCCATATCAGACATCTGCCTTTGAACGGCTTTGCCAGCAGCGTCCGGGCGCCCCGGGCCTTATCTCCCTTCTTTACGCAGCTTTGAACAGATGCTCGTCGCACACTTCTCTTTCATATGTAGTTCAGTGGGAACGCGACCTGGGAATGGCTGTGGATCCGGAGGACTGGAATAAAGCCTGGTCCCTCATAGCTAAATGTTCGTTTAATACGACCACGCTGGAAGCAGCCTATAAGGTATTGTTTCGTTGGTATTGGGTGCCGGCTCGTTTGGCCCAGGCTAACCCTGCCTGTAGTGATCGATGTTTTCGGGGTTGTGGCCATCGTGGCGATGTACTGCATATCTGGTGGTCATGCCCGAGGTTGGTTCGTTTTTGGTCTCGTGTGTTTGGCCTCCTTTTCACTTTGTTTCATCTCTCCATACGCCGGGATGCTCGGTATGCTTTGCTTCATTGCCCCATACCGGGCCTCTTGGCTCGTCAGCAGCGGTTGGCTTCCTATTTGTTTTTATCGGCCACTAGGACAATTGCCCAGGCCTGGAAGAGTCCGTTTGTACTTTTTCAGGGGGTGCGGGATCGTATGACTACTATGATGCTCAATGAACAGATGTCGAGTATATGCAACGACTCTCCACATAAATTTTTGAAAATATGGGAGCCATGGTTGCAATATGCCTTTCCCACGCTCCCCCCGGCCAGTGTAGGGAGGTGATGGAGTTTTGTATTGGCGCTCATGGACCCTTGCTCTCTGGTGTGTGTGTTTTTTTTTTTTTTCTCTTTCTTTCTTCTCTGCTTTTCTTCTTTCCTTTTCTGTTTGTTTTGATGTGACAGTGGACAGCTGTCTTTAGTTGCGATAATCTGAGTTTCACTGATGTTATTGTTACCTATGTGCCATTGATAGCCCCTACGTGGGCATACGTTTTGCCTTATTGGAATTAGAGCGTTGTCTGCTCTATTATGCATTTTCTATCGGTGCAATTGATAGCCCCTGCGTGGGCGTGTTTTGTTGCCTCTGTTTTATACTGTTTAAAATTAATAAAAACCATTGAAATACAAAAAAAAAAAAAAATTTAAAATTATGCACACTCGTGAAATGGCACCAAACTACGTCTACGGTACTTCAAAATCTCCATAGGCAACGCTTTAAAATTTTTTACAGGGTACCAGTTTAGAGTTACAGAGGTGGTCCAGTGCTAGAATTATTGCTCTTGCTATATTAATCTTGACAATACCTCACATGTTGCATGAACACCGTTTACATATGCGGGCCCGACCTGCGTGCGAGCACAAAAGGATGGAGGTGCTGTAAATTTGTAATTTTTCACTTTCCCATGTTTTTTTTTTAATCACTTTTACTCCTATTACAAATAAAGAATAAGGCATTACAGGTCCTATTTATGGTGAAATCTGGGGTCTATAAGACCCCAAATCTCTATGCTGGAAAGCATGAGATTTAAAAAAAAAAAAAAATCGTTCTTTGCTTTCCAGGAAAAAAAAATGCCAGTGTTTACATTTGCCAGAGCTGGAAGTGACATCGTTATGGGGGTGGTGAAGGGATGTCCCCTCCCACTGCCTGTAAAAGCAATCCAGCAGCTAATGAGTCTCTAGGGTGGCTTTTACACAAGAACGAATCACTGGCTAAAAAAAGAAAAAAAAAAAAGATATCTGGATGATGCTTGTAGCTGCAAGCATCATCCAGCTATCATCCAGATATCACCATTGAAACCCGAGGACATCATGGGAAGTGGTTAAGCTTTGACATTAAAAACTGGAAGTTCGGTGGTTTCTATGCAGAGCTGCAACAGATTTTTATGCTCCAGTTTTAGTAAATCAACCCCATTTTTTCAATGTAGGTTCATTTCTAGTCATAAACTTTTGACATAAAAAGAATTAAGTCAAAGCATATATCGTTAATCTTGAAATAGTGCCCCATTGTTTATTAAAATGATCACAGCACAGCAGTAAAGGTGCAACAATATTGGGGCCATGCTGCACCCCTTCGTCAGGCCTGTAGGAATTCTCCTTGGCCCAGAAACCTTGCACCTTTACTACTGTGATGTGATCAGTCTAATAAACAATTGGATGCTATTCCAAAGATCCATGGTGTGCTGGCGATATATACTTTGACTTTTGGTGCAACCAGTTTCCAGGTGGTAGTTGCTTCAGCACCTGCTTACTTACCATTTCCAGGAACATGTGAGATGGGAATATTATCCATGAAAGGATCAGCAAGTCACAGGTGCTGTGCTACACTAGTAAACTAGATATAAACCCAGAAACACTGATGCTCGTGACCATCTTTACTGGAAAGTGGTGAGAAATCCAAAATTTTGAGTTGCCACTGGAACAGAAATAGAGGTATATTCTTCCACTAGGAAAGCTTGTTCTGGTGACAACTGTCTAAGAGGGGATTTTCCTTACTTTGGACACAGTAGGAAGTGATAGAAAATCTCTCCACAGAACAGAAAGTGAAGATACATCTCCCTAATGGAACACAAAAGGGAAAAAAAGGTTTTAACAATTCCTTACTGTACCAGAAACTAAAAGGAAAACATTTTGGCTGTAGACACTTTAAAGCCCAACTAGGGGCACAATTAGCCTACAAGGCAGTTTTGCCTCAAATCCTTCTGGTGAACACTTCCTTCTACATCCTGCAAATCCTCTAGTGTTGTACATGCTGGGAGAAGTATAGCTCCAGGAGTACGTGCTGCGAGTCTCATAGAACCCAGCGCTGCCAGCACATCTCCACCGCACTCTTCTCTTGGCCATTTTGCGAATGGCCAGGAGCAGCCTTTGCTGCAATTGCAATCCAATACAGGCCTTGTCACTTGTAAAATGTAGTGCTTGACAACTCCCATCTACATAAGACCTTGGCATTAGCTGGACCTCTCTATGGATTTCTATTTTTGTGCAATCTGGACCTTATCTATGCCCCTCGTCCCGCGGCATCTTGTGCCTGAAACACAGTGAGAGGAACAAATGTCATTCCTCCCACCGTGTGACATCGGAAACCGGAAGCAACAAGGATTTCATCACTTCCAGTTTCGGCCTCATGTAAACAAGTCATTACCAGCTTGTACAAGCATCAGATAAAACCGATCTTGGTTGAATCAGATGCTTTGAAATCTAGAGGAGAGATCTGGGGTCTAATCGACCCCAGATCTCTCCATAAAGAGGACCTGTCATGGCCCATGCTATCACAAGGGTTGTTGTTCATCCCTTATGACAGCAATAAAAGTGATACAAAAAAATTAGTTACAGTGTAAAAAAAAAAATCTAATAAAATTAATAATTAAAAAAAGAATAAAAGAAAGTGCCCCGTCCCACTGTGCAAAGGCGAATGCACGCGTTGGTCCCACACACATATGTAAATAGCGATTGCACGACACGTGAGGTATCGCCATGAGCATCAGAGCGAGAGCAATAATTCCAGCACCAGACCTCCTATGTAACTCTAAACTGGAAAGCTGTAATGGCTTTTAAAGAGTCGCCTTCCACGGGCATATGCAATTTTAAAGCATGACATGTTTGGTATCTATTTACTCGACGTAACATAACCTGCAAAATCGCAGTGCAAATACTGTGTAACATAAAAAATTGCAACACCCACCATTTTATTCTCTAGGGCCTCGGCTTCAAAATATGTAATGTTTGGGGGGGTTCTAAGTAATTTTCTAGCAAAAAATGCAGATGTTTACATGTATGTGAGAAGTGTCAAAATTGGCCTGGGGGGAAGTGGTTAAGTCTACTGTACAATTCTATTAATGACACATTAATCTATATTATTATTTTATTTATTGATTTATAAGGTGCCATCATATCCCATGGCACTGGGCAAAGTAGAGAGGGTAGTAAAGAAAATATTATACATAAAATGTTCCAAAGACAAGTACCTATTTTGTTCAGCTAAATGTAATAATAAGAAGAAACAATAGAATACAGTTGTGCTCATATGAGCTTACAGTCTAGAGACACAAGACTTTGAAACAATAAAGGAGGTCAGAAAGGTGTATCCAAGGTGACAGAGGGGTTTATTTACTAAAGTTGGAGAGTGCAAAATCAGGCTCACCTCTGCCTAGAAACCAATCAGCTTCCAGGCTTTATTACCAAAGCTTAATTGAACAAGCTGAGGTTGTAAGCTGATTGGTTTCTATTGAGAAGTGAGCCTGATTTTGCACTCTCAAGCTTTAGTAAATATACCCCAGAGTGCGCCTTGTCAGAAGAGAACAGATCAGATTGTTTGCTGGTTTGAAGAGGTGGGTGTTCCCAAAGTCTTCAAGGGTTGGAGAGCATGTAGGAGAGAATTCCAGAGAAAAGGAGGAGCATGTGAGAAGTTCTAAATATGGCAATGAACGGAGGGACCAGACAATAGATAATAAATTTAAACATAACTTACAATGTCCCCATCGTTGCCACCAAAGTCTAAAAATAGCATTTTGAGTCCGTCGTCTGAGGACATTTTTAGCTTTTCATACGGGTATTGTGCTAAAATGTTAGTGAAAGTACCATCAGGAGCCTGCACTGCGATAGAGAATCCATGCTCGTAATTGATCACTAATCGACAATCTTGGTTCTTGTATGTACAAGCTGAAAGGCAGAGAAAAAAAAACGTAAATTAGAGCTTACTGTTCTGAACTCCATGACGCTATCATGAGTTTTGGCTCATTTTGTTGAGTCCGGCTCATTTTGTTAGTAACAATAAAAATTCTGAATTGACCCTCTGTACAGAGCTATACCCTCTTACATATTTTTGCATAAAAACAGGGATTCATGGTTTACGTAAGTTACAATACACGTTAAAGCTGGCCAACTACATCAAAGTGATCCCTCTTTGGCCAGTTGCATCAATGTGATCCCTCTCTAGCCAAATGTGTGGAAGTGATCCCTCTTTAGCAAGCTGTGTCAAATTGATCACTCTCTGGCCAACTACGTCAAAGTGAGCCTTCTCTGGCCAACTACATCAAGGTGATCTCTCTTGGTCAGCTATGTCAAAGTGACCCTCTCTGCCTAACTACATCAAAGGGATCCCTCTCTGGCCAACAATGTCAATGGAATCCTTCTCTGACCAACCGTGTCAAAGTTACCCCTATCTGGCCAACTGCATCAAAGCAAACCTTTCCGGTCCTTTTCTTACTCTACTCTGTAGAGTTCCAAAAATGTACTTGACTATAGCAAACTTTAGTGGACATATAGTGCCAATATGGGACAAAGAGATATACTTGGAAGAGAGCTTTGACATAATTGGCCAGCTTAAAAATGTATTGCAATGTAAGTGAACCAAAAATCTTTGTTTTTTTCCCCTGGAGATTTCTAGAAATATATAAGGGTGTACAACAGTGTGCAAAGAGTTAACTTATATGTTTCAGTGTTAACATGTGGTCATATACCTTTAGCACCCAATGTGTTATATGAATGCAAACCTTTTGGATTTGAGTGCAGACATCTCTCCATTTCTATTACACAGTTCAGGTCAGAGACTTGGCCTAAATCTGGAGCTCTCCTCCAGCTGTGTCTGTCTGTCCCATACTGGCATATGTTCATTAAAGTGGTTGTAAACCTCAGACATGAATGAAAGACAGGGATATGAACAAAGCATATCCCTCTATAGTATGCACTCAATCAAGTGCACTAAGTGTCCTTTCTGCCTGCTGCCTCATTCCTCTACTATCAGCATGAGTCACTTTTGACTAATTTTCTGGACACCAAGAGAAAAATAGTAACAGGGGAGAGCACAGTCTGTGATTGACAGCCTCAGCTCTCTTCCTGTGTGCTGTGTGAAGGGGGGGGGGTGTCCCTTCCTTCCAATCAGTTCTCCACACTGATGTAACTTCAGCTCCCCACGCCTTACTGTAGATAAACAGGCACAACTTATGTAGTAGTATTTGTATCATTTGAGGCCCATCACTTCACTGGGTAAATATATGAGTTTACAACCACTTTAATGTATTTAAAGATCAAGTTTAGTCATGGAAATTTTTACTTGGTTACATTGGTCCAGCATGTACCAGTGTACGTACAGGGGTTGGACAAAATATGGAAACGCCAGGTAAAAGAATTAAATCATTAGCGAATATTGGACTGCCTTTGGCATCCAAGATGGCCTGAATTCTCCTGGGAATTGACAAATATACAGTAAGTCTTGGATGTCGGATAATGGTATCTGATACTACTCTTCATGCAAATATCGTTCCAGTCCTCACAGAGATGCCGGAGATGGAAAACGAGCCCAAATCTTGTTCTACATAAATGTACCATAGTAGCTTTATGATATTGAGGTCTGGTCAACTGCGGCTCCCAGGGAAGGTGTGAGACTTCATCTGCATGCTCGTCAAACCACGTTTTGACAACACCATCTGTGTGAATCGGAGCATTATCATCTTGGTAAATGGCGCGGTCTTCGGGAAACAACGTCTGAACCATGGGGTGCACATAGTCGGCCAAAATCTGTACATAGTCACTGGCAGTGACTCCGCCTTTCAAGGTGATGATGGGGCCTGCAGAATACCAAGATATGGCTGCCCAAACCATGATTGCACCACCATCGTGCTTTACCATCGGCACAAGACAGTCCTGGTCATAAGCTTGTAAATACATCCAGTGGTTGGGAACAGTGTGAGGCTTGATTCACCGGACCATATTACAGTCTTCCATTGATTGATAGGCCACGATTTATGGGCGCTGCACCACTCTCTCTTGTCTTCTGTGCATTAATATTGGTCACTAGTGGTTTGGCAATTGCAGCACGCCCGTGAATGTTTTGCTTATGGAGCTCCCTTGCTTGCTTGCTTGTGGACACGGGCTTTGGAAGACTGTGATTGAGCTCTGCAGTCACGGTTTTCTTATTCCAGGTCACAGTCCTGCACAATGTCCTTTGGCCTCTTTCGGTCAGCTGACCAGACAACGGTTTTCCCGGAAACTGTATATGCCGTCATTACCTTTGATACTGAAGCTCATGACACTACAAATAAATTGGCAACTTCAATCACAGAGGCACCAGCTAAGCAGCACTAACAATTTGTCCTCTTTGAAGCTCAGTAAACTCTGACATGACTCCATATTACTAGCAGCGCACGCTGGGTGGTGTCTGTACTTGGAGGCTTGTAGTGTGTGTGTTGTTGGGGGGATGGGGCTTCACTGAGGGGTCTGTACTGGTGGAGGGATGTCTGTATTGAGGGGTCTGTGCTGGTGGAGGGTGTTTGTACTGAAGGGTCTGTACTGCTGGAGAAAAATCTGTATTGAATGGTCTGTGCTGGTGGAGGGATGTCTGTATTGAGGGGTCTGTACTGGTGGAGGGATGTCTGTAGTGAGGGGTCTGTACTGGTGGAGGGATGTCTGTATTGAGGGGTCTGTACTGGTGGAGGGATGTCTGTACTGAGGGGTCTGTACTGGTGGAGGGATGTCTGTACTGAGGGGTCTGTACTGGTGGAGGGATGTCTGTAGTGAGGGGTCTGTACTGGTGGAGGGATGTCTGTATTGAGGGGTCTGTACTGGTGGAGGGATGTCTGTAGTGAGGGGTCTGTACTGGTGGAGGGATGTCTGTAGTGAGGGGTCTGTACTGGTGGAGGGATGTCTGTATTGAGGGGTCTGTACTGGTGGAGGGATGTCTGTATTGAGGGGTCTGTACTGGTGGAGGGATGTCTGTATTGAGGGGTCTGTACTGGTGGAGGGATGTCTGTATTGAGGGGTCTGTACTGGTGGAGGGATGTCTGTACTGAGGGGTCTGTACTGGTGGAGGGATGTCTGTACTGAGGGGTCTGTACTGGTGGAGGGATGTCTGTACTGAGGGGTCTGTACTGGTGGAGGGATGTCTGTATTGAGGGGTCTGTACTGGTGGAGGGATGTCTGTATTGAGGGGTCTGTACTGGTGGAGGGATGTCTGTAGTGAGGGGTCTGTACTGGTGGAGGGATGTCTGTACTGAGGGGTCTGTACTGGTGGAGGGATGTCTGTAGTGAGGGGTCTGTACTGGTGGAGGGATGTCTGTAATGAGGGCTCTGTACTGGTGGAGGGATGTCTGTACTGAGGGGTCTGTACTGGTGGAGGGATGTCTGTACTGAGGGGTCTGTACTGGTGGAGGGATGTCTGTACTGAGGGGTCTGTACTGGTGGAGGGATGTCTGTACTGAGGGGTCTGTACTGGTGGAGGGATGTCTGTACTGAGGGGTCTGTACTGGTGGAGGGATGTCTGTACTGAGGGGTCTGTACTCAGACACGGTATACTAGGGTAAACTCAAGTACTTACACTGCTTGCATTTTTATAAAAATACACTTAGTATTTATTGTTGATTACAGAGATGTGTTCATTTGTATTTAGATTTAAAGCTGAACTCCGGCCAAAAGCTAAAATACCTGAATTGTTTCACCTGCTAAATGTTTTTAAATTTTGTTTGGTCAGTCCTGTGATCCAGACACTCCTCCCAGACAGCACAATCAGGTCACTGACCTTGCTTTTCCCTTCAGTTAAGCTGCACAGTAAAGGACTTACCTGCACCCTTCTAGTTGGACAATGAGGGTTCAGCAGCACACTGGTGAGTTAACACTGAAATGTAAAGCCTGATGGCTCCTGGTGCTGCTCCTCCCCCTCCCATCTGTTGTGCAGGGTTGACCAGAGGCTGATATCAGGACATATTGATGTACTTATATTAGCAGTATTTAACCGGATTTATTAATGAAGACATAACTGGACTGAATGGTGTTTTTATGTTAGTTCAGCTTTAAAAGTGTTACTAAACCCACAACAGTACAATCAGTCTGTATGTGCAGTAAAGCATGCTTGTTATACTCACTGTGGAACCTAAGGGGTTAATCCTCTGCATTGTGTAAAAATGCTGTTTGAGCCTCACTCCTCTGATCCTCCCCTTCTTCCAGCGTCCCCCTCTTACAGTGAGGAACAGAAGTATTTGAACACCCTGCGATTTTGCAAGTTCTCCCACTTAGAAATCATGGAGGGGTCTCAAATTCACATTGTAGGTGCATTCCCACTCTGGGAGACAGAATTGAAAAAAAAAATTCAGGAATTCACATTGTATGATTTTTAAAGAATGTATTTGTCTTGCACTGCTGAACAGAAGTATTTGAACACCTGAGAAAATCAGTGTTAATATTTGGTACAGAATCCTTTGTTTGCGATTACAGAGGTCAGACGTTTCCTGTAGTTCTTGACCAGGTTTGCACTGCAACAGGGATTTTGGCCGACTCCTCCACACAGATCTCCTCTAGATCTGTCAGGTTTCGGGGCTGTCGCTGAGGAACACGGAGTTTCAGCTCCCTCCAAAGATGTTCTATTGGATTTAGGTCTGGAGACTGGCTAGGCCACTCCAGAACCTTGATATGCTTCTTACGGAGCCACTCCTTGGTTATCCTGGCTGTGTGCTTCGGGTCGTTGTCATGTTGGAAGACCCAGCCACAACCCATCTTCAATGCTCTGACTGAGGGAAGGAGGTTGTTGCTCAAAATCTCACAATAAATGGCCCATTCATCCTGTCCTTAATACAGTGTAGTCATCCTGTCCCCTTCGCAGAAAACCCCCCCAAAGCATGATGTTACCATCCCCATGCTTCACAGTAGGGATGGTGTTCTTGGGATGCAACTCATCCTTCTTTTTCCTCCAAACATGATGAGTGAAGTTTAGACCAAAAAGTTCTACTTTGGTCTCATCTGACCACATGACTTTCTCCCATGCCTCCTCTGGATCATCCAGATGGTCATTGGAAAACTTCAGACGGGCCTGGACATGTGATGACTTGAGCAGGGGAACCTTTCCGTGCAATGCATGATTTGAAACCATGACGGCGTAGTGTTTTACCGACAGTGACCTTTGAAACTGTGGTCCCAGCTCTCTTCATGTCATTGACCAGCTCCTCCCTTGTAGTTCTGGGCTGATTCCTCACCTTTCTTATCATCAGTGATACCCCACGAGGTGAGATCTTGCATGGAGCCCCAGTCCGAGGGAGACTGACAGTCATCTTTAGCCTCTTCCATTTTCTAACAATTGCTCCAACAGTTGATCTATTCTCACCAAGCTGATTGGCAATTGCCCCGTAGCCCTCTCCAGTCTTGTGGAGGTCCACAATTTTGTCTCTGGTGTCTTTTGACAGCTCTTTAGTCTTGCCCATGGTAGTAGTTGGTGTCTGACTGACTGTGGGGTGGACATGTGTCTTTAAAGAGCTCAGGCAGGTGCTACTAAGTTAGATTAATGAGTGGAGTAGAGGTGGACTTTTTAAAGGCACAGTAATAGGTCTTTGAGAGCCAGAATTCTTGCTGTTTCTTAGGTGTTCAAATACTTAATGTTCAGCAGTGCAAGACAAATAAATTCTTTAAAAATCATACAATGGGATTTCCTGAATTGTTTTTTAAATTCTGTCTCTCAGAGTGGGAATGCACCTACAATGTGAATTTCAGACCCCTCCATGATTTCTAAGTGGGAGAACTTGCAAAATCGCAGGGTGTTCACATACTTCTGTTCCTCACTGTATCTCCTGATAAGACATATTGTGTGGAGTCACTCTGCACATGCTCAGTTTGGTGTGTTTTGCTAGAGGTTTTTATTTTTCTTGGGAGAGTGCATGTGATCAGCACAGGGACAATCATCATTGTCCAGACAGAGATCAGGGGTCCTGCATCCGCCTACAGGAGATTGAAAACTCCTACAAGCTTTAACCAGTGCTCTACTGGACATTGATAGAAGTCATACAACTGCTATATACTGCTGATGAGAAAAGGTATTTAGCAGTTTATATTTACAAAAATAATTGCATTTCCATGTTCTGTGTACTGTGGGAGAGCGGATATAGTGAATGCAGAGTCCGGGGAGAGCGGATATAGTGAATGCAGGCTCCTGGGAGACCAGATATAGTGAATGCAGAGTCCGGGGAGAGCGGATATAGTGAATGCAGGCTCCTGGGAGACCAGATATAGTGAATGCAGGGTCCGGGGAGACCAGATATAGTGAATGCAGGGTCCTGGGAGACCAAATATAGTGAATGCAGGGTCCGGGGAGACCGGATATAGTGATTGCAGGGTCCGTGGAGACCGGATATAGTGAATGCAGGGTCCGGGGAGACCAGATATAGTGAATGCAGGGTCCGGGGAGACCAGATATAGTGAATGCAGGGTTCGGGGAGACCGAATATAGTGAATGCAGGGTCCGGGGAGACCGGATATAGTGAATGCAGGGTCCGGGGAGACCAGATATAGTGAATGCAGGGTCCGGGGAAACCAGATATAGTGAATGCAGGGTCCGGGGAGACCAGATATAGTGAATGCAGGGTCCGGGGAGACCGGATATAGTGAATGCAGGGTCCGGGGAGACCGGATATAGTGAATGCAGGGTCCGGGGAGACCAGATATAGTGAATGCAGGGTCCGGGGAGACCGGATATAGTGAATGCAGGGTCCGGGGAGACCGGATATAGTGAATGCAGGGTCCGGGGAGACCGGATATAGTGAATGCAGGGTCCGGGGAGACCGAATATAGTGAATGCAGGGTCTGGGGAGACCAGATATAGTGAATGCAGGGTCCGGGGAGACCAGATATAGTGAATGCAGGGTCCAAGGAGACCAGATATAGTGAATGCAGGGTCCAAGGAGACCAGATATAGTGAATGCAGGGTCCGGGGAGAGCAGATATAGTGAATGCAGGGTCCGGGGAGACCGGATATAGTGAATGCAGGGTCCAGGGAGACCAGATCTAGTGAATGCAGGTGCGGGGAGACCAGATAGAGTGAATGCAGGGTCCGGGGTTTAGTAACACATTAAGCATTGCAGCACAATAGTAGTGACTCATTAACTAGACCGTTGCAATCGCTCGGATTGTATCATTAATCTCTAGCTTTCCTCCTGACAAGGATGTAGTAACTGGTACATGGATCAATAGGCCAACATTAGAGAGGGGACTGAACATTACAGCTGTAAGGAACGATTCCTTCCTTGTACACAAATGATGAATGTGATATCTGCACAGCATTACACATCTCACAGCTACAAACAATCCCAGTAATGGGGAATCCCTAAAACATGTTCTCTATTCCTGACCATGAATATGGAACTTGTGTATGAACGGAGCCTGCACTACACAGCTGTTTATGATGTTGCAAAGTGAAAACTCAAGTGCTTATAAATCAAGTGTCTGAACACATCTAAAGTGTTCCTCTACTGTCTGTAACCACTTGACCTCCGGAAGATTTTCCCCCCTTCATGGCCAGAGAATTTTTTGCTATTCATCACTGTGCTACTTCAACTGGCAATTGCTCGATCATGGAACACTGTACCCAAATGAAATATATATAATTTTCCCCATACAAATAGAGTTTTATTTTGGTGGTATTTGATCACTTTTTTTTTTACCACTTGCCCTCCAGAGGATTTACTCCCCTTCCTGACCAGGCTATTTTTTGCAATACGGCACTGCGTTACTTTAACTGACAATTGCGCGGTCATGCAACGCTGCACCCAAATAAAATTTACGTCCTTTATTTTCCAGAAATAGATTTCTTTCAGTGGTATTTGATTGCCTCTGCTGGTTTTATTTTTTGTGCTATAAACAAAAAAGACCGTCAATTTTGAAAAAAAAAATATATACATATACATTTTTGACTTTTTGCTATTACATGTCCAGTAAAAAAATTTTCAAAATCAAAATTCATCATAAATTTAAGCCAAAATGTATTGTTACAGGTCTTTGCTAAAAAAAAAAAAATATCCCAATACATGTAAATTAATTGGTTTTTGTGAAAGTTCTAACATTTACAAATGGCGGTATATATACTGGAATTTTTTATTTTTTTTTAAACTAGCAATGGCGGTGATCAGCAACATATAGTGGGACTGCGGCAGGCATTCTGACACTTGGGGGGGACTGACTTGGTGTCACTGACATCCCCAGTGACATCAATACAGTGATCAGTGCTAATAAATAGCACTGACACTGTACTAATGACACTGGGCAGGAAGGGGTTAACATCTGGGGTGATCAAAGGGTTAACTGTGAGCTGTATGTGAGCGCTTCACTGTAAGCACACTGCTTTGTATGGCTCTGCTATGCAGAGTCATACAAAGAAGTGTGCAAGAGCTGCCAGCGGAAAGATCTGTGTAGTTTACATGCAGGTCTCTCCCCTGTTGGAAATCCTCGTGAATCACCGGCCGTGACCCGGTGATTGACAGCTGAGGCCACGAATGGTAGCGCGGGTAGGGTGCGCGCCCACACCCGGAACTGCAAAATCACATACACGTGCTACACTGTAGCAGTATTTTGGAAGCAGTTAAACACGTTTTTCTTAGTTTCAGTTATAACTTTTGCAAACAAATAATCTTTCTTTATAAATTTAGGCTGAAATGTATTCTGCTACATTTCTTTGGTGAAAATAACCCAAATCAGTGTTTACTGTTTAGGCTGTGTGAAAGTCATGGAGTATACAAACTACGGTATATATTTGAAAAATGAAAAATCCTGCTACACTGGCTGCTTATTCTCATTTCTTTAAGCCTGAAAATGCCAGGACAGTACAATACCCCCAAATGATGCCTTTTTGGAAAGTAGAAAGTCCAAGGTATTTAGTAAGAGGCATGGCCAGGTTTTTGAAGTTATACTATTTTTGTCACAATTTTTTGGAAAAGAAGAAATTAAATAAAAATAGTTTTTTTTCCCCATCACCAGAGCAGTGCAGCGTTATCATATGACCGGTGAAAATATGTAACAAAAAATGTAATATTTTTTAATTCAATTGCTCAAACACACTTTTTCCTTTTTAACATTTATTTCTTTTTTTGCTATTTTTTTTATGTACTTCCATCATAGTATTACAGTGTCAGCATAGTGACATCGTACAACTCTGGAGGGTGATCAGGAATTTTTTTTTACGCTGATTGCCTATAGCAGTGAAGATCATTGCTATAAGCAATCCCCTGAAATGTCATGAATGACAGCTTGCTTACTATTAGCTATCACATGGTACAAGGCTGTTGTGGATTGCCTTGTACCATGTGATAGCTTACTATTGTGCTGTGATTGGCCTACAGCTATCACATGGTACAAGGCAATCCACAACAGCCTTGTACCATGTGATAGCTTACTATTGTGCTGTGATTGGCCCACAGCTAACTGTTCATGAAAGAAATTCATTCATTAGTTTGTTTACATCATGTGATTGCTATGATTAGCCATAGCAATCACATGATACCTCAGAAAGGCTGGGTACCATGGTCATGGGATAGCACTGCCGCACGCCCCAGGGTTCACGCTAGTGCCCATGTGCATCATGACGTAGGTATGTTGCAGTGCCTGTACATGCTGTGCACCTGCAGTACAAGTACCGTGGGCAGGAGGGCAAGTGGTTAAAGTGCAACTAAACTCAGCGATACTCACCTGTTTCAATTGTCTGACACCTGTGAGATCCCTCCCCAGCATCTGCTCACTGGCTTTTTCTAGGTGCCAATTGTCTTTGACCATCTTGATTGGCTGCTGTGGGATGATGTCACTCCCATACATATACTAGCTTTTAGTCATCCCAACCAGAATGTTCACTGAGCTGCACATACGCAACTTAGTGTACATTCTACAGAAGACAGGTAGGTTTATTTTATTGCAGAAGAGACATTGCGTGTCCCGTCTGAAATAATGAGAGAGTTGCTGCTTAGAGGTTTTTCATTATTAGACTGTAGTTCCACTTTAACCCCCCTGGCGGTAATCCCGAGTTTGACTCGTGGTTAATTTCAGTACCAAAAGCGGTAACCCCGAGCAACACTTGGGATTACAGTGCATCGATTGCTCGAGACTTACCTTGCCCCACGATCCCGCGCTGTCCTCCCGCTGTGTCCCCCGGCTGATGCTGGCATCTATCTTCTGGGCTCCGTTCCCTGCAAGCGACGGAACGTACAGGGGGTGGAACCGGCGGGAGATTCAAAAACCTAAAAATTTGACATACAAACAATACACTGTAATCTGTTGGGACAAAATGTATGTGAAATGGTTTGATACAGTAATGTAATACTGAGTGCTTTGTCCTGCGCACTGCCTGCATTTTTACTGTTCTTTCTGCCTGGAAACTGAGAAACGTCCATGGCGTCCAAAAAGCGTCCCTTTAGGTCAAAAGCGGTTTTAGACCAGCTAGAGAACAGCGATAGTAAATCAGAACCACTTGCAGAATTGAGTGATAATGATTCGTGGGGAAATTCCTCATCAGACACTGAAAACGATTCTGCGACTTTGCTCAGCGATGTGTGAACTTGGCGCTATATTTCAAATTTCAGTGTTTTTGGTTTGATTATATTATTGAATTAAATTTATTAATATTATATTATAATTTTTTATAATTATGTATTATATTATAATTTATGAATTTGTGTTTCAAACTTTATCCTACCCGGGATGTTTACTAGACTCTGGTTTGGACAGATTTAAGTAAGTTATTCCTAAAAATTACAGGCCCTACAATATAAAATAACAAATTTCCATGCAGAAAAATGTACCGCTTTGACATTCAAAAATATTGATTAGTTAGAACCGCCAGGGAGGTTAAAGCAGAACTCCAGACACAGACCTTTTTGTAATTTCTGAGATGTAAAAAGTTACTTCTGCTCAAGCGTACACCATGTCTGGATCCCTGCTGCAAGCTTTAAAAATGATACTGTTTTTCATGTTGGACAGTACAGCCCATGTCTATTCAATGACATTAAATATGGCCATGTGCATCCCCCGCCCCTTTATTTATGTGAGAAGCACCCAGGCTGCAGCTAACTGGACTATATGGACAGAGATGGGATTGAAAGATGCCCAAGATCATCTGTAGTCCTGATAACCTGGAAGCTGCAATAGGCTTGTTTAGGGCCAGTTCACACCAGAACTCAGTGCGGGGAAACCAGCATTCTGTGCACATTTCCTGCGCCGCATTCAAAGCGCATTGCAGTTACAATCTGCAACGGGCATCGATGTAAACTTAATGACACCTCAGATCGCAAACGTAGTGCGCTTACCAGCACCTGATCGCACGGTACAGTAACACCATGCGATCCGGTTGCTCTGCATTTTATAAAGTAGTGCATGCAATACTTTCGTTGTGGTCCGGTGTGGTTTCAGCTCATTCAAATAAATGGGCTGAAATGGTACTGCGCCTGGCTGGATCACATGTGATTCACAATTCATAGTGTAATCCAGCCCTCGTAGTAAGTTCACTGCTCTACAGACACCGTTCACTGCTCTACAGACACCGTTCACTGCTCTACAGACATCGTCCACTGTGCTCGACTGACACTGTCCACTGCCCAACTGACACCATCCACACACCATCCACTGCCCTACTGACACTGTCTACTGCTCTACTGACACTGTCCACTTTTAAGGTAGGCTACATTTACATTTTTACAGTAACATTTGTTTTATTATATTTTTTGAATTGTTTCTTACTATTTAGTTAGGCCTTACTAGTTAGTTTTTCAGTGAACTCCAGTGATCTTTCAGAGGTGGAAATCTACCTGAACAACATGAAAGCAATTAAAGGTGCCTATCCCTGTTCTGCAGCATGTCTCTGAATTATATATTTTTTTTATCTTGTTTTGCTAGGAAATAAATGAATGTATGCATGTGGAGTGGGTGGGATAGGTGGAGTTCTGTAGTCCAGTCATCAGGGCTGACAACACTGCTTGGGATTTCAGTGCAGCAACAGCACTGTGTTGTCAGCCCAAACAGAAAGGAACTCACCAGATTCATGGTAGGTGGTATTCTGTTCTTACAAAAAAAAAAAACAAAGGAAAAATCGTTATCTGTGCCCTCCCTGTTTTTTGCTAGTTGAAGATTGTGTTGTCTTCCGAGGAGCTGCAGTTTATTGTCAGGAGAAGAGCGCCTCTTTAGTCAACGGTTTCTGCACCGGTTTCATGAACTACTATTGAAGCAGTGACTTTGCTGTGTCAGTTTGGATCCATTTGTTTCCATTCCTGCATCCATCTTTCTGGTTTATAATGTTGGCACGGTTGTGTGCAGAGAGGTGGATGTGTGTTATTCCATCAATGTATTATGTTGTACAGGGATATAGTGTGTGTATTACAGAGATGTATTTGTTTATGTTGCCCTGACATATACTTTAACCCCTTGCCCTCCAGAGGATTTACCCCCTTCCTGACCAAACCATTTTTTGCAATACAGCGCTGCGCTACTTCAGGTCATGCAACACTGCACCCAAATTAAATTTAAGTCCTTTTATCCCCACAAATAGAGCTTTCTTTCGGTGGTATTTGATCTCCTGTGCATTTGTAATTTTTTTGTGCCATAAACAAAAAGACTGACAAAAAAAAAAACGCAATATTTTTGACTTTTTGCTATAAATCATATCCAGTAAAAAAAACTTAAAGAAAATCTAATTTCATCATAAATTGTGCTATAAACGAAAAAAGACTGAATTTTTTTTTAAAAAATCCCCGATTCTCATAAAAAATATCCATCATAAATTTATTCATCATAAATGTAGGCCAAAATGTGTTTTGCTTAAAAAATCCCAATATGTGTAAATTAATTGGTTTACATGACAGTTATAGCGTCTACAAATGGCGGTATTTATACTGGAATTTTAAATTTTTTTTTATACTAGTAATAGCGGTGATCAGCACCTTATAGCGGGACTGCGGCAGACATTCTGGGGGGGGGAAGTGACCGACGGTCACTGATATCCCCAGTGACACTAATACAGTAATCAGTGCTAATAAAAAGCACTGACACTGTACTAATGGCACTGGGCAGGAAGGGGTTAACATTGGGGCGATCAAAGGGTTAACTGTGTGTTTTACACTGTGTGCTATGCAGAGCAATACAAAGCAGCGTTTTGGAGTGGACAGGGGAGAGATCTGTATTGTTTACATACAGACCTCTCCCCCGTCAGTGATATTCAGTCGGGTGCCAGCAGGGAATCTCTGGCCAGGACTTGGTGATTGACAGCTGTAGCCGCTACTGGCGGCGTGGGTAGGGTGTGCCCCCTACCTGGAAATGTAAAATCATGTACATATACACATGTGATTTTGCACAGCCCTGCAGCAGTATTTGTACTATAGGGCGGCAGGGAAGCGGTTAAACAATCTTCCATTTCTCTTCCTTACAGTACAGGTTGGCTGCTACTTACGGGTGGTGATCTCTTTGATGCGTTCGGCAGAGTTATGGCAGCCTTGCACAATCTGTCTGGTCCACAGTGAGAGGTCCCTGCTGGTCTCCACTCTGAACAGGTGGGTCTCGACCCCTTGCCTGGAGCCGGTACGTGTTGCAAAGGAGAACTCCGTATTAAACAGAGAAGACCCTTTTCCAGGTCCGGAGTGGACTAACCTGCAATAGAATAGAGAGAGTTGTGGAGCATTAGCTGGAAACAAGGGGGCACGTATCCAACTATAGAATTCATTAATGTTTTATGTGCTTAATAATAAAATGCTGAAACAATGATTCCTAAAGCTGCTTACAGAGGGCTACGCAGCATTTACGTCAGTCCCCCTACCCCATAAGGAATTCATGTCCCTATCACACACATACACACGCGCTGGGGCTGCAAACCTCTTAGTTACATGTTAATCTGCTCAGAATTCTTAAACACAGGTGCAGATATGTATTGGTCAATGACCCTCATAGAGGAAGACCGGTGCATTTGTTTTTGGCTTTTGAAAACTGGCACAGTTGTTTTGAACAAATCACTTTTGGCAGCAGAAATTTAAAGCTGAAGTTTCATCTGCTTATATTTTGCCATCCCTGGTCCCTGCTTTCCCCTCATCGACACACTAATGACATTTTCAAATAAAACCTTTTTTTAACACAGACCACATTTTAGATCCAGTGAAGATATCACTGGGTATCTGTGCTTCTCTATGCTCACAGTGTGCAGTGCAATCAGCAATTTCAGTACAGGAGAGGAGCCGGTACGACTGTGCAGGACTGAAGGTATGGCCGGAGTTCAGCTTTAATCATAAGAAGTTAAAGCGGAGCTCCACCCAAAAGGGGAAGTTCCGCTTTAAGGACTGTTTCCCCTCTCCCCATTGAGGATTGGCACCTTTGGGGGGGTGGGTGAGCGGGTACCCAAATTTGAGAGGTACCCGCTCCCAATTCCGGTCCGATCACCTAGGCCAGTGGTGGGCAACCTTTTTTTTTCAACTGAGCCAAATCTCGCCAAAACCACGATTGAAATTTATTTTGAGAGCCACATTTTTAAAACTGAAAATACATCCCCCATATAGTAATTCATCCCCCATAGTAATTCATCCCCCATATAGTAATTCATCCCCCCTATAGTAATTCATCCCCCATATAGTAATTCATCCCCCATATAGTAATTCATCCCCCCTATAGTAATTCATCCCCCATATAGTAATTCATCCCCCCTATAGTAATTCATCCCCCATATAGTAATTCATCCCCCCTATAGTAATTCATCCCCCATAGTAATTCATCCCCCATGTAGTAATTCATCCCCCATATAGTAATTCATCCCCCATATAGTAATTCATCCCCCATATAGTAATTCATCCCCCATATAGTAATTCATCCCCCATAGTAATTCATCCCCCATATAGTAATTCATCCCCCATAGTAATTCATCCCCCATAGTAATTCATCCCCCATATAGTAATTCATCCCCCATATAGTAATTAATCCCCCCTATAGTAATTCATTCCCCATATTGTGTCAATTCACTTACCTTTGCTCCGCGCGTTCCTCTCGCCATGTTCCCGCGCCGTTCCGGTCTTCAGGGCGGACTGTGAGAGGAGAGGAGTTCGTCATGCTGCCCCGCCTACATCCTGACAGCCAATGTTTGCCACGCTCCGCGGGATTAAAAGGTCCGCCGGGCCGTAGTTTGCCCATTGCTGGGCTAGCTGCAGAGTCCTGAATTTTGGGGCGGCCACCCGAGAGGAGGGAGGGGAGCGGGCGCCCGGCACACAGAAGAGCCGCATTAAAATGTGTAAAGAGCCGCATGTGGCTTGCCGACCACTGACCTAGGCGATCGGAAATGGAAGGTGTCTTCCCTCCATTCCTGTACTCTTTTGGGGCACGTGACAGGTCCCAGAAGACTACAGGACCATTCATGAAGCGCAGCGCTACCCACGCATGCACAGTGAGTACCTGGCAGTCACAGCCGGGTGCCCACACTAAAGCTGCTGGTGCCTGGAATACACGACGGCCGGTGAAACAGGCTGCGGGGGACACACCACGGAACTGAGGGACAGGTAAGTGGCTGTTTTTTTAAGTTTTTGTAGCTGCTGACTTTTATTTTTTGACAGTGTGAGTGGAGCTCGGCTTTAAGGCACACATGACTGCAGATGTTCTACAATTACATCCCACATGTGTTTTCACCCCTAGCCTGCCTCCTAAGGTCCTGGTCACATAATCACTTAGTGGGAACAAGCATTCCTGCTACGTGATTTTCAAGCTGCAAGTGTCACACGATTCTGCATACCACAAAGACCCAGCCCATTCACTTGAATGGCCTTCCCTATGCATCCTTGTCAACCAAAAAAAAAAAGCTTCTGCTCCTTTCTTGGCGACAAACTTCAAGTGATTATCAAAGGCCCGGTTTGCTGCGCGATCCTGTTGAGCGACAATCATGGCAGAATCGCATTATGTTTGGGGTGTCATTTACCACTTGATCTCTCAAAGGTTTTGCCTCCTTCACGACCAACCCATTTTTTGCTGTTCAGCACTGTGCTACTTTAACTGGCAATTGTGCGGTCATGCAACACTGTACGCAAATGAAATTTATATCTTTTTTTCACACAAATAAAGCTTTCTTTTGGGGGTATTTGATCACCACAGGGTTTTTTTTTTTCACTACACAAATTAAAAATACCTGAAGATTCGGAAAAAAACATTTTTTTTTCTACTTTCAGGTATTCTGTTATAAAACATCCATTAAAAAAATATATATTCATGTATTCTGCTGTGTATATTAAATGGTTTGTGCGAATGTTATGGCATCTACAAACTACCGTATATATACTGGAATTTATGCAGCTATAGATGCTATGCTGGTAATGGCAGCGATCAGCGACTTGTAGTGGGACTGTGATCACATAATGTGTACAATCTGGCGTTACAGACATTGGCTAGAACATCAATAGTGACACTAATACAGTGATTAACCCCTTGCCTACCGAGCACTTCTACCCCCTTCTTTACCAGGCCAATTTTTCAGCTTTCAGCGCTGTCGCAATTTCATTGACAATTGCGCGGTCATGCAAGATTGTACCCATATGAAATTTTTATCATTTTTTTTCTCACAAATAGAGCTTTCTTTTGGTGGTATTTAATTGCCGCTGGGCACTTTACTTTTTGCGCTATAAACAAAAAAATTGCAAAAAATTTGAAAAAAAAAGTTTCTTTGTTTCTATTATAAAATTTTTCAAACAGGTAATTTTTCTCCTTCACTGATGTGCGTTGATGAGGCGGCACTGATGGGCACTGATAGGCAGCACTAATGAGGTGTCACAGATAGGTGGCACTGATAGGCGACACTGATGATGGCTACTGATAGACAGCACTGATAGGTGGCACTGACTGGCATCACTCCTGGGCACTGACTGGCGGCACTGCTGGGCACTGACTGGCACAACCGCTGGGCACTGACTGGTGCCACTGACTGGCAGCACTGCTGGGTTGCACTGATGGGCACAGGTAGGTGGCACTTCTGGGCACACTTGTGTGACACTGCTGGGTGGCACAGGTGGGCGCACTGCTGGGCACAGTTGGGCGGAACTTGTGGGTGGCACTGCTGGGCACCGATCATCAGGGCACAGATCATCAGTGCCCTGATGATCGGTGCCGATCCTCGCTCTAACAACTGCCGGTTCTCAGCAGTACTTTCCTCACGATCTGACAGCGTGAAGAAAGTGCAGCCGAGAACCGGCAATTGCATTTCCCGGTGATCACGGCTGATCACGTGGTAAAAGGCCGCTGTGATTGGCCTTTTACCACATCATGTGATCAGCTGTGTCCGTAGGACACATCGATCACGGAGATCGCCGGGTGCGCGCCACTGAGAGAGCGTTCTGGGAGGACGTCATATGACGCCCACCCAGAACTGGCCGGCCGCAGTGCAGCCATCATTCGGCTATCTGCGGTTGGCAAGTAGTTAAATATAGGCTGGGTATAGAAAAGAATCACCTCCTTTAAAATAATCACATTTTGTTTCTTTGCAGTCTGAAATGAAGACAGATACAGTTTTTGTTTTATCCAGCTGTATTTACTCAGTGCAACTTCTAACATCCAAGTGAAAGATAGAACACCAACATGTCAGAAAAAAAATCAAAAACAGAATAACTGAGTTGAAAAAAGGATCACCCCCCTCCTAAAAATGACTTGTAAACTCACTCAGGTGTAGCTAATCACCTTCTCAATGGCACACAAAGCTATTTGACTTTCAGCTGTGGTCATTTTGATTAGCTCAGCATGAAAAGAACTTTCCTGGAGCATTTCAGTCTATGGTAGTGAAACTGAATCAAACAATCAACTATGGGTGGCATGGCACTGTCAAAAGATCTCCGGGATAAAGTTGTGGACAGGCACAAGTCAGGAGATGGATTCAAAATGTCAAAGCACAGTGAAATCTATTATTAAGAAATGGAAGGTATTTGGTACAGCACAGACCCTCCCTAGATCAGGTCAATCCAAACTGGATGAAAGAGCCAGGAGGAAGTTGGTCAGAGAGGCTACCATGAGGCCTACAGCAACTCTGAAGCAGTGGCAGGAATTGATGACAAAGAGTGGTCATTGTGTACATGTGACAACAATATCACAAATTCTCCACTAATGTGCCTATGGGAGGGTTGCAAGAAAAAAGCCGCCCCTCAAGAAAGGCCACATGCAGTCACCACTGAGCTTTTCCAAAAGGCACCTTGAAGATTCTGAGGCCACATGGAAAAAGGTGTTATGGTGAAATGAGACTAAGATTGAATGGTTTGGCCTCAGCACTAAACGGTGGAAATCAAATACAGCTCACCTTCCAAATACCACCATTCCTGCAGTAATGCATGGAGGGGGTAATATCCTGTTATGGGGGGTTTCTCTGCAGCTGGGACTGGAGCACTTGTCAGGATAGAAGGATATATAGATGGGGAAAAATTCCATCAAATTCCTGAGGAAAATCTGCTGCCCCCTGCCAGAAAGTACAATTACCTGGAAATTAAACTTTTGATACCTGCCTACAATGACCACATTGACTCCAGAGAGTGTGCACTGTAGGGAAATTAGAATGCAAGCTCCTCTGGAGAGATGAATGTGATGGATTGTGTGTCCTATTTAAAGCTGTCCTTACACATTACAATCTGATTGTACAAGCTCTGCACAATCTTCTGAGATTTAGCAGAACGCATGCCGTGTAATGACCTAAACAATTCACTTTATTTGAATCCAGGTAGTCATCTCCTTGTGCTACAGACTTGACGGTCTAAAGCAGATTCAGTAATCAGACTGTATTGTGTGTGCTCAGTTTAGGAATATGTCACTGTCATAATACGGAGTGTGAGGAATATATTAGAACAACTATTCTCAACCAGGGTTCCCCCAGAGGTTTCATGACGATGTATGCATAATTCCGGGGCCAACAACCCAGCCATGATACCAGTGATACCAGTGATCATCAGTTGTCTGTAGGATATCATTCTGGAGACCACTGTGAAGGTCTTCATGATAGTCTCATTGGGTGACATTTTTCCCACTGGCCACCAGGAAAGTGTGGTTTATAAATCGGTACTATACCCCAACTCTTCCAGACACTTTCACCCCCTTCCTGTCCAGGCCAATTTTCAGCACTATCACACTTTGAATGACAATTGCGCGGTCATGCAACACTGTACCCATATGAATTTTTTTTAAATTTTTTTGAGACACATAAAGCTTTATTTTGGTGGTATTTATTCACCACTGGGATTTTTATTTTTTTTGCTATGTAAATGAAAAAGTCCAAAAAGTTTGAAAAAAAAGTGTTTTTCTTATAAAATTTTGCAAATAAATAGTATTTCATCATAAATCTTGGCCAAAATGTATTCCGTTATATTTTTTGTAAAAAAAAATAACCCAAATTAGTTTATAACCAAAAATTATCATTTTTAAACATTTTTTTTATATTATTTATGTTTTGTTTTTTTTTTACATACTGTCACCCTAGCAGTACAGTGTCACCATGGTGACACTGTACTACTTGTGGGGGGTGATGATTTTTTTTTTTTTACACTGATTGCTTTTACACTCATAAAGGCTGTAAAAGCAATAATTTCTCCTTCTCTCTAGCTGCATTCTTGCAGCCATTGAGAACTACTGTGTGAGCTGTAAATGGTCACAGCTTGTCACATGGTACAAGGCTGTTGTGAATAGCCTTGTACCATGTGACCTCTGTGATCATTCACAGATTTCGCACGTAGTAAGCAATGATGTCACAAGTGACATCTCGCTTACTACTCTGCATGTGATCACTGATTAGCCAATCAGTGATCACATGATCGGGACTTCGCACAGAGGTCCCATCCGACGATCAGTGTTCCACTGTGTCTGGAGGACATAGCGGGCACCGGATCGCGGTGCTGCGCGCTCCCAGGGAGCGCGCACAGCTAGAAAATGCGGGTGCTGTTTATGAACGGCAACCCGCCCCTGGAGTGCCATCGTCCTGCCGTTTATAAACAGCGGCCGGATGGGAAGTGGTTAAATGTAATCTGAAACAGCACTTGTCAGGGAGGTGCTCGGTTGCTTTAAAAAATGTTGGCACCGTGCATTATAACAGTTACAGTGTGACATTAAATACACCCCGTGCATCCTCACCCTGCAATTATACCTTTGTGTGTGTAATAGGAGATGTTCTCCGTGATGATCTACCTGACACTTCTTTGTTTTACCACCAAGAAGGTATTACTCATTACAGAGGAACTTTCCTGATAACATTAGACGCCTTGAAAGAAATGACAGAGGGGGCGGCTAGAGAAAATATTCATTTTATTGCTAAAATATAGAGATTTGGGTTATTTTGGAAAGGTGGCATTTTCTCATGTTCAATTGAATCCCCACTTCCAATCACAGTCTGCTGTAGTTCACTTGGTGTGGGGTTTTCGAGAATGATAATATGGCAAACTGGAACCAAACGTCAAGCTGGCCATTCATGGGTTCATTGTTTCAATCAGCCTGCAGGCTGATAATATAAAAAACTGAAAAGGATTCCCCTCATCCAGACAAGCAAGGTGGTTGGAGGAATCCTCCCTTCTGTGCTATTGTACTCTTACAGCGAGGAGTCCTCTGCTAGCAGAATACACTGATCAGTGTTGCTGTCAATTGGAAAAATAATGATCCAACAAGCCTGTCCAAGAGAAGGCGATCATTAGATTGGCTTCTGGCGAACGAGAATAGCTGTAGATGGATTGAAATTGGCTGGTCCCAGCCATCTATTAACAGCTTTGGAATAACAGCTGAGCATACATTATTATTATTAATAATGCAGCACAGTGGCTAAATCATTAGCACAACTGCCTGGCAGTACTAGGGTCTTTGGTTCGAATCCCAGCCACGGCACCTCCTGCTTGGAGTTTGCATGTTCTCCCTGTGCCTGCGTGGGTTTCCTCCGGGTACTCTGGTTTCCTCCAACACTCCAAAGACATGCTGGTAGGTTAATTGGATCCTGTCTAAATTGGCCCTTGTATTTGAATGTGAGTTGGGACCTTAGACTGTACGCCCCTAGAGGGTTAGGGACTGATGTGAATGTACAATATATGTATGTAAAGTGCTGTGTTAATTGACGGCGCTATATAAAGTACCTGTAATAAATAAATATTATACAGGATTTATATAGCGCCAACAGTTTGCTCAGCGCTTTACATGTGCAAATGTAAGGAAGTCTACGCTAAGGAACCAAACTTTTGTGACAATTATTAGAGGTGAGGAATTATTAGAGGTATTCAACATTACAGAACAAGTCCACTGAATGTGACAAACTACTATTAGACATGACAATAGAGTCAACATACGAAGAGACTGCTAACCTGACCTGATGAATGAGAACCTTCCCAGGCATGAAGGCACACCTGGAAATAACTGCTCAATAAAAGAACCAGCTGGGACATACCTGGTAGCTATGAGTGGATAGGTGTGCACAGGACTGTACCAGGCCTCCTTCATACGAGGCATACTGTCATACATCAGTAGGTCTTTTTCTGTGACAACCAGCAAAACTCGCTTCCACTGCTTCTCATTCTCTCCTGGGACCTGAAAAATCGATAAACAGAAACCTTGCGGTAAGAAATGACTTAAGGGACATTCTTAGATTTTCTTGTATTTTGGGGATGAGCATCCAATTCTCTAATTCTTTATATTGTATATTTTTTGTGTTCTTTTTTTTTTTAAGTAAAAAACAAATCATTTTTTAAGGGTTTTTATACTTCTAAATGTGCATTGTACGTGTTAATGTTTTGTAGGCGGGCTTGTGGACATTAGAGGGTGCTCTTATGCGTACAGATGTAAGACAGGACCCTGTATTGGTTGGTTTTTGCTTTGTGACACCAAGACTTAGATTTACCATTGTTCATTGACCCCAAGCCTGGGTTCACACTGAATACAACTTTGAAATCATGCAATTTCACTTGAAGTGGCATGTTAGTGCGACTTCAGGTGCGACTTCATGCACAGATGTCAATGCAAGTCGCCCCAGAAATCGTCAAAAGTAGTGCAAGAACTACTTTTCAAATCGGTGCGACTCTGACATTGCCAATTAGAATGGTTCCATTGCCGATCACAGGGTGTGACTTGTCATGGGATTTGAACTGTCAAATCGCACGACAAGTCGCATCAGTGTGAACAGGGGCTAAATGAGAAGCCACAAACATCTGGCTATTATGTAATTCCCACAAATGGAATTTGTGAATCCAAATGGGTTATTAGTCCAGTGTTTATGCACTGCCATTATACACTGTATATTATAAGAGTTGACAAGGCTCTTGACTGGGGTATTAAAGATGACCTGTCCGCCAACAACTTTACCATTAACCATATTTACCAAAAGTAGACTACCAAGTGGTGTTTCATCCCTCTGGGATCCCCCTGCTGACTTCCCTGACACGTGGTTGCTCCATGCGTTACCATCAATTATCCCGACACACTTTCTGCTCTGTAGCTGATACCTCAAAGTATTTTTGAACTTATATAATTAACAAACAATTTTATACTATGTGACATCATGCTATATTATATTCAATCCTTTTCTCTATGTAGTAACTCCTGAAGAAGCGATAATGTCGCGAAACATGTCGAGTAACTACAGAGTAACTATCAAGTGATTACTCATATTGACATTTGATTTATGTCTTTTGATACCTTTACCTGGATACGGTACATTTGTGTCAATTTTAATCATTTTTGACGAGTTTTGCAAACAGCATAGAATACTCTACCCCCCCTTTGGGGATCTTGCATTCTTAGAGGAGTAATATGTATGTGATTGCTATGTAATGGTCTAAATTTCCACAATAAAGTGATTTTTAAAGATATTTTTGTAGCACTGCCTCTAAAGTCCGCAATTGGCCTTTATTTATTTTTTTTGGTTCATTCTAATAAATATTATGGGACGTGGCCCATAGGAGCCTATTATATGCCCTTACAGTTTGTCACTCTGTATGGGGCATTATTCATGTTATCACATATTTACCAAAAATTGCGCTCACATGGTTGATAGAATTTCACCACTTTCAGAAAAAAGTTCGAGCTGGCATCCAGCATAGACACAGAGTGATCAGCATATGTTATGACGTCACCATGTAGGCCATGACCCTACGTGTTTCGTCCTCTGGGGACCTTTTTTCCTAAAGGGCTGAGACACTAGCAACCATGTGAGTGCAATTTTTGGTTCATAAATGTGTTTTTAAAGGATCTCGCTATATTTCTGCATTCTGTTTTTTAAATATATACACCTGCTATATTTACCTGGGAGTGGAATCTCGAGGCTACCCTTAGCAATGCTGGGGAGTGGAGAAGTTTGAGATACATACATGCTTATATAATGACCACTCATATACAGAGGGTCATGGTACTTTGGTAAGCTTTTCTGGGCACAGTGGAAAGGTTGAAGCATTTACTTTAGAGAACTATACAAGAGTGGTGTATATTACTAACACAATGGGGTTTACATTGAAACAATGGAACGGTTTATTTATTGGGTGTTTTGAGACACAATTTTACTGTATTATTTGTGACATTTACATGAGTTTATTTTTGTTTAATTTATATGGTATTATTTTGGGTATAGCGCTGCCTTCACTTGCACATAAATGCACATAAATGCACACCCTTACTATTATAAAAGTCTCTGAAAAAAGAGAGCAGGCACCTCTGCTACAAATGAAATGTTAGATTTACATATTCTTTAATGTAGAATACAAGTGGCTGTGCTGAGACATATTACACAGACATGGTCCACGGTTGTCAATATCAGGAAACCTATCCTGAGAAACGCCATACAGCTATCCTTGGAGCACATATAGTCAGGAAGTGGCTGTAAAAGGCTGCAAGAGAACAGCAGCATAGAAATGCAAAAATGTTGGGAATTGGGAAAAGGGTGACCATGGAAAAAAATGGCAACTGTTTACGATACACGGTGCTTTAGTGAGCTAAAGATCATCCAGTTTGAGTTTAGTTCTGCTTTAAATGCACATTATCTCAATGGATGTGTTTGAGCGAAGCAGAGGTTCACTTTAAGTTCTATTTTAAAAAAATCCCACATACATACATACTCATCACTGAGCAACTGTGCGGTCCAGATTATACTCAGATGTCACAAAGGACTCCGCTGAGCCTGTTTAATTCTATGAGTGGTTTGAATGTGAACAGCGCTCGCAGGCATGTACCGAATTGCTCAGGGTAATGTAGAACAGGCCTCAGCCTTCTGATTTAAATAGTAATTTACAGTGCGGGTACACACTACTGTGATTAACCACCCAGAGAACCTGCCAAATTCTCCCACACATCAAGAAGAACATCATGCAACCAGCACACAGCCCACTGTGGCCTCACCATGCTGAATCATACACAGAGGTTCTACTGTTTAGCCTTCCCAGACCGCAAGCTGCATAGTGATTGAACCACAGGCTCGAAATAAGCGGACCAGAGCCTATGTGAAACCTACGGCTAAAATAGATTGGACTGTTTTCTTATATTTCCGGGTCCATGTCAATTCAGCTGTTGGTAGTAACAAGGTAGTCTGGTCATATGTATCAGTGTCTGTAAATAAAAAGAAAAAAGTGGACCCTTACTCAAATATTAACATGCTATGATGGATGGATACACAAATAGTAACAGAAAAGCTGAAATGCTGCCTTTTGTTCACCTCAAAAATGGTTGCATGACCAAAAATGTAGGTATCTGGTCACAGGGTCAGAGCTAAAGTCAGGATCAAAACGTAAGCAGATATTTGGGAGGCTCCGTAAAGCCTGGTACGCAGAGAAAGTTTTTTTTTTCATTCAACCCAGCAGGCTGAACACAAAAAAAAAACTGAGAAGCTCTGGAAGAGGTCGCTGTACTAGCTATCCGATTTTAGTACAGCGATCTCCCAGCTGAGCTATTGTGTTCTGGCCCCACGGCCAGAACACACCGGTCAACACTCGGATGCCAATCGGCTGCTGGATTTCCAGCAAGCTCATTCGACAGAGGCTGGTTGTGAGATTGACTTCTGTCAAACAATTACCTCGACACATGTTCTGAATGTTGGCCGGTATCTACTGTACCAGCTGATTTCGCCCAATATTCGGTCCATGTGTACGGGGCATAAGTAAAGATGGCGGTATTGATGAAGATATCAGTAACAGAATTATTAAGACCAGAATGGCATTTACCCAACTATAACCCTAGACTTGAGAGATCATACCATCCCAACAGAACAAAGTGGGAGACCTTTCAGAGTGATGTAGAATTCTTTTACTCTATAGCAGGGGTGTCCAACCTTTTGACCTTCTTGGGCCACATTGGAAAAAGAGGAAATGTCTTGGGTCACACATAACATACAGTAACAATAAGGATACTGTATCTGAGTAATTCGATTTCATTTTTTTGTAATATTTTTTATTTTTAAAAGTAAAAAAGGGAAACATAAAACTATGGCGATATTTGACACTGTTTTTGAAAAAGCTAACCCAGGTTTTCTCAACCAGGATTCCTCCAGAGGTTGCCAGGGGTTCCTTGAGCAATGACCAATTTTTGCCTCTCAGGTAAGTTCCCATTGACACCATTAATCATTTTAGCTATCGGTAAGGGGGTAATTCTTCCCAATGACCACAAACGTAAGGAACATTCTTACCTCTGACTATCACACTAATGGATCATGAAATGTAGACAAAGCCATTTTTAGCAGGGGTTGCCTGAGACCGGAAAGTTACGTCAAGGGTTCCTCTAAACTGAAAAGGTTGAGAAAGGCTGAACTACCTGTATGTGATACAAACGACCATAACAGGTCTCTGCTTGTTGATCTCATACTCTGTCCCAATGTTATGTTACTCTTGTTGCATTTTTTCTGTGTTATTGCATTGGAATTGTAACTTTGGCTTGAAGCCTTCCAATAATATATTTGAACAAGAGAAAGACTGAACTAACCCAACATTATTTGGTTTGATAGATGTAGTAGCAATTCTTAATGAATTCTCAAGGTGCTCACCAGATATTCTGGTTCTAATTTTGCTCTTCGTGTGCTTCGTCCTTGAAAACAGTTGCTCACAAATATAGGTGCTGCTGAAAACTGATGACATGAATAAGGTGTGATTGTGAAGAGCAGGACATTTTTCTTTGAGAAGATAAAACTTATAAAAGCCCAGTAAAGAGACACTGTCAAACTTGCTAAGTGTAAACACTTTTGGCAAAAATCCCCCCCCCCCCCCAAAAAAAATAAAATTTTTAAGTAACTTTACGATTTTGTATAGGGCCACATTCATAGCTACCTTGGGCCGCAGGCTGGACATCCCTGTTCTATAGCTGCGAGACACCAGACATACTGTAGTAGATGAAATGGTCATTAAACTCTCTGTAGACCTTCATCAACTGATGTTTTTTTGTCAATTGCTGGCATCTGATGGACAGATTTAATCTTTACTGCTAAATTATGAGCATTAATCAACCAGCCAACAGTGAGAAAACACGTGGCAAGGTAATAGCCATAATTTCTGGTGCAGCCAATATGACCCCACAATGCAAGCACTTGATTTACAACCCCATGAAAAAAAGGCAAAGTGGAAAAAGAGTAGAGACCCGGTAAGATAACCTTGGAGAGGGGCTCAAACGTAAGGAAAGACCTGGAAAGTAGTGAATCCACATAGAATAGACTGCAGGGGGTGAAGCTTTGCAGCTACCCTTTGCTCCACCATGGAGTAAAACGTAACACTTTATACTGATTGGTTCTTCATTCACGAATAATGTTCAGTAGGAAAATAGTCAATGCCAGATTTATTTGTTTTTCTGGAGGATTTTGTGAGTCTGTAAGCTCAACTATGCTCTAGAAGTAAACCCTGTCAAAAGTCTCTGTTCAGAGATGTCCGCAGTATTACTGTATTACCAGATCACTTCACTTTTTACTTACATTAACAACCTGATAAGCAGGGCTGCTGTTAGGAACTATGGAGCCCCTTACAGCGAACCCCCCCCCCCAAAAAAAAAAACCAGAGTTTACTAAGCTTCAGTTATGAATGAACACAGTGAATGATCGGTGCCGATCACTCATTGTGTTCATTCAGGAAAGGAATAGGAAAATGTGACATTTATCGGACCCTTCCCCCACTCTCCATCCTGAAGGATTCTATTGTGGGAATGTAGCTGCCAGTGGGAAGTAGAGAATGGAAGCCTGCAGTACTGCGGAGGAGGGGGCACACAGGGAGGCCTGGACAGTAGGGGGGGAACATATGGTGCATGAGGGTGATGGGTGTGGTGGGGGGGAAACTACTGGAACCGATCCATGTATGGCTCTCTCTGCAGCAGCTGAAAGCCAGGGGGAGGGAGAGGAGAAGAAGCCAACTTTCAGCTACTGCAGAGAGCCGGTTCCAGTAATTGCCCCCCCCCCATGATGCTCACCCTCTCTATCCACATCTGATTCACCCAGCTGCCTGGGCCCCATATAGGAGGACTGGTGGTACCCCCTTCTCCTCGGCCCTACTGATAAGGATCCAACTGGTACAATGTAAGTCTCTGGTTTTCAGCATCCCATCTACTATTAAAAAGAAAACTGCCAGGACTGTATTCTCCTGCGACTTCAGCCTTGCCAGTGCACCAGTTTTACAGCTATAATCAGCAGACAGGTACTAATTATATTTGTTTTATTACACATGTAAGTGAGAGTAATTGCATGCTTTGGGAAGAAAAGAGACAAATCAAGCGTATTATGGGTATATAGCATCTGTACAGTGGAGGAAAGTATTTGCAGTTATTCACACTCTGGGCACAGTTCCCCCTTTTTAAGGGGGGGAGGGTTTAATTTTGCACAACATGCTCTCTGATTATAATTTACAGTGTGATTCTACAATATTCAGTAGTCACTTGGCTGGAGCAGGATGGGTTGTCTTGGAAATAGGTGAAAACAACAACCTGCAAAATGCTGAATTAAATTCCTAAGTGGTCAGGCAGGCACTTGTATGTTAGGGGATTGCTGCAGGCGGCAGGAGGAGAGGGTCAAATCACTGTTTTTTATTAATCTCTTTAGGAAATGGCTTGGATGACGGTAAGGTACAGACAGGTCAGGGGTGGACTGACAACTCATGGGGCCCCTGGGCAATAGGGGATCATGGGGCCCCTGTGTCCTTGCCCAAACTCAAAAAAGCCTATGAAAAAGGTATCAGGGCATCTCATGGGGCCCCCTACTGACCCCGGGCCCTCGGGCAGTGCCCGAGTTTCCAAATGGTCAGTCCGCTCCTGGGACAGGTAACACAAGTATCCTAAAGGAACCCTGTGTGGAGTCTGCGACTGCTGAAATCTGAAAAAGTGTTTTGATTTACCTGTAAAATCCATATCTTGGAGTACAGTATAGAACACGGGCTGAGTATTCATAGACCCTGGGTTATAGGCTGGTGCATGTTGGTGTTTGGAGACTGGCAAGATTTTGAGGATACGCCAATAGGCGATACACAACAGACGCCCACCCATATGATTGGTGTCCCTCATATAACCCTACCCCACTCTGTAAATCCTTAGTTTTGTAGCAAGCCATGCAGGGTAACCTGGAATAGAAGGGAAGATGGCTTTATTTTATCCCAAAATGTGAAATTTAGGCAAGTCAAAATTCCTCTTACCTTAATCATACAGTACAGAAAACAAAGAGTATTCAAAGACCCAGAGATTTCCCCAAGCAATTAATGAGAAGGGTGGCCAGCAACTAAGCAAACAGAACTGTGTCAACAGGCCCAGCACAAGAGTCAACCGACTCAATTTCAGAGTGCTACAGCAAGAACCTTGCGTCCAAAAGCTGCATCCTCAGAAGATTGGACATCCACCTGGTAGAACTTTGAAAAGGTAAGAAAAGAGGACCAGATTGTGGTTTACAAAGCTGGGCAACATAGGCCTGGTGTTGGAATGCCCAGAAAACTCCCACCAACCTGGTTGAATAAGCACGTATAAGCACAGAAGTTCAAGCTCTGGCAATGAGTTTTCTTTATCCACCTAAAGATGGCACGTCTATGTCTTCAATGAGGTGGAAAAGTGATACAACTTTGGGAAGAAAAGAGTCTTTGGCAAAAGGCTACCTTGCTTTTGTGAAGATTGAGGAATAGATCCTCAGAAGAGAGAGCTGCTATCTCAGAGAAACAAGAGGGATCATCTGAGGGGATTACCCTGATACTGGTTTCTACAGGGCAGACAGACCCAGATTGAGGTCCCACGGAAGCGCAGGGTGTTGTAAGGGGGGGCCTAAGCCATGATACACCTTAAATAACGGTTCTGATGAGGGAGATCTGTCAGAGACTTTAAAATGAATGAGCTGCCCTAAACGCAAGTGCAAAAACGCATAAAATTGTGCACATACTGCAGCACCTTCATAGGTGTAAACAGAGCTTTAGTCAAATTTCTGCCCAAATTTTGTTTTTGTAATTGTGGACATAATCTTTGATTTTTATGGCTGTATGAGGTTTTTGAGATTTCTCCTTACTAACTAGTGGTGACATGTTTCCAGTGCAGGAAGTAATGAAACGTCGCCAGTGGGTATAGAGATGGCAGTAAAATGCTGATGTGAATTCTAGACCTCACCTATTTCTTTTTAGGGACTTCCTCTCACTTCCTGTTGTCACTGGCACAAGAAGTAAAGGGAACCTTCCCAATGGGGCCACAGAGAACAATGTAAACCTAACACAGGTTCTAGCCCTTCCCACCTGCATCCACAACTGAAAGAACATTTTTGGATACACTTTGAAGTGGAATTCCAGAAATGTATTTAGTTTGGAATAAAGCAGGTAAGGGTTATGTTGGTTATTCTCTGCTGTCTTTTCTCCTATTGGGTAAACCTTTCATCACTTCTTGTCCCAGCAACAGTGGTCACCAAGAATGAACACCCCTCTAATATTAAATTATATACAGTTAAAAAAAAAAAAACATTTTAAACATTTCTATAAATTTGTAAATCTGCAGCTTTCATTAAAATAACATCTAGTTATCCTGTTTTGAAGGTCCTTGTTCTGGCTCTTCCTGGTATAGTGTGACAACATACGTTCCTTAGGAGGGATGTTCAATTTATATGGCAAGACGCCCGGGACATTTAGTTCTGGGGGACGGGCAGGTAGTTTTGTTTAACCTTTAGCCCTGCTGCTTCCCTGCAAGGGAAGCAGCAGGGCTAACCTGTCAGGTGGAAACATTTGGGTCGCAGCCCTGCCGCCTGATTGCTTCCACACAGCTCAATACAGTGCCAGCCTCTGCCCTCCTGCCCACTATGTGTGCCCACAGATGGGCAAGAGGAGCCCGGGACCAACTCAACGGGTACTGGCGGGTATAGGTGAGGGAGGAGAGCAGACATGTCTGTTCTCCTCCTCTTCTTGGCCTGACCTGGAAGTGACGTTATGACGTCACTTCAGGGTCCCCGTTGACATATTTCCCGGCCCTTGAGGCCAGAAAAGAATGTAATGCAGGGTGATGTACACTGCATTACATCCAGTGGAGTACAGGGGAGACAATAAAGAGAACCTGTCACCAAAAATCATCACATAGGGAACTTTTTGTCCATGTGATGGATAAAAAAAAGGTTTAGCAACAAAGATTTTTTTTCTTTTTTAATTGTAAAAAAATTAAAGTTGCACCCAAGCACATAACCCCTCCCCCTAAAAGAAAATTTTTGAACCCCCCCCTCCCACCCCCACATACATGAATGTACAAACGTAAAAGCACGCGCTGGGGCGCCTACGCATTGCGATATACATTGCATATGGCCACATGCGCCAGAATGAGCGCAATAATTCTAGCACCAGACCTCCTCAATACACTATACTGATGGCCTAAAAGGGGCTTTAAAAGTGTTGCTTATAGAAAATAAAGGGTAATAAAATTTGTCGCCATTTCACGAGTGCACACAAACCTAAGGTTTGACATGTTGGATATCTATTTACTCGGTGTAACATCATCTTTTGTATTTTACAAAATAATTGGGTAATTCGTTGCTTTTTTTGTGCCCTAAAATTAACCTAAGTGTATTTTTGCGTTTCCTAGACTTTCGTGGTAATGTCGTGTGACACAAAAAATTGGAACTATCACTTTTTTATTCTCTAGGGTCTCTGCTTTCAGAAAATATATAATATTTGGGGGTTTTATGTCATCTTCAGGCCTTAAATTATTTTTTAAACATGAAAAAAACCCACAAAGACAGCTCTGGCAGCAAAAGGGATAAAGGAAAATCCTGACACTCCCCTTCCCTGAGGAGCACCCAATTGGTGCTCATTACACTGCAAGGTCTCTCTCCTCGCTGCTAGTCCCCGGGTGCAGTGCTCGAGACAGGCAGGGAGGGGAGAGGAGGAGGAGATAAACAGCGCAATCTCAAAAATATTAATAGTTTAAGTCGCCATAAAGCCTCTTCTGTTTTTAAAGGTCCCAGGCATCGCTAAAATCACCTCCGATTTAAATACGGTGTTGGTTAAAATGTATTTTTTTTATCAGGACAAGTAGATGGGGACCCTGATTTAGTCCCTGGACAAGTAGTTTTTTCAAAAATTTCCACACCCCTGCTTAGCTTCCAGTTGCTCTGCATTGTCACCCTGTCATGTTCTCTTTCAGTGCCTACTACAGGGGGCTATGCCACCACACATTGCACAGGCACATCCCACCATTGTATAGAGAGAAAACAGGTGGCGCACACACCTAGTGCATTATCCAAGGTTTATTGTAGGAGTGAAAGAATAATAAAAACATACTCACAGATGAAGCATGTATCTAAAAAGCATAGAAAAATGACAATGGACACAACGGCAGGCAAGGTGTTCTCACGGTCAGTGCGGTCAAATGGCTGACGCGTTTCGGGGACGAATCCCTTTCCTCAGAGCTGATGACCAACTCTGATGCTGATGTATGATGAATGGAAAGTAAGAGCCTTGCTGTTGATGCTTTTTAGATACATGCTTCGTCTGTGAGTATGTTTTTATTATTCTTTCACTCCTACAATAAACCTTGGATAATGCACTAGGTGTGTGCGCCACCTGTTTTCTCTCTATCCAGTGGCTGATTTCCCCGTCTGAGGAGGGCTGCACCCCTGAAGCATTTCCTTTGGTTGTCGCTGTCCTGGTACCCTTGGCTTCCCTTTTGGCTGTGCATATCCTGAGGAGCTGGAGAGTACATACGACATCCCACCATTGTCATCACCAGGAAACCCGACAATGCTGGAGTGTATGTAAAGGGGCTACCGGAGATAAGTAGCACCAAGATGCAACAAAAGATGAAAAAACAAGTATTTCATACAAAAATGGTAATTTTGTGATACAAGGTGCATTGGTAAACTCAATACAGTTTAGTTAAGCTTTACATTTAATGTATTATTATTTATTATAGGTATTTATATAGTGTGGGCAACTTATGTAGTACTTTACATATTGTACATTCACATCAGTCCATGCCCTGAAGTAGCTGAGAATGTAAGGCCTCTATCTCACATGCATACATACACATACTAGGGCTGATTTAGACAGGAACTGATTAACCTACCAGAATTTCTTTGGAATGTGGGAGGAAACCCATGCAGGCTCCAATAAGAACAAGCAGATAACTCCATGCAGATCATGTCCTGACCAAGATTCCAACCAGGGAACCCAGTGGTGGAAGGCGGGTGTTCTAAGCCACCATGACTTTAGCTGATATGTTCAAAGAAGCATCGGTTTGGATTGCAAATGTTACACGGCAAAGAAGATACTGCATGCATTCTGATTTAGTGAACTGACCTCAGTTAGACACACATAACTGTTTTTACAAGTACAGCGTATCACTTATTGTTTTTCAATCTGGATTATACAAAAAAAAAAAACTGGCTTTGGCCCAATTTCTCTAAATATTTGAAGTCCCTTAGCAACGAGACACCATGAAAAATGAGGCCTGTCATTGAAGAGGGGAACACACTGAAACTTGCAGACCCTGGAATCCAGAATCGCAATAACTTTTCATAGATCATTAGATGTGGAATATTCTTCCAGCCATGGTTATATTTCATAGAAGAGTGGGCAAGTGTTTCCTCTGGGTGGCTGATGTATACATTGGACATCCATTCCAGAACATTTCTTTTTTTACCTCTATTGATAAAGCAGCAAAAACTGCTTTAGTTTACATAATGGGCATTCCAACTGGTTAAAGAGGTCCTGTCACTATGGGGTCCAAAATTAACTTTCAAAAAGAAATGCTGTATATTTACCTTTGTGGTTCAGGTGTCTCTTATTATTCCAAAATTAGTCTCTTTCAGGTTAGTTTAATACCGGGTCCGCTGCCACAGGCTGTGGTTCCTCCCGCTGACTCGTAGATACTGTAATGACATAGGGCCTGGCAAGAGGAACGGTGTGCAGTGGGGGCTGCATGTATTCCACCCAGAAGTGTCAAACACCCGCAATGATCGTAGATCTGCTATGCGTCAGAGTTTTAAGACACTGGTCAGAGGAAGGGTAAGGTATAGAGCATTGTTAACCACCAAATCTACCAAATGTACTCAACCAAACGTAATCAACCAAACGTAATCAACCAAACGTAATCAACCAAACGTAATGAAACATACTCAAGCAAACGTACTCAAGCAAACGTACTCAAGCAAACGTACTCAACCAAACGCACTCAACCAAACGTACTCACAACCAAACGTAATCACAACCAAACGTAATCAACCAAACGTACTCAACCAAACGTACTCAACCAAACGTACTCAACCAAACGTACTCAACCAAACGTACTCACAACCAAACGTAATCAACCAAACGTACTCACAACCAAACGTAATCAACCAAACGTACTCAGCCAAACATAATCAACCAAACGTACTCAAGCAAATGTAATCAACCAAACGTACTCAAGCAAATGTAATCAACCAAATATACTGGAGGAAAAGCAATGTAATCTCCAAACACGGAAAGGTTTCTTCACAGTGAAAGCTGTGAGAATGTGGAATAGACTCCCTCAAGAGTTGGTTCTGGCAGCTCAGTGGATTGCTTCAAAAAAGTCCTGGATTCTTTCTTAGATACACAGAATATAACTGGATACTAACATTTATAGTTAAAGTTGAACCAGGGAATATCCGATTGCCTCTCGAGGGATCAGGAAGGACTTTTTTTCTCAGCAAGAGCAAATTGGATCATGCTTTGCTGGTTTTTTTGGCCTTCCTCTGGATCAACTGTGGGTATAGAATTATAACCTTTTTTTTTATGGTTGAACTGGATGGACTTTTATCTTTTTTCAGCCAGACTAACTATGTAACTATGTACTCAAGCAGAATCACATACACCTACCACTTATATTGAAAAGCTATATACTGCTCCATACACTCATGTGTTCCCACAAGTGAAAATATCTCAATATGTATGAATAGAGCCACGCAGTATTAATCATATACTGCTAAATACTTCCCTCGAAGAAGTCAAGTGATTGACGACACGCGTAGGGAAGAAATTGTGACGCCACGCTTCTACCAGGAAATGTGAGAGCAGCCAAATTTCTTGGAGGTTTTCCTACCTTGTATGTCAGTTTCTTCAGTGCACTGATGTGGAGTGCACTTTTTAACTAAGGTCACAAAGTTTTTAATAAAAATAACAACTGGGAAGCAGAATTTTCTATATTCTGGAAAATTATGGAGGATGGCACTGGATTGTAAAGGACCTCGAAGCAGGAGTGAAGATCGGTGCTATGGCTTATAGGAACCCCAATGAAAGGGGCAAGCGCATATGACCTACTATATTTTAGGTCTATGATCAAGTTGGGAGCATTGCCTTTTGTGGTGACGGGACGTGCACTTTGACTGAGGTATATCATTTACAGCACCAGTGATAAGTGGAAAAGATTGACTACTTCTACACGTTGTGCTACATGTGGACGAATTTAATATAAAATTTGTATGATTATTCTGCAAGAAAAAGTGCAGCAAGAGAAGGATCTACAGTACAAAAAATGGCCACGGCCCCAGTCTATAGCTGGCCTTCACAGCAAGGAGCACATGGAAGGGCGACGCATGTCAAACAACAAAAAAGAAAAGATAAGGATCTAGCCTGGAAACAGTTCTGTTTATGTTCAACTTAGTACATGGACAATAGTTTGCAAGTTATAAATCAGTACACACGGACATTTACCTGATATTATTGATCATATGTTTAGAATTTATTGTACGTATATTTAAGGTATAGAATATTCACTTATACACTGAAGATACTGATCATTGGTATACTTTTAGAGGGGGAATGGTCACTTAACTACTTGCCCTCCAGAGGATTCACCCCCCTTCGTAACCAGGCCATTTTTACGATAAGGCACTGTGTTACTTTAACTGACAATGGCGTGGTCATGCAATGCTGCACCCAAATGAAATTTCTCTCCTATTTTTCCCACAAATGGAGCTTTTTTTCGGTGGTATATGATCACGCCTGCAGTTTTTATTTTTTGCGCTATCAACAAAAAAAGACCGACAATTTTGAAAAGAAAAACTCTCAATATTTTTGAGTTTTTGCTATAAAACATGTCCAATAAAAAATTTTAAACAAATTTCTTCTAAATTTAGATGAAAAATGTATTCTGCTACATGGTTTTGCTAACAAAAATCCTTGTACGTGTAAATTAACTGGTTTACATGAAAGTTATAGCATTTACAAATGGCGGTGTGTATATACTGGGAATTTTTTTTTATACCAGTAATGGCGGCAATCAGCGACTTATGGCGAGACTGTGGTGAGCATTCTGACACTGGGGGGAAATGACTATCACTGACATGCCCAGTGACACCAATACAGTGATCAGTGCTATAAAAAAGCACTGACACTGTACTAATGGCACTGGGCAGGAAGGGGTAAACATCTGGGGTAAACAAAGGGTTAACTGTGTGTGTTTTACTGTATGCTGTGTGTGTTTACTGTGTAAGCATGCTGCTATGCAGAGCAATACAAAGCAGCAATGCTGGTGCTGACAGGGGAGAGCTCTGTATTATTTACATAGAGACCTCTCCCCTGTCAGTGTTCCTCAGCGATCACCGAGTGCCGTCGAGGAATCTCCGGCCAGGACCCAGTAATCGACAGCTGTAGCCACCCAGAAAAGCAAAATCATGTGTGTGTGTATATATGTATATATATATATATATATATATATATATATAAAATTTTGTGCAGCCCTGCTGCCCTGTAGCACTAGTTCTGCTATAGGGCAGCAGGGCAGAGGTTAAAGTGGTAAACGCGGATAAATACCATTGGGACACATGGATATGTTTTAAACATTTTTTTGTGTTATTTCCCGTTTTATATATTTGAGCACAATTGATATTGCTTCTATCGTTGTAGTTGTACACTTTCACACTTACAGTGGTGCACATGGATATTTGAATAGGTACATGTGGATAGTTTGGTTCTAGTTTATTTTTCTTTTTTTTTATATTTGAGTACAATTCATATTGGTTGTGCATTTCACAGTTAAACTGGTACGCATGGACATTTGAAGGTTTATTTTTTTATGCACTCAATAGGCAAAAAAGTAACAAAACTTAAAAAAAAAAAAAAAATTTCCTACTATGATCTGTGTTAGTAAAAAAAGTAACAGTAGATAAAAAAATACATTTTATTCTATAATTTGTCCTGTTTAAAATTATACTAATATCTAAATTCTGGTACAAAGCATTGCAAAGTTACAAACAAAAAAAAAAGGCTTTTTTTCCAATTTTGTTTTCTTTTTTCATTGGACGCTAAAAATTACTGTGACGGGAGTCACTTTGGGTGGGGGGCCCATGGAACACCGCCCCCTTTGGAGAGGTGGGGAGACCCTGTCTCAGCTCCCCATATCCCTATTATGTGTAAGTCACCCTGTGCCTGTTAGGTACAGAGTGGAATGTTCTAATATTGGGCTGCATCCCATTGTTCTATTGTGTGTCTTGCTTGGGAGCAAACTATTATGGGATGTATGGGTTTGTGTATTGTCTACTGCCAGGTGGTGTATCCCATTGTTATATTGTACATCTTGCTTGGGCGCAAACTATTATGGGATATATGTGTTTGTACTGGCTTGGCGGGGGGTGTTTCCGGCAGCCCTTCCCCCTGATGGGACGGCTTGCTGATGTGTTTCCTGTTACTGGGTGTATTTTCCTGCCCTGTGTATATATCTTGTATCTATGTTGAAATAAAGCAGTCAATTTCCTATTTTAATAAGTCTGGTGCTGTCTCGTCCTGTTTGGTCAGCGGTGGTGTCCGTGGATCTGTGTTCGGACAGGGAAGCGGGAGTCTAACGGAAATACCCTAGTGCAGTCGGGGTCCGGTTCCGTTACAATTACAAACAAAACAAATAAAAAATGAAAAAAAGTTTTCATACAAATGGTTGAAAAAAATAGAAATAAATGAAGAAAATCAGCAAGAAAATAAGTAGCTGGGGAGAAGGGCAAGAAGAAGTTAAAGCGGAATTTTCACTTTAACGACTCGTTCTCTGCTCCCATTAGGAATTGCCACCTTTGGGGAGGGGGGGTGGCAGAGTGAGTAATCGATTTTGACAGGTACCAGCTGCCACTTCTGCTCCTCCCACCTCGGCGATTGGAACCCCCCAATCCCCCTTCACTACGTGCAGCACAAGATATCACAGCCAGGTGCCCATACCTAAGATGCCGGGGACAGAGGACGGCCAGTAAACCCGGATACGGTGAACACACCGCTGGATCCTGGGACAGGTGAGTGGCTGTTTTTTTAAAATTCAGCAGCTACAGTTTTTGTAGCTACTGACTTTTATTTTTTCACCGGAGACTGGAGATCCACTTTAAAGTAGATTTTTTTGTTCACTCAGATAGTGTAAGGCGGTTTATAACCCCAGTCAGTTTTTGTGCCATGTGTGTCCCATTACAGAAATTTTCCCCTATACTTTCTATCCAATAGCCAAAACAGGAAGAAATCCCTCCAAAGTTTGGGAATTCCTAGTTGTCACCAGAACTAGTGTCCCTTTTCGAAAAGGTCACATCTATTAATGTTCTGATGACAACCACAAATTTGGAATTTTCTTTCATTTTCAGTGATACCAGTCAGCAATACAAAATAGAGAGGGTGAATCTCCCTAATAGGGGTCACAGACAGAAACAAAAACCTGACAGGTGTTTTATTCCATCTCCACTCTATCCAAAACTAAAAAAAAAAAACTTTTGCCTTCAGTTGTACTTTGCTTAGGATTTGTACCCCTATTAGAGTAAACTAAGATTTTAAAGGGGTTTAATAGAACATAATTTACTTATTTTTTATTTATTTTTTTTTTTTTTTACTTGTCAGGCTGCTTTAACTGATATCATTTGCAGACTGATGCTCATCCCTTTGCTCTGCAGATGGATTTTAAATAGAAAGCTGATACAAAAATAACACTGCTACTTTGTGTCCCTTTATTGCACACCATACATGGTTTGAACTCTGAACGATTTTTTTGTCCGAAAATCGAAAACGTTGTTCGCTCGGTAATCCAATGGTGCCATCATTGATTTTGAAAATCGACCGACCAAGTCATAAAGTTCATCGCCAAAATCCGCACGTTCCTAACCCCAGAAACCACTAAACAGCTCATCCACTCCCTCATCATATCACGACTCGACTACTGCAGCTCCCTCCTCACTGGCCTGCCTCGCCGCTGGCTATCCCCGCTTCAGTCCATCCTGAATACGGCTGCCAGACTCATTCACCTTTCCAACCGCTCCATCTCCACCACCCCCCTCTGCCAATCCCTCCACTGGCTTCCGATTGCGCAACGGATCAAATTCAAAATCCTAACACTGTCGTACAAAGCCGTCCACCATACTGCCCCAAACTACATCACTGACCTAATATCCAAGTACCGCCCAACACGCACTCTCCGCTCCTCACAAGACATCCTTCTCTCTAGTTCCCTGGTCTCCTCCTCCCATGCCCGCCTCCAGGACTTCTCCAGTCTGTCACCCATCCTCTGGAACTCCCTGCCCCAACCTATCAGATTATCACCTACTCTCCTCTCCTTTAGGCGCACCCTGAAAACCCATCTCTTCAGGGAAGCCTACCCCACCCCCTGCTAACTTGCCAACCTCCTCCACTCTTCCTACCACTCCATCCCCCACAGCTATCTCCTCCTGTGCCACCATCCCCTCCCTCCTAGATTGTAAGCTCCAAGGAGCAGGGCCCTCGATCCCCTCATGTTTTGCATTGTATTGGTATTGTTCTGTCGCATGTTCTGTCCCCCTTTGTAATGTACAGCGCTGAGCGAACTATTGGCGCTTTATAAATACTGTATAATAATAATAATAATAATATAACAGGCGAACCTTCTGTTCCTTCCAGGTCACGGCTCATGTGCATATTCTTTTTGGAAAAAAACGATCGTACGATTTGAGCATCGAGTCGAAAATCGGTAGTTTTTCTCGAATTTTCCAACATGCCCGATCACTGAAAAGGGGAGAAACCACGAAAATCGGTTGCTGCTATTGACCCACAGAACGAACATCGGGCGATTATTCTTAGGTCCAATTTTCGGACAAAAATCGGTCGAATTTCGACCTATGTATGGCTGGCCTAAGTCACATCTGAACACATTTATAAACATTGTGCCATACCATCTATTTTTTGACATCTTGTACAGGCTGCTGTGTTTACACGTCATCTCCTGGCTGTCAAAATGACAGCTGGGAAGTCCTGGCAATTGTGGGGGGGAGTAGCAGTTTTTTAGGGCGTGTGTAGCACCACCAGTGTCTACAAATGGTTAAAGTGCACCAGTAAACCTCCAGCACCATTTAAGTGTCAGGGTTACTTTATAAAAGAACTCTTCATTTGTATTCAAATAAAAGTATTTTTACACAGAAAGGGTTGCCGCTTCCTTGAAAATACGATACTTTCTTAAAGGAACACTTTAGATATAAATAACTTCCTGGAAATCTGATTTTACATCATTGTATGCGCTATGCTAAAAAAAAAAAAAATCCTGTATGCAGAACCTTTGGTGCGGTTTCTACCATTAGAGTAGGAATATGTAAAAATGTGGTTACAGCTTGCCTAATACACACAACATAAAAACTAAATGAATTTAGTCCAAAGAGGATTTCAAATGCAGTTTTTAGTCAAGGACATCTGTAGAGTCTCTATTATTGTAACAATTATCTGAATGTTATTTTTAATGTGGTTTTTGTACTTTTACGTGGTTGTTCCATGTTCTGAAAAAAAATGGATTTTTTTTCTACTCACCGTAAAATCTCTGACTTCAAGGTCATTGAAAAACACAACCCGGCCATAATCTTGACCACTCACTGCACGTTCCCATCATATCTCGGCCAGCTCTCGGTGCAGGCTACAGATCAGTGGTGGTGAGACCGGCTTCCAATCATGTGACCTCGGCTTCCAATCATGTGACCTCTATCAGTGGTCACACAATCACCAATCCTTCTTACCGCCTGGGAATTCCGAACTATTTAAAAGGGATGCTGGAGCAGGCAGGAAGGAGTTAAGGGATATGTATTTTCAATGTTGCCCTTGAAGCTGCATGAGAAGGTCCTCTCCATGCCGTATGGTATTTTCAGGGAAAAAAGTTGGCATTGGCACATGTCTCCCCCCCCCACCATGGCAGTGCCTAGCCTCCCATGCACTTTTTGATAGTAGTCAATCTGTTAGCCCCCAAGACGTAACAAGATTTGCCCCAAATAGATGTCGGTAGGATCTGCCTTTAATTATTTGTTCAACAAATTTTGAACAAGATTCATTGAACCCTTGGTGAATTGAACCCAGACATATTTGCCCATTACTACTGAGCATTACTGGTGGCTCTCACAGACAATGGAGACTTTAAAAGTGTCCCTTCTTTGTCAAGACTCTGCTTCCCATACACAGTGCCAGGCCTTGTCTATTGGGTTTTAAACTTGTTTTCAATTATCGGTTCTTCAGTCTGTAATTGAGAGAAAAGGCTTACCCAGCTAGCTCTGGCACTGCCTCCAAATTCCCACTTCAGACACCAGCACTGTAACCACACTCGTCTTCTAGATTACAAAGAACTTACACTGCTTCTGCTGAGAGTTTTGAAAAAAAGTTGGGTAAATTGAAACTTCTACTATTAGAAAAAAAATTATATATATATATATATATATATATATATATATATAAACACATACAGTGGATATAAAAAGTCTACACACCCCTGTTAAAATGTCAGGTTTCTGTGATGTAAAAAAAATGAGACACAGGAATAATTTATAAACTTTTTCCACGTTAAATGTGACCTATAAACTGTACAACTCAATTGAAAAACAAACTAAAATCTTTTAGGGGGGAAAGTAACCATAAAAAACAAAAATAATGTGGTTGCATAAGTGTGCACATCCTCTTATAATTGGGGATGTAGCTGTGTTCAGAATTAAGCAATCACATTCAAAATCATGTTAAATAGAAGTCAGTACACACCTGCCATCATTTAAAGTGCCTCTGATTAACCCCAAATAAAGTTCAGCTGTCCTAGTAGGTCTTTCCTGACATTTTCTTAGTCGCATCCTACAGCATAACCCATGGTCTGCAGAGAGCTTCCAAAGCATCAGAGGGAATTCACTGTTAAAAGATATCAGTCAGGAGAAGGGTACAAAAGAATTTCCAAGGCATTAGATATACCATGGAACACAGTGAAGACAGTCATCATCAAGTGGAGAAAATATGGCACAACAGTGATATTACCAAGAACTGCAAGTGTACAATCCAAACGCACACGGTCCTGCATTAAAAATAGCTGTGTGCATAAGTGGGTGCTGCAGTGACCGTCAGCTGGAAACGAACAGAATCAGCAAGGGAGAATGTCCCCAGCACACTGAGGATCACCAATATGGGTCCAAAAGTGTTAATTAACGATCACATAATTACAGCAAGGCAACGTTTCAGAGCCTCGCAGGACCCCTTCATCAGGTACATGCAGGGCTGCTGTTAGGAACCATGGAGCCCCATACAGCGAACCTGACAACCCTTCCCCCCCCAAAAAAAACCCCATAGTTTGAAATGCTTCAGTTATGAATGAACACAGTGAGTGATTGGTACTGATCACTCATTGTGTTCATTCAGAAAAGGAAATAGCTGGTAAATGTGACATGTTTACCGGACCCTTCCCCCCACTCTCCATCCTGAAGGATCCTATTGTGTGCTTGCAACTGCTGGTGGAAGAGAGGAGGGAAGCCGGCAGCACTGTGGGGGCTTAGAGAGTTATCTGGGCAGCAGGGGGAAACATATGGTGCACAGGGGGGGTGATGGGTGTGGTGGTGGTGGGGGCAGTTACTGGAAACAATCCCCTGTATGGCTGCAGCCGAAAGCCAAAAAAAGCAGAGAGAGACATACAGGGGATCAGTTGCAGTAAATGCCTCAGTAATCACCCTCCCTGCCCACATCCAATTCCCCCAGATGCCTGGGCCCCCCTGCTGGCCTAGGCCCCATACAGGAGGACTGCTGGTACCCCATTATCAGTAGAGACTAGGCACATGCCCAGATTAACACCATGCACCAATGCGCCATGATTGAGTTTGGCTGTATGGGAGAACACGCAGAAGGACGCGGGTTTTGGGGCCAGTAACCACCAATCAGACAGCGGCCATCCATCTACCTAGGATGAGGACGACATGGCGGTGCTGTGTATTATTAAAGTGCCCTTACAAGTTTAATGGCTTTTGAAGGTTTGGTAGCAGATAAATCCCTCTATCCATCAGTTGGGAAGGAGTTAATTTTCCTTAGAGGCCAACGAGAAAAGTCTCAGCGCAGCGGCGACTTCCAAATATAGAAAACGACACAAACTTTTCTTCTACATATTTTTTCCCTGCAAACCGCAGACATACCCCCAAAATGAGGAATATTTTCTAACATCCCACATGCAGAGAAAAACACATGAGCCGCATTTTCTGTGGCTGGATTGTTTTCTTATATAAGAAAGGGGATTGTTTGTTCTGGCAGGCAGTTTATCTTACGGGAATGCGCCGTGACAAGGCACAAAATACAACCAAGCCATTCCGAGAGCAGCAACAGCAGATCCTGCAGACCCAATCATTGCTTAAACCTGAACTGAACATAACTCCAATTATTGTGGTTACGTATTCATGAAAAAATGTTATAAATGTAACTGGTGTAAGTACTTGAATAGGACTTGTTATTAGCATCCTGGTGCAGCAGAACTTAGACTGGGAGAAGAAAAGGGGGCCAACCAAGTAAGCTGCACCATGCAGGCTGACTAGGAACTTGTTGATATAAGCCAGAGCAAAGGGGCAAGCTCATTAGTCTGCTGCTGATCCTTGGTTACCCAATCACTGGCTGGGGGCAGGAATGTGACCCAGCAAGATTGTCATAAGTACAACAGTGAAAAGTCAGGTCACAAACCAAACTTTTTAAAAACAGTTCCTTTTTTCCCAAAAATAAAGAAGCTCAGCTACCAGGCTCTAATATGCGACCTAAAACCCAGGCAAAGATCACATAATGTCTGGCTATCGGGTCCATAGTGGGTATTTCTCATCATTAGAGACTGAAGGGGGTCTATTGCTTTTAGTCAAATACAGTAAGCACAGGACAACCATAAAACAGTAGGCAAAGCAGGAGACAAATATGGCTGTTCTGTGTCTATATATAGCTGCAAACTAAAAATAGTAACAAGGTTTTAAATATATAAAACACACACACAGATACCCTTGTTTAGGCTGATCTATTTCACCTATATCTAAAGGAATCTGAAAAGAATGCATTTTTTACTTAAGGGGTTACTAAACCCAGAACCCTGCATTCACTATATCCGCTCTCCCCGGACCCCGCATTCACTATATCCGCTCTCCCCGGACCCCGCATTCACTATATCCGCTCTCCCCGGACCCCGCATTCACTATATCCGCTCTCCCCGGACCCTGCATTCACTATATCCGCTCTCCCCGGACCCTGCATTCACTATATCCGCTCTCCCCGGACCCTGCATTCACTATATCCGCTCTCCTATGACCCTGCATTCACTATATTCGGTCTCCCCGGATCCTGCATTCACTATATCCGCTCTCCCCGGACCCTGCATTCACTATATCTGGTCTCCCCGGACCCTGCATTCACTATATCCGGTCTCCCTGGACCCTGCATTCACTATATCCGGTCTCCCTGGACCCTGCATTCACTATATCCGGTCTCCCCGGACCCTGCATTCACTATATCTGGTCTCCCAGGACCCTGCATTCACTATATCCGCTCTCCCCGGACCCTGCATTCACTCTATCTGGTCTCCCCGGACCCTGCATTCACTATATCCGGTCTCCCTGGACCCTGCATTCACTATATCCGGTCTCCCCGGACCCTGCATTCACTATATCTGGTCTCCCAGGACCCTGCATTCACTATATCTGGTCTCCCCGGACCCTGCATTCACTATATCTGATCTCTACAGACCCTGCATTCACTCTATCTGGTCTCCCAGGACCCTGCATCCACTATATCCGCTCTCCCCGGACCCTGCATTCACTATATCCGCTCTCCCTGGACCCTGCATTCACTCTATCTGGTCTTCCACAGTACACACAACATGGAAATACAATTATTTTACTAAATATAAACTGCTAAATACCTTTTCTCATCAGCAGTACAGTGTTGTGACTCCTATCAGTGTCCAGCCGCGCACTGGTTAATCTTGTAGGAGGAGTTTTCATTCTCCTCTGACTGTCCTATGAGGCTGCAAGACCCCTGACACTCTGTCCAGACAGAGCTGATTGGCCCTGTGCTGACCACATGCACCCTCCTCCTAACCCCCCCAAAAAATAAACTGGCAATACACACCAAACAGAGCATGTGCAGACTTGCCACTGCTGCTCTGTACTATAGCAGATGGATTGGGGACAGTAAACGAAAGGGAGGATCAAAGAAGACAGGATCAAATAGCCTTTATACACAATGTGGAGCATTAACCCCTCAGGTTCCACAGTCAGTATAACAAGCATGCTTTACTGCATATACAGACTGATGTTACTGTTGTGGGTTTAGTAACACTTTAAAGCAGATCGGTCTTTCCTATAGTGATTTGAAATGATTACCATCTTGCACATTAGCCCAGCACATAAGAATGACGTAAGGTACATTAAAATTCTGTATGCAGTAATGGTCATTTTTGTGACAATACCTATGAAGTACATTTGGTCAAACACTGTGGACACCTAACCATCATGTCTGACAAACGTGTTGGATGAGCTCATATAGCCATAAATAAAAAGCTGCCCTTGTCCCCCTTTGTGGCTATAAAAGTCTTAAACTTACAATGCCTTGAAAAAGTATTCATACCCCTTGAAATTTTCCACATTTTGTCATGTTACAACCAAAAACGTAAATGCATTTTATTGGGATTTATGTGATAGACCAACACAAAGTGGCACATAATTGTGAAGTACAAGGAAAATGATAAATGGTTTTCAAACTTTTTTTTACAAATAAATATCTGAAAAGTGTGGCATGCATTTGTATTCAGCCCCCTTTACTCTGATACCCCTAACTAAAATCTAGTGGAACCAATTGCCTTCAGAAGTCACCTAATTAGTACACAGAGTCCACCCGTGTGTTATGTAATCTCAGCATAAATACAGCTGTTCTGTGAATTCCTGAGGTTTGTTAGAGAACATTAGTGAACAAACAGCATCATGAAGGCCAAGGAACACACCAGACAGGTCAGGGATAAAGTTGAGGAGAAGTTTAAAGCTGGGTTAGGGTTATAAAAAATATCCCAAGCTTTGAACATCTCACGGAGCCCTGTTTAATCCAGCATCCGAAATTGGAAAGAGTATTGCACAACTGTATACCTACCAAGACATGGCCGTCCACCTAAACTGACAGGCTAGGCAAGGAGAGCGTTAATCAGAGAAGCAGCCAAGAGGCCCATGGGAACTCTGGAGGAGCTGCAGAGATCTACAGCTCAGATGGGAGAATCTTTCCACAGGACAACTATTAGTTTTGCACTCCACAAATCTGGCCTTTATGGAAGAGTGGTTTAGATCAAATCATATTCATGTGTTAGAATGGCCCTGTTAAAGTCCAGACCTAAATCCAATTGAGAATCTGTGGCAAGACTTGAAAATTGCTGTTCACAGACGCACTCCATCCAATCTGACACTTTACACTCTCTAGACGTGCAAAGCTGGTAGAGACATCCCCAAAAAGACTTGCAGTTGTAGTTGTAGCGAAAGGAGGTTCTACAAAGTATTAACTCCTGGGGGCTGAATACAAATGCACTCCACACTTTTCAGATATTTATTTGTAAAAAGTGTTGAAAACCATTTATCATTTTCCTTCCACTTCACAATTATGTGCCACTTTGTGTTGGTCTATCACATAAAATCCCAATAAAATACAATTACGTTTTTGGATGAAACATGACAAAATTTGGAAAATTTCAAGAGGTATGAATACTTTTTCAAGGGCCTATATTTGAGCCCTTTCAGCCAAAAGAGCATTTCTGTGGTCAGGTGTTGGAGTTGAACAAGAAGACCTGGCTCGACTTCTTTGACACACTAATACTACGAGTCACTAATACTAGAAGTCTCTCATGCGTCTACCTCCCACTCTTTTATTCTCCTTTCCATTCTTTTTTTGAGTCACTGCTACACAAACATGGGTATTAGTAGGGAGTTGCACCCCCCCCCCCCCAATAATCCTCTACTCTTCTGGGAAGGCTTTCCACAAGTCTTTGGAGTCTGTGGGACTTTGTACCCGTTCAACCAGAGGAGTATTTGTGAGCTCAGATATCAATGTTGGATGAGAACACCTGGCTAGCAATCAGCATGCCATGTCAATTCATCCAAGAGGTGTTCAGCAGAGTTGAGGTCAGGGCTCTGTGCAGGTCACATGAGTTTTTCCACACCAAACCCATTAAAATATGTCTTTATGGAGATGGCTTTGAGCACAGGGGCACAGTCATGCTGGAACAGAAAAACCTCTTCCCCAAACTGTTGGAAAGGGAGAACTTCAGGGGTTTCAGGTGAAGAATACTATTAATCCTAAAGCATGTAACTATTTTTTTTAGATAATTATGACCTTCAAACCTTGTGGCAACAGTTTGGGGATCCTTAGGAAACTTAGGGATGCCACTCCAGACAAACATCCTTTAACTCCAGTGACTCCTACTCGTGGGTGCAGGCAGCTAAGGAGCCGGTCCATCGGCTATGTAGCATCTACTTGGAAAGGGAGAAACACTGCCACATGCTAAGCAGGCTCGAAAGGTGAACAAGATGGCTTCAGCCTGAATCCACCCAGGCCACACCCCTGATGCATTCTGCCCCGCCCACAGGACTTAATCATGGAGGTTTTGTTGATTCACCTTTCGGGCCGGGTTGGTGTGCCGCAGTGTTTCTCCCTTTCCAGTAGATGCTACAAAGCCGATGGATGGGCTACCTAGCCACATGCACCCGTGAGTAAGAGTCATCGGAGTTGAAGGATGTGCTGCCGTGCAGCACTACTAAACAGGGAGCAGAACTTGCACCCATATTCAGAAAATATGGCTGCCCCCATGCACATACACAACTAAAAATCGTACACAGTAGAGGTAACATTTCTGAAACATTAACACACATTAGGAACCTTCTTTAAGTTACCCTGATTAGGTTCAGGCATACATAAAAACATTAAAAGGACCATGTCAAGTGAGGTATTCTGGAAAGCAGAGGTCAGCCTCTTGGCAGGAGATCTGCCATTCATTAAGGATATAATAAGACTAACGCTGGGCCTCATTAAAAAGTGGAAAACACTTAAATCCCTTTGAAAGTCTGAACTAGCGATTTATTTTCAGGCCTTTATTAATCTGCTGTATTGCTGTTTACGACAAAGGGAAGTTGCAGGCAGAGTGGAATGAGTTATGAAGCTTAATAACCTTCTCGGAGCTTTTTGTTTCCCTCATTAACGTATAAGAATAGTTGGAAAACTTCCTGAGTGGAATACTGAGAGGAGAGGCATTACAAAAATTAAAACGTATTTCCTTGAATTCTGATTAGTGGGAAGATACAGCAAGCTCTTCATCTAACAACTATAACACTGCAAACAATGCTGGTTTTTACATTTATATTTTTTACATTTATATTGCTTATTTAAAAGGGTTACCGGTAGTCCTTCCAAAATTGATATATTTTTTATTCTTTTACATAAAACCAGAAACCACCAAACTCTGCACTTTTGGTTGCACCTCCGATATCAATTTATCTGCTGAGTACCCTCCAATTACCTTTTTGGGGCGATAGTGCAGAAAATCTAACCAAATCCAATGCAATGATCCCCTGAAGACATCATAACAGACAAAGCGTGCTGGGTGGAGCCTCGCTAACTACGGCTGTTTATGTCACCTCTGGTGACGCAGGTTCCAGTGTCATGGAATGCACGGAGCCAATGGAACCCTAAGCTGAATTCTTATTATTTGCATGCTGGTGCGTTGGACTGTTTTTTAAATCTAATAAAAGCGGTATTACACTATTGGGAGTCCTCTTTTTATGATGGAGCTGCCGGGAGCTGGTGGAGAGTCGGGGGAGAGCTAGAAGGAGAAAGCTGTGGAGGCATGACACAAGCACAAAAGACCTTCTTATGTATGTATGGGGTTCCATGAGATCTGGTGAGTGGCGCCCACTAAGGGGTGCTGGAAGGTGATACACGAGCACTAGAGTGACTGGGGAACAAGTCCCTGGTTCAAGAGGACTTTATTGCAGTCACCATTATATGCATTTCAAGAGCACTTTATTTTAAGAACACTATATTGCAGTTATGGTTATATGCATTATTTAATGAACTACAACATCTCTGAAAGATACACAAGAGAAGAATTATACCGACATTTTAGTATTGCACTTTATGAGCAATCTACCTCATTACTTTTCCTTAGGATAATGCACTTTGTTTTTTGCATGTTTGTAAAGAACTATATATATATATATGGAGGTTTTTTTGGAGCATATTTATTGTATAAGGTTTGGGGTATTTAATCTAAATGTGCTGCACCATTTTTGGTTATAATATATTTTTTAGATGTTGGGAAGTTATACCTTTCAACAATTTTCTTATATGTCTTTGGAGACTCTTTAGGTGAGATATCTGCCTTGTGTTCCCAGGTCTGCACAACTGCTGTAGCCATTAAAAGGCTTCCCACCCAGACCAGGATGAGTTAGAACCTGCCAACATGATTAGGAACATTCAAAACTCCAAAATGTAAAGGAACAGAGCCAGGACCGAAAAAGAGACGCCCCATGGCTGGAGTCATCAAGAGATATAGGAAGCCAGTGGGCCAGTCCAAGCAAAATTGATATTTAAGTTTTTGGTAAATGTTGGGGAGTTATACCCTCCAACATGTTCCTTCTATTTCTTTGGATATTCTATTGGTGGACCTTCTGTCTTGTTTTCTCAGGTCTGCATAACTGCTGTAGTGGCTATAAAGCTGCCCACTCAAAACAGGATGAGCTTCATCCTGGTCAGGAACACACTAAACTCCGAAATATGAAGGGACAGAACTTGGAAATACACAAGACACCCCATGTCTTGAGTCATAAGGAGATATGGGAAGCCAATGGGTGAACCCCAGCCTGGCAGGTTTCATCCATAATTGAAATATCATTTTCTCCCAAGCTCAGACCACTTTTGAAAGGGCATACTGTATGTTGGCGACAAGGAGGCGACAATGTGGGAGATTGGGTAACTTACATTGTATGTGAGTGTATAAGTGTATGTAGCTTTTGGAATACAGTGTTTTCTCTTGTATCCAAAGTAGCTGCTATTCTTTCTACCCCATCCTCACACTTCGCTCTACTCACTTTGTCTATGGACACTTGCCCGGTTCAATCTAGAACTGTAGTTTCCCATATTCTGATGTTGGCTTGTCTAACTATGACTTATAACTAGAAATCAATGAACTCCTAATATATTAACTCCTAATAGATCCATAGAGTTCATTTCCATTTTACCTATGAGATGTTCCTTGTGTTTAGTAACCAAGGCCTTAAGGCTTTTAATGCTAAGTGGTCAATTTGGGACCATATGTTTAATGTTATAGGAATTTAGAGAAAATTGTGGACTCGCTAAAGCTCCTTTATCGGATGTTTCATGACCAATGGTGCTTGTTGAAAGGTTTTCCTTATTCTTTTCTTTAGGTTGTTTGTGTAAACTGCGCAATTTACTTTTGATATGCTATACTGTACAACTGAGATAGCTGTACATACCTTAGATAACCTAGTTTACCACAGATATGAGTATTGTCTACAATTTTTGTATCATTCCTTTGGTTTTGAAGATTTTGATGGATAATGCTGTCTGTACCTATGATTTAATAATAAAAACAACTGAAAAGTGTGTGTTGTGTTGGTGGTGCCGAGTGAAGGTTCTTCACCATTCAGACATTGATCATATCATCAATCAGACCCCAGTCAGTGACCCATACTGTATAACCAGTTGCTTCCTGCACAGACCTGCGAACACAGCGTTTGGCAGAGGCAAGTCTTCCAGAACCAGCTTTCTTGCAGATCCGAGACCTCCTAGGACCGTATGCCTACAGTCTCAATTGCAGCGGATGCTGGCACACTCACCTTTTACCGTGCCCACCAATTAGTGTGGTACCATGGTGCAGTTTGGTAAACTTTCTTACTTCCCCATAAATCTGTCCCTACCATGGAACGGCCAGTTTGTTGTGTTAACTCTCTCCCGGGCAAAAGGTTTCCAATGCTCTCCTGCTTCTCACTATTGGTACTTGGTATAGTAAAAAATGAAATTTATACAACTGGGACCTAGATTAATCTAAATTCTTAAACCATTGACAACCGCTTGTGGTCCGAAAACACCAGGCTGACACATCCATCAGGTTTCCGTTATTTTGTCCACCCCGTCTATATGTACACATATTACAGCTGACAATCTCTTATCTGTTGATAATAATAGTGTTCCTGAACACTCAGGCACCATATTTCTTTCTATCTCACTTAAATACTCAGATATCTAATTCTGCTTATACAGACCCTTGAAAACATACAGATAAACCACAATTATAGGGAAATGTGTGCCTGGCTCCCTCAGGCTTTTACCTCATTTTCCCATTAGGAAATGTGATCTTGTTAATGCAGCTTCCTATCAGCATTTTCGTGACACGGGGAAGATGAGTGAGACATCGGCCTCAAGAGCTGGAGAAACATACAATGATAGGAAGACTCTGCTTCTCCAGCATTATTGCTTCAATTTATCAACCGGAACAGCTCTATTTTTATAAAACTGTATACAACGGGGAGACCAGAAATCCCAACAAACAACAAAAGATTGGGTATATAATACTGTGTTGCGTCTAACTCAGCCTTTCCTAAACCAGGGTTTCGGGGGAATCCAGAGGTTCCTTTAGAGTAGTAGTCTCCAAACTGTGGCCCGGGGCGAATGTAGCCCTTTGCTTGCTTTCATCCTGCCCTTGGGGCACTACTCCATCCAGTAACTCAACAATGGGACATCATTTCTGCCACTGACACCAACAATAGGGTGCAATTCCTCTCACTGACACAAATGATAGTCTACCCAGTTACACTAATGATGGGGCACTATTCTTCCTAATGTCATTAAAGATAGGGCGCTATTCCTTCCACTGACACCTACAGTGGGGCAGAATTCCTCCCAAAAAGACAAACGATGGGGCACAATTTCTCCCACTGACACCAACAATGGGGCACAGTTCCTCCCAATGACACCAACAGTGGGCACTATTCCTTCCACTGACACCTACAGTGGGTAACAATTTCTCTCACTGACACCAATGTTAAATACAATTCCTTCCAATGACAACAACCTTGAGACACTCTTTCTCCAATTACCATCAATGATGGGGCACTGCTCCTCCCAATGAGACCAATGACAGGCCACTAGTACTCCCACTGACACCAATGATGGGGCAAAATTCCTCCCACTGACACCAATGATGGGGCAAAAGTCCACCCACTGACACCAACATTGGGGCACAATTCATCCCACTGACACTAATAATGTGGCACTGTTCCTCCCGCTGACAGCTATGATGAAGCACTGTTCCTCCCACTGACACCAAAGATGGGGCACTATTCCTCCCACTGACACCAATGATAGGGCACTGTTCCTCCCATTGACACCAATGATGTGGCTTTATTGCTCCCAATGACAATGATCGGGTACTATTCCTCCCCTAGTTCCAAAGATTTAGCCATTATTTACTCCTAGTGCACTTCAAGCACACTGACTAAGCTGTCAGTGACAGCTCTTGGTGAAGGCTGCTGATCAATAGCCATCAGTCTCAGACTGTAATCAACGTTTTTTGGCAGGGGCGTTTTTTGGCTGGAAAAAAACCCAGGACTAGTGGGTTTCTAGAGGAGTTTTTTTTTAGCTATTAAACGCTCTAATGCTGAAAAACGCTGTAAATCGCGGCAAACCGGCGTTTTTGGACTTTTTTTTGCAAAAAAACCTGTGAAAAAATGCGGCAAATCGCTAATGCAAAAGCTCTAAAAACCGCTGACAAACTCATGTTTTTAATGTGACTTTACACAGCTAACCTTACCAGCATTATTAATACGCCCCGTGTGCATGGAGCCTGAAAGTTGTAAACTGCAAGTGCTGGGTTATGAATTCTAATGAACGGTTTACTAGGGAAAGATTTCTTCATTGTGCCCAATGTGTTAAGCAAAAAAAATGCTAAGGGTTGATTATGACTTTAATGGCAATGTTTTATTTTTTGTTGGCAATAATCTGAAATAAGAGGAAACTAAACATTTATACTACTAATAAAAATCTGCCAACTCTTGTGGTGTATTATGGTGACGGGGGATTAATATGCCAATTTATAAAGGTCTTGTGTAAGCTTGTATGAAGTGTATTTAATAAATATTAGGAGTAAGTGAGAGAGCAGAGAGAACTGCTGCCAGCAGCTACATAATAGACAGGTATAGCCACCCCCCCATATCATCCATTCACTCATTAATCCAAACATTGATTTCTGAACTCTATCTGGAATTAGGGAGCACAGTGCCTCAAATTGGCCATACATTACTAGAATTTCAGTAGAAGATTTTAATTTCAGAAACATGAGTTTGATTTTCTAATCTTCAGTAATGTTCTTTCAATCGTAGTGATGCGAAAATTCTTCTATTCTTGTTTCTGCAGGTAGGGCAGACCAGTGAAATGAATGGGCTGCCTACACGCAGAACACAGGTCGCCATAATGGGAGCCAGTGCTTAAAGTGGACCTCCAGGCTCCCCCCCAAAAAATGAAAGTCAGCAGCTACAAATACTATTACCTGTCCAGGTATCCAGCGTTGTCCTCCCTTGAGCCGATTCTTCATTTGGCTTTGGGTGCAGGTGCCAGCATCTTCAGTAAGGGAAAAAAGAAGTGATCGCCTCCTACTGCACATGGGCAAAGCGTGCGGAGCTTTGTGACTGGTCCCGCAGTCTTCTGGGACCTGTGATATGTCCCAGAAGGCTGTTGGGGAAGGAGAGGGGGTTGAAAACACATGTGGGTGGAGCCGCACTGTTTGAAAGTGACAGCTAGTATGGGGAACTTCTCTCCGTACTGCTGTCACGGGGGGGGGGGGGGGGGGGATTGGGCAGCGGCTTCAGCATGTTACATGCTCCACCCTAAAACCGGGTGGATACATGTTCCCAAAGGTGAGCTTATCCTTTAAGTGAATTCACTTTAACACCTAATTAAACCACTTAAACAACTGCGCTCAACTGTATTTATTGGCTGGAGGATACTGACGTCTGCACTGAATGATAATGTTCACTTCTTGGCAGTACGGGGGGGTACCCCTCTTTCACAGAGGCCCCCCTTGACATCAGGAGCCCCCTATATAAAGTGTCACTTCATTTCACGTGTTCTACATATGCGGCAGAGGGTGAGAGGAGGAACCGTTTGGATGAAGTTCGACTCCATATACAGATTCCTTCTATTCTCTTCTGAATGCTGGGGGCCGCTCTGGGTACCACCTGCTGTGGACCAGCATCATGTACCGTATGACCAATCACTGGTTCTTATGGTACTGGTGGCAAGCCCACCTGCACCATGGAAATGCATGATGCTATGTGGCGCCATTATGAGTTTTTCCATGTAAATATGGTACAAACTGCCGCTCATAATAAACCAATAGAGGGCTTTTTTTTTTAATTTGAGTTGTTGCAACCCTAACCATGGCTTCCTCTATAGCAGTGTTTCTCAACTCCAGTCCTCATGGACCCCCAACAGGTCATGTTTTCAGGATTTCCATTATTTTGCACAGGTGATTTGATCAGTTTCACTGCCTTAGTAATTACCACAGCTGTTTCATCTGAGGGAAATCCTGAAAACATGACCTGTTTTCATGTTGTCATGACCAGTCAATGAGGACTGGAGTTGAGAAACACTGCTCTATAGAAACAGTGGAATAAATGAGCGTAGCCATACAGAGGAAGGAAGTGTGTTATTTACAGGATTGCCAGGCCAAAATATGAGAAAATAGAAGTTTAAAAAAGAAAACTAATGCAGCCATCACATACACTCAAAAAGTTACATGCAGTTTCTGGTGTGAATGGGCCCTAAAAGTAATGTTAACTCTCAGCTAACCTCTCCAATATAGTAAGCCACCTAATTTACATGCTAGTCCTGTCATCCTTCTCCAGAAGCAAACAGGTTCTGGGATAAAAGCACAGGGTACCAAAACGGCAGTGCTGGAAGAGACTGATCCAAAGGAGGAACTTCTGTACAGTAACAGTTTGAAACAAGTTTCTTTTTTTTCCCCCTCGCGAAAGTATTTCTGTCCCGTTTATAATTTGGTATTTTCCTGTCCAAATTCCATTCATTTCCATGTGGGCAGTCTAGAATCTATATCTTGAAAGCTCTCTTACAATGCATGCAGCTGAGCAAAACGACCACAAAATCATAGAAATGTATAGTAACACCGTGCATGAACCCCTTTACAACCCCCTTACGTGCACAGCAAGAGGGTGGGCTTGAACTCCTAAACGCCATACATTTTGCTGGGCAGACGAGGTTCCTGCGCTGAGAGCGCTCCAAGCACAAACACCATGCTATGAATGACAGCTCTTGGTCTTGGCTAATGACCAGTAGCTGGCGGAACCTGCTTCCAATCATGTGACCACTGTGGCAGCCAGTCACGATGGTCACGTGAACGGCTGATCGTTCCCATGCTTTGGCATTCCAAACTTTTTAAAAGGATGCTGGGTGGGTGGATAAGGGCTAAACAGACTCTTGAATGTCCACCTTTATGACCCACTTATAGTAACTTGCTGGCTACCACCGGTGTAAAAGCAGTGAAGTCCAACTTTGGGAAAAGCAAATATTGTCTATATAGAAGAGTCCTGTGTATTGTCTCTTGAATCTCGGTGTGTTTTGTGTATTTCTCCCAGATCTGTGCAGTAATCCAGTGTGAGACTTGCAGGCGCTTCCTGTAATAAAGACCGGTCACTTCTGCTCTCTCTCCTTGTGCAGGGTGACTGGTCTGGTCTCTGCCCTCCCTTAGATTTCTGCAGGCAGACTGTGGTGGGTGGAGCCTGATGGACCACTCCCACAGCTCTGCTCCCAGCACAGTGATGATGTCACTGCTACAACTACAAGGTAATATCTGGGTTTGCAAAGGCATTTGGTGCACATAAAGTAGATTTATATTCTTTGGGGCTTTAAGGAATATATTTCAATGACAGCTTTTGTGCCCAGTGGGGCCATCCTAATAGCAGCATGGGCCCCTGGGCAAAGTAATGCACTGGGACCCCTATGAGCCAATTCACGCACCTACTCTCAAGAATTAAAAGTATAAATTGTTGATACAATTAAACATATATTTATTAGTACTTTCAATAAAATCGATTTTAAACAATAAGAAAATATGCCATAAATCAAAGACTAATCGACACAAAGGGCACAGTACAGGGAGTAGGCAGGAGGGCACAGCACAGTGGGGACAGGAGGGCACAGTACAGGGGGTAGGCAGGAGGGCACAGCACAGTGGGGACAGGAGGGCACAGTACAGTAGGGACAGGAGGGCACAGTACAGTAGGGACAGGAGGGCACAGTACAGGGGGTAGGCAGGAGGGCAAAGCACAGGGGGTAGGCAGGAGGGCACAGCACAGTGGGAACAGGAGGGCACAGTACAGTAGGGACAGGAGGGCACAGCACAGTGGTGACAGGAGGGCACAGTACAGGGGGTAGGCAGGAGGGCACAGCACAGTAGGGACAGGAGGGCACAGTACAGGGGGTAGGCAGGAGGGCACAGCACAGTGGGGACAGGAGGGCACAGTACAGGGGGTAGGCAGGAGGGCAAAGCACAGGGGGTAGGCAGGAGGGCACAGCACAGTGGGAACAGGAGGGCACAGTACAGTAGGGACAGGAGGGCACAGTACAGGGGGTAGGCAGGAGGGCACAGTACAGTGGGGACAGGAGGGCACAGCACAGTGGGAACAGGAGGGCACAGTACAGGGAGTAGGCAGGAGGGCACATCACAGTGGGGACAGGAGGGCACAGCACAGTGGGGACAGGAGGGCACAGCACAGTGGGGACAAGAGGGCACAAAACATTGGGGACAAGAGGGCACAGCACAGTGGGGACAGGAGGGCACAGTACTGGGGGTAGGCAGGAGGGCACAGTACAGGGGGAAGGCAGGAGGGCACAGTACAGGGAGTAGGCAGGAGGGCACAGTACAGGGAGTAGGCAGGAGGGCACAGCACAGAGAGGGCAGGAGGGCCCAGTACAGGGGGTAGGCAGGAGGGCACAGTACAGGGGGTAGGCAGGAGGGCACAGTACAGTGGGGACAGGAGGGCACAGTACAGTGGGGACAGGAGGGCACAGTACAGGGAGTAGGCAGGAGGGCACAGCACAGTGGGGACAGGAGGGCACAGCAAAGTGGGGACAAGAGGGCACAGTACAGGGGGTAGGCAGGAGGGCACAGCAGAGTGGGGACAGGAGGGCACAGTACAGGGAGTAGGCAGGAGGGCACAGCACAGTGGGGACAGGAGGGCACAGTACAGGGGGTAGGCAGGAGGGCACAGTACAGGGGGTAGGCAGGAGGGCATAGCACAGTGGGGACAGGAGGGCACAGTACAATAGGGACAGAAGGGCACAGTACAGTAGGGACAGGAGGGCACAGTACAGGGAGTAGGCAGGAGGGCACAGCACAGTGGGGACAGGAGGGCACAGTACAATAGGGACAGGAGGGCACAGTACAGGGAGTAGGCAGGAGGGCAAAGCACAGTGGGGACAGGAGGGCACAGCAAAGTGGGGACAAGAGGGCACAGTACAGGGGGTAGGCAGGAGGGCACAGCATAGTGGGGACAGGAGGGCACAGTACAGGGAGTAGGCAGGAGGGCACAGTACAGGGGGTAGGCAGGAGGGCACAGTACAGGGGGTAGGCAGGAGGGCACAGCACAGTGGGGACAGGAGGGCACAGTACAGGGAGTAGGCAGGAGGGCACAGTACAGGGGGTAGGCAGGAGGGCACAGTACAGGGGGTAGGCAGGAGGGCACAGCACAGTGGGGACAGGAGGGCACAGTACAGGGAGTAGGCAGGCGGGCACAGCACAGTGGGCACAGGAGGGCACAGTACAGGGAGGACATGTCATTCCAACTGTAGATTTATTCCAGTGACAGGCTGCTGCTGTCTCCATAGCCCAGATTCCCAGGATGATGCCTGGGACACGGCCATTGGGACAGCTTAGTAAAAAGAATGACTGTCCCTGCAAATCCGGGACAGTTGGCAAGTATGATGTTATGCAAGGTTATCATGGGGCCCCTATGGACCTAGGGCCCCTAAGCACTGCCAAGGCGTGCCCATGCAGTAAGATGACCCTGGTGCCCAGCGGCAATATAAGTAGAAGGGAAACAGCCTGGAAAGTTCAATAAATCTAGGCTAGATAAGTGAGATGTTCTATGTGTGCATTCATTACAAATCTCTGCACAGAAACAGTAAATTGTTAGAAAAGTTTATATAAACTTTGCAGTTATAGACAAATCCCGCAGGCTTTCATGATTTATGTCTTCTTTTTGTTTTTTACCTAAAGTACGTTTTCAGAAAAGCAGACTGCTGACCAAGTCTCTATGAATAATTATTCTCCGTACAAGTGGCTCTCACTGAGTTGATAAAGATAATTCTATACATCCCCCAGGATGTTATTAGGATCAGTCACCATTCCTCAAAAACATAAATATGTGTCCATTTCCTAAAACAACAAAGGATGGCGGGGGAGGGGGGCTGGGAATTTTTAGCTCAAAACTGATGATGCCAAACAGATAAGACAACCCTAGTCTGCTGGTCATGTGATGTCAGTTGTCTCCCTCCTCTCTGGTTGTGACTACATACCTGAAGTATCAATGAGCCAGTGAGGACAACATATAATAATAAATATCATATAGGAAAGTAAGCTTTCTCTGTTCAGTATACAGTCAGCATGACCATGGACCTGGAAGAGTGCAGTATACAGTCAGCATGACCATGGACCTGGAAGGGTTCAGTATACAGTCAGCATGACCATGGACCTGGAAGGGTTCAGTATACAGTCAGCATGACCATGGACCTGGAAGGGTTCAGTATACTGTCAGCATGACCATGGACCTGGAAGGGTGCAGTATACGGTCAGCATGACCATGGACGTGGAAGGGTGCAGTATACAGTCAGTATTGATGTGTACCTGGAAAGGTGCTGTATACAGTAAGTATGAATATGTACCTGGAAGAGTCCCTAATAAAGCCTGTATGTATATTTACCTGGAAGGGTCCCTTATACAGTCATTATGGCTATGTACCTGGAAGGGCTCCCTATAAAGCCTGTATGTATGTGTACTTGAAAGGGTGCCATTTACAGTCATTACAGATATGTATCTGGAAGGATCCCCTATACAGTCAATATGGATGCGTTCCTGGAAAGGTCCCTTATACAGTCATTACAGACTTGTACCTGGAAGGGTCCCCTATACAGTCAGTATGGATATGTACCCGAAAGGGTCCCCTATACAGTCAAAATGGATTTATACTTGTAATGGTACCCTATACAGTCATTAGATTTGTACCTGGAAGGGTCCCCTATATAGTCATTATGGATTTGTACCTGGAAGTGTTTCCTATGCAGTCTTTTATAGATTTGTACCTGGAAGGGTCCCCTATACAGTCAGCATGGCTATGTACCTGGAAGGGTCCCCTATAGAGTCGATATGGATTTGTACCTGGAAGGGTCCCCTATAGAGTCAGTATAAATTTGTACCTGGAAGGGTCCCCTATATAGTCAGTATGGATATGTACCTGGAAGGATCCCTTATAGAGTCATTATGGATTTAAGCTTGGAAGGTTCCCCTATACAGTCATAATGGATTTGTACCTGGATGGGTTCCCTATGCAGTCATTATAGATTTGTACCTGGAAGGGTCCCCTATACAGTCATTATAGAATTGTACCTGGAAGGGTCCCCTATACAGTCAGCATGGCTATGTACCTGGAAGGGTCCCCTATACAGTCAGCATGGCTATGTACCTGGAAGGGTCCCCTATAGAGTCAGTATAGATATGTATCTGGAAGGGTGCGCCGTACAGTCAGTACGGCCATGTACCTGCAAGGGTGCGCCGTACAGTCAGTACGGCCATGTACCTGGAAGGGTGCGCCGTACAGTCAGTACGGCCATGTACCTGGAAGGGTGCGCCGTACAGTCAGTACGGCCACGTACCTGCAAGGGTGCGCCGTACAGTCAGTACGGCCATGTACCTGCAAGGGTGCGCCGTACAGCCAGTACGGCCATGTACCTGGAAGGGTGCGCCGTACAGCCAGTACGGCAATGTACCTGGAAGGGTGCGCCGTACAGTCAGTACGGCCATGTACCTGCAAGGGTGCGCCGTACAGTCAGTACGGCCATGTACCTGGAAGGGTGCGCCGTACAGTCAGTACGGCCATGTACCTGGAAGGGTGCGCCGTACAGTCAGTACGGCCATGTACCTGGAAGGGTGCGCCGTACAGTCAGTACGGTCATATACCTCATAAAATGAAAGGTACAACCGCCTAGAGCACCAACTACAACACTTTATTAGAAGATAGGATTACAAATTACACTCCCAATCCCTGAGCTGTGTTTATTCAGAGCCCTGGACAACATCTGCTGAGATGGCGATGAAGAGGGAGACAAGACCACCAAATACTTCTCTCCCATAACTTCCACTCTGCCTGCCTGGAAAGACTGATGGAGGAAAGATCTACCTGTCCCCTCTGCTGTCCCCGTAAGGTAAGTGTCCTTCATCTAGCAGTCAATAATAATCAACATTACCATATATAGAGACAATTCATTATTTTTCCCCATGCTTGTGACATAGGAAAGAAGCCGCAGCCAAGTTTTTGTCCGGAAGACCCTAGAGAAATGGACATACTTGCCCCTGCACTGCCCCTGCCTATCCTTTAAAGCTCTAGAGTCTCATTAAGCCTCGGTTCAAACTGGACCCAACTTTTAAATCATGCAACTTCGCTTGAAGTCGCACAATTTCAACGCAGCATGTCAATAGGACTACAGGCACGACTTCATGAACAAATGTCTACGCAAGTCGCATCTGAAATCGCAAGAAATAGCGCAGGAACGTTTATTTTAAATTGGTTAAGGACCGCATGAGCCGCACTGACTTGAATGGTTCCATTGCCGACAATAGGTGTGACTTGTCATGCGATCTGAAACTGTCAAATTGCATGACAAGTCGCACTGGTGTGAACCAGGGCTAACATGGAACTTTAGATAAATTTATAAAAATGGGTGAAAAGGCAGGATTGCCTGGAAGGCCCCATTACACATAGTTATAGTTTCCTCTGAATTCTTGTTGGGTCGCTGAGTGAGGGTAAATCACTTTAACCCTTTCCTGCAATAAGATGTATCTGTATGCCCGCAGGTTTCAGTGGTTCTACCAGGATCCTGATATTGTTTTATTAGAGCCAGCAATCCTCTTTAATGTATAAGTGATCAGAGTGGCTATACAGCCACTTGATCACTTTTACAGGTGGTGAAGGTCACCCTTCCCACGGCCTTTCCCTGCTTGCAATTCAACTGGGGAGCCAGGACTATTGTGGACGGTCAAGTTGGCTCAAACGCTTTTTTTTATCCCCCCAACCTTATAGTGGAACTTTAGTCACAATTTTAAGTACAGATAGATCTCTTCAGGCTGGCCCCATTTGCAAGTGTAGCTAAGTGCTTATTCTGTTTAAAATCCAGTAATACACTATCTTACCCTGCCCTGCACATGCTCAGTTGCTCTTCACATTTGGCACTTTGCTGAAAACTAGAGCCACTAAAGGCCAATCTGCTTAAACCTAGCAGCAGTAGATTTACTGCTGCTCAGGGGCTCTGGGCTTCAGCAAAATGGCAGCCTCCAGCAAGAAGAAACAGGAATAATGCTGGAGGCAATTTACAGCACATGCTAATTTTGGTAGCATAATTATTAATGTGGAATGTACCATATTTTTTACTCCATAAGATGCACTTATTCCCCCCCAATAAATGGGGGGAAATGTTGTGTGTCTTATGGAGCAAATATTGACCAGGCCTCCCCCCCTCGCCATGTTAGAATACCAGGCCAGCCAGCAGGGAGGGGGCGGGGCCAGGTCCGCAGTCTCTGGTCATCTCCTGTACTATGTCTGCAGTCACTGGTCATCTCCTGTAGTGTGTCCGCAGTCCCTGGTCATCTCCTGTAGTATGTGTGCAGTCTCTGGTCTTCTCCTGTACTGTGTCCGCAGTCTCTGGTCATCTCCTGTACTATGTCTGCAGTCACTGGTCATCTTCTGTACTGTGTCCGCAGTCTCTGGTCATCTCCTGTAGTATGTGCGCAGTCTCTGGTCATCTCCTGTACTGTGTCCGCAGTCTCTGGTCATCTCCTGTACTGTGTCCGCAGTCTCTGGTCATCTCCTGTACTACAGTATGTCTGCAGTCTCTGGTCATCTCGTGTACTGTGTCCTCAGTCTCTGGTCATCCCGTGTACTGTGTCCTCAGTCTCTGGTCATCCCCTGTACTATGTCCGCAGTCTCTGGTCATCTCCTGTACTATGTCCGCAGTCTCTGGTCATCTCGTGTACTGTGTCCGCAGTCTCTGGTCATCTCCTGTAGTATGTGCGCAGTCTCTGGTCCATCTCCTGTACTGTGTCCGCAGTCTCTGGTCCATCTCCTGTACTTTGTCCGCAGTCACTGGTCCATCTCCTGTACTGTGTCCGTAGTCACTGGTCATCTCCTGTACTGTGTCTGCAGTCTCTCGTCATCCCCTGTACTATGCCCGCAGTCTCTGGTCATCTCCTATACTATGCCCGCAGTCTCTGGTCATCTCCTGTACTGTGTCCGCAGTCTCTGGTCATCTCCTGTACTATATCCGCAGTCTCTGGTCATCTCCAGTACTATATCCGCAGTCTCTGGTCATCTCCTGTACTATATCTGCAGTCTCTGGTCATCTCCAGTACTATATCCGCAGTCTCTGGTCATCGCCTGTACTATATCCGCAGTCTCTGCTCATCTCCAGTACTGTGTCCGCAGTCTCTGGTCATCTCCTGTACTGTGTCCGCAGTCTCTGGTCATCTCCTGTACTGTGTCTGCAGTCTCTGGTCATCTCCCGTACTATGTCTGCAGTCCATTGGTTCAGAATATTTTTTTCTTGATTTCCTCCTCTAATACCTAGGTACGTCTTATGGTCAGGTGCGTCTTATAGAGTGAAAACAACGGTATGTTGATAAAGAATATTATTTATATAAGTTGTTATGGGTAGAGTTCTACTTTAAACAAGCCCTTACTCATTGCTATTTTCAGAATTGACTTTTTTGCCTAACCTTTCCCTTCCCTATCCAAATAAAATAAAAGCCTTTATGTACTCATTGAAGTTGATCTCCAGGCAAAGTAAACCAAACATAAAGTGATGAGGGATTGTGTTAATTAAAACAAATCGTATATTTAAAAGCAAAGTGTAGGCACATGAATCTGACCTGGTGTCAGCTGCTGCAGCTAAAGGGGGGTAGCAGTTGGGGGCAGTAAAAGTGCATCTCAACTGCAAGGTTTTACTGCTCCCCTACCTCTAGTGAGAATGAGCCCTAAACAATTCCTTTATTTATACATTATCTGTAAATTTCCCCGTTTCCAGCAGTTCAGCATTAATTAGCTGGATGGGCCCCCAAGAAAGAAGAAGAACTGGCAAGTTCAGAGCTAAATCTCTGTGTAGATGGTGTGCCTAAACATCCAGCACGCCCTCTCTACTCATAATGTATTTTCAGACAAGATTTCCTAAACCTCAGAATCTCCTTCCTGTTGTTGGCTCATCTGTGGGATGTTTGTAACGGGAAGTTCAGTGGGGGCCCAAATAATATTTTGTACGATGACATAACTATGTTGTTGTTTTTCATCCTGTTCATCTTCATTGATCTGGAATAAAAGAATGTCCTGTACAAAGCAGCAAACGGCATGCATGCTTCTTTCTGCAGATCAGGGATCTCCAAAATCAATTTTAGAATTCAGTGAATAATAAATGAGGAAGTTTTACTTGGATCTACAGTCAGGTCCATAAATATTGGGACTTGGACACAATTCTAACATTTTTGGCTCTATACACCACCACAATGGATTTGAAATGAAACAAACAAGGTGTGCTTTAACTGCAGACTGTCAGCTTTAATTTGAGGGTATTTACATCCAAATCAGGTGAACGGTGTAGGAATTACAACAGTTTGCATATGTGCCTCCCACTTGTTAAGGGACCAAAAGTAATGGGACAATTGGCTTCTCAGCTGTTCTATGGCCAGGTGTGTGTTATTCCATCATTATCCCAATTACAATGAGCAGATAAAAGGTCCAGAGTTCATTTTAAGTGTGCTATTTGCATTTGGAATCTGTTGCTGTCAACTCTCAAGATGAGATCCAAAGAGCTGTCACTATCAGTGTAGCAAGCCATCATTAGGCTGAAAAACAAAACAATCCCATCAGAGAGATAGCAAAAACATTAGGCGTGGCCAAAACAACTGTTTGGAACATTCTTAAAAAGAAGGAACGCACCGGTGAGCTCAGCAACACCAAAAGACCCAGAAGACCACGGAAAACAACTGTGGTGGATGACCGAAGAATTCTTTCCCCGGTGAAGAAAACACCCTTCACAACAGTTGGCCAGATCAAGAACACTCTCCAGGAGGTAGGTGTATGTGTGTCAAAGTCAACAATCAAGAGAAGACTTCACCAGAGTGAATACAGAGGGTTCACCACAAGATGTAAACCATTGGTGAGCCTCAAAAACAGGAAGGCCAGAATAGAGTTTGCCAAACGACATCTAAAAAAGCCTTCACAGTTCTGGAACAACATCCTATGGACAGATGAGACCAAGATCAACTTGTACCAGAGTGATGGGAAGAGATGAGTATGGAGAAGGAAAGGAACTGCTCATGATCCTAAGCATACCACCTCATCAGTGAAGCATGGTGGTGGTAGTGTCATGGCGTGGGCATGTATGGCTGCAAATGGAACTGGTTCTCTTGTATTTATTGATGATGTGACTGCTGACAAAAGCAGCAGGATGAATTCTGAAGTGTTTCGGGAATATTATCTGCTCATATTCAGCCAAATGCTTCACAACTCATTGGACGCTTCACAGTGCAGATGGACAATGGCCCAAAGCATACTGCAAAAGCAACCAAAGAGTTTTTTAAGGGAAAGAAGTGGAATATTATGCAATGGCCAAGTCAATCACCTGACCTGAATCCGATTGAGCATGCATTTCACTTGCTGAAGACAAAACTGAAGGGAAAATGCCCCAAGAACAAGCAGGAACTGAAGACAGTTGCAGTAGAGGCCTGGCAGAGCATCACCAGGGATGAAACCCAGCGTCTGGTGATGTCTATGCGTTCCAGACTTCAGGCTGTAATTGACTGCAAAGGATTTGTAACCAATTAATAAAAAGTGAAAGTTTGATTTATGATTATTATTCTGTCCCATTACTTTTGGTCCCTTAACAAGTGGGAGGCACATATGCAAACTGTTGTAATTCCTACACAGTTCACCTGATTTGGATGTAAATACCCTCAAATTAAAGCTGACAGTCTGCAGTTAAAGCACATCTTGTTCGTTTCATTTCAATTCCATTGTGGTGGTGTATAGAGCCAAAAATGTTAGAATTGTGTCCATGTCCCAATATTTATGGACCTGACTGTATTTTGGAATCAGCATGATAGGATTCATAACAAAAGGTAAAACACAGAGCCCCCTGTATACCAGGGTCCCCATTAGAACACTCCTTGCATCACAGCCCCCCCTTGCATCAGGATCTCCATCATAGAACCCACTGGATCAGAGTTCACCTTAAGAGTTTCCCTTTAAATCACAGTCCGCCCTTGTATCAGTGTCTCCATCATAGGCCCCACTGGATCAGAGTTCACCTTAGAAGTTCCCCTTTAAATCACAGTCTGCCCTTAAATCAGGGTCCTCACTTCTTACATTACGGTCTCCATCAGAGCCCCTTTAGATAGCAGTTCATTTTATGAGTCCTCCCCCATTATATTAGAATCTCCATCACAGACCCCCCATCCCCCCTTACATCATGGTCTCCATCATAGCTCCTCTTGGATCAGAGTTCACCTTAGGAGTTCCCCCCCTTGTATAAGGTCCTCCATCATAGCACCTCTTGGATACAAGTTCACCTTAAGTGTTCCCCCCTGCATCAGGATCTCCATCATAGCCCCTCTTGGATCAGAGTTCACCTTAGGAGATCCCCAATACAACAGGGTCTCCATCATAGCTCCTCTTGGATCAGAATTCACCTTCGGAATCCCCCCCTTTCATCAGGGTTCCCATCATAGCTCCCCTTGGATCAGAGTTTACCTTAAAGTGGAGTTCCACTCCCCCTGTCAAAAAATAAAGTTCAGCAGCTACAAAAACTATAGCCGCTGACTTTGAAAAAACAGCCACTTACCTGTCCCTCAGTCCCGTGGTGTGTCCCCCGCAGTCCGTTTCACCGGCTGTCCTGTATTCCAGGAGGCCGGCATCTTCAGTGTGGGAACCCAGCTGTGATAGCTTGCGGTTTCACAGCCGGGTGCCCACTGCGCATGCGCGAGTAGCGCTGCACTTCCTGAATGTTCCTGTAGTCTTCTGGGACCTGTCACGTGTCCCAAGACTACAGGGAGGGAGGACACCTTCCGTTTGGCGATCGGACTGGAAGTGGGAGCGGGTACCTGTCAAATTCGGGTACCTGCTCTCCCCACCCCCCCCAAAGGTGCCATTCCTTAATGGGTAGCAGTCCTTAAAGCGGAACTTCCCCTTTTGGGTGGAGCTCCGCTTTAAGAGTTCCCCAGTGTATCAGGGTCTCCATCATAGCCCCCTTGGATCAGAGTTCACTTTAGAAGTTCCCACTTAAAACAGGGTCTCCATCAGAGCCCCCCTTAAATAGCAACTCACCTTAGGAGGCTCCCCTTACAACAGAATCTCCATCACATCAGGGATCATATCAGAGTTCTGCGGGTCAGAGGAGGAGCCGCTCCGAGACAGAGATGACAGGTGTTCTTTAAAAACTATGATTTAAATCAAGCCTTTTCACTAGTGATTTAAATCAAATTCACCCTGAAAATATGTATTTTTTTTATCATTTTTTAAAGTGCTGGAGATAATGCACTAGGCATCTGCACCCTCTTTGTTTTTGTTGTTTATATTCCGCAATAACCAAATAGGATATAAATCCACATTGTGTGCATCAAATGCTTTGGCAAACCCAGATATGACCTTGTAGATGCAGCAGAAACATCATCACTGTGCTGTGCATAGGCCTGAGCTGTGGGAGGGACCCAACACACACACCCACCCACTACAGGAGGAGGCGGAGACAAGACCAGTCACCTCTCACTAGGAGAAAGAGCAGCAGTGAGCGGTCTTTATTACAGGAAGTAAAGACTCACACTGGATTACTGCACAGATCTGGAAGAAATACACAAACCACACCGAGATTCAAGGAAGAATACACATGGCTCTTATATTTACGCAATATCTGCTTATTCCGGAGTTTAAACCTTCCCAAAATGGAAAAAACACTCTCAGGTGGACTGATGCTTTAAAATACAGGATATTACACAAATCTCTCTTGAAAAACAATCTATTACCCTCATCAGGCTTGGAGGGGAGAAAACAGTGGAATGATTCAGAAGAAATCAAAAGACACCCATAAGCTGACCAGAATCCTCTCCCTCCCAGTATTTACCACACAAGGAAGACGTGTTCAGAATGGTTCAGGAGGCCTGGAATGTCATAAACACACAACACAAGATGAAACCACCGACAGATGCACATTATCTGTCACTTGATCACTTCTCACCACAAACACAATCTAACCTTCCATGACGGGACAAGTACATTGTGTTTAGATTAGATTCAACAGGATTAAAGGTTTATTCCAGCCCTCTCTTCAGTCTTGCACAGTTGTACAGATTTCTCTCCTAGACTAAAATGACTTGCTCTGATTTCACCGCACACTGTGAGATTCTCACAATGTGCATCGGAAGCTATAGCAAGACACACAGAGCCTGCTTCATTTTCAGAATGGAAGAGCCCAAAATCATCCAGCCCTTTCCTTCCCAACCTGTCTGTCTCAGGCCTGCCCTTTTCATTGATTGCCTGCGCTGTTGCATTGTGAACACAGGAGGTCGGCCACTCGGAACGGGTGCCAATCCGAGAATGCTTTGCATTTTCTGAATTAATGCAAAGCGTTCTCTATTGAACAAAGAGGAGAGGACAAGGCGTGACCTAAATCAGAGCCCAGAGTACCTTTACCTTTACACGTGCTCCCAATATCGGAACGGACACCTTCTTGTAAGCACCGTGCATGGCCCCTTAAGACGTTAAAGGCCCGCTTTAGGGAAAAATATTGTATTTTGGAAAATGTAAGGTCAGTGACTGTAGAGATAGTATTCTCGGTACACAATAACCGACTAAAAAGTGTTTCCAGTGTTGGGCCTTAAAAAATTAACTCCTGAAGGAATTAAAAACATAAATACAGATCCATCCTTGCATGTCTAAATGCCTGTATTCACTTCTCCAATGAAACAGTATTGAAATGTGAAGTAAATCTCTCTTTGGTTCCTTAATTTCCAGCTTCTCTGCTCCTCCCCGACGAATGCCCAATTAGTGGGCGTCACTAACATTGATCTCAGACACAGCATAGCTGCCACAATCCCCTGTTCACGAAGTGTGACTGGCAAAGGGGGCTTGTCAGCTACAGTGGCCCTATCCTCAGCCTCCCCCGATTCCTAAGTGTAACAGTAAAATACCAAATTCAAACAAACCGACTAATTACACTTCCCAGGAGACTGTGCAATATTTGATGTGTTCAGTGCTTGCTGTTAAGTGGCAACATTCAATGAAAGCTGCATACGGAGTCCCCTCTTTAATCGCATACATTGCACAGAAATGACAAATTCCAGTAGGTGGCAGAGAAAGGTCTCCGCCTAAGTAACTGATCATAGTTTAAAGTGGACCCAAATAACAAGCAGACAATCAGCACATTAAACAGATAGAGCAAGAACACGATGAAGTCAAACTACTAAGATTTTAACACGAACCTTCAGTCCCAGTTACAGGGGTTGGACAAAATTATGGAAACACTAGGTAAAAGAACAAAATCATTAGCTCCTATAGTGTTGGACTGCCTTTAGCATCCAAGACGGTCTGAATTCTCCTGGGAATTGACAAATATAAGTCTTGGGTGGTGGATAATGGAATCTGATACTACTCTTCATACAAAAATCGTTCCAGTTCTCGCAGAGATGCAAGAGGCGGAAAACAAGCCCAAATCTCGTTGACCATAATGGCTCTATGATATGGAGGTCTGGCGACTGTGGCGCCCAGGAAAGCTGTGAAACCTTGTCTGCATCCTCGCCAAACCGTGATTTGACAACGCCAGCTGTGTGAATTCAGAACATTGTCAGCTTGGTAAATGGCGCGGTCTTCGGGAAACAATGTCTGCACCATGGGGTGCACATAGTCTGCCAAAATTTGTACATAGTCACTGGCAGTGACTCTATCTTTCAAGGTGACAATGGGACCTGCAGAATACCAAGATATGGCTGCCCAGACATTGTTTTCCCACAAACTGTATATGCCGCCATAACCTTTGATATTGTACCCCGTGACACGGCAAATAAATTGGCAACTTCAGTCACAGAGGCACCAGCTAAATGGCACCAACAATTTGCCCTCTTTGAAGCTCAGTAAGCTCTGACATGACTCCATATTACTAGCTGCGCACGCAGTAAATGACAGACGTGAGGCTTTCCACCTGTTAGCTAAGTGTCTCATCACACAGCGGAAACTCAGAACTTTGTACAAGGACACCGGAGTAGGCGGAAAAGGGTTACAGGGACTTCAGATGAGACATTTTTGTGGTCATTTAGCTAGTGAGATAAACAATATAAAGCCAAAGACACAACAAACTGACCTTTTCTGCTAGCCAGCCCATGTGCCGAATTTCATGACTTCCAGAGATTCCGTTTTTTCCCAGCTGAGTTTGGACTTCGGCCATCACCTTGGGAAGAAGTTCTGTCACCGCCCCATGAATTGCGTTGAACCAGGTCTGGGCCGCCGCAGGATCTTTTGCTCGCAGCACCACAGTATGCTTGGCATCAGGTGAATGCAGTTCTAGATGTCTGCAATACAGAACACATGCGTTTACAGCGGGAAATCCCAGGATCTTCTTATAATCCCCTGTTCATAGCTCTGGATTTTTAGGATATTTTGCCACACACAGTTGAATAAAAACTGTACATCTTTGGACTAATCTCCAGACAGATATAATAGACAAAAATTAATGCAACTCTGTATTCATTAACCCCTTCTTCCCAGCCTTTTAAGAGATAGTAACACCGAAGCATCGTTACCTGCTTGTTCAGCTTCCGGACCATGTGATCACTGTGATTGGATGTCAAAGTGATAAGATAATTGGAAGCCCATCCTACCAGCTTCCAATTGTCAGTGACGGTACTGTCAGAGTGCTGGGGGCATGCTGCCAACACAAAACAGGTATGCGTATACGAGGAGGCACAGAATACGGCCAATCTCTGTGCTGCCACATATATACATACATCCGACAGGAAGGGCTTAATAAATCTTGAAATGTGTGTTTTAATGCCACTAGTGGAAGTGCCTGAATTTGACTAGGTATCAGCCTTTTACAGTGCACTATGCAGCAGCACTGGAAGAAGAAGGGGCAGAACCGAGAGCCAATCAGGTGTGCTGCATGCACATGTACCAACATAGAACATACTGATAGGAGAAGAGAGCAAAGAGATGACCTAATCAGTCTGCTGCTGTTGTTTCACCATCCAATCAGACGGTTGGGGGTGAACAGAGGACACCACTGTATTTCCTAACTGTAAGTAGTCTTGTCTGCTTGGCTGTGCTGTCTGGCAGAGCTGTGTAAATCCCAGCAATGGATGAACAGATATAAAAATCTTCTGACAGGAAAAACATTTCTCATATATGTATTTAGAGTACAGCTTTCTAGGACTGTGAGTGTACTCCATGCACCTAGAGATGACAGTATCCACCCTAACTGCTTTAAGGAACAGCATGTACTGTATATAATAACAAAATAAATCACATATAATAACCATTACAGTCTGCCTAAGGTGGCAACAAACAGGCCCCAGAAATAAAAACTGGGCACCCAATCTGTGGGAATACAAACAAACCAATGAGATGTAGATATGAGTGCGTTTTGTGTGATTGTGCGCTCTTCTTTCTTCCTATTATGTACAGTGGGGCAAAAAAGTATTTAGTCAGCCACCAATTGTGCAAGTTCTCCCACTTAAAAAGATGAGAGAGGCCTGTAATTGGCATCATAGGTAGACCTCAACTATGAGAGACAAAATGAGAAAAAAAATCCAGACAATCACATTGGCTGATTTGGAAAGAATTTATTTGCAAATTATGGTGGAAAATAAGTATTTGGTCAATATGAAAAGTTCATGTCAATACTTTGTTATATATCCTTTGTTGGCAATGACAGAGGTCAAACGTTTCCTGTAAGTCTTCACAAGGTTGGCACACACTGTTGCTGGTATGTTGGCCCATTCCTCCATGCAGATCTCCTCTAGAGCAGTGATGTTTTGGGACTGTCGCTGGGCAACACGGACTTTAAACTCCCTCCAAAGCTTTTCTATGGGGTTGAGATCTGGAGACTGGCTAGGCCACTCCAGGACCTTGAAATGCTTCTTACGAAGCCACTCCTTCATTGCCCGGGCTGTATGTTTGGGATCATTGTCATGTTGGAAGACCCAGCCACGTTTCATCTTCAATGTCCTTGCTGATGGAAGGAGGTTTGCACTCAAAATCTTACGATACATGGCCCCATTCATTCTTCCTGTACATGGATCAGTCGTCCTGGTCCCTTTGTGGAGAAACAGCCCCAAAGCATGATGTTGCCACCCCCATGCTTCACAGTAGGTATGGTGTTCTTTGGATGCAACTCAGCATTCTCTCTCCTCCAAACACGATGAGTTGTGTTTCTACCAAACAGTTCTATTTTGGTTTCATCTGACCATATGACATTCTCCCAATCCTCTTCTGGATCATCCAAATGCTCTCTAGCAAACTTCAGACGGGCCCGGACATGTACTGGCTTAAGCAGGGGGACACGTCTGGCACTGCAGGATCTGAGTCCCTGGCGGCGTAGTGTGTTACTGATGGTAGCCTTTGTTACGTTGGTCCCAGCTCTCTGCAGGTCATTCGCTAGGTCCCCCCATGTGGTCCTGGGATTTTTGCTCACCATTCTTGTGATCATTTTGACCCCATGGGGTGAGATCTTGCGTGGAGCCCCAGATCGAGGGAGATTATCAGTGGTCTTGTATGTCTTCCATTTTCTAATTATTGCTCCCACAGTTGATTTGTTCACTCCAAGCTGCTTGCCTATTGCAGATTCAGTCTTCCCAGCCTGGTGCAGGTCTACAATTTTGTTTCTGGTGTCCTTCGACAGCTCTTTAGTCTTCACCATAGTGGAGTTTGGAGTGTGACTGTTTGAGGTTGTGGACAGGTGTCTTTTATACTGATAACAAGTTCAAACAGGTGCCATTGATACAGGTAATGAGTGCAGGACAGAGGAGCCTCTTAAAGAAGAAGGTACAGGTCTGTGAGAGCCAGAAATCTTGCTTGTTTGTAGGTGACCAAATACTTATTTTCCACCATAATTTGCAAATAAATTCTTTCCAAATCAGCCAATGTGATTGTGTGGATTTGTTTTCTCATTTTGTCTCTCATAGTTGAGGTCTACCTATGATGCCAATTACAGGCCTCTCTCATCTTTTTAAGTGGGAGAACTTGCACAATTGGTGGCTGACTAAATACTTTTTTGCCCCACTGTAAGTACCTGTCGGTTTTTAATAAAGAACATTTTTTATGGCAGAACATTATTGCAGATCCCTTTGGCTTTTCTTTGGAGAGACACTGAATACTGAATTTGTGACAAATGTTTGTTTTCTGCCCGGTATATTGTGTCTCCTGGAGGTTGGACGTTCATATGGATATAGCCAGTGTTGCTTAAAGGAATATACTTCTATATATAATATATCTCTACAAATCTGAGTAACGGGTCATTCCAGACAAAGTGTAGAAAAACAGCGTACTTTGATTAAAAAGTTGATTGGAGAGGAGAAAATATATATATATAAGTGCAGAAACTGATAGGCTGCTCAGCTAAAATGGAAACCAAAACGTGAAAGTAAACAGAAAACTGCCATTTGAATGGATCAAATAATAGCCAAAATGGCAAAGACTCAGCCAACAATCAGCTCCAGGAAGATCAAAGAAGGTGTAAAGTTACCCGTGAGTACTGTAACAATTAGAAGACGCCTATGTGAAGCCAAGCTATCTGCAAGAAGCCCCCGCAAAGTCCCATTGTTGGAAAAACGACTGGTGCTGAAGAGGTTACAATTTACCAAAGAACATATTGACTGGCAAAAGAGAAATGGCGCAACATTTTGTAGACTGATGAAAGCAAGATTGTTCTTTTTTGGGTCTGCTGCAAACAGTTTGTCAGACAACCCCCAAACACTGAATTCAAGCCACAGTACACTGTGAAGACAGTGAAGCATGGTGGTGCAAGCATCATGATATGAGGATATGTCTCATACTACGGTGTTGGGCCTATTTATCGCATACCAGGGATCATGAATCAGTTTGAACACATCCAAATAGGTCGAAGAGGTCATGTTTTATTTTGAAAAGCCTAATATTCCTTTTTCTTCACTTTTTGTAATGTAATAACAAATTTGAAACATTTTTCTTCGTGTTATGATTTGGAATAGACTGTGCAGTGTTCCCAGTGCATTTGTGTGTATGGAAATAAAATACTATAAGGATTTTGAGATTACTTTTTTAAACACACTGCTATGATTTTTAACACACCGGTATGATTTATACACATACAGTATCTCACAGAAGTGAGCACACCCCTCACATTTTTGTAAATATTTTATTCTATCTTTTCATGTGACAACACTGAAGAAATGACACTTTGCTACAATGTGACGTAGTGAGTGTACAGGTTGTATAACATGTAAATTTGCTGTCCCCTCAAAATAACTCAACACACAGCCATTAATGCCTTAACCGCTGGCAACAAAAGTGAGTACACCCCTAAGTGAAAATGTCCAAATTGGGCCCAATTAGCCATTTTCCCTCACGGGTGTCATGTGACTCGTTAGTGTTACAAGGTCTCAGGTGTGAATGGGGGCAGGTGTGTTAAATTTGATGTTATCGCTCTCACTCTCTCATACTGGTCACTGGAAGTTCAACATGGCACCTCATGGCAAAGAACTCTCTGAGGATCTGAAAAAAGAATTGTTGCTCTACATAAAGATGGCCTAGGCTATAAGAAGATTGCCAAGACCCTGAAACTGAGCTGCAGCATGGTGGCCAAGACCATACAGCAGTTTACCAGGACAGGTTCCACTCAGAACAGGCCTCGCCATGGTCGACCAAAGAAGATGAGTGCACGTGCTCAGTGTCATATCCAGAGGTTGTCTTTGGGAAATAGACGTATGAGTGCTGCCAGCATTGCTGCAGAGGTTGAAGGGGTGGGTGGTCAGCCTGTCAGTGCTCAGACCATACGCCGCACACTGCATCAAATTGGTCTGCATGGCTGTCATCCCAGAAGGAAGCCTCTTCTAAAGATGATGCACAAGAAAGCCCCCAAACAGTTTGCAAGCAGACTAAGGACAAGGATTACTGGAACCATGTCATGTGGTCTGATGACACCAAGATAAACTGATTTGGCTCAGATGGTGTCAAGCGTGTGTGGCGGCAACCAGGTGAGGAGTACAAAGACAAATGTGTCTTGTCTACAGTCAAGCATGGTGGTGGGAGTGTCATGGTCTGGGGCTGCATGAGTACTGCCAGCACTGGGGAGCTACAGTTCATTGAAGGAACCATGAATGCCAAAATGTACTGTGACATACTAAAGCAGAGCATGATCCCCTCCCTTCGGAGACTGGGCCGCAGGGCAGTATTCCAACATGATAACGACCCCAAACACACATCCAAGATGACCACTGCCTTGCTAAAGAAGCTGAGGGTAAAGGTGATGGACTGGCCAAGCATGTCTCCAGACCTAAACCCTATAGAGCATCTGTGGGGAATCCTCAAACGGAAGGTGGAGGAGCGTAAGGTCTCTAACATCCACCAGCTCTCTGATGTTGTCATGGAGAAGTGGAAGAGGACTCCAGTGGCAACCCGTGAAGCTCTGGTGAACTCTGTTAGTACACCACCCTACACAAAAAACTAAAGAGATAATAAAATGTTGAAAATCTTTACCATTTAGGAGAAAAGTCTAATTGAATTTTCATGACCTCATCTCTGTAATTCAAAATATAACAGTATCTTCTCTACCAAGGAGGAGGAGTAACAGCCGGGATTACATCATATCCTCTCCTCTCTCTGCAGAAAAAGGAAACTACAGTTCCCATCAACCACAGGGAATTGAAGTGAATGTGGGCGGGTACACTATGCCTGTACATGTTGAATGTATCTGAGAGTCTCGGTCTGCCCACCACTGCAAGTGGGGCTGAATTACATCACTGCTTCCTGGAGAAAGAACTACAGAAGGGATGTGCCGAGACAAGTGGCATAGCATCCACCGCTCTTACAAACAGGAAACCAAGGAAAATTAATGGTTTTACTTGAAAATGAAAAGATTATTTCACAGCAACTACTGAATGAACCAGAAGATGGAAGACATATTCAGTGAAGGTAGGAAATCAGCAAGGACATGTAATGAAGGTCAGAGTTCTGCTTTAAGTTAAAGTGGGCTATGGATTTTAGCTGTAAGCTCCAAGGTCCTGTCTCAGGAATAGGCAAGGCAGCCATTTATTAATATGTGACAGGCCCATGAAGGTCAAGCTGGTAAAATGACAATAAAGATTTTCTAAAGACTCTGTGTTTTGTTGTCAGGAGGTGGCTGTGAGATGGTCAGAGACTGCAGATATGATACAAGAGATGGTCAGAGAGTGCAGACTGTATTTTTATAAATATAAATTTAGCCCGAATTTAAAGCGAAGCTAAACTCTTTCGCTTAATCAACATTACCTATTTTTAAACCTTTTACTGCTAGATAGATAGGAAGGTATATTATATTCACTTGTCTTAAACTTTTTTTCTTCACATTTCTTCAGTTGCTTCCTGGTTTTTGGCCTAGGCCAATATGATGTCATAGATCCCAGGGGTCTTCATGGGCTTTTTTCCCTTTCATCTGGAGGAGAGGAGTAGGGTCTTTCTCACCCAAGTACATCCTCCTGTCTGCATGGCTGAGCTAACGGCAGATGGATTCCAGGAAGTAGAAACTACATGAATCTTCTGCACCTACTCAAGATGGCCACAGCTGGAAATGTAAGAAGATGTTTTTCAAAGTGATTTCTCAACAAAATAAAGCACGGAGACATAGATGGATGGGGGGGTTTGCGGTGAATATTAAAAATGGATGAAATAGCGCTCTCAGTTTATGGTGCTCAGATACAGTTTAGTTCCACTTTAAAATTAGAATCCCTGATCTGCATAAAAGTTCAGAGTACTGAAGACAACAGATCAGTAGAACAATCAGGTGACTTGCAATTTTAGAGAAACTCCGTACAACTTTCCTTTAATTATCATGAAAGTGAAAAGGATACAGTCTACAATAAATAGCGTATTTCTCCAAATCCAATAATAGACTATTTCTCATTAATTCCACCTCCACGTCCCTCTGACCCCTCCCACCTGCGATCTCTGAATTTCAGCGATATGACTTTCCTGCGTCTTCATATTAAAAAGAAATGGTCCAGGTAATCCCCGAGTTGTATGCATTCCCAGACCTCATCTGCCAGATGTAATTACAGTCTATGGGAGTTTTTAATGTGTCCCAGGTAATAGCTGTGATCCCAGATAGCTGCCGCCGAGCAGCTCCCATCACCAGCCTAGAAAACAGAGAACCGCAGAGAATTTCTCCCAATTGATTGCTAGAGAGCACGAATGGATCGGTATTTCGGGGCTTCAGACATAAGACCTACGGCGTTCTCTGATTAGTATGTTCGGTGCATCTGAGGACAGTTGTTGGTAACGGGGAGACACAAACGAACCGTCTCGTTCTCGGCGTGTCATGCACTTGGCCAGGCCGAAAAAAGCCTGAAATGTTTTCCAAATCCTTCACAGAGGCGCTTCCACATAAGGGCAAGTCAAGGTTGTCCATTTATTTGGGATCGGCGACATGCCTGCTTAATGGGAAAGTCAGATCATCTGCCAGGTTATTGTGTCTCATTGACTTAAAAGGAATCCCCAGTTCTGATGAAAACTACCAACATACAAAGGTAATGCTGACTTCAACATGGTCCGCCCTCTAAGCCGACACAGAAAAAACGCAAGATCTGCTTAATCCATGTAGGCCCTTTGCCCCATCATTAACCCTTACCAGCCGTGGGAGCTGGCCCTTTAAAGATAGTTCACACTACATGCGTTTCAGTTGTTTTATTTCTGCATCCAAAAAGCATAGAAAGTAGGTTACATGGTTGTCAATGTCATAGTTCACATCAGTGCTTGCAGTTCCAGTGCGTTCCAGTCGCAGAAAAAAATGTTTGCTTTTTTTGCACATAACTGTACTGGAACGCGGTAAAACGCATCAAAAATGCACCAGAGCGCACTGGAAAGCACATGTACCTACAGTGGGGATCGAAAGTTTGGGCACCCCAGCTAAAAAATTGTATTAATGTGCATAAAGAAGCCAAGGAAAGATGGAAAAATCTCCAAAAGGCATCAAATTACAGATTAGACATTCTTATAATATGTCAACAAAAGTTAGATTTTATTTCCATCATTTACACTTTCAAAATAACAGAAAACAAAAAAATGGCGTCTGCAAAAGTTTGGGCACCCTGCAGAGTTAATATCTTGTACTGCCCCCTTTGGCAAGTATCACAGCTTGTAAACGCCTTTTGTAGCCAGCCAAGAGTCTTTCAATTCTTGTTTGAGGTATCTTTGCCCATTCTTCCTTACAAAAGTCTTCCAGTTCTTTGAGATTTCTGGGCTGTCTGTCACGCACTGCTCTTTTAAGGTCTATCCATAGATTTTCAATTATGTTGAGGTCAGGAGATTGCGAAGGCCATGGCAAAACCTTCAGTTTACGCCTCTTGATGTAATCCCCCGTGGATTTCGAGGTGTGTTTAGGATCATTATCCATTTGTAGAAGCCGTCCTCTCTTTAACTTCAACTTTTTCACAGATGGCATCAAGTTACCATCCAAAATTTGCTGAAATTTTATTGAATCCATTTTTCCTTCTACTCGTGAGATGTTCCCTGTGCCACTGGCTGCAACACAACCCCAAAGCATGATTGATCCAACCCCATGCTTAACAGTTGGACAGAGGTTCTTTTCATTAAATTCTGTGCCCCTTCTTCTCCAAACGTACCTTTGCTCATTCCGGCCAAAAAGTTCAATTTTAACCTCATCGGTCCACAGAACTTGTTTCCAAAATGCATCAGGCTTGTCTATATGTTCATTTGCAAAGTTCAAACGATGATTTTTGTGGTGAGGACGTAGAAGAGGTTTTCTTCTGATGACTCTTCCATGAAGACCATATTTGTACAAGTATCTCTTTATAGTGGAATAGTGTACCACAACTCCAGTGTCTGCCAGATCTTTCTGGAGGGATCGTGCAGTCAAACGTGGGTTTTGAATGGTTTTTCTCACAATCCTGCGAGCTGTTCTGTCTGAAATTTTTCTTGGTCTTCCAGATCTTGCTTTAACTTCCACTGTTCCTGATGACTGCCATTTCTTAATTACATTCCGAACAGAGGATATTGACATCTGAAAACGCTTTGCTATCTTCTTATAGCCTTCTCCAGCTTTGTGAGCGTCAACTATTTTCAGTTTCAGTTTTCTAGACAACTGCTTAGAAGAACCCATGGTGCTGATTGTTGGGGCAAGGTCAGATGAGTCTGGGCATTTAAAACCTTTGAGATTGACATCATCTGGTCTTCCCAGACGATGATTGAGAACAATCCATGACACTGGCAGGTCTCAGCTTGGCAAAGGGGGCAGTGCATGCTATAAATTCTGCAGGGTGCCCAAACATTTGCAGACGCCATTTTTTTGTTTTCTGTTATTTTGAAAGTGTAAATGATGGAAATAAAATCTAACTTTTGTTGACATATTATAAGAATGTCTAATCTGTAATTTGATGCCTTTTGGAGATTTTTCCATCTTTCCTTGGCTTCTTTATGCACATTAATACAAATTTTTAGCTGGGGTGCCCAAACTTTCGATCCCCACTGTATTTATATTGAAGAAAAAGAGGGGAAAAATGAATTAGAATGCATCAAAAACGCCCTGGAACGCGCCAAACACGCTCATGCAAAAACACATCCGGAACGCATCTGGAAGCATTTCTATATGTGAACAAGTACTTAATGTTTTTGCTGCCAGAGACATTTTTGCTTGTTTCTACACACATTTAAAACATCATTTTAGACCTGAAGATTAGTTAAAACCCCCAAACTTTACACATTTTCTGAAAGCAGACACCCTGGAGAATAAAATGATGGCAGTTCCAATTTTGTATGTCACGTGTTATTTGTGCAATGGTTTATCAGGGGCACAATAACTAAAGTTAAAGTGGTTGTAAAGGCTCAAGGAATTTTACCTTCATGTATTCTATTCATGAAGGTAAAAAAAAAAAAACATTCTTTGTGCAGCAGTGCCCCCAGCCCCCCAATACTTACCTGAGCCCCATCAAGATTCAGCGATGTGAATGACAGCCTTGGCTGTCCCAGGTCTCTGCCTCCTCATTGGCTGATGCAGCAAGCAGGAGCGATTGGCTCCTGCTGCTGTCAATCACAGCCATTTAGGCAATGAGGAGAGAGAGGGGGCAGGGCCAAGCCGCATCTCCATGTGTGAAAGGACACAAGGAGCAGCGGGTGCCCCCATAGCAAGGTGATTGCTGTGGGGGCACCCGAAAGGAGCAAAGAGCAAAACCACTGCACACAGTGGTTAAGTATATAAATGTATGTTATTTTCCAAAAAAGAAAAAAAAATCTTTAGAATTGCTTTAAGTTTCTGGCACACAAATGAAATCTACCCCATGTGACAAACACTGTGTGACAGCTTCTCTGTAATGTGGAACTGCGCTTCATCTAAGCACCACAAATCAAGAATGCTATTTAACCGATTGTTAATATTCAAAGAAAACTCCCACATCCATCCATGTCTCCATGCTTTATTTTGCTGAGAATTCATTTTGAACCCCTCCCCCCCCAGTATTTCTTGCTGTGACCCTCTTGAGTAAGGGCAGATGATTCACGCAGCATTTACTTCCTGAAATGCATCTGCCCTTAGCTCAGGCAAAAATAGTCAGATTAAAAATAGTCAATGCTGAGAGAGTGAAGTTCCACTTTAACCACTTGCCACCCAGGACAATTCTGACATTTCTCTCATGTAAAAATCACAATTTTTGGGCGGTAAAGGCGGAGGAGGCGTCGGGAGGGGGGAGGGGACACCCTTCTGCCGCCTCTAAAAGTAATCCAGCTGCTAGGATTACTTTTGCATAGAAGGGAATTGTTGGCTCTGCAGCTGCAGAGATGACAGAGATATCACCCTTCCCAATGAAGGACGTACAAGTGCATCCTATGGATGGGAAACGCTGGATGGAATATCAGAGGCCTTTTAGACCCCTGATGTCTCACCTGCCTTCCAATGAAGCTGACAGAACACAAGGGGGTGGAGCAGACACAGATTCGGGGGTCACCTTGTACGGCCATCCAATCACCTTCATCAGAAAGCTGACAGACGGCTTGTCAAGTGTACACACACTGGGGTTGATTTACTAAAGGCAAATAGACTGTGCACTTTGCAGTTGCTCCAGAGCTTAGTAAATGAGGTAAAGCTCTACCTTGCCAAGAATACCCAATCATGTGCAAGGAAAATTAAAAAATAAATAAAGCAATTTTGCTTGCACATGATTGGATGATGGAAGTCAGCAGAGCTTCTGCTCATTTACTAAGCTCTGAAACAATTGCACTTGCAGAGTGCTCAGTCTATTTGCCTTTAGTAAATCCAGCCCACTGTGTGTAGGGATGCACTTATATTGTAAAGTGCTGAGCAAACTGTTGGCACTATATAAATCCTGTATAATAATAATAATGTACTGAAATTTTTAAACATATCGGCTGAAAATAGCCTTACCAACATTTTGCCGATTGTAAAAGGTGAGTCAATACAGGTGCCGATTATTACAGCCGGAGGGACGGACTATTTGGCCGGAGGGGTTGGGGGGGGGCTGTGTGTACTGCACATGGGGAAGGGGGCAGGAGAGGGGGTAAGCAGCGTATACAGTGTACACACACAGGCTCCCTCACTTGCTGCTGCTAAATGTCTTTGCTGGTTTTTTAAAAGCAATTGCTGACTTTTTTTTCTTCACTTTATAGCTAGAGAAGGAGTTGTCAAGTAAACAAAGGGGCGGGGCCACCCAGTGACATTACCCAGTGACCACACCCCATTGTTTACTTTAGTCAACAATTGCATTTAAAACCAGCAATGACATTTAGTGGCAGCAAGCGAGGGAGCCTGTCTGTAAACACTGCTACTTGCCTACCCCCTCCTTGTACATACTGCCCCCCCCCAAAGAAGACCTGCCACTTAAATGTTATCATGTAGGGGACTATTGGTTCCTATGTGATAGCGATTAAATCATAAGTTAAAAAAAAACACACACATTAATAGTAAGAATAAATAAATAATTATGAGTCCACCCCACATACACAAACATTTCAGTATCAGTTTTCGGGCAAGTGCATCCTGAAGTTTCGGTTTTGGCACCAGAATTCTCATTTGGGCTCACCACTAATGTAAACCCCCCCCCAATGCCACCAATGTTTGATATACAATGGTGGCAGGAAAAGGGTTAACAGTTAGAAACACCAGAGTTCTAACATGGGCTTCACATGCCTGATGATGGGTCCTGCGAGGATCCGAAGCGCTGCTTCTGTCATGGTAATGTGATCACTGAATAAAGCTTCGGACCGGTTCTGGAGATCCATGGTGTGCTGGTCATATACTTTCCACTTTGAATGTCTTCAGTTCCCAGCTGGTCGTCGCTGCAGCATTCACTGCCATTCACAGCCACTCCTCAGGAACGTGTGCATTGGGAAGATTAGGCCTGAATTCATGTTGCCTAAAACAGTGCATGCCCACTTTTTGTGAACATTTTGATGTGGATGACAGCCCATTCATTTGAATGAGCCCCCTGTCTCTTGACACTCTCCATCCCTACACCCCCCCTTGTCTTAGCACCCGCTGCACAAACACCACCCCTGCACTCCTCACTCCCCGACACCAAATGCCATCAAACCTCATCCTCTCTTCCATGGATGCACCCCCTACCCTTTTACTACCATGCCTGTACCAGGTCTCTCTCCTAAACTGTTCATGATTTCCCCCACATTCACTCCATGTCCCCCTTCAACATCATCCCACAACTACAAAAGAGCTCCCTACCCTCTGACACCCAATGCCGCAAACCTCCACCCCCTACCCTTTCACCAGCATGATTGTACCACCTCTCCCACTTAATCTGCGCACACTCCCCCCATACTCACTCCATGCCCCCCTTCACTATCACCCCACAACTACAGGAAAGCCCCTACCCTACATGATAGTCAATGCCCATAAACCTCATCCTCACTACCATGACTGCACCCCCTACCCTTTCACTACCATGCCTGTACCAGTCTCTCCTAACCTGTTCACCTTTTCCCCCACATTCACTTCATGTCCCCCTTCACTGTCATCCCACAACTACAGGAAGACCTCCCCCCCCATCTTCCGACACCCAAATGCCTCCACGCCTCCTTCTCCCTTCCATGGCTGTACCCCTACTCTTTCGCCACCTTAACTATACCACCGATTTCTCCCAACCTGTACATGCTTCCTCAACACTCACTCCATGCCCTTCTATACTGTCACCCCACAATTATAGGGCCCCCCAGACCCCATAAACCTCCTTCTCCCTTCCATGGCTGTACCCCCTACTCTTTCACCACATTGTCTGTACCATCTTTTTCTCCCAACCTGTACATGCTTCCTCAACACTCACTCCATGCCCTTTTATACTGTCACTCCACAACTATAGGGCCCCCCACACTCCATTACCCCCAAACTCCCTCTGCCATCCATGGCTACACCCCCTACTCTTTCACCACTTTGCCTGTACCACCTGTCTCTCCCAACCTGTACATGCTTCCCCTAATGCTCACTTAATGCTTCCCTTCACTGTCCCCCCACATCTATAGGGCCCTCCAACCCCCATTACCCCAAAACCTTCTCCCTTCCTGCTGATTAACACAAATGCACTCCTTCCCCCTTCCTCATGCTCTCAGTACTTCAGCCTTCCCCGTTCTGGAACAGGCCCGCTCCTGCTGGTGTACAGCTGGATAACCACTTATTTTAATTCCTCTAATGATGTTTTAGCGGTCCTGTCATGTCATGCGTGTCAGTTTGGTGTACATACAATTAATCAGCCAGGAGGTGTAAAAAGACTATAAAACCGAGGAAACTGACAGGAGGCGCTTCATAAAATCTTGGAAAACTCTAAATTTTTGACCTGGGGTAAGCCGTGGTTTGAACTCTGCCACAATGAAACCATTAGACTGTCACTTCATTGGAAGTTTGGCTGAAGGGTATATTATTTAACCGCTTACCCGCTTCATAGTAGAAATGGCAAAAAATGAAGCAAGCTTTACAGCGTAAGCTCAAAGTCCATAGAATGATTGGTGTTTGTGCGGAAATGCCATGACGGGTATGTGATGGAGTAGTGCAGGCAAACAAATGTTCAGTTCATCATCACAATATTTCAGGGTGGCACTCAGGAACGCCGCTGTTTACTTCCCAGTTTTCCAGTTCTGATTCCTCCACTAGCGCACGGCTTCCTTAAAAAGGCAGAAACAAACTTTCTTGTTATAACATGCTTCAAGATACCCCATCCAGCTTCACTGACGCATTTCACCCCAAGAACCAGTCCATTGTTTGCTTCAGGGCTGATTGCTATTGAGAGGAGTACTGAGGCTGGGTGCTGTGATGATATCAGCTATGTACAGAACTCTGATGGCCCCTCCCACCAGCCATGCCCTGCCTGGATTGCATAAAGAAGCACAGAGAACAAGTGATCATGCCAATGAGCACACTATGTAAAGAAAATGGAAAGGTTTTATTAAAACAATTCATTAGCATGTTGATGATGGGGAAAATAAGGGCTCATACACACTGGGCTTAAAAAACAGCATTTTTGTAGGCAGTTGTCCTTTTACAGGATGAAAAAAAAATGCCATCTATCTTAGTCTATGGGGTAGATTTACTAAGGCTTGGTTCACAACTATGCTTTTTGCTTTTAATCTGTTTTTTAAAGCTTTTTGCATTGTGCTTTGCGCTTTTACATACGTGTTCTTTCCGCGTTTTGTGTTTTTTTTTCACTTTTTGTTAAAGTGGAAAATTTATGGTTGCTGGGCAGAAAAAAAAATGCAAACCGGGGCACTTGCGTTTCAGCAGCTTCTCCATTGAACTCTATTGTAGCAAAAATGCTACTTTGACTCTTTCCAAAAACGTAGCAGCTCAAAAAAGCATAGATGTGAACATGTCCCATAGGAAATCATGTTAAATGAACTGTAGTGGGTTTCTGCAAAAAGCACTAAAAAACGCATTGGTGTGAACCAGGGGTAAGACGGTTGCTCTCAAAATCTGGTGCAGCTGTGCATGGTAGCCAATCAGCTTCTAACTTCAGCTTGTTCAATTAACCTGAAAGCTGACTGGTTACTGTGCAGAGCTGCCCAAGATTTTGCACTCTCCAGTTTTAGTAAATAACCTCCTATGTGTCCATACATACATACATAGGCGTTTACAGGCGTATTAGAAGAGAAGCGTTTACAGGCAGAAAAAAAAAACACCAAAGGAAAGTACGAGAGAGGAGCTGAAGAGCATAAAAACGCTGAATGTCCCTAAACATGTGTACACATTAGATGCGTTTAGGCGCTTTCAAGCATTAAAGCATTCTGATGGAATGGAATCCATTATCGCTCAAATGCCTAATACACCTAAATGTGTGTGTAATACTCAGCTTTCAGTGCATTTTTTAAGCAGCTTTTCTCCTTTCAGGAGTAAAGGCGTTAAGATGAGCTAAACAGATGCCCTGTCTCATAGTCTTCCTAGTCTCAGATCGAAAGTGAAGAGGTTAATAAAGCTAAGAAAATTCTTGTATGACATAAAGAAAATTCAGAAGTGATGTAATGTTTTGTATTGTATTTTCGGATGAAAACTGTACTGATTAAACGAAAATCGTATGATCTGGTATCATATGAGTAAAATATTTGCGTTTGTCCCGTATGAAAGCTGTGTACTAACGACCAGATTAACCGTTTCCGATCCGCTCTATAGCAGAAATACTGCTACAGGACGACACGGGTGTGCAAAATCACTTATATACCAGTGATTACTCGTCGGCACCCGACAATCGCTGATTATCTCAGATGGGGGAGAGACTTGTGTATAAACAACACAGATCTCTCCCTTGTCAGCTCCTGCATACTGCTTTATATGGCTCTGCATAGCAGAGCCATACAAAGCAGTGCGCTTACGGTGAAGCACACACACAACCCACATAGTGAAACAGCACACAGTTAACCCTTTGATCACCCCAGATGTTAACCCCTTCCTGCCCAGTGCCATTAGTCCAGTGTCAATTCTTTTTATTAGCACTGATCACTGTATTGATGTCACTGGGGATGTCATTGACATCAAGTCAGTTCCCCCCAGTGTCAGAATGCCTGCTGCAGTCCCGCTATAAGTTGCTGATCGCTGCCATTACTAATAAAAAAAAAAAAATCCAGTAAATATACCGCCATTTGTAAACGCTATAAACCAATTATATTACACGTATTGGGATTTTTTCTTAGCAAAGACATGTACAGTAGCAGAATACATTTTGGCCTTTAGATTTTTTTACTGAACATGTTTAATAGCAAAAAGTAAAAAATACTGTTTTTTTTCTCAAAATTGTCGGTCTTTTTTTGTTTATAGCGCAAAAAATAAAAACCGCACACGCAATCAAATACCACCAAAAGAAAGCTCAGTTTGTGGGAAAAAAAGGACGTAAATTTAATTTGGGTGCAGCATTGCATGACTGCGCAATTGTCAATCAAAGTAACAAAGCCCCATATTGCAAAATATGGCCTGGTCAGGAAGGGGGGTAAATCCTATGGAGGGCACGTGGTTAACGTACAATCGTTTCGAAAGTGGTATTTTTTGTACTGAATGTATAGAAATCAGTAAGCACTTATGATGGTAAAAAGAAGCTGTACACTAAGAGGAAACCACAAACCTGCAAAGTAAATATATATATAAAATTGTGCAGTGCTGAGGTACTAGATTTAATACACGTAAACTCAATGTATCAAATATTATTTAATGTACTGGTCAGTGCTCATAGCAGTTTTTATAGCTGATTGTTCTATCCAATTTTGCCGCATGTATGTTCGCATTTTATCCTCATTTCATACATTAAATAAATATACTTGATTGTTAACATACTACACTATGGGCATCTCCTTTTGTTGCTCTTTGGTGAGCTTTTAACTCCCCAGAGCCCCCTTCCCCCAGTGGTGACCATTCCATTACCCAGAAGAGGCTGCGTCCGTATCCTTAAAGGGATCCTCCAGACGCAGCACCTACCTTGACGTATAACCATCTACCGCGGGCTGTCATCTCCAATACCATCCTTAAGAGGGACTCCAGGCGGATCGTCATTGATTCATATACTGCGCATATTCTATGCGTATCCGGTGAGTGCGCACTTTACCTATTTGCTTGCCGCTCACATGGATTGTGGGATTACACCATACCTGGATTAGCACAAGTCACCTTGGTCATACCTTAATACTCTGTCTTCATCATTTTATTTGGGACTATACGTGTTTTATATATTTTTTTGGAGTCTACTTATTTGATACATTGAGTTTACGTGTATTAATTCTAGTACCTCAGCGCTGCACAATTTTATATAGGTATTTTTTGTACGATTTTCTGATCTGATGTGTAGTAGGTTTAAGGAAGGCAAATTATAAACAGATTAAACTTTGGCTCTGATTTTCTCTTTGCCTTTCATCCATCGAGTGACATCCTCACAGCATAACATGTACTGGTGTGAATGATGAAAATGTTCCAACACAGCAAAAGCAAACTACCAAGATTTTGATAGGAGGGGTGGGGTGGGGGGCAAGTCACATGCTTAGGGCCCAATTACAGTATGTTATCTTTGTATTGCCACTACACCTCTTAAATATAATTATTTTCAGTGTTGGGGAGATTAGAATAACAGAGAGACATGATAAATTCCCATTAGGCCTTTAAAGTTCATACATTACTTCGAGCCTCAAATAAACATTACTAAAGATGGAAAGTTGTCGGAGTCTAGGGACTTCGGGACATTCCCAGCCCTGCGGGTTTGTATAACCAGACTTTAGAGCAAGCATGGAGGAACCATTAACAAGACCATTCACTTAAAGTGATACTGAACCCAGGACCCTTCATTCACTATATCAGGTCTCCCCGGACCCCGCATTCGCTATATCTGGTCTCCCTGGACCCTGCATTCACTATATCTGGTCTCCCCGGACCCTGCATTCACTATATCCGGTCTCCCCGGACCCTGCATTCACTATATCCGGTCTCCCCGGACCCTGCATTTACTATATCCGGTCTCCCCGGACCCTGCATTCACTATATCCGGTCTCCCCGGACCCTGCATTCACTATATCCGGTCTCCCCGGACCCTGCATTCACTATATCCGGTCTCCCCGGACCCTGCATTTACTATATCAGGTCTCCCATAGTACACACAACATGGAAATACAATTATTTTAGTAAATATAAACTGCTAAATACCTTGTCTCATCAGCAGTTAGGGCAGTCTTGTGACTTCTATCAGTATCCAGCAGAGCACTGGGTAAAGCTTGAAGGAGTTTTCAATTTCCTCTGACTGTCCTATGAGACCGCAGTACCCCTAACCCTTTGTCTGGACAGTGATGATTGGCCTTGTGCTGATCACATGCACCCTCCCAAAGCAGAAAAAAAAAACTCTCTAGCCATACACAATACATGTGCAGAGCATGTACAGAGTGTCTCCTAGGGCTCTGTTCTATCAGCAGATGAATTGAGGACAAGGGGAGGATCAGAGAAGTCAGGATCAAACAGCCTTTTTAAACAATGCAGAGGATTAACCCCTTAGGTTACACAGTGAGTATAACAAGCATGCTTTACTGCATATACAGACTGATTTTACTGTTGTGAGTTTAGTAACACTTTCGGCTGAGCGCTATTTGTATCTGAAAGTGACCACATATTTATTTATTTATTTCAGGTACTTATATAGCGCCATCAATTTACACAGCGCTTTACATATATATTGTACATTCACATCAGTCCCTAACCCTCAAGGGGCGTACAATCTAAGGTCCCTAACTCACATTCATAGATACACATACTAGGGCCAATTATAGACAGGATCTAATTAACCTACCAGCATGTCTTTGGAGTGTGGAAGGAAACTGGACTACCAGGAGGAAACCCACGCAGGCACAGGGAGAACATGTAGACTCCAGGCAGGTGGTGCACCGGTTGGGATTCAAACCAACAACCCTAACTAGTACTGCCAGGCAGAAGTGCTAACCACTTAGCCACTGTGCTGCCCATATAATATAACCCGGTTCACTTGTTGGGAACTCTGTCAACCTTTGGAGACCATAGTAAAGCAGTACTAGCAGACTTCATGTAGCAGCCTATATAGAGCCGGCTGTCTGTTGTGTGAGCCATCTTCATACACCTTCATTTAAAGTGACCCTGTAAGGTTCTTAAAGCTCGCTCAGTCTAGGAGTGCAGGAATAAGGAGTTCCTTCAGTGGTTTGACTGGATCAGAGCTGTCTTTCCTCTAAGGTGCTTCTGGCTGTGGTCACACTCCTACCTCCTTCACATACAAGGCAAGGTTATAGCGCTACATTGTACGTGATGGGGCCAAGGGATCACCCACATTGTCAAAGAGAGGAGAAGAGAATTGAAATCGGACATCGGGTGACTGACGCCCCTCTCCCTCTGCATTCCTCTTGCCGTTGCATGACTGGAGCAAGTGCATGGAGTAGAGACCAGCGCTGATTACACTGTTCAACAAATTTTTATTTTTTGCCAGTTTTGGAAACAAAAGGATCCATTTCTTAATGAATTTCACATTCTGAGTTCAAATATAACAATGAAATTTGTCAATTGGCTCTAGTTTTTCTGTAAACGGAAAGTTTTCTACTATAGGCGTAATGACTACATAATGCACAATAATTATATAGATAGATGTCTTTCCACAAATATAAAGCAAGTGATATTGACTACATAACAAAGCCTAAATGGCATAATATATTGCATAGGATTACCAAGAAAAATTATAGCCATAAGCTAAGTTGAATCATTTTAATACTTAGGATTCTCACTAGTTTTGTCTTCAGTTTGTGTCGGTTTTGCTTCTCTTGGCTTTTCTCTTGTATTCGAGGAAAGGGCTATCTCTTACAACTGCACGTGACTACACGCTTCTGGTTCTTCCTCACTTGACTCAACCACGAAGGATTCTGGTGCTTTAGGAATTGGTAGCCCCTCTCCATGAGGAACTGGACGTATTGCCGATGGAATATTTGGATAGTGCACAGATAACTTTTTCTTCTTATTTAGCCCTTTTACAATTGGAGGCACCATACAAAAGTAACAATTACTAACATGATCTGTTGGCTCTCTCCAAATCATTGGCACAGCGAAAGGCATAGATGCCTTTTTTCCATTCAACCATTGCTCCAGTGCCGTCCCACAAGAATTGCAGCATATATGTGGTGCCCAGCTCTTGTCCTGGTCTCCTATCTTGCAGCCAAAATACAAGTTGTAGGCTTTCTTAATCATTCCTGTTATCCTCCTTTTTTGTGAGATAAAAGTTATTTCACCGCAGATATAGCATAAATTATCTGCTTTATTCACACAAGTTCGAGGCATTACTGAGTAGCCTATATAAGCATAAAACGAAATGTAAAGACGCTGTCGAACTACAATCAGCTACAGATACTGCAGCTTTTATGCAGTGAAGTGATGCAATTAAAGGCTAATATTGCATCATCTCAGTATACATGCAATTTTCTATTGGTCACCAGTATCAATTGCGCAATATGCAGCTGAAGTTGCATCATAATTTTGAATGGCTTACGTCATTAGATGGGTGAATATATCATGGAAACTAGAGCCAATCAACATTTTTTAGGGTCATTTTCGTTTTTAGCACCCCAAAATTATGTAAGATTAGCTAATTTTATGCCCAAAACTTTTTACCTGTTGAACAGTGTTATCAGATAGCTAGCTCCTTCTCTTCTCTCTCACGTTTTGGGGGGAGTACCCTGTCCAACCACCACAAAGCACGTAGGAGAACAGGACAAAAGACTATATGAACACAAAAAAACACTTAAGTAAGACTTTCTCCTTAAAGTGGTAGTAAACCACCAAAAAAAGAAAAAAAAAATTTCCCTGCAAAATAATATCATAATGTGCTAGTATGCATCGCACACCAGCACAATATGAAAGACTTAGCCCTCTAGTGGAGCGCTGTCACCGCTGACAGGGCCTCCATCTTCTGGTCTTCTCGGGCTCTGACCGCTTGATTGGCCAAGCCACGATGACGTCACGGCCATGGCACAGAGCTCTGAAGGAATGGCGTGGGTATGCTGTTCCTTTAGTGCGCATGCAGGGACACTGAATATCTCCTAAACGGTTCACATTTAGGACATATTCCTCGTACCTACAGATAAGATTTATCACAAGCTTACCGTAGATACAAGTCTCCAGTGGGAGGTTACCTGCACTTTAACGTCCTCCTGCCCAGGTAACACATGTGTGAGCTATAATGCCCACACGCCACACGTATGTGTCTATGAGCAGCATAGGTTTTTGTGCTGATAGCGTGCTCTCAGCACAGAGACTCACCTGTCAAAGGCATCCCCCGGACCCTGGTAATGATTGGAAGCTGGGGGGACCTGTTCTCAATCATGTGACCTCTGTGACAGCCCATTACAATGGTCACGTGATCAGGCAGACCCTCCCTTCCTCTTGGTGCAACAGGGACTCTAAGGCTGTACAAGAAGGGGTTAAAGCCCAACTACTTCAGAATTCAGACAGGCAAAGTCACAGACAGTATTCATTTTTTTCCAAAGTATTTTTTTGCACAAGATATAAGCAGTCTAAGGGCTCGTTCACACTTGACTTTATCTCTAACTTTTGCCAAATGCCCTTATAGCGTTTGACAGGCGTTTAGGAAGCGTTAAAACCGCACCACAAACGCCTATAATAAAGTTAAATGGTATTAACGTTCTGCAAACACGTCACAAACGCGTCGCAAACACCTGCCAGGCAGTTGCGGAGAGGCACCATAGACTTGAATGGGAGGCTTAAACTCCTCCTGACTGGACAAGAGGTGTCACTTTTGCTGCGATGCAACGCGACGCTAATGCTTCAGTGTGAACAGCACTGTGTGCTGCCATGTGCAGAATTTTCATAGGCGTTTGAGAAGCGTTAAAAACGCTTCCCAAATGCCTGTCTGACGCCTGCTGACAAAGCTAGTGTGAACTGAGCCTTACACAGGTCCTACCACTTCACCATCCTGTCTTATCTGCTTCTTCACAGGTAAATGCTGCTGCTCTGAATATCCATGTTTAACCATCTCCATGCTGTGATTGAATTAGACAGAACGGGCAACCAGTCCCAGATTTTTTTCCTTTAATTACTATGTCTTGGTTGGAACAGGAAGTACTGAAAAATCTCTGCAATGGGGACACAAGACCCTTGCAGTATAATCTGTGTCAGACCTTTTTTTTTTTTCCTTTGCCAGTTGTGTTTAGGGTTGCCATCTCATCCCTTTAAACCCGAACACATGTTTACACCGGTTCTGGGGCTTATATAATGCAGATAAGGCACCAAGTGAGTTTAATTACCTCCTTAATCAGCCACAGAACCCATGTCATTAATGTGTGTTCAGTTTTAAAGGGGTGAGGTGGCAACCCTAGTTGTGTTCCGCTCACCTCCTGTTTATTGGATGGGTGCTGGACAAATTAATCCTTCCCAAGGGGGATGCAGACAGCTTTAAAAAAGAAAAAAAAATGATTAGCACTTTGGGGAAGTTTTATATTGCAGTCAGTTTTTTTCTGCTGTGTCCCTCTTGGGAGATTTCCCCCACTTCCTGTAGCTAAATCTATCCAGTGCCAGCACATATCCCTGCAGAGCATATTAAGTCCCTGTGGAGCCCGAAATCTTAGAGTGCTCTGATATGTAAATCTCAACATTTTCTGCAAAAATGAAGGCTCATCACCCTCCCTCCTTCCTATAAACCCCTGCTGACTCAAAGTGATGGATGGTCTCAGTGTCCTAGAGGTTTAAGCATCTAATGGGGTCTGCATTTGATGACGAAGGCCAAATTAGCTTCTGGTGATAGCTGTACTTAAAGCTGGATTCCAAGCAAATGGCTAAATACACAGATGAAATACATACAGTATATGAAAGCAACTTTACCTGCCAAAGGATTTGTATTTTTGTCCATCCAGTCCTGAAATTACCACAGCTCCGCCACACAGAACAGACATGTCTGGTTAGAAAGGAGACCTGATTTTCGTCTACAGCAGTTCTGTAACATTTGGGGCTCCTTCAATTCCCTGCATTACAGCCCCAGAGAAGCCCATGCATGCACTGGCCCTGACCTCCAGGTGAAGCCAGTGGGCTCGGCCACAGCTTTGTTCCAGATAATTGAATGGAGTACACCACTTGCTTCTGTGATGCTGGGACTGGGCCTCTAATGGCCGTAGTATCCCAGAACTTAGCCAGGACATGTTGGCCCTCTCCGGGAGATATACAGTATGATCTACCATAACATTATGACCACCCACCATAATCAGTTGAGTGCTGGGACAAGGTCATCTACAGCCCAGGGCTAACATGACAAATTGCACCCCCCCCCCCCCCCAAGATGTATGAGCATTATGTGGCAGCAAAAATCCCCCCCCCAAAAAAAAAAAATTAACTCCCTCTCCTCCCAGTACAAATCTACCTTTGCCCCCCTATCTCCCCAACTCAAATCAACTCTTTCCTCTTATGCCCCCAGCACAACCCCCCCCCCCCCCATAAAAAGAAAAGAGATTCCTTAAAGCACAAATCCTCTACCCCTTAAATTTACCCTCCAAGCACAAATCTCTCCCCACCCCAAATCCCCCCTTCAAGCACATATTCCCCTTCTCCATTCCCCATTCTAGCAATTATCCCCCCACAAATAGCCCTGAGTCCTAGCACAAATACCCCACAATCACCCCTACTAGCACAAGTCCCCCCCCCAAAAAAAAAAAAATCATTCCCCTCCTAGCACAAATCCCCCCCCCCCCCACCATGTTACTTTTATAGCACAGACCCCCCCTCATAGCACAAATGCTCTTCCCCCATCCTGTCCTCCAAACACAAATCCCCCCAAATCACCACTCCTAGCACACCTCCCCAAGTTTCCCCTCCTAGAACAATTTGTACACACTGAAGCCCCTCAAATTCCCCTTCTCAACATAATTCCCCTCGCCCCAATCTCCTTGTAGTGCCCCCCCACCTCACATGATACTACAGCGCCCTGGGCAGCCGCCCCTTCTGCCCACCCCTTGTGCCAGCCATGCATGGACTCCACTAGATCTCTGAAGGTATGCTGTGGTATCTGGCACCAAGGCAGCAGTAGCAGATCCTTTAAGTCCTGTAAGTTGCAAAATGGGGCCTCCAAGGATTGGACATTCATCACATCCAAAAGAGGCTCAAATGGATTGAAATCTGGATATTTTGGAGGCCAAGTAAACACCACAAACTCGTTGTGTTCTTCATACCTCCGACCAGGTTACCTTCTTCCATTGGTCTGTGATCCAGTTCTGATGCTCACATGGCCATTGTAGGCACTTTTGGTTGTGTCCGGTCTGCAGTTACACAGCCCCATACATAACAAACTGCGATGCACTGTGTTCCGGTACCTTTCTATTGGAACCAATATTAACGTCTGATTCAATAGAAGAGCTACTGTAGCTCAAATTGCTTAAAGTGCACAGGCCAATCCTTGATCCCCATGTGTATCAATAAGCCTTGGCCACCCATGATCCTGTCGCCAGTTCACCAGTTTTCCTTCCTTGGACCACTTTTGGTTGATCCTGACCCCTGCAGACTGAGAACATCCCGCATAATGTTAAGGCTGATCTTTGTATATTAAACAACATTTTCCAAAAATACACAATGTATTCCAGCCTACTAGGGCTACTTACATCCACAGGCTATTTTCTTAGAAATATGAACTACGCCTTTAGGGAATACAGTGGAGTCACCCCTCCATGCAAAGCCTGCTAATTGGACAATTTAGGAGCAGCAACTCACTGATGGGTCATCAACTCTGCCCATCTACTCTCTTCTCTTCTTAGCACGTCTGTACAGCAGAGCCTGACTGGCTTCCAGTGCTACCCCTCAGTCTCCCAGTCTGAATGTTGCTGTTCAGAAGATAACAGGAGGCTGATATAAATCCTTCCTGCACGGCCTATAGCAGAATGACTGACAGACATGACCTTCCAACTTCTGAGTGGGGGTCATATGATGTCCTCTCAGAAGGCACCGCTCACGCAGCCACAGGGCCACACAAAGACGTGATCTGCCACCGGCTAATCACTACACCGGCTCGCTGCCAATGTCATATGATCGTTGTGACCAATCACAGCAGATCACATGAAAATTGTAAACAATGGATGGCTTCCTTTCATGCCATTGTATACAATTGTGTTGCTAGCTGTGATTGGTCACAGCGATCACATGGTACAGACAGAGCCAATCACAGGCCATCTGTACCATGTGATTAGCTTTGGCCAATCACAGCTAATCAAAACAAAAGACACTGAATGAATCAGTTTAATTCAGTAAAAGTGGTTTCTTATATCAATGAAATACATTGGTATAAGCAATCATAAGCAAAATAAAAATCCTGATTATTTGTTCCCCAGAGTAGTACAGTGTTACTATGGTAACACTGTATTTCTCTGGTCACAGTGTGTTAAAAAATAGAATGAAAAGTAATAAAAAAAAATTAAATAACATTTTTAAAATATATATTTTTTTCAACATACTGTCACCAGTTAGTGTCCCTGAATATATTTTTTTAATTTCTTCATTTTCCAAAAAATTGTGACAAAAAAAGTCAACTTAAAAAAAACTCACCATGCCTCTTACTAAATACCTTGGACTGTCTAATTTCCAAAAAGGGGTCATTTGAGGGATATCTGTACTGTCCTGGTGTTTTCGGGCCTCAGGAAATGAGACAGACCGTCAGCACGTCAGGATTGATTGTCATATATACAGTTAGGTCCATATATATATATATATATATATATATATATATATATATATATATATATGAACACAGGCACAATTTTAGTTTTTTTCAGGTATTTACCAAAACATATTCAAGCTATAGTTATATAATGGATATGGGCTGCAAGTGCTCACTCTCAGATTTAATTTGAGGGTATGTACATCCAAATTGGAGGAAGGGTTTAGGAATTACAGCTCCAAAGAGTAGCCACCCCCCATTTTTCAGGGATCAAAAGTAACTGAACAATTGAATCAAAAGCTGTTTCATGGCCAGGTGTGGGCTACTCCATTATTTCTTCATCAATTAAGCAGGTAAAAGGTCTGGAGCTGATTTTAAGTGTGTTATTTGCATTTGGAATCTATTGCTGTGAACCTACCTCATGCTTTCAAAGGAGCTGTCCATTCAAGTGAAACAGGCCATTGTAAGGCTTCAAAAAAGGAAACAAATCCATCAGAGAGATAGCAGCAACATTAGGAGTGGCCAAATCAACAGTTTGGTACGTTCTGAGGAAAGAAGAACGCACTGGTGAACTCCGCAACATAAAAAAGGCATGGACGTCCTTGGAAGACAACAGTGGTGGATGATTGCAGGATCCTCTCTATGGTAAAGAAAAACCCATTCACAAGATCCAGACAAGTGAAGGGCACTCTCCAGGAGGTGGGCGTATCATTGTCAAAGTCTACAATCAAGAGAAGACTTCACGAGAGCAAATACAGAGGGTTCACCACAAGGTGCAAACCATTCATAAGCCTGAAGAATAGAAAAACCAGATTAGACTTTGCTTTTCCAGAATTGGTTTGGTTTGTTTTAGATGTTTTTTTGCATTCTTTGGACGGATGAAACTAAGATTAATCTGTACCAGAATGACGGGAAGAAAAAAAAAAAGTGTGGAGAAGGCTTGGAACAGCTCATGACCCAAAGCACACAACGTCATCTGTAAAACATGGTGGAGGCAGTGTGATGACATGGGCATGCATGGCTTCCAGTGGCACTGGGTCATTGGTGTTTATTGATGATGTGACAGAAGACAGAAGCAGCCGGATTAATTCTGCAGTGTTTACAGATATACTGTCAGCCCAGATTCAGCCAAATACAGCAAAGGTGATTGGACAGCACTTCACAGTACAGACAGACATTGATCCAAAACACACTGCAAAAGCAACCCAGGAGCTTTCGAAGGAAAAGAAGTGGAATATTCTGCAATGGATGAGTCAATCACCTGATCTCAACTCAACTGAGCATGCATTTCACTTGTGAAGGCAAAACTAAAGGCAGAAAGACCCAAAAATAAAGAACAACTGAAGACAGCTGCAGTTAGAGCCTGGCAAAGCATCAGAAAGGAGGAAACCCAGTCTTTGGTAATGATGGGTCCCAGACTTCAGACAGTCATTGCCAGCAAAGGATTCTCAACAAAATATAAAAAATAAACATTTTATTTATGATTATATTAATTTGTCCAATTACATTTGAGCCCCTGGCAATGGAAGGACTGTGTATAAAAATGGTTGCAGTTTCAAAAATTTGTACTTGATATTTATGTTCAACCCCTTGAATTAAAGCTGAAAATCTGCACTTCAAATTCATTTGGATTGCTTTGTTTTAATTTATTCTGGTGGCATACAGAGCCAAATGTATGACAACTGTGCCTGTGTCCAAATATATATGGACCTAACTGTATATACAGTTGTGTTCAAAGAATAGCAGTCAGACATCACTAACCTGATCAATCACTGTTTTTGGTAGAAATGATATTTCTACATGGCAAATAATTTACTAGCAGGTGTAGTAGAGTAATAGGACTCCAACAGACCCAACAGTCATGACATGCATGCTGCTGATTCTGTGTAATTGAATCACTAATTGAAAGGGGCATGTTCAAAATAATAGCCGTGTGGGGTTCTATTAGTGAGGTCATTCATTCTTTGAAAAACAGGTGGCAATTATTGCCCTTATTTAAGGAAGGAAGGCAGCAAATGTTGGACATGCTGGTTACAGTGCATTTCTCTCTGAAATTCTGAGGAAAATGGGTAATTCCAGACATTGTTCAGAAGAACAGCGTACCTTGATTAAAAAGTTGATTGGAAAGGAGAAAACATATAAAAGTACAGAAAATGATCGGCTGCTCAGCTAAAATGATCGCAAATGCTTTAAAATGGCAACCAAAACCTGAAAGATGTGGAAGAAAGCGAAAAACTACCATTGGAATGGATAGAAGAATAGCCAAAATGGCGTGGACTCAGCCAACAATCAGCTCCATGAAGATGAAAGAAGGTGTAAAGTTCCCTGTGAGGACTGTTACAATTAGAAGACGCCTATGTGAAGCCAAGCTATCTGCAAGAAGCCCCCGCAAAGTCCCACTGTTGGAAAAAAGACGTGCTGAAGAGGTTACAATTTGCCAAATAGCAGATTGATTGGCCTAAAGAGAAATGGCACAACATTTTGTGGACTGATGAAAGTAAGATTGTTCTTTTTGGGTCTAGTGGCCGGAGACAGTTTGTCAGACGACCCCCAAACACTGAATTCAGGCCACAGTACACTGTGAAGACAGTGAAGCATGGTGGTGCAAGCATCATGATATGGGGATGTTTCTCATACTACGGTATTGGGCCTATCGCATACCAGGGATCATGGATCAGTTTGAATACATCAGAATACTTGAAGAGGTCATGCTGCCTTATGCTGAAGAGCAAATGCTCTTGAAATGGGTGTTCCAACAAGACAATAGCCTCAAACACACCAGTAAACGTGCAACATCTTGGTTCCAGACCAACAAGATTGACGTTATGGGAGTGGCCAGCCCAATCCCCGGATCTTGATCCAATAGAAAACTTGTGGGGTGACATCAAAAATGCAGTTTCTGAGGCAAAACCAAGAAATAGAGAAGAACTGTGGAATGTAGTCCAATCATCCTGGGCTGGAATACCTGATCACAGGGACCAGAAGTTGGGTGACTCCATGCAACACAGATGTACAGCAGTTCTCAGAAACAGTGCGACTACAACCAAATATTCATTAAGTCATTCAAAGGGAAGAAAAATCTTCAAACATTTTTCAGTTTATATAGTGAATGTTTGAGTTTGTAAAGAAGAATACAAACACTGCGATTTTTTTGAACCGTCTAATATTCACTTTTCTTCAATTTATTTAGAGGAACACAAATTTGATCTATTTTTCTTCATGTTGTGATTTGGAATAGAATGTGTCGTGTTCCCAATGCATTTGTGTGGATGGAAATAAAAGCTATTAGAAGGATTTTGAGCTTTATTCACTTTTTTTCAACACACTGCTATTATTTTGAACACAACAGTATATATACACCATAGCTTGTGTACTCTATAACTGTCCTACAGACTAAATAATAAACACTAATTTGGGTTATTTTCACCATAGAAATGTAGCAGAATACATTTTGACTTAAATTTATGAAGAAAGGTTATTTATTTACAAAATTTTATGACAGAAAAGAAGAAAAACATGTTTTTATTTCAAAATTGGCTGGTTTTTTTGTTTATTTAGCAAAAAATTAAAAACTCAGTGGTGATTAAATACCACTAAAAGAAAGCTCTGTTTGTGTGAACAAGTAATTGTCATTCAAAGTGCAACAGTGCTGAAAGCTGAAAATTGGCCTTGGCAGGAAGAGGGTAAAAGTTCCCGGTACTGAAGTGGATAAAGACAGATTCTGGAACTTATTCTAGCTGAGCGTTGAATTCTAACAGAGAAAATGGTGTCACTCTCCTGGCTGCATTGTCTGGCAGAGGTGCATACACTGGAAAATTGGCTGAACATAATTACAAATCCCTTGGCAGAGAAGACAGTTCACAAATGTGTATTTCAACTGAGTATTTATCCATTTGGAGCCCAGCTTTAATGTATGCTAATGCTAACAGAATCCAGAAAAGTGAAGTAATAGTACAAAAACACTAACTGCAAGACGCTGAAGATGTGCACAAGAACTTGAATGCAACCAAGGAGTTGGCAGATTCCATCTGATACTTCTCACAAAGGTAGATTGCGTTGTGGCAGATTTCCTTTATGGAGTTACAAGGATAAGTAGCAATAAGAAGAATGCAGGAGTGTGTGTGACTGTCTGTTGTTTGTTAGAAAGTAGAATCAAAATAGCTTTTTTTTCTTATAAAAACATCACGTTATGACATATTTTCCAGGACTGGCTCTCTGAGCAGATGTTTTCCATTCCCTCTAGGAAATTGTTACTAATTTTAATGTCCAAACAACATTGCATGAGTGCTGCAGGGAACACACCCTATGATGAGAGGGATTGTCAAAAACGTGCAGCTTAAAGCGGAGCTCCACCCAAGAGGGGAAGTTCCGTTTTAAGTACTGCTCCCCCGCTCCCCGTGAGGAATGGGCACCTTTGGGGAGCGGGTACCAGATTTTGGCAGATACCCACTTCCACTGCGACCACCTAGGTGATCAGAAGCAAAAGTTGTCCTCCCCCCTCCCTCCCTGCAGTCTTCTGGGACAAATGACAGGTTCCCAGCCTGTCTGTAGGGAAACAGTGAGAGGAGCTTCTAGTCCTCTGCTGTCGGTCACATGTTCAAAATAATTAAAAAAAAACAAGCTTTTGGGATACAGAGTAAAAATAAATAATAATATCAATAAACTGTTTTACATTGTCATACAAATATATATTTGAAATCAAATCTTTATAATTATTATGAGTTAAGGATCCAGGGTGATCCTGCAAGCCTGTTGGCCCCTAGGGGTCACTGGGAGGAGGTGAGGAGGCAATCTAGCCGCCAATAGGAGAAGATTTTGGCACAATCACAAATCTGTCAATTACCACTACACATTGCATGATTATATCTATCACCAAAAGGACATTGTTGTGATTAATTTTTTGAAAGAGTGGACACTTTTTTGCACTGTTTTTGCACTGTTTATCTTTAAAAAAAGGTTCTATAAATACCTAGGCATTATTTTATGCAGTAGGTGTGTGAGCACGGTATTTCATTTTTAGACACTTGTTATATTTATTTAGAGTGTGAACACGCGTGTCCATTATGGAACACAGATATTCATTATAAGTGTGACACTATTTATATATTTTTACACTATTGCTATGAAGTTTTATTGTATGAATTTTGATTGTTTCAGGGTTGTATTTTATGAATTGGTCACATATTTTTTAGTATTTATTATGAGCGCTACACTATTTATTTATGTAATTTACACTGTTTTAGGTATCAGTTGGTGAGTGTTGGCAGCTTAAGGCTAGGTTTTACTTCCGTTTATAGCGCAGGAGGACCTTTGATTATTTGAATATCAATAAACTGTTTTACATTGTCATATATATATATTTGAAATCAAATCTTTATAATTTTTGGCAATAACATGGTGTGTGTATTTCTGTCAGTCACAGACTGTGTCATATCCTTCCAATGTCTTAGAATAACAGGGAATTGAAGCCTCCATCAATCTACATATAATATCCAACCCCCATTGTGTTTCGCTGGTTAGTGGACATGGAGGAGGGAGTGGGCTGTCATTTACCATTGTGTATGCGCTCACCTGTGTGGGATAGGATAGAAATACACTGAACACTAAGCATGTGCAGTAGCTGCCAACAGTAGCTCCGCGGAATCCCCAGCTACATTGGGGACAAGGACAGGAGAAGGAGAGAGAGAACAGCAGGATCAACCAGGTTTTTTTTGCAGAACCCAGAAAACGAATCCCATAGTGGCTAAGAGAGTATGAACAGCATGTAATACAGCATGTACTGACAGTTTTCAAGGATGTGGGTTTCATGATACATTAACCAATAACATGACAGGGACTGCAGACCTCTGGGAGTTCCTTCCAATGGGTCATAGATTGGATGACTGGAGTAGTGACACCAGCTAACTGAGCTCTTGTTGTTAAGTATTGCTGTCATTGCCCATTCGTTGTCCACATTGTAGCCCATGTAGTGTCGTGTCTGATTCTTTGCCATGCACACAATATCGCTAATCCACATTTGTTGTTCATGCCACAACTGCCCATCTGTTGCCTACTGCAAAGATTATTATTTGTTGCCTTTTTTACATTGGTTGAAAAAACAGCACACGGCCAATTATTCAACTAAAAGATCAAGAGCAACTTAAACAATGATTTCTAACAATCTGCCACCACTCCATATTTGTTGCCCACATATCATTATGACTGCCCATTTGTTACCCATGCTCTATCATGAGTGCCCCTTTACTATGTACGTATTGTTGAAATTATCAGTTTGCTGCCCACATATCATAACTGCCCATTTGTTGCCCATGTTTTAGCACAAGTGCCTCTTTATTACATTAACTATTGTCAAAATTCCCAGTTTGCTGACCATATATCATTATGACTGCCCATTTGTTACCATGTTCTATCATGAGTGCCCCTATATTACCTAATTGTCAACATGCCCAGTTAGATGCCCACATATTGATTTTGAAGATGGAGCAGTATTCCTTCCACAGACATCAATCATGGAGCACTATTCTCTCCACAGACATCAATGATGGAGCACTATTCCCTCCACAGACATCAATGATGGAGCACTATTCCCTCCACAGACATCAATGATGGAGCACTATTCCCTCCACAGACATCAATGATGGAGCACTATTCCCTCCACAGACATCAATGATGGAGCACTATTCCCTCCACAGACATCAATGATGGAGCACTATTCCCTCCACAGACATCAATGGTGGAGCACTATTCCCTCCACAGACATCAATGATGGAGCACTATTCCCTCCACAGACACCAATGATGGAGCACTATTCCTTCCACAGACATCAATGATGGAGCACTATTCCCTCCACAGACATCAACGATGGAGCACTATTCCCTCCACAGACATCAATGATATTTAGATATTTCAGTAGAGGAGTTCCAGTAGAGAAACTGTGCAAGACAGAAGATAAGACTGGAGTTCAAGTGTTATTAAACCCCGGACCCTGCATTCACTATATCCGCTCTCCCCGGACCCTGCATTCACTATATCTGGTCTCCCCGCACCCTGCATTCACTATATCCGCTCTCCCCGGACCCTGCATTCACTATATCCGCTCTCCCCGGACCCTGCATTCACTATATCCGCTCTCCCCGGACCTTGCATTCACTATATCCGCTCTCCCCGCATTCACTATATCCGCTCTCCCCGGACCCTGCATTCACTATATCCGCTCTCCCCGGACCCTGCATTCACTATATCCGGTCTCCCCGCACCCTGCATTCACTATATCCGCTCTCCCCGGACCCTGCATTCACTATATCCGCTCTCCCCGGACCCTGCATTCACTATATCCGCTCTCCCCGGACCCTGCATTCACTATATCCACTCTCCCCGCATTCACTATATCCGCTCTCCCCGGACCCCGCATTCACTATATCCGCTCTCCCCGGACCCCGCATTCACTATATCCGCTCTCCCCGGACCCCGCATTCACTATATCCGGTCTCCCCGGACCCCGCATTCACTATATCCGGTCTCCCCGGACCCCGCATTCACTATATCCGGTCTCCCCGGACCCCGCATTCACTATATCCGGTCTCCCCGGACCCCGCATTCACTATATCCGGTCTCCCCGGACCCCGCATTCACTATATCCGGTCTCCCCGGACCCCGCATTCACTATATCCGGTCTCCCCGGACCCTGCATTCACTATATCTGGTGTCCCCGGACCCCGCATTCACTATATCCGGTCTCCCCGGACCCTGCATTCACTATATCCGGTCTCCCCGGACCCCGCATTCACTATATCCGGTCTCCCCGGACCCCGCATTCACTATATCCGCTCTGCCCGGACCCCGCATTCACTATATCCGCTCTCCCCGGACCCCGCATTCACTATATCCGCTCTCCCCGGACCCGGCATTCACTATATCTGCTCTCCCCGGACCCTGCATTCACTATATCCGCTCTCCCCGGACCCTGCATTCACTATATCCGCTCTCCCCGGACCCTGCATTCACTATATCCGGTCTTCCCGAACCCTGCATTCACTATATCCGGTCTCCCCGGACCCGGCATTCACTATATCTGCTCTCCCCGGACCCTGCATTCACTATATCCGGTCTCCCCGGACCCTGCATTCACTATATCCACTCTCCCCGGACCCTGCATTCACTATATCCGGTCTCCCCGGACCCTGCATTCACTATATCCACTCTCCCCGGACCCTGCATTCACTATATCCGGTCTCCCCGGACCCTGCATTCACTATATCCGGTCTCCCCGGACCCTGCATTCACTATATCTGGTCTCCCCGGACCCTGCATTCACTATATCTGGTCTCCCTGGACCCTGCATTCACTATATCCGGTCTACCACAGTACACAGAACATGGAAATGCAATTATTTTAGTAAATATAAACTGCTAAATACCTTTTCTCATCAGCAGTTAGAGCAGTCTTGTGACTTCTATCAGTGTCCAGCAGAGCACTGGTTAAAGCTTGTAGGAGTTTTCATTCACCGCTGATTGTCCTATGAGGCTGCAGGACCCCTAAACCTCTGTCTGGACAGTAATGATTGGCCCTGTGCTGATGCACACTCCCAAGTAAAAAAAAAAAACGTCTCTAGCAGTATACACCAAACTGAGCATGTGCAGCTTGTCCCCAAGGCTCTGTTTTATCAGGAAATAGATTGGGGAAAGTAGAAGGGGAGGATCAGAGAAGACAGGATCAACAGGATCAGCCTTTTTACACAGTGCGGAGGATTAACCCCTTAGGTTTCCCAGTGAGTAGAACAAGCATACTTTACTGCATTTACACAGGTTATCCTCCTTTCAGTCTATTATGAATGCTGCTGCTAGACTCATACACCTTACCAACCGATCAGTGACTGCTGCCCATCTCTGCCAATCCCTTCATTGGCTTCCACTAACCCAACGTATAAAATTCAAAACACTAATCACAACATACAAAGCCATCCACAACACTGCCCCAGCTACATCGCCAACCTCATCTGCAGATATCGTCCAAATTGCCCACTCCGCTCCTCCCAAGACATCTTGCTCTTTAGCTCCCTTGTCACCTCCTCCCACGCTCACCTCCAAGACTTCTCCAGAGCCTCTCCCATCCTCTGGAATTCCCTACCACAGCATGTCCAGTCAGACCCCACCCTGTCTGCCTTTAGGCAATCTTTGAAAACTCTCTTCTTCAGGGAAGCATACCCCACCTCCACCTAAGAACTGTACTTGAATCACCTCCGCCAGATCATCCCCCGCAGCTATCACCTTTTGTATCACCTCCCCCTTCCTTTAGATTGTAAGCTCCATGCTTTCCTATCAGCAGCTGAACGGAGCGGCGGAGAGGTACAAGGAAAGTCAGTATGGAGTATGCTGCTGGGGAGAAGTGCATTAAAGGGAACTTGTTGTTGCTTTGCCCTGCATAGTCTGAGCACAGACATCCATGAAGGAAGTGGGCGGTAAAATAAGTACGCGGGAGAGTCAGTCTTCCTATAACCACCTAAAACTACAAGATCCGTTTAGGTGGGCTGACCCCCAGAAGTGTCTCCTAAGTCTCGGGGACGGCGCTCTCTTTCCCGGCGTAGTGTGTGGCACTTATACCGTGGAGGTAATCATGGCTGCATTTGTAATGACCTCCACCTACTTATCACAGCAGAGACTCCGGAGAGGGAAGCAGCATGAGTTACATGAACATTGCTGAAATCTTCAGCTCCCTCTGTGCGGCCGGGTCGTTCTAATATTAAATCGCATCCGTCCCACTGAGGCCATTCTGATTGACTTCACATTCTTTCTCCACTGATATTTTAATGCGAGTGGCTGGAACCGGCAGAAATGATGTTATAGGACAGAGGACGATGGCTGGGGGACCTCACGGCGGGAATATCACATTTGTGTATTTATAAAGGACATCAAATACAATCTATCAATGACGAGGGTTACATTAGATCCAAACCCAACCTCTAAAACCTGATAACCCCTCCCCTCCCCCTCCTGGCAGCCCTTTAGCTGGGTCTTAACACCGGGAGGTGATCACTAATCATGTGATCACGGTGATTGGCTACCACTGTGGTCACATGATAGGGATCCCATCCCTCCATCCCCTGAACATAAACAGAGATTGGGAGTTGTTTGTGACAACTGAGAGTTGCTGGGCTGGGAGTGAGCCGGCTCTCCGACCCCTTCGCTGTCACAATACAATACGGCAGCAGGGAGGATTCCCCAATCCATCTCCAATGTGTGGATGGGGGAAGCCCTTTTTTTTTTTTTTAATAAAATAAAATAAAAAAAATAAGATTAATGTATGGCCAGCTTAACAGGGAAGTTTTTGGTTCAGACTTTCAAACAGGTGGCGGGAAGCCCTACTGATAGCAACAGGAGGCAGACATGCCTGCAGGTATTTGTGTCCATGTGCATGTACCTGCTCATGTAGCGCTTACCTGTGCATGATTAGCCCTGGACACTAGGGATGCACCGACATCGGTGAGTACTGATACTTTCAGTCAAGTACTTGCCGATAATGAGCACCAATACTTTGCGGTGCAACAAAAAATGTATGGACGAAAATCGCACCGCAAAGAACAGCATGCGATTTGAACAGGAATGCTGTACAATGCAAATCACATGCAGTTTCTCCACTGCTCCTATGTGAACCCAGGCTTGTCATAGCCCGATTTCACACAGGAGTGATGCGAGAAACCTCACCCCATCACGGTGCTGGCCAATCAAAAGCCATCTAGTCCGTACTGTCATCCCTGCAAGGAGAGAAAGCTGCAGGGATTTCCTGCACTGCTCCTGTGTGAACTCGGGCTATGACAGGTCTGGGTTCACACAGAAGCAGAGGGAAACTGCATGCGATTAGAACAGGAATCACACTGCATTCCTGTTCAAGTCAAATGCTACTCTTTGCAGTACAATTTACGTCCATACATTTTGTATTAATACAAATCGCACCGCAAAGTATCGGATTCAGCTATCTGGAGCATTTTCAGTATGAGCACTGGTGTATCCCTACTACTGGACTTTTTTAGTTTTAGCTATAGACACCCTTTCATGTAATAAAAAAGAGAAATATATAAAAAGCTGAGTTACAAAGCCATAAAAGTCACATCAAGCTTTCTTTATAGTAAAAGCTACAATAATTCGTAAAAACGTTTATTTGCTTTATGTTTGCCTGTTAAGTATTCCATTGACAGCATTTTGTTTTATCTATTCAATAAGTGCAAAAATATACCTGTTGGTCCCGCCAGAAATCCAGTGCTGTGCTGCACACTTTGCAGTGTTATCTCAAGCAATATTATCAGCCTTGGTCAGTTCATTTCTGTCAACTACAGAACTTCTCCCCTTATGTTATGGACATGAAAATCTGGGGGAGGTGTCCTGTAGTCTAAATCAGAAGCAAGCAGCCTAGGTTGACAACCCTGTTTCTCCACAGGTAATATACAGTATGTGAGAGTTCTCATCCTAGGACAGAAAGTGTACTATTCGCAGGTGAAAAAAAAAAGAAAACTAATGCAGCTACCACATCTAAGGACTGGTTTACTGCAATACATTACTTTTTTGTTCTTGGGTTTAGATACAATTAAAGGATCTCGGCCTTAGAGACTCTGCTCTCTCCTGGCTCTCATCCTACCTGTCACAACGCTCTTTCAGCGTTACCTATATTGCTACCACCTCCCCCTCACTCCCCCTCTCTGTTGGGGTCCCTCAAGGCTGTGTCCTTGGGCCCTTTCTCTTCTCCATCTACACCTCCTCCCTTGGCCAACTCATACACTCTCACGGCTTCAACTACCACCTCTATGCCGACGACACACAAATCTATCTCTCAACCCCCCACCTCACCCCCTCGGTCTCTGCCCGAATCACACACCTGCTGAGCGACATATCAGACTGGATGTCGCTCCACTTCCTTAAACTGAACCTCTCCAAAACCGAGTTTCTTGTCTTCCCCCCAGCCCGGACACCCCCCCCCCCCCATTGACTTATCCATCATGTCCAACAACGCCACCATCAAACCCGCCCCGCAGGCCAGAGTACTTGGTGTCATTCTGGACTCCAACCTATCCTTCCAGCCCCAAGTCCAATCTTTAACAAACTCGTGCAGACTCCACCTCCGCAACATCGCCAAAATCCGCACGTTCCTAACCCCAGAAACCACTAAACAGCTCATCCACTCCCTCATCATATCACGACTCGACTACTGCAACTCCCTCCTCACTGGCCTGCCTCACAACAGGCTATCCCCGCTTCAGTCCATCCTGAATACGGCAGCCAGACTCATTCACCTTACCAACCGCTCCGTTTCCGCCACCCCCCTCTGCCAATCCCTCCACTGGCTTCCGATTGCGCAACGGATCAAATTCAAAATCCTAACACTGATGTACAAAGCTGTCCACCACACTGCCCCGAACTACATCACTGACCTAATATCCAAGTACCGCCCAGCTCGCACACTCCACTCCTCACAAGACCTCCTTCTCTCTAGTTCCCTGGTCTCCTCCTCCTATGCCCGCCTCCAGGACTTCTCCAGGGTGTCACCCATCCTCTGGAACTCCCTGCCCCAACCCATCAGGCTATCACCTACTCTCCTCTCCTTTAGGCGAACCCTGAAAACCCATCTCTTCAGGGAAGCCTACCCCACCCCCTGCTAACTTGCCAACCTCCTCCACTCTTCCTACCACTCCATCCCCCACAGCTATCTCCTCCTGTGCCACCATCCCCCCCTCCTAGATTGTAAGCTCAAAAGAGCAGGGCCCTCGATCCCCTCATGTTTTGCATTGTATTGGTATTGTTCTGTCACATGTTCTTTCCCCCTTTGTAATGTACAGCGCTGAGCGAACTATTGGCGCTTTATAAATACTGTATAATAATAATAATAATAATAATCTCATGAGTAGAAGGTCTTTTGCACACAGGCATCTGAGCTCATGCATTAAAATTAAATTATGGCATATTTCCCCCACCTGAAAAGCCCAAATGCCGCATACAGCAACCAATGACATGAATGGTCATGTGCTGCTGTACTCAGGTGTATGTCGTGGTTTGTAAAAACACGAGCAAAGAGTACAGGTACAATGAAGAAAATAATTTGTTAGACATGCATTTCTTTTGAAATTTTTGTTGCTATTCTGTCTCTCAGTGTTACAATACACCGAATATTCGATTTTTAGACTGATCATTTCTTTGTGAGCGGGCAAACATTCAAAACCCTCCCTCCTAGATTGTAAGCTCCAAGGAGCAGGGCCCTCCTATCCCTCTTGTATTGAACTGTATTGTTACTGTATTGTCTCCCTTTATATTGTAGAGCGCTGAGCAAACCGTTGGCGCTATATAAATCCTGTATAATAATAATAAAATCAGCAGGAGGTCAAATACTTATTTCCTTCACTATATATGCAAACAATAGAAAAGTTTACATTTTTAGCTTACACCCATGTGCTGTACTCATGTTTATAACAGCACCAGCGTATACCTGAATACAGGCGCACATAGCCATTCATGTGCATGGGCGGCTGTGCGTAGTACCAGGCAGGGGAATACGCTGGGATTACATTGCACAGGCTCAGGCTGTTTGCATAAGCCCCAAAGATTGCTTTTTTTTCTATTCCTGGAGTTCCTCCTTTTCTACCCCTAGGTCATATTCCTGTAAAAGTACAAGGACCCCGTTCTGGTCGCGGCACCCGCTCTGTACATAGACGTCCTCCTCTATTTACCATCAGGCCGCTTGTTGCACACAACTGTGAAAAAAAGAGGACTTGACATCGGGCTGAGAGGCAGCTGTGTCCCAGATGTTGTGAGCGCAGAACGCTGACCTTTCTGTCAGTCAACAGAACCGGCATTGTGAGCCTGCCCAGCACTTAGGAAGTCTAGAAGGCCACAAATAGCTCCAGTGTCTGAATGCTGCAATGCACTTGCAGCGGCTTTAACCCAACACACACCAAAACAGATTATATACACACTATATTGTCAAAAGTATTAGTCGGCCTTCCTTTACACGCACATGACCTTTAATGGCATTTTAGTCCGTAGGGTTCAATACTGAGTTGGCCCCGCCCTTTGCAGCTATAACAGCTTCAACTCTTCTGGGAAGGCCGTCCACAAGGATTAGGAGGGTGTCTATGGGAAGGTTTGACCATTCTTCCAGAAGCACATTTGTGAGGTCAGGCACTGATGTCGGACGAGAAGGCCTGGATCACAGTCTCCGTTCTAATTCATGCCAAAGGTGTTCTATCGGGTTGAGGTCAGGACTCTGTGCAGGCCAGTCACGTTCCTCCACCCCAAACTCACTCATTCATGTCTTTATGGACCTTGCTTTGTGCACTGGTGTGCAGTCATGTTGGAACAGGAAAGGGCCATCCCCAAACTGTTCCCACAAAGTTGGGAGCATGAACTTGGCCAAAATGTCTTGGTATGCTGACACCTTAAGTGTTCCCTTCACTGGAAGTGGGGGGCCAAGCCCAACCCCTGAAAAACAACCCCACACCATAATCTCCCCTCCACCAAACTTTACACTTGGCACAATGCAGTCAGGCAAGTACCGTTTTCTTGGCAACCGCCAAACCCAGACACGTCAATCAGATTGCCAGACAGAGAAGCATGATTGGTCACTGCAGAGAACACGTCTCCACTGCTCTAGAGTTGACGCTTTGTATTGCACTTGGTGATGTAAGGCTTGGATGCAGCTGCTTGGCCATGAAAACCCATTCCATGAAGCTCTCTAGGCACTGCTGTTGTGCTAATCTGAAGGCCACACCAAGTTTGGAGGTCTTTAGCTATTGACTCTGCAGACAGTTGGCGACTTCTGCGCACTGTGCGCTGACCCCGCTCTGTCATGTGACATGGCCTACCACTTGGTGGCTGAGTTGATTTTGTTCCCAGTTGCATCCACTTTGTTATAATCCCACTAACAGCTGACCGTGGAATATTTAGTAACAAGGAAATGTCACAGATGGACTTATTGCACAGGTGACAACCTATCACAGTACAACGCTTGAATTCACTGAGCTCCTGAGAGCGACCCATTCTTTCACAAATGTTTGTAGAAGCAGTCTGCATGCCTAGGGGCTTGCTTTTATACACCTGTGACCATGGAGATGATTGGAACACCTGAATCCAATGATTGGAACACCTGAATCCAATGATTGGAAGGGGTGTCCCAAAACCTTTGGCAATATAGTGTATGTTTTGTCAAAATCTAAAACTATGGAGGCTTTAAAACACCTAAGCAGGAGGAAAGGAATCAAGATTGATAATACCTGACTCACCTACTTCAAAGTACATCATTCTCATACATTAGGATAAATAAAGTGATGTCATAAGCTCCACCTCACCCTATCGGAGAAGTCTATGCACTCATTCAGAAAATGCGAAGTGCCCTCTGATTGGTGCCCATGCCAAGCAAGCTGTGTTCACTAAGCAGGACACAGCTTGGCACAAGACCCATAAACTAATGGAGATCACTGTAGTAGCAGTGCCTACTAAAGTAGATTTCCAGATTCCACGGGAATCGGCTAGGTATGACCCATGTGTACTTACACTGGTCCAAGCTGGACTATGCAAACTATGAACATAGCATGAACTATGCAAAAATAGCTACACCTGGTATTTAGATTAAAAGGCAGAATTCAACTTTTTAAAAAAAAATATACCCATGTTGAAAAATGAAAAAGTATGTATTTATCAACTTTTTACAATGTAGTCTGCATCACAACATCATAAACACGATCAGTGCATTGGGGGTGCAATGCACAGGCTCCTGCAGACTATTCCCTCAGTCCCAGGTCCATACAGAGGTATGGACCTTTGGTTATGGGATGAAGGAAGCAATAAATGGACTTCTTTTGATGTGACATCACTGCACTCGTGTTCCACTGAGATCTAGGAGTCCCTTTGGCACAGTGGTAGATGGGACTTGAAGTCTTCTAATCACAGATCACGTTTGGTCATGTGCAGAGCCATGCTGAATTAAAAAAAATACAGCATGCTGTGGAGGAGAAGAACTCCATGATTCAGGTAAGGAGTGGGGGCTCCATTAATATGGGTGTCCCATAAAACACAGTCACAAAGGTGGAGTAGGCCTTTAAAGCTATGGAGTGTGCTTCAAGCACAAAACACAGGTGAGCATATATGAAGCAGGACAAAAAGGCCCGCTTTGGAGATGCGGCATATACTGTATGTGTGACACTGGCGAAAAGGGGAAAATTTCAAGTTTTGTAAAGACCGTCTCATTACTGACACTGATTATCTTCAGTGACACTGCTCATGTCTATCAGTAAACCCCCAAAGGCACAGGAGTCTCAGGGAAAAGTCTGACTATAAAAGAAGCAGTCAGAACGTCACACTTAAAAGTGATAATAAAGGCAAGGCAATTATAATAAAAAAAAAAAAAGTTAGACTTACCTGCTCTGTGTAATGGTTTTGCACAGAGCAGCCCCGATCCTCTTCTTCTCAGGTCCCCCACCAGCTCTCCTAGCCCCTCCCTCATGCCCCTACAGCAAGCAGATTGCTATGGGGGCACCTAAGTAGGCTCGCTCCCAAGCCACTGCTCTGTGTGACCATTCACACAAAGAGCCATTGCTCAGCCCGGCCCCCTCTCCTCATTGGCTCACTGGCTGAAGGAGGGAGAATCTCTGAAAACCCAAGCAAAAAAGTAGCAGAGGGGGTGTACATATGCCAAAGCACTGTGGTGTAGTAAAAATTATGCCCACTGTTGCATTCAGTGGGCAGTATCGCCCACCAAATGCAACCCATTCAACTGAATGTATGGTTGCGAAACACTGGTGTGGGGTTTAAGGGATTAAAGTGATATTAAAGGCTTACATTTAATAAAAAAAACAAACAAACAAAACACACACATCATACTTACCTGCTGTATGCAGTGGTTTTGCACAGAGCAGCCTGGATCCTCCTCTTTTCAGGTCCCCCGCCGGTGCTTCTGGTCCCTCCCGCCTGTCGGGTGTCCCCACAGCAAGCAGTCTGCTATGAGGGCACCCGTTGCTCCATGTGTCCTCCCGGCCATTTAAGGGGTTTGTGACATCGAGAGGCGGGGCGGGTTTAGGGTCATGTGTCCGCCGTGATTGGCTGTTACAGAGGTCACATGATCAGAAATCTCCCGATCGCAAGTAGGGATTGGAGACCTTTCCATGATGTGCCAGTAAATGTGCCAGGAGTGTGCTCTCGCCACATTTGTTTACATTGGGTAGGCAAATATGCGGCCTCTAGGCCCAGCCGTCGAGAGGCTGCATATTTGCGTACTGTCAGCACCAAGGAGTTAAGAATTATTGGCACCCGGGTGTGTCTGCAGATGGCAGGGCAGCACAGGAACATGCATTTCAGCCCCGTAATTGGTGTGAAGCAGCCCGAAAAGTCAAGAGTCCAAAGTCATATTTTTGTCAATGGTCAATAGAATGCCAGCGTGTTTCAGGGGTTCAGATACTCCTTTGTCAGGGCTTGAGAGTTTATCTCAAATATACAGTAGCTGTATAGTAATATTAGTAATACAGTGAAAGAAATAAGTATTTGATCCCCTGCTGATTTTGAATGTTTGCCCACTCACAAAGAAATGATCAGTCTAAAAATCGAATGGTAGGTGTATTGTAACACTGAGAGACATGCATTTCTTTTGAATTTTGTGTTGCTATTCTGTAACAAATTATGCACTGATTTGCATGTTCATGAGGGAAATAAGTATTTGATCCCCTATCATTCAGCAGGATTTCTGGCTACCAGGTGTCTTTCATACAGGAAACAAGCTGAGATTAGAATTAGTCTCTTAAAGGGAGTGCTGTTAATCTCATTTTGTTACCTGTATAAAAGACACCTGTCCACAGCAGCAATCAAACAATCAGATTCCAAACTCTCCACCATGGCAAAGACCAAAGAGCTGTCCAAGGATGTCAGGGACAAGATTGTAGACCTACACAAGGCTGGACTGGGCTACAAAACTATCGCCAAGCAGCTTGGTGAGAAGGTGACAACAGTTGGTGCAATCATTCACAAATAGAAGAAACACAAAGCAGCTGTCAGCCTCCCTAGGTCTGGTGCACCATGCAAGATCTCACCTCGTGGAGTGTCAATGATCATGAGAACAGTGAGGAATCATCACAGAACTACACATGAGCATCTTGTCAATGATCTCCAGGCAGCTGGGACCACAGTCACCAAGAAAACAATTGGTAACACACTACGCCGACAAGGACTGAAATCCTGCAGTACCCGCAAGGTCCCTCTGCTCAAGAAAGCACATATCCAGGCCTGTCTGAAGTTTGCCACTGAAAATCTGAATGATGCAGAGGAGGACTGGTTGAAAGTGCCGTCAAATCTTGGGTGAGAACCTTCTTCCCTCAGCCAGGGCATTGAAAATGGGTCGTGGATGGGTGTTCCAGCATGACAATGACCCAAAACACACGGCCAACGCAACAAAGGAGTGGCTCAAGAAGAAGCACATTACGGTCCTGGAGTGGCCTAGTCAGTCTCCAGACCTTAATCCGATTGAAAGGAGCTGAAAGTTCAAGTTGGGAAACGTCAGCCACCAAACCTTAATGACTTGGAGAGGATCTGCCAAGAGGACTGGGCCAAAATCCCTCCTGAGATGTGTGCAAACCTGGTGGCCAACTACAGGAAACGTCTGACCTCTGTGATTGCCAACAAGGGATTTGCCACCAAGTACTAAGCCATGTTTTGTGAAGGGGATCAAATACTTATTTCCCTCATGAACATGCAAATCAGTGCATCATTTGTTAGACATGCATTTCTTTTGAATTTTTTGCTGCTATTCTGTCTCTCAGTGTTGCAATAAACCTACCATTCGATTTTTAGACTGATCATTGCATTGTGAGGGGCAAACATTCAAAATCAGCAGTGGATCAAATACTTATTTCCTTCACTGTATGTATGTACAATGTGATTCTGCAGTTTAGCATTGTGGAGGCTAATGGGGGTTCTAATCCTTCCACACTCCATCCTAAACTGATTAAAAAAAAAAAAGTTTTGCTCTTAAGATTTTAAAGCTCTGATGAAAACAGCAGCTCCTTGTTTATATTTCCCCAGTAAGTAATGAGCATAATTCTGAGATTAGCATACTGATAAACATTACCTGACCCACTTTCTTGTTGTCTGTTAAAGCAACCAGCCTGTCCTGGAAATGCTAATTATCACCTTCCAGTGTCCTCTGTCTGAAGTGATGTACTATGTACAATCTCCGACATCTCCTGATCTCCACTACTGCTCTGCCTATTTCACATATTCTTCATGTTAATTAAAGCTGAACTCTGGGCACAAAAACTCTGATGAGATGGAGGACACTAGTGTCTGGTCCTCCAGGCCGGAAATCAAAGGTAAAGAGCTTGTGAGCGCTGACATACTGTATAAGAAGACAAGGAGAGTGTTGTGAATTGGACCATACAGTATATTATCAATATTTATACACGTGTCTAACACACTTTTGCTCGGAGTGGAGCTTTAACCCTTAACAGGGCCGTTTTTGCCTGTTTTTGCTCATATATTTTAAAAAAATCATTTTAGGTCTGAAGATTAGTTAAACCTCCCAAACATTATACATTTTCTGAAAGCAAACACCCTGGAGAATAACATTATGCTAGGTACAATTTTTTATGTCACAACATATATGCACAGCGGTTTATCAGGCGCAAACCTTCAGTAAAAAATTATACCAAAGTTCATTTTAGGGCACCTAAGCACCTTCATTTATTTATTTTACTGCAATTAAAAGACCGTACCTGTTCTCTGGGTCAGGGACTGTCAGGCTTCTTGTAACAAAGCACATTTTGAGTGGGATGGTCTTTCTGTCTCCATGTACAGGCGATGATACGGGTGACGGTGGACAGGTGGATGAATTTCCCAATCGTGGCGATTCCGGCGGAGGTGTTTCCCAGCCAATTTCTGATACAGGAGATCCTTTCTTCACATAAGGCGTGGCCTCCCGCATGTATTTTACTGCAAAAAAATATTGAACAGAACATCACCATCTGTATTCACCAACAAACATTACTCACTTCCAGGTTGTTACTCTCTACTAATGATCTAGCACTGACATTTTAAGGGGGATTTAGGCCCATGTCACACCAGCGATCTTGCTGGTAGCAAAAAAAATGGCAGTGGTAGGATCACTAAGCAGGACTCAGCAGAGCAGGGAAACACGTGGCTTGCAGGTGGCTCCCTAGTTAGATGTGTGAAGTCACAACAAAAATCCAACATGTTTCAGGGATTTAATACCCTTTCATCAGGGCTTAGACGCCAATAGTAAATAGGGAGAATACTGAAAAACTAATGATAAAATAAATGATAGGATTTAGGTCACCAGTCAGGAAGGCTGCCTGACCATTAGCCCCTTCCAACCCTGATGAAGGGGGATCATCAATCCCCTGAAAGGTGTTGGATTTTTCTTGTTACGTCTTGTCGTGCAAAATACAGATTTACTGGACTTGCACTACATCTGTGGTGCTCTCATTCACTCCATACTTCTGAATTCATCCAAATGGAGTGGGAGCAGGGGCGGACTGACCATTTGGAAACTTGGGCACTTGCGAGGGCCCGGGGTCAGTAGGGGGCCCCGTGAGATGCCCCTGGTACCTTTTGCATAGGCTTGTTTGAGTTTGGGCAAGGACACAGGGGCCCCATGATCCCCTATTGCCCGGGGGCCCCATGAGTTGTCAGTCCGCCACTGAGTGGGAGTAACACAGACAAAACAGGTGGAAGTTTTCGTTGCATATTTTACTGATGCGGACACTCGTGAGTGTATCACTCCTGTGGCATGGACCTTAGAGAGCATGCTCCATATCCCTCCCTGTAACACAGAAGCTTACATTCTAATGTCCCAACCACATATACACAAAAGCCAATTAATCTGCCAATATATATTTCACAGAAAACGACAGGGATAACATACAAACTCCATGCACAGTGTCCATGAAGGTAACTTGACCCATGATCCAAGGCTGCAAGGCAAGAGTAACTATAGAGAGTTTCTGGTTTGTATTTTCCACCTTTTTGGAAGGTGAGAAGATAAATGTATTGGTTGGATATGTCCGTAGTGCAGCATTGTTCTGCATAAAATGGGGAAAAGGTGAAGCCTTTGACAGGTTTTTACCGCTATCTGTATTCCTAGTAAAAAAAAAAAAGATTTTCCCTCGCTTCCTGTCAGGACAGGAAGTGATGGGAAATCCCTCCAGTGAGGAGGGTTAGGAGAGGCAAAGCTGACCATACACTGTAACATTTTTCTTGTTTAGATCCACTGATGGGAGGAATCTCCCTGCCAGCCGAATGGATGCACCTGCTGCTCAGGCAACATCGTTCTGCTTGGGTCTCTTGAGTTTCAAATTAAAAAATGTCAGATGGGAGAAGGCCAAAAGGGCATTAGGAACTGGCCAAAAATTCAGCTTTACACCTTACCAATCTATATAAAAATAAAAAAAGGAATAATTGCCAAGAGTTAGGCTTTATGCCCATAGATTTTCAGTGATAGCCTCCTCATCCATGTTTTTTGCCTGAACTGGGTGGTAATCCAATGTGTACGGGAAGCTCAGGGAGGACTGCTCTAGGGGGACAAAGAGATCAGAAAGGTTAGAAGAACTTGTCCTACTGCTATTTTGTCACCTTAGATAAGTTAAGACTGTTTTTTTCCCCTATTTTCTCCTCCATTGCGAATCAGGAAGATTTGTGTCATACCAAAGCGGTCCCATTTTAGGCATTGCTGGATCAAGAATGCATACTTGTCCACTCTCTGATGCCTATGACCAGCTTTCAAATAAACCAAAGTTTTAAAAAATTCTAAGCCAACAAGACCTTGATAACTGCAAGTACCTGTGTAAGTCTTCAGATTGATCTTTGGATCTTAAGGCCGGACTATACATGAGCAAGTAAAGAATTGCCCAGCCAGGGGCGGACTGACAACTCATGGGGCCCCCGGGCAATAGGGGATCATGGTGCCCCTGTGTCCTTGCTCAAACTCAAAAAAGCCTATGAAAAAGGTACCAGGGGCATCTCATGGGGCCCCCTACTGACCCCAGGCCCTCGGGCAGTGCCCTAGTTTCCAAATGGTCAGTCCGACCCTGTGCCCAGCCCATCTGGGTGCTAAGCTATGGCCTCTTTTTTCAGCTATCAAATGTCTTCTAAAGGCAGTTTGGAATGAGCATCATTGTGCAGTAGATGATCTATCAATTGGCATACCTGCCCTCAATCTATCCATTATTATACATGTGCTTCTACTATGGAGGCTCTCAAAATTAATTTGAGTTAAGACTGCTGATAACACTGGGGTGCCATGAAGAGGCTCTGGAGCTTACACATGTATTTGCAAATGTGTGCAAACAAAACCCCTGTTTATAACCAAACTGTTAGACAATTGAGTTTGTTGCAGGGTCGCTGGTATGCTGCTGTTTGACTTTAAGATTAAGGGAATTCCTTGGAGACCCCCAGGTCACGAGAACTAGTGTTCCTTGTGGTAGATTTCTTCTCTATTACTTTTTTTGGGACAACCCAAAACTTGGGGTTTCTTTTACTTTCACTTTTGGTGATAATGGTAAACAGGACAAATAGAGAGAATCTCCCTAACATGGGACCAGACAGCAATAAAAACTGACAGATCTTCTAATCCTTCTCCATTTTATCCAAAACAAAAAAAAAAAAGTTTTGACTTTAGTTATACTTTAAGCTTTGGGTCAGGACAGGGCGAAACATGTTGGGGCCAACGCTTGGATTATTATTATTATACAGTATTTATAAAGCGCCAATAGTTCGCTCAGCGCTGTACATTACAAAGGGGGACAGAACATGTGACAGAACAATACCAATACAATGCAAAACATGAGGGGATTGAGGGCCCTGCTCTTTCGAGCTTACAATTGAGTTGAGGCTCCTTTTACCTGCTAACCACCTGGGCCAAGGTATGTGGGTGTCGAGTTATCTCTTCCTATTTCTATAGCATGCTTTGGGTCTGGACAAACCTTTCCCCAGCGTGCACCCTCACTAGTCAACAGCATCCAATTAATTGGACCTTGTTAGCCTGAGTGAGGACCGCTAAGCATGTATTGTGAGTCACATCACGGATGTTAACAAATTCATTCACCAATGGATTCCAACACTTCTCATGGACTTCCCTGGTGAGATCATCACCCATCATAAAAGGCTCTTCTTGCAGATCTTTCAGATACTTTACACGACACAGAATGAAGCAGCAGAAAACAGACTCTTCTGCTTTCGACGGCAGGGGGGAGAGTCATGAACGCTCTTCTGGAATCCTCAAGAATCATGATAAGGCAAGTGGTGATTAAAGACCCTGACAACCACCCAATGTGTAGAGTCACTTTTGGGTGGCCTCTGCCTTAAAAATCCGAGCTGTGCAAGCTGTGCCTGACTTCATTCAGAAAGTAGGTGGCCTAATACATTAGGTCTTGTTTTTTTCATGGAGCTCACTTCAAAGCTCTCTTTTCATCTGGTGTGTGCTATGAAACTTTCATTGAATAATAAGGAACTCTTGCAATATGATCAAAAGGAACAAGGAATTAGAGGAAAGGCTGTGAGAGACAAAAATGACACCAAGAGTATATTTGGAGAATGATTTATTTCATTCCTATCCTGGGTACAAATACATGACATTCTCCCAGGGTGTCAATACGAAATCACATCCCTAAATCACAAAATGCAAGATGGGGAAAACTGCAGTTCATTAAAAGAGAACGTCGTCTTTTTTTAAGCGTTGAATAGAATAGGAAAGCTTTTGTTTTTCAATGCTGTGTCCCAGGTGGGGAGATATATTCTCATTTTCCCTCCCGAGGACCACATAACATCAGAGATACTAAGGCTCAGTTCACACTGCTGCGATCCCTAAGTCGTGTGATTTTGCATTGCGATTTGATGCGGCTTTAATGTGACTTTCATGCAACTTTGATGTTTTGTGACTTTGACCAGTCATAACAATACAGAGTGTGACACATATTATTGAACTTACAAAAGCCTCTGAAGTCGCAGCCAAAGTCGCAAAGATAAGTAAAAGAACTGACTTTGTTGCGATTTTCACTCATTGCGCAAGGAAGACACAGAAAAGTACTACGGGAACTAATTTTTGTTGTCACTTCAACTTGAGCCTCAGTAATTAAGACAGCACCTATTGAAATGAAAGTCTTTGGACTTGTCATGCGACTTTCTGTGTCGCAGGTCACGTGTAGATATTTGCCAGCACACCATGGAGCTTCAAGTTGAGTCTAAACAATAGAGTGCAACGTTTCGGAGCCACGCAGGACCCCTTCATCAAGCATGTAATCTGTGAGCTGCAGCATCCATTACACAGGCCTGCGACTAAAAAGCTGTTTGATTACTTTCATCTAATTTCCATGTATTTTGGTGTGCTGAAAACAAATAAAATAATGAAAAAAACTCCTAAACGTCATGATTTGCCACAAAATGCAAAATTGTCTTCAAATTTATCACTTTTTTTAATTTTTGGTATTTTTTTTATATTAGGGGTTTTTAACCAAATTTAAAGTCCAAATTACTATCAATTAATTCACATAAGTGCATTTAAGATATAAAATGCCAAAAAAACCTTAAAGGGGTTGTCTGAGTTATGTAAAAAGAAATATAGCACTGTAAATCTGATGGTCAGCAAAATATACATAAGCTAAGCAAGTTTTAGGGAAAAAAAATTCTATTTCCTCATTTCCCTAGTTCTCCTCTGGCCCTTTGTTGTTATATGCAGGTAAACAATCTCTGCCCAACAAAGGGGATGAATACAAGTGCTGCTCTGAGTGACATGTCTGACTACTGGGATACTCAGCAGCATGCTGTATGTGTAATCCTCAGCCCTCAGTCTGTGCTTCTAATGGTAGAAGGGGTTCATCTTTCCTGAAGAATCCAGTGGGTGGGATACCAAATACCCTTGTTTTCTGTATCTATGGGACAGTCGAGACCGACAAAATCACTGGACCAAGAAGAGTTGACAGCCGAGAGTGCTAACAGTCAGAGAAAAAATGTCCTCCGAGAAACTTTGGTACCTTCCCATAAAGTTCTTCTACCACCTCTCCACATAAAATTGGGATTGATGAAGCAATTCATAAAATCACTTCCAAGAGATGGAGAATGCTTCAAATACTTGGTCACCAAGTTTCCAGGCCTGTCGGAGGCAAAATTGAAGGAAGTTGTGTTTGTCGGACCAGACATTAGAAGGCTTATAGTTGATCAAGAGTTTGTCAATACCATGACGGATCCTCAAAAAGAAGGGTGGATTGCATTTAAAGAAGTCGTACAGAAATTTGTAGGCAATAACAAAGATCCTCACTACAAAAAGATCATCGGATGAATGCTGTAAGCATTTCAAGCTTTAGGTTGCCTGATGAGTTTGAAAGTGCATTTCCTCCAGTCCCACCTTGACTACTTTCCTGAAAATTTGGGAGCTCTGAGTGAGGAACAAGGTGAAGGATTCCACCAAGACATTAAAGAGATGGAAAGGAGATACCAGGGAAAATGGAGCATTACAATGATGGCAGACTACTGTTGGATGCTTCAGAGAGACATTCCAGATGCTACTCACAAGCGTCAATGCACCAAGAGGAGCCTCACAGGGAAGAAGAATCCAGTTTAGTGTGTGTAGGTGAGCTCATTTCAGTTCAAAAAAGGATTTTCATGAAAAAATTGTAATAAAACTTTAATTTTATAAGTCTATTTCCATTTATTTTGAGGTATTGCCTTATTTAACATAGTTACCTAAATTGTCAGGAAACGTGATGTCCTATGACAAAATGGAGGTCATTTTCGGATTCAGTACACCAAAAAACATAAAGATTACGTGGAATAACCAAAACAGATCTTGAAAAAAAATTTTTTGCAGACCTGTGTAATTCTAGAGCCTTTTCCAAGAACATGTGTGATGGGAATTTGGATGGTTATCTGTGGCAGGTCGCAGCAAGTCGCAGCAGTGTGAACCAGGGCTAAAAGCAGAAGTTCTAACCCTTCCCCACTCTACTTTTATTGTGTGTTCTCATTGGTGAGATCACTGCTGGGGTTTTTATCTTTTGCTAAATTAACAAAAAAGACTGAAAATTTTGAAAAAAAACCCACGTTTTTCTTTGTTTCTGTTATAAAAGTTTGCAAATAAATAATTGTTCTTCATAAATTTAGGCCGAGATGTATTCTGCTACATGTCTTTGGTGAAAATAACCCAAATTAGGATGTATTATTTAGTTTGTAGGAAAGTTATAGAGTTCACAAACTATGGTATAGATCTGAATATTGATCAATCCTGAAGTACTGACGGCCAATCTAATTTCTTGAGTTCTTGAGGTCCAAGAATGTCAGAACAGTACAGATATCCCCCAAATGACCCGTTTTTGCAAAGTAGACAGTCCGACGTATTTCATAAGAGGCATGGCAAATTTTCTGAAGTTGTAATTTTTTTGTCATAATTTTTGGGAAAATGAAAAAAATTATTTTCACTATTTTTTTTTTTTACATACTGTCACCAGTGCAGTACAGCGTCATCATATAACTGGCATGGCGGTGATCAGGGACACTGACTGGTGACAGTATGAAAAAATATATATATATAATTTTTTTTTTATTTTTTTATTAGTTTTAATTTTTTATTACTTTTTTTAAAGATTTTTTTTTCATATTTCACTATTACCATAGTAACATTGTACTACTTTGGGGAAGTGATCGGTATTTTTTTTTTTACACAATTTGCTTATAGCAAAGAATGACTTTGCTATAAGCAAGCATTTACCTGAATGACATCAATTCATTCAGGGCTTTTTTTTTTTTTTTGTGCTTAGTTATTATTTGGCCACAGCTAATCACATGACACAGCTGGGCTGTAATTGGCCCAGCTTGTGCATGTGATCGCTGTGACCATTCACAGCTAGACACACTAGTATACAATGGATGGCATGAAATGAAGCCATCCATTGTATACAACTGTCATGCGACCTGCTGTGATTGGTCACAGCAGGTCACATGGTACCGGCAACAGGGCCGGTACTCAGATCTGTCATCAGCCGTGTCCTAGGTACACGGCCGGTGTCAGATCGCGCCGCGTGGCTCTGCGGGCATGCAAACTGCGCATTGGCCATATGGCGTCCACCCGGAGGGACGAGGGGTTTTGCAGGCCGCCATCTGGCTATAGGCTGGCCGGGAACCTGTTAATTTGTATTGTAATTGTACTGTCTGCTCTTATGTTGTACAGCACTGCATAAACTGTTGGCTTTATAACAATCCTGTATAATAATAATAAAAAGAATATGTCCTCTAATCATCAGCTCCTTCTAGTGGCCATAGTGCAGTATTTCACTGAAATGCCTCAATTAGTAAACTATTGCATTATGGCCACTAGATGGCACTGGCACCATATTCTGCCTAATTCATTTGTATTGTAATTGTACTGTCTGCTCTTACGTTGTACAGCTCTGCATAAACTGTTGGCGCTATATAAATCCTGTATTATAATAATAATATTTCCTATAATCATCAGCTCCATCTAGTGGCCATAATGCAGTATTTTACTGAAATACCTCAATTAGTCAAGTATTGTATTATGGCCACTAGATGGCACTGGCAATCATAGGAAATCACATTAACATAGGAATTATTCCTGTCCCCTGTGTTCCTCTGGCCTCCTTTTACTTCGCAGGCTAAAACAGGACCAAGGGAGCACAGGGGACAGGGGTAACCTATCAAGACAGCCTGAATGGGCATATGACAGGTTCTCTTTATTATACATATGTGCTTAAAATACCTTTCACCAGCATAAACGCAATGCTGAGACTAAACTGAAACATGAAATCCAACTTCAGCAAATCTGGCGAGGTGGCATAGTCGCTGGATGCGAACACGGCGGATAACATTTAATTAGCGGGATGCCAAAATATGCAAATATTACAAGTGTACAGAAAATACAAAATGCTAATTGCAACAGGTGTGAATAGCAGCAAAACCTGCAATCCCCTGAGTCCCCTTCTTTTGTACTTTGAGAAGGTGAAACGATTTTATTATTCACTTATTGGGTAAAATATAAATCATTAACATTAAAAAAAAGTCATCCTGTTAAATATATGACCTGGTGAAAAAATGCCCCAACAATTCGCTCATCTCTAGTTATCAGTAACCAATCAGAGAGAGTGATAGACCCAGCAAACCCGTCCAGAAAGAAATCTTTGGATGATGTCAATGTCTCCTGGGTGTAACAGAAAAGGGTTATTTACGGCCCAGAGGCCGGCTATGAATGACAAATGACCTTTACCATAAATCAGAAATATAAAGGAATGCCATTTGTGTAATAGGAATGGCAATACTTCTATATGAACAAAGCATTTCATATTGTCTTTAAAGAGACTCTGTCACCACATTCCATCCAAAACCAAACCTGTAAAAGAAAAGGGAATATATTTACCTTTCTGGCAGCCGATGTGTTGAAAAGACGCCACTGTGCTGCTCCCCCCCATGCCGCTGCAAATATTTTGCCCTTTGGGTGGGACAAATGCAGCGTGTATTATGCACACCTTAGTGTTACTAACCCAGGACTCTGCATTCACTATATCCGGTCTCCCCGGACCCTGTACTCACTATATCCGGTCTCCCAGGACCCTGCATTCACTATATCTGGTCTCCCCGGACCCTGCATTCACTATATCCGGCCTCCCCGGACCCTGCACTCACTATATCTGGTCTCCCAGGACCCTGTACTCACTATATCCGGTCTCCCCGGACCCTGCATTCACTATATCCGGTCTCCCCGGACCCTGCATTCACTATATCCGCTCTCCCAGGACCCTGCATTCACTATATCCGCTCTCCCCGGACCCTGCATTCACTATATCCGCTCTCCCCGGACCCTGCATTCACTATATCCGCTCTCCCCGGACCCTGCATTCACTATATCCGGTCTCCCCGGACCCTGCATTCACTATATCCGCTCTCCCCGGACCCTGCATTCACTATATCCGGTCTCCCCGGACCCTGCATTCACTATATCCGCTCTCCCCGGACCCTGCACTCACTATATGCGCTCTCCCCGGACCCTGCACCCACTATACCCGGTCTCCCCGCACTGGCTGGGGACCTGAGAAGAGGACAATCGGGGCTGTTCTGTACTGCACAGAGCAGGTAAGAATGATATGTTTGTTATTTTCATTTTTTTAAAAAATTAAAAAGGAAGCTTTAATGTCACTTAACCACTTGCTTTCTGGGGCATTTTTTTTATTTTGTTACACACATGGCATTACTTGCTAGAAAATGACTTTGAACCCCCAAACATTATATCATTTCTGAAAGCTGAGGCCCGGGAGATCACAATGGTGGCTGCTGAAATTATTTATAACAATATTTGTATAGCCATTTACCAAATGAAAATTTTAAGAATAAATACACTAAAATGAATCTTACTGCTAACAAACACAATATAATTGCACAAATAAAATTCAAAAAATTTAGTTGTAAATGATATATTTTATATGTTATTGTCAATTACATCACCAATCTTGTCTCCAAATAATAGCCAAACCGTCCTCTTCACTCCTCCCAAGACCTCCTGCTCTAGCTCCCTTGTCTCCTCCTCTCATGCTCATCTCCAGGACTTCTACAGAGCCTCTCCCATCCTCTGGAACTCTTTACCCCAATGTGTCTATCACCTATTCAGTCCACTTTTTAGGCGATCCCTGAAAACCTCTCTCTCCAGGAAAGCCCATCCTGCCTTCAGCTCACAAATTCTTCTATTTCTCCCATCAGTTCATCCCCCACAGTTATTACCTTTAGTTCCAGCAGCCTCTCCCTATTAGATTGTAAGCTCCTAGGATCAGGGCCCTCCTGTCCCTCTTGTATTGAACTGTAGTGTTGCTGTATTGTCCCCCTTTATATTGTAAAGCGCTGAGCAAACTGTTGGCGCTATTTAAATCCTGTATAATAATATTAGTAATAATAATGCTCATTTTTTGGTAAAATAGAAAAGACAATGTTGCATTAAGTAAATAGATGCACATGTCAAGACTCATAATTATGAGCATCTGTGAAATAGGCCCACAATCAATTGGTACAAATTTTCCGTGAAAAATAGCGGATGGGCTAAATGCTAGTGCTGGCAGCGAACGGGGCTGATCCTGCTAACTCTGCATTTATGTGGACACTATACAAAGGAGGCACTAGTATAGTTCTGTACGTGATCAATATCTCGATCCGTACAAACACAATACTAGTAATGGCGGTGATCAGCGACCGATAGGGTGAGTGTGATAGTGTGCGGGCAATCTAACACTAGCTGACCCTGGCTGGGTGGGGCGCTAACTGACCCTGACGCTATCTGATGTCGCTACTGGCAGGAATACAGTGATCAGTGAAAGATTCTATATACTGACAATGTACTAATAGCACTGGCTGGGTGACAGGGCAATCAAAAGGTTAATACGGGCGATCAAAGGGTTAAATGTTCTAATCTAACGTGTGCGTGTAAAATGTAGTAGTGCTTTTACTCGGTGCCGTGTTCTCTCTTATCTCCCTGGACCAATAGGAGGGGGGGAGCAGTGGGGGGCGCAGGTGTATTCACACCCCAAAATAGGAGGTGATGCAAGATTACGTTGATTTACCAAAAGCTGCTGCTCGCCCGGGTAAGCGGTTTGCAAGTAGTTAAAAAATTAATTAAAAGAAAAATTCTCAATGTTTTTTTTAACTTTTAACCGCATGCCGCCCAGCCACTGTACATATACGGCGGCAGGGCGGCACTCGCAGGCAAAACCACGTTTTAAGACGTGTGTTTTGTAAACAAATAGGGGGAGCGCGCGAGGCGCGCCGCCACCCTATTTGTCCCGCGGATCATCGCCGCAGATGTCAGTCCCCGGGTCACAGCCGCTCCTTAGCGGCTATGTCCCGGCGATCGGCGGCAAACAGTGACAGAGAGCACAGCTGCAGAAGCTGTGCTGTCTGTCACTTCCTTCTCAGCTTGAGAATGAGCTGATCGAGAAAGAACAGTTTCTCTTTCTCGATCAGCCTTGTCCCGCCCAGTACACACCCCCGCCCCTAGTAAAACACTCCCCCCACTCCTATAACCCTTCTCTGCAAAATAAAGTTAACCCCTTCCTCCCCATTGCCATTAGTACAGTGTCAGTTTTTTTTTTTTTGCACTGATCACTGTATTAGTGTTTTTGGGGATGTCAGTGACCCCAAGTCAGTACCCCTCAATGTCAAAATGTCCGCCGCAGACCCGCCATAAGTCGCTGGTCGCTGCCATAAGTCCCTGATCGCCGCCATAATTCGCTGATCGCCGCCATTATTAGTATAAAAAAAAACTAAAAATCCCAGTATCTTTCCCTCCATTTGTAAACGCTATAACTTTCACGTAAACCAATTAATTTACACGTATTGGGTTTTTTTTTAGCAAAGACATGTCGCAGAATGCATTTTGGCAGAAATTTATGACTAAATTAGATTTTTGCATTTTTTTTTACTGGACATGTTTTATAGCAAAAAGTCCAAAATATTGTTTTTTTTTCCTCAAAATTGTCAGCCTTTTTTTTTTATAGCGCAAAAAATAAAAACTGCACAGACGATCAAATACCACCGAAAGAAAGCTCAATTTGTGGGGAAAAAAGGATGTAAATTTCATTTATGTACCATATTGCATGACCACGCAATTGTCCATTAAACTAGCGCAGCGCTGTATAGCAAAAAAAATGGCGTAAATTGCAGTATTTATACCATTGTTTGTAGACGCTATAACTTCCACAAAAAGCAATCAATATACACTTATTGGGATTTTTTTTACCAAAAACATGGAGCAGAATACATTTTGGCCTAAATTTATAACCAACTTTGAGTTTATTATATATTTTTTATAGCTGAAAATAAAAAATATTGTTTTTCTTCAAAATTTTTGGCCTTTTTTTGTTTATAGCGTGAAAAATAAAAAGCGCACAGGTGATCAAATACCACTGAAAGAAAGCTCTATTTGTGTGAAAAAAAAGGACGTAAATTTCGTTTGGGTGCAGCATTGCATGACCGCGCAATTATCAGTTGAATTAGTGCAGCGCCGATTAGCAAAAAGAGGCGTGGTCATTAGGGGGGTAAATCCTCAGGAGCTCAAGTGGTTAATTACTATTTTTTTTAATACTTTAATCAGAATAGTACAATGTTGCCTAGTAATACGGTACTACTGTGGGGAACTGTCATGAATGAGTTATGTTTTGACAGCTCAGGATAGTGATCTGTGATTGGCTGGTGCTGGTCACATGGTACAGGGTGCTATGATTTGGCCCCATGTGCCATGTGACAGCTGTGGGCCAATCACTGCTCACTAGGAAGAGGCGCAGAGCTGTTTTGAATGAGACGGATTCATAACAGCTTTGCTTACATTGTGATCATGTGATCGCATGTGGACCCGTTCACCAGGATCTTCATTCCGCTGTGTCCGCTGGACACAGCAGGCGCAAGGGGGGAGCGCTGCGTGCGCCCCTGTCTTAGTACAGCCAGAGCAGCATACAGGTACATTGCTTTGCCTGTAGCTGCCACCGTGCCGCAGTACATTGCGGGCGGGAAGTGGTTAAGGTTTGAACAAATTACACAGATTTAGCCATTATACACACATCTTTATGAGTAAATCATCCCTACCTCACATTTTCCTTCTATTTTCGTTTGTTGATGAAAATGGAATTGATTTTCGCCAAAGTTTTTTTCAACTGATGAAAAAGTTGGGTAATTTTTGTTTCGTTTTCATCACTGAAAAAATGCCGCTGCCGAAAATTATGGCGAAAATGTTTTCGCTGACAAAATGAACACTGTAACTTATGCTTGTGTTTGCATTCGCATGTATATACAGGGAGGATGGATGGGGGTGTTTACATTTTTTAAATATCTATTAGCCCCTCCAATATCTCCCTTGCCCTCCAACACAGCTAATCAAGCACATATAGCGATTGATTAGCTGCTTCACTGGCTGTAGCAGCTTGGGAATGACAGCTCTGACACCGAAAGTGACAAAATCACTATCACTTCCAGCTTCTTTAGCAAACGACGAGATCAAGGAATGAATGGGCCTGTTAAACCACTTGCATCTAGGATGGTTTTTATTCGATTTCCAGCCTGAAGTTTGCATGTTCTCCCTGTGCCTGCGTGGGTTTCCTCCGGGTACTCCGGTTTCCTCCTACATGCCAAAAGACATGCTGGTAGGTGAATTGTCTCCCGTCTAAATTGACCCTAGTATGTGTATGTATGAATGTGAGCTGGGGACCTTAGATTGTAAGCTCCCAGAGGGTTGAGACTAATGTGAATATATATATATGCGTGTGTGTGTGTAAAGTGCTGCATAAATTGATGTTGCTATATAAGTCCCTGTAATAAATAAATATGTACTATAGACAAGCAAGTGGTTAAAGAGGAATTTCACTCCTCCAACCTATTCCCTCCCCATTAACTTTATAGCCAAGTTACAGCCAAAAAGATAGGACCCTCAACAATCCAGCCGTATTCTCTAGGAATCTGCAGCAGCATGCCCAGCCCCATGCGGCCATCTTCTTCTGATGTCCTCAGGAGGGTGTGTGTCTTTTCTGGGTTCTTACAGCCAGCCCTGTGATGACACGCATGATTCCTGACATGCCATCAGGGGACTGACTGCAAAAACCGGAAAGAGACAGTCAGACCTCCTGATGATGAAGCACGTGCGCCGTAGAGAACCCCACAGCCTCCTGGGATGCGCGACATGGATATCCCAGGAGGCTGCAGAAAACCAATAGTCGTTCTTGCCTAGGCAAGAAAAAAGTGTGGGGTAATGTCCCTGAAAAAAAGTAAAAAAAATCCTATTGTGTGAGAGGAAGGAAGTAGGACAACAAAGGGAGAAAGGGGAGGGTAAAGGTCCATCCATGCATATAATATGATATACAGTACTGTATTAAAGTAGAGCTGAAGGCACAACTGTTTGTTCCATTTTGAATTTGGATTTTGGAGTGGGGGGGTTATATCAACTGCCAGGTTTTTGTTTTGCCATCTGTGTCCAAATTGGGTCCCTCAGCCACAACAGGAAGTGAGAGGAAATCTCTCCAAAGTGAGGGAATCCCTGGTTGTCACCAGAGCTAGTGTCTGCATTGGAAGATGTCCCCTTTATTCCTGTTCTGATGGCTTCTCGAAATTTGGGATTTTCCTTCGCTTTTGGCGATGACGGTTTCCAGGACAAAAAGAGGGAATCCTTAGTTGTCACCAGAATTAGCATCTGTATTGGAAGATTTCCCCTCTATTTCCTCTGTTTACTCTTGTACCGAATTGTATTGTAACTGTAATGTCTACCTTCATTTTGTAAAGCATTGCGCAAACTGTTGAAGCTATATAAATCCTGTATAATAATAATATTCCTGTTCTGATGGCTTCTCGGAATTTGGGATTTTCTTTTGCTTTTGGCAATGACGGTTTCCAGGACAAATTGAGGGAATCCCTGGCTGTCACCAGAACTAGCATCCACATTAGAAGATTTCCGCTCTATTCCTGTTCTGATGGCTTCTCGAAATTTCAGATTTTCTTTTGCTTTTGGCGATGACGGTTTCCAGGACAAATAGAGGGAATCCCTGGTTGTCACCAGAACTAGCATCTGCATTGGAAGATTTCCCCTCTATTCCTGTTCTGATGGCTTCTCGAAATTTCAGATTTTCTTTTGCTTTTGGCAATGACGGTTTCCAGGACAAATAGAGGGAATCCCTGGTTGTCACCAGAACTAGCATCCACATTAGAAGATTTCCCCTCTATTCCTGCTCTGATGGCTTCTCGAAATTTCAGATTTTCTTTCGCTTTTGGCGATGACAGTTTCCAGGACAGATAGAGGGAATCCCTGGTTGTCACCAGAATTAGCATCTGCATTGGAAGATTTCCCTTCTATTCCTGTTCTGATGACTTCTCGAAATTTCAGATTTTCTTTCGCTTTTGGCGATGACGGTTTCAAGAACAAATAGAGAGGGAGAATTCCCCTAATGGAATTGCAGACACCAATGAAAAACCTGACCGGTATACAAATACCTCTCCACTCTATCCGAAACTGAAAAAAAAAGTTTGCCTTTAGTTATACTTTTAGCCTGAATATTTGAATTCTTTCCTAGTCCTAAAATGTCCTCTTTAAGAAAGTGCCTTTTGTGGTGGCACTATTTAGGATCCAAGTTTATAGTCAGATAATCGATAATCTGTGTTACACATTGAGCTGCTCTGGTTTTGGAAATGTCATCCAAACACAGGACAAAGCCCTTATTGTTCAAGCCTGAGATAATACTGCACTCAGCATCTTGGCAAGAATGAGCCTAGCATGTCTACAGAAGAACAAAACACATGGGTCTATTTACTTCAGCCCAGCAGTATCGGCAGTCAATCCAGATTTTAATGGGGTAAAAATTCAAAGATTGGTTGTAGAAAGAATGGAGGTTGTTGGCTGTGCCTGCAGAGAGGGCACGGTTGGATACATCTTCAAACAAATCGGATGAGACAGTTTTTTGAAGAAAACCACTGGACAATAATGTAAGTCGCAGATCATCACAGCAAAAAGTGGGCCACTTCATTTACTATTTCCCTGACCCTCAAGGCCCCATGACTGTTCTGCTCTGTACCCACTACTATTCCAACCATAAGATCCTGGAAGCAATTAGACTATTATACAGTAAAAGCAAGATATCTATTGGACCACTGCTGTTATTTGATATTTACACACCATCAAAAGGCCTTAAAGGGAATATATGTTTGAATATTTTTTTTAAATATATGTCCAATTGGGGTTCATAAATGTGAAGTCCGTCAAACAAATAAAAACACATCTGGCACCGTCACTAAGGTTCTAATCCACATTAGAATATGCACCTCCTGTTCTGGTGACAACTGTAAAGGTTGCATAGCAATGCGATGAACAGAAAAATTTACGAAACTGGACCTTTCAAGAGCCACCTTAATAAGATTCACATACAAAATTATTTGAATTTAGTAATTAGGTATAAATCCTCTATTTTATTTAGAATATAGAAAATTCATGAGTAAATCTTAAAATGCATTGTGTGCTTCCTTCAGTTTTACATCATCTGAATTTTTTTTCTTTTCTGGTATCAGTGGGAAAAATAGTGCCCCATTATTGGTATTGATGACAGGAATAGTGCCCCATCATTGGTGTTAGTAGGAAAAATAGTGTCCCATTATTGGTGTCAATGGGAGGAATAGTGCCCCATGATTGGTGTCAGTGGGAGGAGTAGGGCCCCAAGATTGGTGTCAGTGGGAGGAGTAGTGCCCCATCATTGGTATTAGTGGAAAGAATAGTGTCCCATCATTGGTGTCAATGGGAAGAATAGTACCCCATCATTAGTATCAGTAGGAAGAATAGTGCCCCATCATTGGTATCAGTAAGATGAATAGGGCCCCATCATTGGTATCAGTGGGAGGAATAGTGCCCCATCATTGGTATCAGTAGGATGAATAGTGCCCTATCATTGGTATCAATGGGAGGAATAGTGCCCCATCATTGGTATCATTGGGAGGAATAGTGCCCCATCATTAGTATCAGTAGGAAGAATAGTGCCCCATCATTGGTGTCAATAGGAACAATAGTGCCCCATCATTGGTATCATTGGGAGGAATAGTGCCCCATCATTAGTATCAGTAGGAAGAATTGTGCCCCATCATTGGTGTCAATAGGAACAATAGTGCCCCATCACTGGTATCTTGACAAAATAGAGTCCCATTATTATTATCAGTGGGAGGAGTAGATTACTATTATTGGTATCAGTGGGAGGAATAGTGCCCCATTATTAGTATCATCAGTAGGAGCATCAGTGCCCCATCATTGGTATCAGTGGGAGGAATAGTGCCCCATCATTGGTATCAGTGGGAGGAATAGTGCCCCATCATTGGTATCAGTGGGAGGAATAGTGCCCCATCATTGGTATCAGTGGGAGGAATAGTGCCCCATCATTGGTATCAGTGGGAGGAATAGTGCCCCATCGTTGGTGTCAGTAGGAGGAATAGTCCCCATCTTTGCTGTCAGTGAGAGGAATTGTGCCCCATCATTTGTGTCAATAGGAAGAATAGTGCCCCATCACTAGTATCAGTGGACAAAATAGAGCCTTATTATTAGTATCAGTTGGAGGAATTGTTTAACACCAATGATATTAGTGGGAGGAATAGTTTACCATCATTGGTACCAGGGGGAGGAATAGTGCCCCATCATTGGTATCAGTGGGAGGAATAGTGCCCCATCATTGGTATCAGTGGGAGGAATAGTGCCCCATCATTGGTGTCAGTGGGAGGAATAGTGCCCCATCATTGGTATCAGTGGGAGGAATAGTGCCCCATCATTGGTATCAGTGGGAGGAATAGTGCCCCATCATTGGTATCAGTGGGAGGAATAGTGCCCCATCATTGGTCTTAGTGGGAGAAATAGTGCCCTAAGGCTGGAGAAAAGCTAGCATTCAGCCCGTGGGCTGCAATTTGGAGTCCACTGCTATACATCATACAGAAACCATTGATTAAATCTCCTAGTTGTTGGGTCAGTCAATGGGGTCAGAACAAGATTCAACACATTTCACACAAATACGGTTTCTTCAGGAAATGTGGAAGATAGATGCTTGTGTGGGATCAAACATACCCAAGTGCAACACAGTCAAATCCTTCCAACCAACACTGAGAACCTGGATGGATAAAAAAATGCAAGGGCCCTCAGAGCCAACCAATGAGCATCAATGATGTCTAACTGCCTTAGGCTGCCATTCACACTGCACATAATCGCAGTCACGCTGCACTTTGTGAATGGTCCCCCAGCCTTCTGGGATCTGTGAAGTGTGAAGATTGAGAGAGAGCGGCTGCCTGTCATATCCAGGCACCCACTGCCCCCCCCTCCCCCAAATAATATAATCCGAATGTGGCAGAGGAGGGGAGGAGGAGGAGGAAGAGTGGAACTTCTCCTTTTGGTTGAAGTTCCTTTTTAAGGTTGTGATGCTTTAGATCATTTTTCAGAGAGAGGTTAACAAGATGCTGAGAGGCGGGATGTCACCTTCTGTTTTAATCCTGAATCGCCCATACCACCACACTGCAACCACATCCATTGATTGAATGGGTTTTATTTGGAGATGGTACTGCCCGCCGAAAGCAGCAGGGGGCATTGTTTCTGCCATAGCATGAGTACATTCCTCTCTGGCTGATGTGTTGGGTTAAGAGAGGAGGTCAGGTAATGGTATAACAGCAGCTCAACTGCCAATTTGTACGAAAAAAAAACAAAAAACCACAGAGTTGAAAAACAACAACTTGACAATAAAACTGGTTTGACATGAAAGGCCGTTGTGTCCGCACTAGATAAGGCCAGCCTGACAGCCTGAGAATAACTAATAGTAGCCCATGGACGGGTGGTAGATAGAGGCGTGATGCTTCCACTTCCTCTGCTTGTATAGCACACGGGACTCTCCAACCTCAAAGATCTACAGGCAGCCAGTAAACATGACACTTCAACCATACTTCTAACACAGAATCTCACTTGTAAAACGATGAGCAGAAACGCCAGCTTTTATCTTCCTCCACTTTCATCACCCACACCACATTGAAAACACCCTTCCCTAGATTCTCGCAGAACGGGGGGGGGTGTACTTTTTATTTACAGGTCTTTACAGATATAAGTAAATTCTATTTTTTTAAAGCTATACATAATTGAGAAAAGCTTTACCACTTGTCTACCAGGGCAATTTTTGAAACTTTTTTTGCATCCATGTTAAAATCAGCATTTTTTTCTTAAAATCACTTTAACCTACCCAAACAAATATATATTTTCTGCCAGCAGAGACCCTGGGGAATAAAATGGTGGTAGTTGCAATTTTGTATGTTGTACAATATTTATGCGACTATTTATAAAGAAAATATTTTACACCCTCATCCTCTGGAACTCTCTACCCCAATCTATCAGACTATCGTCTACTCCACTGTATCTCAACCTTTTTTCAGTCAAGGCACCCTTTAAAATTATGGATAATCTCAAGGCACCCTTTAAAATTCTGCACAATCTCAAGACACCCCATCTAAAATGTAAAAAAACTATTTTACACACATCCAGTACACCCAATGTTAGAGGTGATTTATTCTTCCAAAGTAAATGGATCTTTGCACACTGGTACAGGCTAGTATTTCAGTGTGTCTCTCATTTCCTCTCCCTCACTCTAATAATGAAGAGGGCCACAAAAGGATGATGTGTAGGCACCTGACATCCTCCTTAGCAACTGATGATGTCATTTAATTGGTTGTTAGGATGCTGGCAGCTAGAAAGTCATAAAAGTGCACAATGAAAGCCCGTGGCTTTGTGTACTAAAAGGCAGGATTGATCAGCCTGCTGGCTTGTATACAATATTTGGGCATTTTACCAAGGAACCCTCGAAGAAACCTGAAGGTACCCCAGGGTGCCTGGGCACCCTGGTTGAGAAAGGCTGGCCTACTCTACCCACTTTTAGGCGACCTCTGAAAACCTCTCTCTTCAGGGAAGCCTATCCTGCCTTCAGCTAATCATGGAATCTTCTATTCCTTCTACCAGTCCATCCCCTACCGTTATTACCTTTTGTACCACTAGCCCCTCCCTCTTAGATTGTAAGCTCCAAGGAGCCTCCTATCCCTCTTGTATTGATCTGTATTGTCTCCCTTCATTTTGTAAAGCACTGAGCAAACTGTTGGCGCTATATAAATCCTGTATAATAATAATATTTTCAGGAAACAATACACTTAACCTCCCTGGCGGTATTCCCGAGTGTAGCTCGGGGTAAAGTTTCAGTACCACAAGCGGTAACCCTGACCTACACTCAGGAATACCATGCAGCGTTGCTCGGGATCTCTTCTTCACTTACCTTGTCCTGCGCTCCCGCGATGTCCCTCCTGCAGTGTCCCCTGTAATGTCCTCCGGCCGATACTGGCATCTGTCTTCTGGGTTCCGTCCCCTGTGAGCGTCGGGACGTACGGCGGACGCAACGGCAGGAAATTAAAAAATGTAAAAAAGTGACATTCACTAAATACTCTAAAATCACATAGTATAACATTCCTGTATCAAACCATTTCACATACATTTTGTCCCGAGTGCTTTGTCCTGCGCCCTGCCTGCATTTTGTCTGTTCTTTCTGCCTGGAAACTGAGAAACGTCCATGGCGTCCAAAAAGTGTCCCTTTAGGTCAAAATCGGTTTTAGACCGGCTAGAGAACAGCGATAGTAAATTAGAACCACTTGCAGAATTGAGTGATAATGATTCGTGGGGGAAATTCTTCATCAGACACTGAAAACGATTTTGCGACTTTGCTCAGCAATGTGCGAACTTGGCGCTATATTTCAAATTTCAGTGTTTTTGGTTTGATTATATTATTGAATTAAATTTATTATTATATTATTATTTATTAAATTATAATTTATGATTTCGGGTTTCAAATTTTATCATACCCGGGATGTTTACTAGACTCTTGTTCGGACAGATTTCAGTGAGTTATTCCTAAAAATTACAGGCCTACAATAAAAAAAAAATACATATTTCCATGCAAAAAAATGTACTGCTTTGAGCGCAGAAATACTGACATAATCAGACCGCTAGGGAGGCTACGTTAAAGGGTTGGAGGCTTTTTACCGTAATGCATTCTATGCTCCTGCATTCAGCTCCCCATAGCCCCCCTTAGGCTACATGTACACTTAAGCTCCCTTGGACACCAAGCTCTCCTGGCCCCTAAAAAACTCTAAAAGCAGCAAAAACGCATGTGAACGCGGTACTGCGTTTAGAGCTTGGGCATTTATTCATTTAATTTCCTTTAGATTGTAAGCTCCAAGAGCAGGGCCCTCCTATTCCTTCTATACAGTATTAATCTGTATTGTAACTGTACTGTCCCCCTTCACATTGTACAGCGCTGTGCAAACTGTTGGCGCTATATAAATCCTGTATAATAATAATAATTGCCCAGAGTACTGGCCACTGAAATGAATAAACGTTCAAGCACTAAATGATGCAAGCACGTAGGCGCGTTTACACGCATTTTTGCTGCGTTTTGTGGCCAAAACATTCCTCTCCTGAACGCGATTCTTCTGCATTCAGGAGAGGGACATTTAACTGCCCCAAAACATTGCTGCTGATAAACTCTAATAAAAGCCTAGGCATCCTTGGACATGTAGGCTTTTATTTAGTTGACTTTGAGGGCTTTGGCCAAAAGCTCTTACCTGTACACTAGCCTGCCCTGACCGTTGGCCGCGAGAAAACACACCAAAAACACGCCTGGCAGTCAAAACGTTCCTATCCTGAACGCGATTCTTCAGAGTTAATGTGAGGGAGGTTTAACCTCACCTAAACGCGCCAGCTACTAAACCCTGCCAAAAGCCTACGTGTGCATGGACACATAGGCTTTTATGGAGTTGAGTTTAGGAGCGTTGGCAAAAAAATGCTGCCAGTGTACATGAAGCCGTAAAGTGATTCTAAGGCAGGGGTGGGCAAACTTTTTGACTTGAGGGCCGCAATGGGTTCATATATTGGACCCGGGGGCCGGACCAAGAGTAGATGAATGATGTGTATGTGTCATCCATAGTAAGTATAGTAATATTCCCCCATAGTAAGCATAGTAATTATTCCCCCATATAGTAATTCATCCCCCATAGTAATTCATCCCCCATAGTAATTCATCCCCCATATAGTAATTCATCCCCCATAGTAATTCATCCCCCATATAGTAATTCATCCCCCATATAGTAATTCATCCCCCCTATAGTAATTCATCCCCCATATAGTAATTCATCCCCCATAGTAATTAATCCTCCATATAGTAATTAATCCCCCATATAGTAATTCACCCCCCATAGTAATTCATCCCCCATAGTAATTAATCCCCCATAGTAATTAATCCCCCATAGTAATTAATCCCCCATATAGTAATTCATTCACTTACCTTTGCTCCGCGCGTTCCTCTCGCCGTGTTCCCGCGCCGTTCCGGTCTTCAGGGTGGACTGTGAGAGGAGCCTAGCTCCCCTCACGTTCGTCACGCTGCCCCACCTACACACATCCTGACAGCATCACGCTCCACGGGCCGGATTAAAAGGTCCGCCGGGCCGTATACGGCCCGCGGGCCGTAGTTTGCCCATTGCTGTTCTAAGGGCTTAAGGTTTTTTACCTTCATGTATTGTATTGATAAAGGTAAAAAACCTTTGGTGTGCAGCGCCCCGCCCCGCAACCCCCCTAATACTCACCTGAGCCTGATCTCGGTCCAGCGATGTGCACAGGAGACTCAGCTTTCCAGGCTCCCGCTGCTGGCAATTACAGCCTGTGAGGAAGAAGCAAGGGGCGGGCTCTGCTCTGCTTTGTCTTACAGATGCAGAGAGCAAGGCTCAATAGTGAGCACAACCCAGTGCCCCCAAAGCAAGAAGCTTGCTATGGGGGCACTGATATGGGGGAGGAGCCAGAAGCACCGGTGGGGAACCCGAGAAAAGAAGGCTTGAGGATGCTCTGTGCAAAACAATTGCACAGAGCAGGTAAGTATGACATGTTTGTTATTTAAAAAATAAAAAAAAAAAAAGCTTTTAGCATTGCTTCAGATCTCATGCACACAGGACAGAAAAAAAAACTCTTAGAAGCGATCCTCTTGGCATCAAGGTTTTTTGCAGAAGAACGCCTAATGCTTGAAAAAGTATTGAACGCTTTTACAAGCGCTTAGGCGCATTTACAAGCGTCAAGCGCTTGGGTGTACTTTTTATTTACAGGTTTCATTTCATTGGCCAGAATGAAAATTTATGCTAGCCATTGAAATGAATGAACGCTCCAGCACGAAACGCGCCTAGTGTTTAGCCACGTCAAGCGATTTTTCTGCCAAAATGCTGCTTTCACCCGGCGCATTTTTTTGAAAGGGTCAGGTAATTTTTTGAATGCAAAAAGTTACGTTTTTGGTTCTATAGACTTCAATGGAAATGCTGTAGAAAAGAATGTAGAGCGTTTTTTGATGCGTTTTTTGATGCGTTTTTTGATGCGCTTTGCATGTTAAATCTGCCTAGTAATAGCAAAAATTTAAAAATGACAAAAAAAGCATCAAAAACGCAAAACGCAATGCAGAAACAGCTCAAATGCAACCTGCATATGTGTGAACCAAGCCTAAGAATTGGTAAGCTGTGATATAATACATTTTTGTTATGTTTATGATCGCTTAAATAAATGCCCCTGTTCCACTGTTGTACTTCATATCACGGCTTTCGTTGTATTTTTCCTCTGTGCGGCTCTACAGTTAGCGCTGCTCCTAGTTTGTACTATTTCTTGTCCTGGCTGCTTTGTAGGCTATTTTTATAGATATGTTTTCCCATCAAAGCACTGAAAAGAGGCCAGCTCTTCCACCTTTACATCTGGCGTCTGGGCAAGCTGAGATGATTTAAAGTGGAGCTGGAAACCTGAACCAGATCAGAGGGGAAGGCAGAAGCTCGGCGTGTTGAAGACAAACCTACCATTCTGTAAGCTTGGAAAATTCCAAGATAACCGTACATAACGGACCTGTCATCATTTAAAGGGAAAGTGCACCTGTAATGGACCTGTCATCATTTAAAGGGAAAGTGCACCTGTAACGGACCTGTCATCATTTAAAGGGAAAGTGCACCTGTAACGGACCTGTCAGCATTTAAAGGGAAATACACCTGTAACGGACCTGTCATCATTTAAAGGGCAAGTGCACCTGTAACGGACCTGTCATCATTTAAAGGGAAAGTGCACCTGTAACGGACCTGTAATCATTTAAAGGTCAATACACCTGTAACGGACCTGTCATCATTTAAAGGGAAATACACCTGTAACGGAACTATCATTTAAAGGGCAAGTGCACCTGTAACAGACCTGCCATCATTTAAAGGGAAATACATCTGTAATGGACCTGTCATCATTTAAAAGGAAAGTGCACCTGTAATGGATCTGTCATCATTTAAAGGGAAATACACCTGTAACGGACCTGTCATCATTTAAAGGGAAAGTGCACCTGTAACGGACCTGTCATCATTTAAAGGGAAATACACCTGTAACGGACCTGTCATCATTTAAAAGGGAAATACACCTGTAACGGAACTATCATTTAAAGGGAAAGTGCACCTGTAACAGACCTGCCATCATTTAAAGGGAAATACACCTGTAATGGACCTGTCATCATTTAAAAGGAAAGTGCACCTGTAATGGATCTGTCATCATTTAAAGGGAAATACACCTGTAACGGACCTGTCATCATTTAAAGGGAAATACACCTGTAATGGACCTGTCATCATTTAAAGGGAAAGTGCACCTGTAACTGACCTGTCATTTAAAGGAAAAGTGCACCTGTAACGGACCTGTCATCATTTAAAGGTCAATACACCTGTAACTGACCTGTCATCATTTAAAGGGAAATACACCTGTAACGGACCTGTCATCATTTAAAAGGGAAATACACCTGTAACAGACCTGTCATCATTTAAAGGGAAAGTGCACCTGTAACTGACCTGTCATCATTTAAAGGAAAAGTGCAGCTGTAATGGACCTGTAATCATTTAAAGGGAAATACACCTGTAACGGACCTGTCATCATTTAAAGGGAAAGTGTACCTGTAACAGACCTGTCATCATTTAAAGGGCAAGTGCACCTGTAATGGATCTGTCATCATTTAAAGGGAAATACACCTGTAACGAAACCTGTCATCATTTAAAGGGAAAGTGCACCTGTAACAGACCTGTCATCATTTAAAGGGAAATACACCTGTAACGGACCTGTCATCATTTAAAGGGAACGTGTACCTGTAACCGACCTGTCATCTAAAGGGAAAGTGCACCTGTAATGGTCCTGTCATCATTTAAAGGGAAACACACCTGTAATGGATCTGTCATCATTTAAAGGGAAATACACCTGTAACAGACCTGTCATCATTTAAAGGGAACGTGTACCTGTAACCGACCTGTCATCTAAAGGGAAAGTGCACCTGTAATGGTCCTGTCATCATCTAAAGGGAAAGTGCACCTGTAACGGACCTGTCATCATTTAAAGGGAAAGTGCACCTGTAACAGGCCAGAGTATTTTCCTCTGACATTAATAAACGCCCAAGCACTAAACATGGCTAGCGTTTAGACAAATTTACGCATGTTTTTTGGCCAAAACGTTCCTCTCTCTTCTTCTGCGTTCAGGAAAAAGCCTACATGTACACAGACTCATAGGCTTTTATTGAGTTGTGTTCAGGAGCTTTGGCAAAAAAAAATGCTTAGGAGCAGCAGTGTGCATGATGATTAGGCTGAAATGTGACACTGTATGCATCAGGCAGTATTCTTAAAGGTGAACTCCCCAAATTCATTGCACACTGTGAGCTTCTCACAGTGTGGATTCAAAGCTGCAGCAAGTCAGACAAGCCTGCCTCATTTCCTGGTTGGAGGACATCCAACATCATCTACTTCTTTTCTCCCCAGCCTCACTGTCCCCGCCCCTTACATTCATTGGATTTCAGATATTTCAATCATGGAGGCTCAGTATCACCTGTGGGAGTTAACAAGGAACTTGATTTAAGGTGGGACTCCTAAGGTGGGCTCCTATGGGAGTTCAAATGTAAGGGGGGCTTCTGATGGGGACACTGATGTAAGGGGGTACTCCTATAGAGGGACTCTGATGTTAACCATTTGCCGCCCGCCCTATGGCCAAATGGCGGCCGGCAAATGTCATCAGCGTTCCGGGTGGACGCCATATGACGTCCTCCCGCACATGCGCAGATCGCGCTCCTGCAGAGCCGCGCAGTGGCACGATCTGTCACCTGTCACCGGCCGTGTACCTCGGACACGGCTGATGACAGATCTGAGTACCGGCCCCCGTTGCCGGTACCATGTGACCTGCTGTGACCAATCACAGCAGGTCACATGATAGTTGTATACAATGGATGGCTTCATTCATGCCATCCATTGTATACTAGTGTCTAGCTGTGAATGGTCACAGCAGGTCACTTGCACATGTCATGTGATTAGCTGTGGCCAAATCACAGCTAAGCACAAAAAAAAAAAAAACGCTGAATGAATCGATGTCATTCAGGTAAATGCTTGCTTATAGCAAAGTACTTCTTTTGTAAAAAAAAATAAAAATAAAAATAAAAAAAAAAAAAAACTGATTACTTCCCCAAAGTAGTACAATGTTACTATGGTAACATTGTACTACTTTGGTCATAGTGAAATATGAAAAAAAAATCTTAAAAAAAAAAATATATATATACATATTTTTTCATACTGTCACCAGTCAGTGTCGCTGTTCACCGCCATGCCAGTTATATGATGACGCTGTACTGCACTGGTGACAGTGTGTAAAAAAAAATTGTGAAAATACTTTTTTCATTTTCCCAAAAATTATGACAAAAAAAATAAAACTTCAAAAAACTCGCCATGCCTCTTATGAAGTACGTCGGACGGTCTGCTTTGCAAAAAGGGGTCATTTGGGGGATATCTGTACTGTTCTGACATTCTTGGACCTCAAGAAATTAGATTGGCTGTCAGTACTTCAGGATTGATCAATATTCAGATCTATACCATAGTTTGTGAACTCTATAACTTTCCTACAAACTAAATAATACATCCTAATTTGGGTTATTTTCACCAAAGACATGTAGCAGAATACATCTCGGCCTAAATTTATGAAGAACAATTATTTATTTGCAAACTTTTATAACAGAAACAAAGAAAAACTTGTTTTTTTTTTTCAAAATTTTTGGTCTTTTTTTGTTAATTTAGCAAAAAATAAAAACCCCAGCGGTGATTAAATACCACCAAAAGAAAGCTCTAGTTGTGTGAAGAAAATGATAAAATTTTAGTTTGGGTACAGTGTTGTATGACCGCGCAATTGTCATTCAAAGTGTGAGAGCGCTGAAACCTGAAAACTGGCCTGGGCAGGAAGGGGTAAAATTGCCCGGTATTGAATTGGTTAAGGGTGGCTCCTAAAGGGGGACTCTGATGTAAGGGGTTTCTGATGGCGACTTCGATGTTAGGGGGGCTCTGATGGACACCCTGATGTAAGGTAGTCTTAAGGTAAAGGGAATTACTAATGGGGACTCTCATACAGAGGAACTTCTAAGGTGGGTTCTGATGCAGACCCTGATGTAAAGTTGGCATTAATGGGAGCTCTGATCTAAGGGGGGCTCTGATGGGGACTCTGATGTAAGGGGGGACCCCTAAAAGGGAACTCTGTAAGGGGAGACTCTGATTGGGACCCTGATGTAGGGGGGCTTCGGATGGGGAACCTAATGTAAGGGGGGCTTTAATGAAGACTCTAATGTCAGGGAAACTTTGAATTAAAGAGGAAAACTAATGGGGGCACTCATGTACAGAGGTGCTTCGATGCAGACCCTGATGTAAGGGGGGCATTAATGGGGACTCTGATGTAAGGGGAGCTCTGATGGTGACTCTGATGTAAGGGAAACACTCCTCAAGGGGACTTTTGTTGTTAGGGGGGGGCTCTGATGGGGAACCTGATGTAAGGGGGGGCTTCTGATGGGGTCTCTGATCTAAGGAGAGCTCTAAAGGGGAATGTCGATGTTAAGGGGAGCTCTGATGGGAGCCGGATGTAAGGGGGACTTCTGATGGGAATTCTGATGTAAGGAGGACTTTGAATTAAAGAGGTCACTAATGGGAACTCTTGTGTACAGAGGAGGGCTCTGATGTAAGGTGGGGGATTTCTGATGAAGATCCTAATGTAAGGGGGTCACTAATGGGTACTCTGATTTAAAGGGAGCTCTGATGAGGACTCTGATGTAAGTGGGACACTCCTAAAGGGGACCTCTGATGTTAAGGGGCACTCTGATGGGGAAATATGATGTATGGAGGGCTTCTGATGGGTACTCTGATGTAAGGGGAGACTCCTAAAAGGGAACTCTGATGTTAAGGGGAGCTCTGATGGGAACCAGATATAGGGAGAGCTTCTGATGGGGACTCTGATGTAAGGGGGACTTTGAATTAAAGGGATCACTAATGGGAACTCTCATGTACAGAGGGGTATCTAAGGTGGGCTCTGATGTAAGGAGGAACTCTGATGCAAACTCTGTTGTAAGTGGGGCACTAATATGGACTCTGATCTAAGGGGAGCTCTGATGGGGACTCTGATGTAAAGAGGACTCCTAAAGGAGACTTGTGATGTTAAGGGGGCTCTGATGGGGAACCGGATGTAAGGAGGGCTTCTGGAGGGGATTCTGATGTAGTGGGAGCTCTGATGGGGACTCTGATGTAAGAGGGACTTTGAATTAAAGGGATCACTAATGGGAACTCTCATGTACAGAGGGGTATCTAAGGTGGGCTCTGATGTAAACTCTGTTGTAAGTGGGGCACTAATAGGGACTCTGATCTAAGGGGAGCTCTTATGGGGACTCTGATGTAAAGAGGACTCCTAAAGGGGACTTGTAATGTTAAGGAGGCTCTGATGGGGAACCGGATGTAAGGAGGGCTTCTGGAGGGGATTCTGATGTAGTGGGGGCTCTGATGGGGACTCCTAAAGAGGAGCTCTGATGGGGACTCTGATGTAAGGGGGGACGCCTAAAGGGGTCTCTGATCTAAGGAGAGCTCTAAAGGGGAATGCTGATGTTAAGGGGAGCTCTGATGGGAGCCGGATGTAAGGGGGGCTTCTGATATAAGGAGGACTTTGAATTAAAGAGGTCACTAATGGGAACTCTTGTGTACAGAGGAGTTTCTAAGGTGGGCTCTGATGTAAGGTGGGGGATTTCTGATGAAGATCCTGATGTAAGGGGGTCACTAATGGGTACTCTGATTTAAAAGGAGCTCTGATGAGGACTCTGATGTAAGTGGGACCCTCCTAAAGGGGACATCTGACGTTAAGGGGTCTCTGATGGGGAACCTGATGTAAGGAGGGCTTCTGATGGGGATTCTGATGTAGTGGGGGCTCTGATGGGGACTCCTAGAGGGGAGCTCTGGTGGGGAACTGGATGTAAGAAGGCCTTCTGATGTAAGGGTGGTTCCTAAAGGGGGACGCTGATGTAATTTGGGACTATTAAAGAGGGACTCTGATGTTAAGGGGGTCCAATGGGGAACCTGATGGTGCATTCCACTAAGCACCTTCTTATGTCTATATGTGCCTTTACTGTTATTACATTGCACATGGCAGAATAATAGCACTCAGCAGGATTCCTCCAGCCTGAACAATAAACTGTCTGTGGTTATCTGGGCCTCCCTAGCAGGTCACAGACACAATAGATGGCACCAGTTGGCTCCCTGTGAATATATATGAGGACAATGGCTCATTCTTCCAGCAGTCACCTCATTATAAATGGCAGAGAGCTGGCATGACATTACAAAGTCTCATGGAGAATAAACAAGGTATGACTGCCAGGGGGGGAGGACGTTACCAGCAGCTTTGGATTGTATTACCATTGCTGGGACAAGGTCCTCTGGCACCCGAAGCGAGGATGCCGAAGTGCGCCCACCCAGCTCTTTAATTCAGCATTAGGAAAATTGAAATGTTTGTGTATAAACAGGAAAAAAATAAAACAATATTAGAGTTAAAGCCGAACTACCATCACCATGAGGATGACGTTGGATGAGTATGATTGTCTGCCCACTCCTAGATCAATAATAGAACATTATTATTATTATTACTATACAGGATTATTATTATTATACACGATTTATATGGCGCCAACAGTTTGCTCAGCGCTTTACAATAACGGGAGACAATACAGCAACAATACAGTTCAATACAAGAGGGATAGGAGGGCCCTGATCCTTGGAGCTTACAATCTAGGAGGGAGGGACTAGTAGTACAAAAGGTAGTAACTGTGGGGGATGGAGTGGTTGGAAGAGTAGAAGATTCCAGTATTAGCTGAGAGCAGGATAGGCTTCCCTGAAGAGAGAGGTTTTCAGAGATCGCCTAAAAGTGAGCAGAGTAGGCGATAGTCTGATAAATTGGGGTAGAGAGTTCCATAGGGTGGGGGAAGCTCTGTAGAAGTCCTGGAGACGAGCATGGGAGGAGACAAGGGAGCTAGAGAGTAGGAGGTTGTGCGAGGAGAGTACGGTTTGGGTGATATTTAGAGACAAGATTGGTGATGTAATTTGGGGCAGCGTTATAAATGGCTTTATACGTTATTGTTAATGTTTTGAATTTTATCCGTTGGGCAACGGGAAGCCAGTGGAAGGATTGGCAGAGAGGGATGGAGGACACTGAGTGGAGGCCAGTGGAGGGATTGGCAGAGAGGGATGGAGGACTCTGAGTGGAGGCCAGTGGAAGGATTGGCAGAGAGGGATGGAGGACACTGAGTGGAGGCCGGTGGAAGGATTGCAGAGAGGGATGGAGGACACTGAGTGGAGGCCGGTGGAAGGATTGCAGAGAGGGATGGAGGACACTGAGTGGAGGCCGGTGGAAGGATTGGCAGAGAGGGATGGAGGACACTGAGTGGAGGCCGGTGGAAGGATTGGCAGAGAGGGGTGGCAGGTATGGAGCGGTTAGTAAGGTGGATGAGTCTGGCAGCAGCATTCATGATAGACTGAAGAGGGGATAGCCTGCGATGAGGTCGGCCAATGAGGAGGGAGTTACAATAGTCAAGGCGAGATATAACAAGGGAGTGGATACGTTGCTTAGTGGTTTCCGAGGTTAGGAACGGTCGTATCTTGGAGATGTTGTGGAGGTGAAGTGATATGGACAGTGATTGGATTTGGGGGTGAAAGCACAGATGGGAGTCTAGGATTACACCTAGTACCCTGGCATGAGGGGAGGGACTGATGATTGTGTTATTGATCTTGATGGAGACATCAGGGGACATTGGAGATATCTATTTATTGTATATCAAGGTGAACTCCAGGCTTTACCTTCAGTCTTCCACATTGGTACAGGATTCTCTGCTGCACTAAAACTGCTTATTCTGATTTCGCTGCACACTGTGAGCTTCTCCCGGTGTGCATTTTAAGCTGCAGAAAGTCAGTTAGAGTCCGTCTTATTTTCTGGCTGGAGGATGTCTAGTATCATCTAGTTCTTTCCTCCCCAGCCTAACTGGCCTGCCCCTTTCATTCATTGGATTTCAGTTCTTTCAATCGTGGAGGTTCACTTGATCCAAAAGAACTCCTCCAGACTGACCTCCACCCATCAAGGCATTTTTATATTTGCATAACTTCTCCCAAAATTAAATCTACTCCTTAAATCAGGGCTTAAAGCTGAGATCCAGTCTCTGACTATTAAAAAATGGACACTCACCTGTCCCTGGATCCCGCGGTGTCCTCACACTGGCCAAGTTGACTGACCGTCCTGTCTCCTTGGTGCCGGCATTTTCAGTGTGGGGACCCGGCTGTGACAGCTTGCGGCTTTACAGCCGGGTGCCCACTGTGCATGCGCGAGTAGTGCTGCGCTGCCTGAATGGCCCCGTCGTCTTCTGGGACCTGTCACGTGTACCAGAAGACTACAGGGAGGGAGAGGGGAGGACAACTTCCACTTTTGATCGCCTAGGTCAGTGGTCTCCAAACTGTGGCCCTAGGGCCAGATGCGGCCCCTTGCTTGCTTTTATCTGGCCCTTGGGGCACTGTTTTAGCCACTGATAGCACCAATGGGGCATAATTTCCTCCACTGACACCAATAGAGGAGCACAAATCCTCCCAATGACATTATTATGGGGCACAATTCCTCACAATGACACCAACAATCAGGCCCAATGACACCAATAATGGAGCGCAATTACTCACAATGACACCAACAATCAGGCCCAATGACACAAATAATGGAGCGCAATTCCTCACGACACCAACAATCAGGCCCAACGACACAAATAATGGAGCACGATTCCTCACAATGACACCAACAATCAGGCCCAAGGACACCAATAATGGAGCACAATTCCTCACAATGACACCAACAATCAGGCCCAAGGACACCAATAATGGAGCACAATTCCTCACAATGACACCAACAATCAGGCCCAAGGACACCAATAATGGAGCACAATTCCTTACAATGACACCAACAATCAGGCCCAAGGACACCAATAATGGAGCACAATTCCTCACAATGACACCAACAATCAGGCCCAATGACACCAATAATGGAGCACAATTCCTTACGATGACACCAACAATCAGGCCCAAGGACACCAATATTGGAGCACAATTCCTCACAATGACACCAACAATCAGGCCCAACCACACAAATAATGGAGCACAATTTCTCACAATGACACCAACAATCAGGCCCAATGACACAAATAATGGAGCACAATTCCTCACAATGACACCAACAATGGGGTGCCATCGTTCCCACTAAAACCATGGGGCATGTTTTATTCCCACTCACGTCAGGACCTTTTCTACTCCCAATGGTCACAGTCTGGCCTCCCTAAAGTCTGAAAGACAGTGAACTGGCCCTTTGTTTAGAGACCCCTGGCCTAGGTGAGCGCAATGGAAGTAGGAGCGGGTACCTGTCAAATTCGGGTACCCCCTCCTCCCTGCTCCCCAAAAGGTGCCAATCCTTAACGGGGAGCAGGGGACAAAGCCTTAAAGCGGAACTTCCCCTTGTGGGTGGAGATCCACTTTAAGTCTCTTGAGAGGGGTACTGAGGCAGGGTGCTGTGATGTTTTCAGGAATCTATGTACAGCACCCCGTCGACCCCTCCCACTAGCCATGATCTGCCTGCATTGCATAGAGAAACCTAGAGAAAATCAGCGGTTATTGAATACTATCAAAAGAAAGTTCTATCCATCTCAAAACAAAATGATTAGGGTATAGTTTTGCAAGACAGAGTAATTGTCGGTCAAACGATCACAAAACTGAAAAATGGCCTAGTAATGGAGTATTACAGGCTGGTACTCAAGTGGTTAAATATCAGCTTCAGGGTGGATAAAAATCAATGAATTTTTTTTTTTTTAAATTTTGTTTTAAATCGGATTTTTTTTTTATTTAAATCAGATTTTTTTAAATAAAATGCTTTTTGAGGAAAATTTATTACCATCCAAAGGTTATTCCATCATGAAATAAAGATTAGTTTTTTAATTATGTAGAAGAAGGCTGTATATGTTTAATTTTTTAAAAAATAAATTCCATGAATCCATTCACAATGTCATGCTCTTCCAGAGGTTTTTGTAAGATTATTGGGCAGTTTCTCTGCCTACAAGATGTTATCACAGATGTTCGGTTTACTTTTGCAGTTCTCAAAACTGAATTTGACTCAGCGGAGATCACATGCCTCTTCTTCACAGCAAAAATGTTATAACATGAACAGAGTTAAGAAAAAGACCTTCATCCTAACTTCTACAAACCTATGAATACAGAATCAACCCCTTCAGTGATCAGTTTCAAGAAGTTCAGTGAATAGAATAGAAACAATATTTTTCTGATTGTTTGGAGTGGAATAGATCTGCACAAGAAGAAAGTGAAGCTAAGTGTGAGGAGGAAGGGGCTGACAGTCTAAGTTTCTGAAAATATATATATTTTGTTTAGCCAAATTAGTTACCAAACATGGATGTTTAAGCAAATAACATATGCTGGAATGTTATTGTTTCAGATGAATAAATCTATTTAAATTGTTATTATTAAGGTAATGATTATTTTTCTCCTTCCTAAGTACAACAGAAAAGTTGTCCAAATATGAATGATTAACCTATTAAACTGGGGATAGAAAACTAATATGAAAAGTTGTTATTCTAAAAATCTTCATCTACTTGTATATTAAAGTTATACCAGCAAGAATGAGTCTTTATGTAGAAAACTAGGATTTAAATCAAGCCTTACTGACTAGTGATTTAAATCGTGATTTAAATCAGTTTGATTTAAATCAAATCCACCCTGATCAGCTTTGATTCTGTTTTTTGTTTTTTTCATCTGTCAACACACATAAATCCTGTACATGGCCACACCTGCATCAGAGAGACAATGCCAGAGAGATCATATTCAATCTCCAACAGGGAAGCTCCGGCACTTGGCTGAAACATGCAGATTCGTCAAAAATGTACGCAGCAAAGCCCTGCTGATAACTTCAAAATGAATGTGGGGCGCTGAGCACAGTGCCGCGGCTGAGACGGAGCTGTGATCAACTCAGACTGCTATGAGGAACCTGCAACACCAGCAGAGATGTCCTGCGGGTCTCATAGCCCTGGTATCATAACACTGGAACATGCGTGAATTTGTAAAAATATTTGTTCACGTCAATCTGCTCTACCACGTGTCGGTTGTACGTCATCTCCTGACTGCAGGGCCTCATGGCTATTAAAAAGTCCTGAGTTTTTAAAGTATATGTGAACCCTCACCTTGTAAAACAACCCAGTTTAAAATAGAAAAGAAACGTAAAACATTTGAGTATATATATATTAACCACTTCAAGTCCGGACACTTTTACCCCCTTGCTGTCCAGGCCAATTTTCAGCTTTCAGTGCTGTCGCACGTTGAATGACAATTGCGCGGTCATGCAACACTGTACCCATATGAATTTTTAGCATTTTTTTGAGACAGGTAAAGCTTTTTTTTGGTGGTATTTATTCATCGCTGGGATTTTTTTTTTTTTTGCTATATAAATGAAAAAGTCCAAAAATTTAGAAAAATGTGTTTTTCTTATAAAATGTTGCAAATAAATAATATTTCATCATAAATCTTGGCCAACATTTTTTCAGTTATCTTTTTAGTAAAAAAACAATAACCCAAATTAGTTTATAAGCAAAAATTATTTAAAAAAAAAATGTAAATTTTTTTTTTTTTTGGTTTTTTTTTTACATACTGTCACCCTAGCGGTACAGTGTCACCATGGTGACACTGTACTATTTGTGGGGGGTTATGAAGATTTTTTTTTTTTACACTGATTGCTTTTACACCCATAAAGGTTGTAAAAGAAATAATTTCTCCTTCTCTCTGGCTGCATTATTGCAGCCATTGAGAAATACTGTGTGAGCTATGAGTGGTCACAGCTTGTCACATGGTACAAGGCTGTTGTGACTAGCCTTGTACCATGTGATCATTCAGATATTTCAACGATCGGTGTTCCACTGTGTCCAGAGGACACAGTGGGCACCAGTTCGCAGTGCTGCACGCTCTGGGAGCGCACACAAGCAGGGCCGGGGAGGACGTTTATAAACGGCCACCTGTGCCTGCACTGCCACCGTCTGGCCGTTTATATACAATGGCCGGACGGGAAGTGGTTAAAAAAAAACACATTATAAAATACCCTTTCCCCCCCTTTTTTATTAGTCATCACATTCCCTCTGTTTTCATCTGCATAAGGAGCTTAGAGAGGTGGGGGGAGGAGAAGTAGCAGCACACTGATCTTCCCAGTGAATGGCTGTGCAGGGAAGGGAGGGTGTCAGGGAAAGTCTGATCATTAGAGCAGAGCAGACAGAGTTCCCAGCACAGCTATAGAACTGACCATGCTGCGCTCTCATGCCTAGTGTGATCAGTTTTTAATAGGAAAGCAGAGGGGCTGGCAGGAACACCAAGGATTTTACACAAATGACGAAATACAAAGAGAACAGGGCACTTTTGCATACAAGTACATGGTACAGGAGGCACATACCAGGAATATGAAATGTCAGGCTTACATATTCTTTAAATCTTCTTCATAACATTCTACAAGGGGTATAAAAGGAACACTCCAGTCAAAGTTAAAGGAATCAACATGGAGACATACACATGGAGAAAGCCTAGATGAGGACTACTGCTTTGTATTCTGGCATTGCTTGTGTGCACCAGGCCAATCCATGGTCTCTGGTGGCCAGTGGTCTGATGTTCTGAGAACACCTATTCCTGTGCTCAGGAACAAATTCCCAGCTCCACCCATCAGTCTTTCCGCATTCAGATCCCTCCCAAAAGCCCCATACACACTTTGAGAATATTAGACAAAATAATCATCCTTTTTTTTTTTTGCATGCTAGTCTCATATCGAAAGTGAAAGGTTTTTAAAGTTACAAAAATTCTTGTACAACAGAAAGAAAATTCGGATGTGATGTCATGTATTTGTATTGTATTTTCAGAAGAAAACTGTGCTGATTAAACGAAAATCGTACGATCCGATATCGTCCGAAAAACATTTTTTGTGCTTGTCCCTTCAAATGATATTGGATGAAAGCTGTGTACTAACGATCAGATGATCATACGATCGCTTCGAACGCGATATTGTTCATACGATTTTCTGATCATGCGTACTAGGCTCAAGACCAGAATCCCTCTGCTTGTTATGTTTCCTGCGGAGAAAGGGAGTAGATAAACTGAACGGTTGGGGGCTTGTGTGCAGCCTCTTGTCAGATTCCTCGGTGAGACCCAATGTGGGCCGGTGGAATCAGCAAACATTTGTTCCAAATTTACACAAGCCTGGCTTCGTGACCATTAAAAAAAAAAAAAAAGGATGGAGGTTGGGTGCTGGACACAGATCTTTAACCCATAATGTTACATAGTTAGTCTGGCTGAAAAAAGACAAAAGTCCATCCAGTCCAACCATAGAAAAAAAAAAAAATCCTATACCCACAGGTGGCCCTAATGAATGTGAAATCATTAGGTTTGATTAACAGCTTAGCTTGAGCAGCTCTCCACAAAGTGAGGGGGTCCTGAAAGACATCGTTCACCCAAATTGAGAAGTCCACGTGAAAAGAAGAAAAAGAGAGAGCGCCTAACGAATGTCTCAAGACTCAGAGATCCTTTACTGGTATTATCATGAGTAATACCAGGACAGCAAAAGACTTCCAATGCTTTTCGGAGACCATGTTCAGAGAAAATGTGCCTTTGTCAGGGCAAAAAATTGTCTATTTGACTCCAAGGAGAAGCTCCTTGATATAAATCTTGGCAAGGACAAAGAATTAATATACAATGGAGCCTGCATCTATGGCTGGGTCATCCCTTTCTGCCACGTTGTCCAAACCCCAATGAAGGGAGATTTTGGTGTCCAAAACATGTTGGATGACATTTGCCTTCCTATTGTTATGTGTGATAACAACAACAGAGGATCTTGGACTCTTGAGAGGACTGATTGGCACTCTCTCTTCTCATGTAGACTTCTCAATTTGGTTGACCCCTATCTTTCAAGTCCCCCCCCCCCACACACTTTTTTTGTAGAGCTGCCAAAGCCAAGCTATTAGGCATAACTAGTAATTCCTCCTTCTGGGATAGGCAGTCCAGTTCACAGCAAAATAGTAAACAGCAAATCCAGCTGAATGGGAGGACCGCCAGGGTGAGCAAGAGATGGTCAAGCACGGTGGACATGGTACAGCAGATAGTCAACGACTGCAAGCATGATAGAAAAGATGCTCAGAGACTGGGAGATGGCACACAGGATGGTCAGAGACTGTAGACATGATATAAGAGATGGACAAAGAGGGCAAACATGATACAAGAGATGGTCAGACACTGTAGACATGATACAAGAGATGGTCAGAGACTGCAGACATGATACAAGAGATGGTCAGAGACTGCAGACATTATACAAGAGATGGTCAGAGACTGCAGACATGATACAAGAGATGGCCAGAGACTGTAGACATGATACAAGAGATGGTCAGAGACTGCAGACATGATACAAGAGATGGTCAGAGACTGCAGACATGATACAAGAGATGGTCAGAGACTGCAGACATGATACAAGAGATGGTCAGAGACTGCAGACATGATACAAGAGATGGTCAGAGACTGCAGACATGATACAAGAGATGGTCAGAGACTGCAGACATGATACAAGAGATGGCCAGAGACTGTAGACATGATACAAGAGATGGTCAGAGACTGCGGACATGATACAAGAGATGGCCAGAGACTGTAGACATGATACAAGAGATGGTCAGAGACTGCAGACATGATACAAGAGATGGTCAGAGACTGCAGACATGATACAAGAGATGGTCAGAGACTGCAGACATGATACAAGAGATGGCCAGAGACTGTAGACATGATACAAGAGATGGTCAGAGACTGCGGACATGATACAAGAGATGGTCAGAGACTGTGAACATGTTATAGGAGTTGTTGGAGACTGGGGACATGCTTCAGGAGATAGACAGGGCGGGGACATGAGACTGCTAGAAATCACTACTATACCAGGACAATATAGAAACAGATATGTGTCTGCAGGGGCCCCAAGGGCTGCACAAAAAGTACCAAAGGGCCGCACATGGTCCCTGGGCTGCAGGTTGGGCACCAGGGTACAAAATTCTCAGGTGTGACTGTATTGTATCTTTAAACAATTCTTTACTCTTGCTTGATTCTTGATAGAATACAAACAGTTAATCTCACAATCATAGGTGGTTGAAGAACAGGTCTTAATTACTCCTCAGGGAAGTGGCTTCAGGTCCTGTTATGTGAGGACTGTATACTGTCCTTTTATTGTAGTTCAAAAATTGTCCTTTTTGTTTTTAGGAACCTTTATTCAATTTTCTAATTTAATGGAGTCAAATTGATGTTCATTTTGGGCCACTGTGACAAGAAAATTCAAAGAAACAGGATAGAAATTTTTTCTTGAAACAAATTAGCTTCTAACTGCGAATGTGATATTTGTTCAGGAAAGTCCATTCATTCCCAAATTGACTGTTAAAAGCAAATTACATTTTGAAGTACTTTCAACTGCATTTGTTAAGTCTTTGTTCGCATTTTCGAAAATACTGACGAGATTCTTCATACTTGTGTTCTTGTGAAAATCTACCAATGACCAGCTTAAAGGGTAAATTTATCTCTTTAAGGAATCTAAAAAGGTGAATTAATTCTAAAAAATTCCTGGCCACCCCTCCGGACCAACATCATGCTCTGTGCTGCTAGTGTAGCAGTCTGTACACCGTAATAGACAGCCCTGGAGAGAGTATCCATCATAATGCTCACAAGGGCAATCGCTCATGACTGTGGTGACCAATGAGAAATGCTTCTTTCTTCTTGGACACTTCAATGAAAGAAGAAGCTTCATATGCACTTCTCATTGGTCATCCTGGCTGCCTGGCTGGACCAACCAATGAACACTTGCAACAAGCACTATGATGGATACTCTCATTAGGACTGTGTATCCCAGTTTATGGTCCACTACATCATCAGCAAGGGGCATCATGGTCGCTATGTGTAGAGGGATCTGAAGAGGTGGCCAGGATATTTGGAGTTCTTTCACCTTTTCATGTGAAAAAGGGAACTTGCCCTTTAAGGTGCTGTCCTAAAAACCCAACTTAGGGCAAACAAGAAAATGTTTTCCCTTCAGTAGGGCTACACCCGCACTACATGGGTCAACTGCTTGTTTTGTCTTGGGGCGAGGAGAAAGCTTATACTTACCTTTGCTCCACCAGAAAACGGCACTCCCCTACGGTCTAGCAATGGACTGTTCCTGGTCTATGGAGCTTGCTCTGAGCTTAATAATGTCAGGAATGGTCCACAACTCAAGACCACTGGAGTGCAGGAGTGCCGAAGGATAAAAATATTTCCATTTCCCCTCCCCCAGACAAAAACGAGCAGGTAACCTATGCAGTGTGGGCACAACCCCACTGTATGGGAAAACTTTTTTTTTGCCCACAGTTGGGCATCCAATAAGAAGGTTGGTGTTGTAGCCCCATTCAACAGGTGGATGGGGAATTAAAGTGAAAACAGGATCAGGTGGTGCACATAAAATGCAAACAAAGAATAGTGAGAATTATGTTACAGGAGATTTTCCATTTGCATCCTCCATTATATTCAGAGTTCCCTATAGAATTAGATGTACTGGGCTCATTTAGATGGGTAAACAGCAAAGTTGCAGTAACCCATTACAACCAGAAGAACCTTCCCCTCCATGTTCCCTTTCCTCCAGTTCCACACATCAGCCATAACGTCTGTACACAGGTCCTGGCAAAGGAGCTCGGTGACTCAGCAGTTCAACAAACCACAAATTAGCTGCCAAGGAAGATCTAATTTCTTGCTCCTTTAGCAGAAGTTGGGGGTAATAAAACAAAAAAAAATAACAAGCTCTCCGGGTTACATTTACAAGCATTTCCTATAATTACATGATTCTCACAATGTAATTTTGGCTCTTGTTTATTTTTATCTGCCTTAGATTAACTTTGTCCAAGTGTTATGTCAGCACTATGAGGCTGGGAGTCCGACACTTGACAAGGCCAGGGTCATGTGACTGTTAGGAAGGAAAGAGGCGGTAGTGCTAGTAATAAACCTCATAGCGATAGGATAAAAGTAGACTTCATGGCCTGAAGTTGTTAAAGATGAACTTTATTTCAATGTGCTCCTCCTTCTCCCTTTCTACAATGATCAACATTTTTTTCTTTTTGGTATGGGGGGTCCTTTTTACGCAGAGTGGAGCCTGCAAATCTGAATTCTTGGCCTAGGCCAGACTGATGCCCCTCTGCCCGAAGCCTGCTAAGATACCTATGCCTTTAGGGCCCGCTGTGCATGTGCAGTAAGCATCATCGGGCCAGTTCCTAGGCCTCCTGTTGACACTACAAAGAAGATGGCGGCAGGGGACGCAGAGTGCAGCTGATTTTGATGATCACACCTTGACAGTGATGGGTTTTGCGGGGTGAGCGAGTATGCCAAAAGCAACTCAACCCACCATACCATGAGAGCCTATGAGTGACATCATCGCTCCCAGTTTTCATAGCCATTGTTGACAGCTCTCTCCATTCCCTTGCAGCCATCGTTGGCTGACATGGGGATCATGTGATCAGAATGGAGCGGGCTGAAAATAGATAAGTATATACATTCAACGGCCACTTTATTTATTTATTTACACCTGTTAAATTGCTTGGTAACACAAATTGATAAGCAGCCAATCACATGGCAGCAACTCAATGCATTTAGGCATGTAGATGTGGTGAAGACGAATTGCTAAAGTTCAAACCGAGCATCAGAATGGGGAAGAAAGGGGATTTAAGTGACTTTGAATGTGGCATGGTTGTTGGTGCCAGACGGGCTGGTCTGAGTATTTCAAAAACTGCTGATCTACTGGGATCTTCAGGCACAACCATCTCTAGGGTTTACAGACAATGGTCCGAAAAAGAGAAAATATCCAGTGAGTGGCAGTTGTGTGAATGAAAATGCCTTGTTGATGTCAGAGATCAGAGGAGAATGGGCAGACTGGTTGCTGCGACATTCAGATGGTCGGGTCAGAATTTGGCATAAACAACATGAACAATTGGCTCCATCCTGCCTTGTATCAACGTTTCAGACTGTTGGTGTAATGGTGTGGGGGAGATTTTTTGGCACTAGCAATGTGTACCTAATAAAGTGGCCGGTGAGTGTATATCTTTTCTACACATGTTAGTATAGGTGTTAGGAGGGGGAAGGGAGCATTTTTAAGAATAGTATTTAGCCATACTATTAAGGTAAGGTAATACTATCTTACCTGCGTTACCCCAGGACAATTCTGACATTTCTTTCATACATGTAAAAATATGCATTTTCTTGGCTATAAAATTACTTAGAATCCTCAAACATTATATATTTTGAAAGCAGAGACCCTGTAGAATAAAATGGAGGTTGTTGAAATGTTTTATGGTGCACAATATTTGTGCAGTCACTTTTAAAACACACATTTTTTGCAAAAAATACACCTTAACCACATCACATATATACCGTATGTCAAAATTCAAATTTTTTGCTAGAAAATTACTTAGAACCTCCAAACATTATATATTTTTTGAAACCAGAGACCCTAGAGCATAAAAACGGTGGTTGTTGCAATATTTTATGTTGCACAATATTTGAGCACCCCTTTTTAAAAACGCTAATTTTTTTTTTAGGAAAAAATACACTTTAAAGCGGAGCTCCACCCAAAAGGAGAAGTTCCGCTTTAAGCCTTTGTCCCCCGCTCCCCATTAAGGATTGGCACCATTGGGGAGCAGGTACCTGAATTTGACAGGTACTCGCTCCCACTTCTGCTGCGATTGCCTAGGACAGGGGTGGGCAACTGTGGAACTGCAGCTGTTGAAGAACTACAAGTCCCATGAGGCATTGCAAAACTGAAACAGTTACAAGCATGACTCCCAAAGGCAGAGGCATGATGGGACTTGTAGTTCACCAACAGCTGGAGGGAGGGCCACAGTTTCCCACCCCTGGCCTAGGAGATCCGAAGCGGAAGTTGTCCTCCCCCCCCTGTAGTCTTCTGGGATACGTGACAGGTTCCAGAGGACTACGGGACCATTCACAAAGTGCAGTGCTTCTCGCGCATGCGCAGTGGGCAGCCAGCTGTGAAGCCGCAAGTTGTCACAGCCGGGTGCCCACACTGAAGATGCCGGCGCCAGGGAGAGAAGACAGCCGGTGAAACCAGCCGTGGTGAGGACACCGCTGGACCGAGGGACTGTATTTTAAAAGTCAGCAGCTACAGTTTTTGTAGCTGCTGAATTTTATTAATTTTTTTTCCAGGTGGAACTCTGCTTTAATGAATGTATAGTGCACACAAACACAATATAATACCCAATTCCATTCTGTAGAAGTGATCCGCATTCTATACAAGTGATCAAGCGGCTGTATAGCTGCTTGGATCACTTCTACAAGTCCCAGCTGAAAATTTTGATAGGTGCAGGCATCATCCCAGTATAATTACTTCAACCTGAGGACATACGGATTTGAAATAGTTAAAAACAAAGTTATTTCCTAATCAACAGGCCCTCACCTGAGGTTTTACATTTCTTCTTTCTTTCCAGACTTTGCGGGAATTTGTCCTTGGACAAATATGGCCCTAAATGTTAGTACCACTCGGTACATTGTCCAGTCCTGTCCAACTGCAACAGCTTTCAGCCATCATGGACAATGACAGGCTGCAGACAGCAGGGTTAGATGCTGAAGCTGTGAGTCTTGGGCGCACTAAAACACCTACAGGTACACCACTGAAAACTATTTTTGATAAATCTGTTCATATAATGCAAAAAATATATAATGATCTTGCTAGAAATCTTTTCAGCTTCCTGTGCTCTCTGCCTAACCTGACTGTTATCAGTTAGTATTGTTTCCAGCTATCCCTTAGAACACTTCCCTCTGTGCTGTGGAAAAGAGAAGGGGTGTTTTGAAGTCCTTGTCCTACTGTGACAACGCTGCTCCTCCACAGATACAGTTTGGTGAGTGTTGTCACCCTAGGGCAGGAAGTGTATTACCAACAGGAAGACCAGATAAATAAAGTGAAAAAAAACCGAATGCAGCCACCACATCTAAGGACTGATAAGCTGCAACAAATTACATTTTGTTTCTTGGGGTTCTATATGCTTCAACCCCTTACAGCTGTCTGTATGCATATATATCTGCAGTGGGATTTAATGCCGAGCTGCCAAATATATGCATACAGCCAGCGTTCCTTGTTTGTATGAGTATGCTCACTCGGCACCCCCAGCACAGTGACTGTGCTGTCACCGACAGTTCCTGGTCACAGTCTAGGATCAGTACCCATGGGGCAAGCTCCCGATCGTGTGATTATGGTAAATGAATGCAAAGCACATGGTCAGGAAGCCCATGTACCGCCTACAGCGTTCCAAATTTTTAAACAGCCAGTTCCCGCCGACTGGAAAGCGTTAAAGACGGTACAACCAAAAGTTTATATTCAGTAACAAAAAGTATAAATGGTTTGCACTTTGTTAGGAAATATAGTAAAAAAATAATAAAATAGTATGCATGTTTCTTTATATGTGTGTTAGCACCTAGCCAGCTGAACAATCCAGAACTGTCTCTAATATTGCCTATTCTTACATATTCCTTCACAGACCGAACTTATTAAATACTCTGCAAACAATACATTTGTTTAGGTCACAATGATCGCAGAAGGAAGTTCCAGTTGACTTCAGATGGTGTGTTGAAGGGAAAATGTTAACAGTGATATCTGAAGCGCCATGGCGGAGAGCAAATGTCAAATACGTTGTCAAGTACACTTCATTACAATTTAGAGGCTGTTAGCCAAGCAATGTTCTTTTCCACTGTATGGGAACAACTGATCCACAAGACCTATGGCCTTCTACAAATCTGGGATACAGAACTGGAAAAGCAATTTGTGGAAATAGTTACAAAAAAAAAAAAGTTTAAGAATGTAAATACTAAAAATATACATAATAGTTCCTGTACAGTACATCGGCAGATACCATGAGAGCAGAAAGGGGCTACAGCATCATTATTCATGAGGAACCATTCCGACACAGAGCTCCCCCCCCAAAGTGTATACATATATATATATATATATACACATACATATACATACATATACATACATACACTGTGCATATATGCATGGATCCTTATTTCGCACCTCCCACCTTTCCTTTCTGAGATAACTTAAGAGTCCTAGTGCCCAATCTGTGGCCCTCTGTTTCTTTCTGTGTGGACCTCGGGGCCCCTGCAAACATTAATCTGTGTTTCCTTATTGCCCTGTTAATAGTTGTGATTTCTAGCAGCCTCATATACTATCGCTCCAGCCTATGACTGTCTTCTGAAGCATGTTCCCAGACTCCAACTCCTATAGTATGTCCTCAGTCTCTGACCATCTAATGTATCATGTCTACAGTCTCTGACCAACTCTTGTATCATGTCCGCAGTTTCTGACCATCTCCTGTATCATGTCCACAGTCCCTGACCATCTCCTGTATCATGTCCACAGTCCCTGACCATCTCTTGTATCATGTCCTCAAGTTTCTGACCAATTCCTGTATCTTGTCCACAGTCTCTGACCATCTCTTGTAATGTGTCCGCAGTCTCTGATCAATTCCTGTATTTTGTCCGCAGTCTCTGATCATCTCTTGTATCATGTCCGCAGTCTCTGACCATCTCTTGTATCATGTCTGCAGTCTCTGACCATCTCTTATATCATGTCTACAGTCTCTGACCATCTCTTGTATCATATCCATATTCTATGACTATCCCATGTATCATATCCACAGTCTCTGACCATCACTTGTATCATGTCTGCAGTCTCTGACCATCTTTTGTACCATGCCCACAGTCTCTGATCAACTCTTGTAGTTCACATTCTCTGACCATCTCATGCATCATATCCAAAGTCTCTGACTAACACTTGTATCATGCCCACAGTCTCTGACCATCTCATGTATCATGTCCACAGTCTCCAACCATCTCCTGTATCATGTCCTCAGTCTCCGATCATCTCTTGTATCATGTCCTCAATCTCTGACCATCTCCTGTATCATGTCCACAGTCTCTGACCATCTCCTGTATCATGTCCACAGTCCTTGGCCATCTCTTGTATCATTTCCGCATTCTATGACCAATTCCTGTATCTTGTCTACAGCCTCTGACCATATTTTCTATCATGTCAACAGTCTCTGACCATTTCTGTTATCATATCTACATTCTATGACTATCCCATGCATCATATCCACAGTCTCTGACCATCTCGTTTCATATCCACAGTCTCTGACCATCACTTGTATCATATCTGCAATCTCTGACCATCTCTTGTACCGTGCCCACATTCTCTGACCATCTCATGTATCGTGTCGACAGTCTCTGAACATCTCTTGTATCATGTCCACAGTCTCTGACCATGTCTTGTATTGTGTTCACAGTCTGTGACCATCTCTTGTATCGTGTCCACAGTCTCTGACCATCTCTTGTTTTGTGTAAACAGTCTCTGACCATCTCTTGTATCTTGTCAACAGTCTCTGTCCATCTTTTGTATCATGTCCACAGTCTCTGCCCATCTCTTGTATCATGTCCACAGTCTCTGCCCATCTCTTGTATCATGCCCACAGTTTAGGAGATCTCTTGTATCATGTCCACAGTCTCTGGCCATCTCTTGGATCATGTCCACAGTTTCGGAGATCTCTTGTATCATGTCCGAAGTCTCTGACCATCTCTTATATCATGCCAATAATCTTTCTATATCCTGTTGTGTGTCTTCTGTCTCTGATAATGAATATTTACTGACTTTTATGTGCGCCCCTTTGGTGGTGTTGGGGGCTGCACTTGAGGCCCCCCATATCAAAAAAGTTGACCACCACTGACTTAAAAGGGACAACCTTCAGCACACAGTATTTATACATACCATAAAAAATAACATAAGCAATCATTTTGATGCCATAAGAAAAGTTTAGGTATATTACTTTCAGTAGGTAATGCCCTGGCATTTGCCAAATTTACCAATAGCCCCCCCCCCTAGTTCCCCTATCAAGTATGTCCTAGAATTACTTTTTATTTGACCTTGTTCCTGTAGAGAACAAGAGCTTTCATTACTCCCAGGGACATCATCACTAGTCATTTCCTACAGACACAGGCATGCCCCCAGAACTACATCTCCCTGGAGCTCTTACCCTACACCCAGTGTGTGGACAGGCTTTTAGGAGTCAAAGCAGCAGGAATGTTCTGATGGAAAATAAATCAATGTTTGCATGTGGATTGGAACAGAGAGGGGTGGGAGATAGGTGAAGTTTCCATTTATGTACGGGTTCTGCTGTTCCATCTGCTGGCCAAAGACTGACAAGGTGAATGTCCCTGGGTAGGGTGGAAATAAATCGGCAAATATTCATTTGCCAAGCTTAGCTGAACAAAAAACATTTACCCCTGCAGCGAGTCCCCTTCTTTACTTCAAGAAAGTCAACTACTAGTTTTTCTAGGGAATGATGAGTAAGGGTATATACTTACCTTATTCCCCACTCCTCTGGCAACCAGCGATCTCTTCTGCTGCCCAAAGCTCTAGAATGTGGATGGGCCCTTGGCCTAGATAGCAGCAGAAAATTGTGAGGATTTCACTTGCCACCTGTTGGACAGGTAAATATTCAGCTTCTTCTATGACAGAAGATTGGTGGCTAGATCATTTTTCGAGAAGAGACAATCTAGTAGTGAGATCAGCACTGGGCCACAGTTTCCTAGCACAATGATAGGAGCATTGCCTGAACTGTCACTTGGACTGGCGTACAACAGACAAACTTTTTTTTATTATGGAACATATATTTCTTCTTGCATGTGGAGTGGGACAGAGAGGTGTGGGAGATAGGTGAAGTTTCCATGAATGTAGTGTTCTGCTGTTCCACCTGCTAGCCAAAGACCGACAAGGTGAATGTTCCTGGGTAGTGCGGAAATAAAATCTGCAAAACTGGTTTGCCAAGCTGAGCTGAACAAAAAACATTTACCCCTGCAGTGAGTCCCCTTCTTTACTTTAAGAAAGTCAACTGCTTGTTTTTTTTATTGCCTGAACTGTCACTTGGACTGGCGCACAACAGGCAAACTTTTTTTATTACGGAACATATTTTTCTTCTTTTATTTACAAAGCAATTGTTGACTGGAGTGTACAGACTAGATTAAATGATGTATCTTGTTTTCCCTTCTCTGTTACGGCAGGACACTAATATTAATGGGAAATGCTAAGGCAGTTTGTTTTAATCTTCTACATAATTACGTGCTGAGTCATCATTAAATTGCACTACTTGGGTTTACAACACACGTTCATCCATTAGACCAGTCCAATAACCACCATGCAGACTGCAGTTAGCTACAAAATTGTTTTGTGTTATCTATAGGAGACTGTGTGAGATTGACAAGAGTGAAGCATTTTATACCAGGCAGCGGTCTCCTAGTAATTTATACCAGGCAGCGGTCTCCTAGTAATTTATACCAGGCAGCGGTCTCCTAGTAATTTATACCAGGCAGCGGTCTCCTAGTAATTTATACCAGGCAGCGGTCTCCTAGTAATTTATACCAGGCAGCGGTCTCCTAGTAATCTATACCAGGCAGCGGTCTCCTAGTAATTTATACCAGGCAGCGGTCTCCTAGTAATTTATACCAGGCAGCGGTCTCCTAGTAATTTATACCAGGCAGCGGTCTCCTAGTAATTTATACCAGGCAGCGGTCTCCTAGTAATTTATACCAGGCAGCGGTCTTCTAGTAATTTATACCAGGCAGCGGTCTCCTAGTAATTTATACCAGGCAGCAGTCTCCTAGTAATTTATACCAGGCAGCGGTCTCCTAGTAATTTATACCAGGCAGCGGTCTCCTAGTAATTTATACCAGGCAGCGGTCTTCTAGTAATTTATACCAGGCAGCGGTCTCCTAGTAATTTATACCAGGCAGCGGTCTCCTAGTAATTTATACCAGGCAGCGGTCTCCTAGTAATTTATACCAGGCACCGTTCACCTAGTAATTTATACCAGGCAGCGGTCTTCTAGTAATTTATACCAGGCAGCGTTCACCTAGTAATTTATACCAGGCAGCGGTCTCCTAGTAATTTATACCAGGCAGCGGTCTCCTAGTAATTTATACCAGGCAGCGGTCTCCTAGTAATTTATACCAGGCAGCGGTCTTCTAGTAATTTATACAAGGCAGCGGTCTTCTAGTAATTTATACAAGGCAGCGGTCTTCTAGTAATTTATACCAGGCAGCGGTCTTCTAGTAATTTATACCAGGCAGCGGTCTTCTAGTAATTTATACCAGGCAGCGGTCTTCTAGTAATTTATACAAGGCTGGGAGTTGTTGTTAAGCCACTGTGGATTTGGTTACTGAGAATTTTCACACCGCTTTGATGAAGTTGGGTTTTACAAATTTAGAACCTATGAGCAGCATATCTTGTAATGAAGCGTGCTCCAATTTGCTATATCACCTTGTGCATAAAAAACAACAGCTCAATTACATAAATTTGGAAATCCACACTTGAAAGAGTCTATTTGACGGTTTTAAATGCCATTTCCTGATATAGAGAATGTTATGCTTTAGCTTCCACTTCAATAAACAGCTAGATGGACTGAATTATTGGATTCAGAAGTCCTTTGAGCGGGTGACTTGGAACCTATAAGCAACTACACCTAGTCTCAGCATGTCATAGTTGAGGATGATGAACTAGGGAAAAAAAAGCTCTGTACCCAGGATGCAACAGGAGTCTTTTTTGCTCTGCAGTAATCAATCTGTATTATCAGCAGACATAATGTAAGGGACACCACAGATACAAAGACAAACAGGTGATATACTGGCTATAGATTTTAAACTGAACTATATTTTATTTTTTATTTATTACAGGTACTTATATAGCATCGTCAATTTATGCAGCGCTTTATATACAGTTGCAAGAAAAAGCATGTGAACCCCTTGGGATTACGTGGAGTTTTGCATGAATTGGGCATAAAATGTGCTCTGAACGTCTTCTAAATCACAACAATAGAAGAACACAGTCTGCTGAACATAATACTACACAAACATTAGATGTTGCCATGGTTTAATTGCACATAACATGTAAACATGCACAGTGCAATTTTGGAAAAGGTTCCTGTGCTACTCTGGCGTGAATTCAGTGCAATTTGGCTCCATAGAATATGCTAACCACATCCAAAGTCCTATCAAAGTCACACTACATAAATCGCACTGAAAATAGCATCAAAAGCGCATCACAGTAGTTTGAACCAAGCCTAAATCAGAATTCCAGTTATGGTTTTTATTGCATAGTAAGGCTCCATGTACATGGGATGTTTGGAAAAAACTTCTGAATGATGGAAACTGACTGCTGGAAAACCTGGGATACAAAACTTCTGTTTAGCAGTGTTTGCATACCGCGTTTAGGAGCGTTTGTGTTTAGAAGCATTTTTTTAAAGATAACCTCAGACCTTTCAAAATGCCCAGAATGCACTGAAAAACAGTAAAAAAAATTAACTATTTCAGACATTTTGAGAGAAATAGAGAGAGCAGAAGCAGAGAGAGCAGTATTTATTTATTTATTTCAGGTACTTATAGAGCGCTGTCAATTTACGCAGCGCTTTACATATATGTATTGTACATTCACATCAGTCCCTAACCCTCAAGGGGCGTACAATCTAAGGTCCCTAACTCACATTCATACATACACATACTAGGGCCAATTTGGACAGGAATCAATTCACCTACCAGCATGTCTTTGGAGTGTGGGAGGAAACCGGAGTATCCGGAGGAAACCCACGCAAGCACAGGGAGAACATGCAAACTCCATGCAGGAGGTGCCATGGTCGGGAATTGAACCCATTACCCATTTACTGCAAGGCAGAAGTGCTAACCGCTAAGCCACTGTGCCGCGAGAGAAATAGAGAGAGCAGAAGCAGAGAGAGCAGTATGTGTTGAGCTTACCTGTCTTTTCTGGTTGTATTCACTATGGATTCCATGATAATGCGGCGCGTTTTACCATTTTTTTCTTCATGCGAAACCTGGAAGTGACTGCCCTGGTGTACCGGGTCCATTTGAATACATGGAAAACGCTTTGCATGCATTTCTGATGATGAAAAAAGGCTCTGGACAGCATCTGGATATGGAACAGTTAAAAAACGCTTCTAAACACAAAAGCTTATAAACGCGGTTAGCCACGTTTACAAGCGTTTGGAACGCTGATAAAATCTACTCCTGAACGCAAGTTTGGTGCGTTCAAAAAAACGACTGTAAACTCAACTGCCTGTAAACGACGATGTGTACATGGACACATAGGAAAACATTAGGGAGAGTTCAGGGGTTGCTGAAAAAAAACGCAGAAAAGCTCCTGAACGTCCGCTTATCAGTTGTAGTGTACATGAGCCCTTATACTGGTCCAGTTTGGATCAATGTATGTATACAGTATGTATTCAGTGAAACCATAAAACAAAACAGTGGCTCTGAGAAAGAGAGAAGTCCCTGGAAACGGGTTAGCCTGTCCCGCTATAAGGTGTGATGTATCGAGGAGTTGAAGATGCTGTGGTTGTTGTATTATGTCAAGCCTGGAGTATCTGTCGGTTTGTGAATACAGTATTTACCACTTTTTTTAATAATAAAAGACACGTTTTGAGGATAATGCACTAGGCTGGTGTGCCCTTTGTTTTGTTTTATGGTTTCAGTGTATCCAGACTTCCCCAGTCTTGAGGGGGCAGCAAGGGATGTCCACATAAGCCAGGATGGGAATATAGGCAGCTGCTTTCTCTGGGGTCCACTCTCTAGCGCAGGAGGCTGTGTACTAGCTTGTAAGTTTTGTATACATATTTCAGACCTGGGGGTGACGCTACTACAGCGATTACCGCAGTCTTCCAGGTCCTGTGCCAAGCACCTGCCCTTCTGCTCAGCATGGCTACGTTTTACAGAATACTTGATATTTTTTCAGTGAATACAAGTTGTCCTCTGACTAGATGAGGCAGAGAGGTGGGGCGGTGACATCACAGTCTCCACCTCATCCAATTAGAGAATGCCTTGTATTTATTGAAAACCATACAAAGCATTCAGTGAATGGCAGCAAGCGTCCTCTTGTGTTCACTATGCAGCAGGGCAGCTGCTCGGCACAGACCCTGAAAGACTATGGTGATCACTGTAGTAGCGGCAACTAAAACACTGATTTTGGGCAGCACAGTGGCTAAATGGTTAGCACTTCCGCCTAGCAGTACTAGTCGTTGGTTCGAATCCCAGCCATGGCACCTCCTGCATGGAGTTTGCATGTTCTCCCTGTGCCTGCGTGGATTTCCTCCGGGTACTCCAGTTTCCTCCTACACTCCAAAGACATGCTGGTAGGTTAATTGGATCCTGTCTAAATTGGCCCTTGTATATGAATGTGAGTTAGGGACCTTAGATTGTACGCCCCTTGAGGGTTAGGGACTGATGTGAATGTACAATATATATGTAAAAGCGCTGCGAAAATTGATGGCGCTATATAAGTACCTGAAATAAATAATAATACATTTTAGCTTCCTCTGCAATCCCATGGGTATGGAATAGGTATTGTGTTGATCCAAGCTGGACAAGTGCAAGTATGCAATAAAAGCCATACCTAGAGTTCAACTTTGATTTTTGGAGTCTGTAGGAGGCATTGGGTTTATAACTATTGCACCAGATGTAGATGCAGCGGAAAGTGAAATGGTAGCATGCGGGAGAAGTGGTGAGAACAAGATGGTGGTGTCACAGTCAGGTGTCAGGCTTGCAGACCAGTAGCTATAGCAGTAGAGAGGCTTCCAGGGACCAGTAAGGCAAATAAACAAGCAGGTCACCCTGGCAGAAGAAACGGGCTCCCCCGAGGTGCGGGGTCTAAGCACTAACCGGTATTCACCAGAGCTCCTGATGGGCGTGATGACTTTTTGCTGGCAAAAAGGATGTGCAGAGGCATGATATCAATAGGAAGTCCATGTGAGGAGCAAACAGTTCAAGGATCAACAGAAACAAGAGGCAAGACAAGAAAGTGCAAAGGAACAGACAGGGAGCTGTTCAGCGGCTCGGGTGACTCAGCAAGAAGAGCTACTGCCAATTGCAGCAACATTTGTGTTTTCAGATCCTGGACCTGACAAGGGGTCAGATGCATTGGTGAGAGCGGAGGTTGGTGTGCAGGTGTGGTGAATGCATGGGGGGATCATCTTTATAAATATATATATCACATGCAAACATATAAAAATACATATGTCCTACACTTTGCTGTAGTATCTGCTGGAAGTGAAGCAGTAAAAAGACTACTACAAGGGAAGACATGTCTTGAGACACAGCAAGAAATGATGGCAAAGTTCCCCAATTTGAGGATACAATTGTCTTTGCAGCAGGTGCCCTTATACTAACATCTGATCTCACGTCCTGTTCCGGTGACCACTGTAAAGTTTTCTTTTGACTTTTATTTCTAAGAGACAATATTCAACAGTGAAAAAGTAAGACGGCCATCTTCTAATGGAAAACACAGATAACAATAAAAACCTGGCAAATATTCTAAAGCCATTCTACCAAAAACTGAAAAACAAATAAAAGGGGCCTGAAGATAAAATATCCCCACACTTCTATCAGCACCCATCCTATTTCCAAGCATTTTTGGGATGTGTTTCCTGTAGAGGTTAGGCGGAGTGGCCCACTTAGCCCATAATATAGCCCGGGCATGTTGGGAAGGGATCTAGTCTAAGGGTGTGACACAACAAAACATTGTTTCACTACAAATATATCACAGCACAAATGACAGAATGCGAAAGCATGATCCGTCATAAACACCTAAGAATATTGTGCAGCTACAACAATCCCAGGCAGGGAAGAGACACAGATAAGAGATTACAATACATAAGAGAGGAGAGAGAGATCCTAATCCCCCATCTACACATAGGATAAGGATGGGGGAATCACTCCCACTGGGCTATTGTATTCTGACAGCGGGGAGCCTTCCCTGCCATCAGAACACAATAGTAAGTGTTGCCAGCTATAGCCGGCGTCACTAAACGTTTGGGAAAAACCCGGCAGGCTGGTTGTACAGAAGTCCATCAGTACAGCCCTGGCCAAAAGTTTTGAGAATGACACAAATATGAATTTACCTGCAAGGAAATGTGTGCAGTCCTCATTGCTTTGCACAAAAAGATTCACAGGTAAGGATATTGCTGCTACTAAGAGTACACCTAAATCAACCATTTATTGGATCATCAAGAACTCCAAGGAGAGAGGTTCAATTGTTGTGAAGAAGGCTTCAGGGCGCCCAAGAAAGTCCAGCAAGCGCCAGGACCGTCTCCTAAAGTTGATTCAGCTGTGGGATTAGGGCACCACCAGTGCAGAGCTTGCTTAGGAATGGCAGCAGGCAGGTGTGAGTACATCTGCATGCATAGTGAGGCGAAGACTTTTGGAGGATGACCTGGTGTCAAGAAGGGCAGCAAAGAGGCCACTTCTCTCCAGGAAAAACATCAGGGACAGACGGATATTCTGCAAAAGGAACAGGCATTGGAGTGCTGAGGACTGGGGAAAAGTCATTTTCTCTGATGAATCTCATTTCCGATTGTTTGGGGCATCCGGAAAAAACTTGAGAAGAAAAGGTGAGCGCTGTGTCATGCCAACAGTAAAGCATTCATGTGTGGAGGGCTACTTCTCAGCCAAGGGAGTGGGCTCACTCACAATTTTGAACACAGCCATGAATAAAGAATGGTACAAAAACATCCTCAAAGAGCAACTTCCCCCAACCATCCAAGAACGGTTTGGTGATGAACAATGCCTTTTCCAGCATGATGGAGCACCTTGCCATAAGGAAAAAGTGATAGCTAAGTGGATTGGAGAACAAAACATCAAAATTTCAGGTCCATGGCCAGGAAACTCCCCAGACCTTAATCCCATTGAGAACTTGTGGTCAATCCTCATAAGTGGGTGAACAAAACCCCCCCACAAATTCTGACAAACCCCAAGCATTGATTATACAAGAATGTGCTGCCACCAGCCAGGATGTGGCCCAGAAGCTGATTGACAGCATATCAAGGTGAATTGCAAAGATCTTGAAAAAGAATGGTCAACACTGCAAATACTGACTCTTTGCATAACTTAAAGCGGAGCTCCACCCAAAAGGGGAAGTTCCAGTTTAAGTCCCCCGCTCCCCATTAAAGATTGGCACCTTTGGGGAGCGGGTATCCGAATTTGACAGGTAATCGCTCCCACTACCGCTAAGGTGATCGGAAGAGGAAGTTGTCCTCCCTCCCCCCTCCCTTCCCGTAGTCTTGTGGGACACGTGACAGGTCCCAGAAGACTACGGGGCCATTCACAAAGCGCAGCGTTTCCCGCGCATGCCACCCGGCTGTGAAGCCGCAAACTGTCGCAGCCGGGTGCCCACACTGAAGATGCCGGCGCCAAGGAGAGAAGATGGCCGGTGAAATAAGCGGTGGTGAGGATACTGCTGGACCGAGGAACAGGTGAGTGACTGTATTTTAAAAGTCAGCAGCTACAGCTTTTGTAGCTGCTGACTTTTATTAGTCAGCAGCTTCAGTTTTTGTAACTGCTGACTTTTTTTTTTCAGCTGGAACTCCGCTTTAATGTAATTGTCAATAAAAGCCTTTGACACTTCCGAAATGCTTGTAATTATACTTCAGTATACCATAGTAACATCTGACAAATAGATCTAAAAACACTGAAGCAGCAGACATTGTGAAAATTAATATTTGTGCCACTCTTAAAACTTTTGGCCACGGCTGTAGATCAACTTCTGTACAACCAGCCTGCTCATACATGGCATAAAATTCGGCCAGTCCTTGCTGAGCCGGTCAAATTTCAATCCATGTATGGCTGCCTTTAGAATAATTACACCAAACAGCCTCACAAAGACGAAGCTGAGATTGAGCCAGCAATAAAAGATGGGCTTTGATACAGCAAAGTAGTTTATTGCCAGTGAGTTGAATGCTCCTATGACTGTAGAGGGGTCAGGGAGCGCCGGCACTGGCAGCCACTGGCCATATTATCGATTTGTCAATACTGCCTGACATAACAACCATAAACACCTTTAATATAGGAGTGCCGAACTAGAAAGGTATCAAGAACGAACCCAGGTTAAATGTATTATTTAAATCTGAATCCCCAATCTTTGTCTTTTCCCATACATAAATTTTAGAAAATATAAACCATACATACCTTAAAGTGTATTTAAATCCAAAATCTATTTTTAGTGTGTCTGGCGCCTCGCCTCACTATATACAGTTTTTCATGCACACAGGGCTTGAAAAACGCCTTTTACAAGCCTAGGACTTTTATTTTCCAGCCTGCAATGCATCTCTTAGTTACATAGTTAGTTTGGCTGAAAAAAGACAAAAGTCCATCCAGTTCAACCATTAAAAGAAAAAAAAAAAAGTTATAATCCTACACCTACAGAGGAAGGCAAAAAAAAAGCATAATCCAATTTGCTCCTGCAGGGGAAAAACATCCTTCCTGATCCCCAGAGAGGTAATCGGATATTCCCTGGATCAACTTTACCTATAAATGTTAGTATCCAGTTATTTTCTGTGTATCCAAGAAAGAATCCAGGACTTTTTTTAGGCAATCCACTGAGCTGGCCAGAACCAACTCTTGAGGGAGTCCATTCCACATTTTCACAGCTCTTACTGTGAAGAAACCTTTCCGTATTTGGAGATTACATTTCTTTTCCTCCAGACGTAAAGAGTGCCCCCTTGTCCTCTGTGATGACCTCTATATTACACACATAGGTGTTTATGAGCATATTAGAAGAGCGTTTACCAGCACACACAGGAGTGGAGCTTTTCAAAGTGGTAGAAAACATTTATTTATTATTTTTACCTACAGGCAGGGGCGTATTTACCACAAGGCAAACAAGGCATTTGCCTAGGGCGGCATTATTCAGAGGGGGCAGCACCTCCCCCCAGAAGAAGGGATGGAAAAAAGGGAAACGCACACTATGGGAACCAGGTGGGATCTGAGAGAGGCTGCGGGCTGCTTGATGGTGTATGTAGAGCCTGACTCTCATTCCTGGGGATGTCCGGTGCTGTGAAGGTGGGTGTCTTTCTCTCTATCACCGGTGGGGGCATAGTGAAAGTTTCTCCCAGGTAGGGGGCAGGGGTGTTGTTGGTCAATGTCAGGTTCTTTCCGTGGGAGGGGGAAGGGGAGAGGGGTGTTTGTCGTGTTCGTGGGGGCAGACAATTTTTGTGTTGCCTAGGGCAGCACAAAACCTAAAAACACCACTGCCTACAGGTAAGCTTATAACAAAGCTTACCTGCAAATAAAATAAAAATCTCCTAAATGTGCACCATTTAGGAGATATCCTAGCGAGCTGCAGCCAGTGACATCACCGGCGCATGCGCTATGAAGGAATGGAATACCCGTGCCGTTCCTTCAGACCTATGTGCCGCAGTCAAGACTCCCATGCGCATGTGCGAGAGTGACGTCATCGTGGCATGGCCAATCAAGTGGCCGCAGCCCGTGAACCCCGAAAGAAGGCCAGGTGAAGGTGGAAGCCCTGTCAGTGGTGACAGCGCATGCACACGAACATATTATGCCTTTGCCTTGCAGGAGAAAACCTTTTTTTTATTTAGAGTTTATAACTGTTTTAAGTAGAACTATAGGCAAAACTTTTATTTTCATTTTGGATAAGGTAAGGGGGGGTTATAACCCCTGTCAGTTTATTGTTTTGCCATCTGTGTCCCATTAGGGAGATTTACCTTCACTTCCTGTCTGATGACTAAAACAGGAAGTGCGAAAATCCCTGCAAATTAACCTCCGTAGCGGTATTCCCGAGTGTAGCTCGGGGTAAAATGTCAGTGCCAAAAGCGGTAACCCCGAGCTACACTCGGGCTTACCATGCGGCGCTGTATAGGGAGTCCCTGCAGCACTTACCTTGTCCTGCGCTCCCGCGATGTGTCCCCTGCAGCGTCCCCGGCCATCTCCTCCGGCCAATGCCAGCATCCGGCTTCTGTGTTCCAGTCCCTGTGACGTCGGGACGTACGGGCGCCGCCGATGGTGGGAAATTTGAAAATTTAGAAAAATGTCATTTTTTTCAAAACAAATTTTTCATAGTAAAACATTGCTGTTTCAACCCATTTCACATACATTTTGTCCCGAGTGCTTTGTCCTGTGCCCTGCCTGCATTTTGTCTGTTCTTTCTGCCTGGAAACTGAGAAACGTCCATGGCGTCCAAAAAGTGTCCCTTTAGGTCAAAAGCGGGTTTAGATCAGCTAGAAAACAGCGATAGTAAATCAGAACCACTTGCAGAATTGAGTGATAATGATCCGTGAGGGAAATTCGTCATCAGACACTGAAAACGATTTTGCGACTTTGCTCAGTGATGTGCGAACTTGGCGCTCTATTTCAAATTTCAGTGTTTTCGGTTTGATTATAATATTGAATTAAATTTATTATTATTATATTATTATTTTTTATGATTATTTATTAAATTATAATTTATGATTTTGTGTTTCAAATTTTATCATACCCGGGATGTTTACTAGACTCTTGTTCGGACAGATTTCAGTGAGTTATTCCTAAAAATTACAGCCTACAATAAAAAACTACATATTTCCATGCAAAATAATGGTACCGCTTTCAGCACCAAAAATCTGAAATAATCATACCGCTAGGGAGGTTAAGGGCATTTTTTGGGGACCCCCAGGTCACCAAAGCTAGTGCCCCATTGGAAAATTTCCCATCTAATAATTTTTTGGGGAAAACCCAAAATGTGGGGTTTCTTTTACTTTCACTTTCGATGATAATGATAAACAGGACACATAGAGTGGGGGAAATCTGCCTTACGGGCGCACAGACAGCAATAAAAACTGACAGGTGTTCTAATCCATCTCCACTCAGTCCAAAACAAAAAAAATTAAATGCTTATAGACGCGCTTAGGTGGATTTAAGCATTCCAAAGGCCAGAATAATGTAATATTCTGGCCAATGGATTACACTGATGCTAAATGTGCATAAACTCGCGTGCAAGATGTGGCTTTAGGTGCGCTTTTTAAGCTGCTTTTTTCTGCAAGGAGCAAAAGGCGTTCAGAGAAAAAAATTCAAACGCCCAATGTGCATGTGTAAGGAAATAATATTGTGCAAATCTGTTGCTACGTTTCTTACCTGGAGAACTCTGATCAGTAGCTGCAGCCAGCTGATTGAGAAAACATTTCCAACAATCCCATTTGACAGAAGTCAAATCGACAGATCGACTTCTGTCGAGTGGGAATGACAATACATGGATCGAAGTTCACCCAGTCAATGCTGAACCAGCTGAATTTCAATCCATCTATGGCCAGTATTACAATAAGTAGCAATGTAGTCTGTTGGACTGCATACCAAGTCTACAGGGGGCATGGGCAGGCCTGATAGAAAGCCAAAGGACAACTATATGGGCTCTTCTGCATTCTTCTAGCTGGCAATGCTGCTCCTATTGGTAGGCAGTGGCATAGATTTGTCAGCCTGCAAAAAGAGGCTGTTACTGGCAGAGTCTCCAGGTAAGAACTTTTGCAAAAAAAAATAAATAAATAAAAAAAAAAATATATATATATATATATATATTTTTTTTTTTACACATACACACACTGTATATATATATATATATATATATATATATATATATATATATATATATATATATATATATACACACACACACACACACACACACACACACACACACACACACACACACACACACACACACACAGTTGCAAGAAAAAGTATGTGAACCCCTTGGGATTACGTGGAGTTTTGCATGAATTGGGCATAAAATGTGCTCTGAATGTCATCTAAGTCACAACAATAGAAGAACACAGTCTGCTGAACATAATACTACACAAACATTAGATGTTGCCATGGTTTAATTGCACATAACATGTAAACATTCATAGTGCAGGGAGGAAAAAGTATGTGAGGCCCTAGCTTAATGACTTCTCCCAGAGTTAATTGGAGCCAGGAGTGGGCCAACCTTGACTCCAATCAGTGTGATGATATTGGATGTGTTGCTGACAGCTGTCCTGCCCTTAAAAAACACACACCTGTTTTGGGTTTACTGGTTTCAAGAAGCACTGTCTGATGTGAACCATGCCTCGCAGAAAAGAGCTCTCAGAAGACCTACGATCAAAAATTGTTGACTTGCATGAAGCTGGAAAGGGTTACAGAAGTATCTCCAAAAGCCTTGATGTTCATGTGTCCACGGTAAGACAGACTGTCTACAAATGGAGAAAGTTTAGCACTGTTGCTACTCTCCCTAGGCATGGTCGTCCTGTAAAAATGACTGCAAGAGCACAGCGCAGAATGCTGCATGAGGTAAAGAAGAATCCCAGAGTGTCAGCTAAAGACCTACAGAAATCTCTGGCACATGCTAACATTTTTGTTGACACATCTACAATAAGGAAAACATTAAACAAGAATGGAGTACATGGGAGGACACGACGGAGGAAGCCATTTCTGTCCAAAAAGAATATTGCAGCACGTTTGAAGTTTGCAAAAGAGCACCTGGATGTTCCACAGCACTACTGGCAAAATATACTGTGCACAGATGAAACCAAGATTGAGTTGATTGGGAAGAACACACAACACTATGTGTGGAGAAAAAAAGGCACAGCACACCAACATCAAAACCTCATCCCTACTGTAAAACATGGCGGAGGGAGCATCATGGTTTGGGGCTGCTTTGCTGCCTCAGGTCCTGGACGGATTGTTGTCATTGATGGGAAAATGAATTCCAGAGTTTATCAAGACATTTTGCAGGAAAACGTACGACCATCTGTCCGCCAACTGAAGCTCCGCAGAGGATGGGTGATGCAACAGGACAATGACCCAAAGCATACAAGTAATTCAACAAAACAATGGCTGCAACAGCACAGAATACGCCTTCTGGAGTGGCCCAGTCAGAGTCCTGACCTCAACCTGATTGAAATGCTGTGGCATGACCTTAAGAGAGTGATTCACACCAGACATCCCAAGAATATTGCTACACTGAAACAGTTTTGTGAAGAGGAGTGGTCCAAAATGACTCCAGATCGTTGTGCAGGTCTGATCTGCAACTACAGGAAACGTTTGGTTGAGGTTATTGCTGCCAAAGGAGGGTCATCCAGTTATTAAGTCCAAAGGTTCACATACTTTTTCCTCCCTGCACTGTGAATGTTTACATGTTATGTGCAATTAAACCATGGCAACATCTAATGTTTGTGTAGTATTATGTTCAGCAGACTGTGTTCTTCTATTGTTGTGACTTAGATGATGTTCAGAGCACATTTTATGCCCAATTCATGCAAAACTCCACGTAATCCCAAGGGGTTCACATACTTTTTCTTGCAAATATATATATATATATATATATATATATATATATATATATATATATATATATATATATAGTGGCAGTGCGGTATCCTGCCATGGTGGTGACCCAGGATTCTTGACTTTACAGGTTGAGGGGCTCCAGGCAGTTCTCGTAATGCAGAGGAAAATGGTTTATCAGTGTCCTCTTTGGTTCGTAAAGCCCGTTTTGGGACCTGTGGCCTGGTGATTTCTAAGAGATTTGGGAGGGATGCAATCTCCAATCCTGGGTCCAGGTTTTGAGAGCATCCAGCACACTGATTGTGCAGGTGTGTGCAGGCCTTTTTGTAGAGGCCCAAACCATGATTCTGGGCTCCACCCTGGCAGATAGGAGGTCACTGCCTTGGAGTCAGGAGGGCTTCACCAAGGAGAGGTGGATGCCAGAGTAGCTGTGTGCTAGTGGCTAGCTGTGTGCAAAACAGCCATTTTTTGGAAAGAGTCTGCAGGAGACAGACATAAAACTGTGTACAAGCCAGGAGGCTGAATATTTGTTGCATTTGTTTTGATGGTGGATACCCCTCTGTGAGAAACTTATGTTACAGAACTTTCTTTTAAATAAAATTGGGCAGAAAGGCCCTTAAAAAGAAGAAGCGAGTTGCTGTGTGCTTTAAAACAGCTCAACCATTTGATGCGTGTTCCCACTATATATATATATATATATATATATATATACACACACACACACACAAACGCACGCACACACATACACACCAGGTGTCTCTTCCACATGGTCATGTGATGACTGAGATCCTCTTCCTTTTTTCCAGCATTGGCAGCGGGCAGTCTTCATTGCTGCACAGAATGGCACCCATTTTGTAATGTATGAGAGTCATTCTATGTAGCAGTATAATATGAGTCCAGGCTTTGTAATGACACTAGACCAGGGGGTGTGTCTATGACATCCTGGTCTTACAGGAAGTATCTGAAGCAGCAGCTCTTGTTGTTCTCTGTTATGGTTGAATGCCAGACCATTCTAAAAGGGCAAAGTTCTAACACTGGTAGTTAAGGAGTTTGCCAACCCCTACCCCCTATCACTCAACCCACCACTACCACACATTCCTACTGGCCAAGGTAACCCTTCATAGTCATGGGCCCATAGCAATGTAGGGGGGGGGGGGGTGGAACAGAAGAGAGCAGCCAAGCCTCAGCAATACTTAGCAAGCCAAGGCTGATGGCTTTTCCATTAAGACCTATGGAGAACAGGAAAGGGAGGTGCTTAGCATCAATTTAAATACTTACATAGTTATTGTTTAGGACCCATTTGCACTCGCATTACATTATCGCATAGTGTCAACATGCTTTGTGTTAAGGCAGCCCATTCAATTGGAAAACACAACCAAAATCGGACATGGCCCACTTTTGTAAATGCAGAACACCAAACGCAAAACATTTGCTTTGTGGTGTGTTGCAGTACTGATGCATTACCAGATATTGTATTTGTGCATTGGACAAGTGTAAATGGGCCCTGAAAGCAGTACCTGTAAAGACAAAAAGTTTATACTTGCCTTGCCTCCATTCCCTGCCCTTGGTGCCCAGGACAGAATAACGTTACGCTCCTTCTAGCAAAAATACTTGTCAATATAGAGCTGCCAAAACCTTGCAAGAAGAGGTTCTCGCAGTCAACTGAAGTGTCTTCTCGTGAGACTTTTGCTGCTCCACATTCCCCAGGAAGTATGGTGACGTCACCTAGAGATGCACCACACCTAGAGATGCAGTGGACGGTGTGACGAACGCGGGATCGCTGCCATCAATATGCGACGATCCCACGATCGCTGTCACCAATATGTGACGACCGTGGCGTCAGACCCCAGCCCTACTCACCAAACTCGTGACCGAAGGACTGGCCAATCTGAAGCCGCGATGTCACGTGCGTAACAATGCCACACCCAGCCGCACCCTGCACAACGATTTTCCAGCGAATGGACCACAATCAATATACCGGCAGCCTGAGCGATTGTTACTGGGTCAGGTTAATTATGCAATTAACCCTTCACACTGCCACCACCTCCTTTTTGTACTGAGAAAGAGGAAACTCGGCAATATCCGCAATAACACTATAATGGTTGAGGTAATCATCTGTATAACACGATCACTGCAGGCCGGTTATACAGAGGGTTAAACAAACACAGTAGCGTTCTCTTTAGAGGCAGGAATTCATAAATTGCAATTAAGAGCTATAGAAACAGTTCAACACTTCCAGAAGGAAAGATTTATTACTGAAAAGTCAAAAAGGGGTGCAATAAAAATATTTACAGAACAAAGATGTAACCAATATATATATATAAATATACAGAGAACAACAGCACAGCAAAGAGATAATAGAAAGGAGGTTAAGGGGTTAAAGTACTTGTCAAAGTCCTGGGTTAGCAGATCAAGTCTCAGAGCAGAAGGGTGCTTTGATCTCCCTCTGTTTCGATGGTCAATGGGAGAATTCTTCAACTTAGCTCTCTTAGGCCTGACAGCCTATTTTGTAGTTCCCTAGGAGGGGGTGTCTCTGAAGTCCAGGACCAATGCCCCGTTTAGGGAGGGGTCGTCGGGCGGATACCTCAACTAGAGCCAGAATCTTTCATAACTCTTATTTTGCTCATAACTTTTCCTATGCACAAGTGACATTCTACCCGCGGGTAGATTATTATGCAGACACATCTGAGGATTGATTAGATATTAATTATGAAATTATACACTGAATGGTTCCCAAGATCTACTTTTCTGCTTTCCTATGTATTCTTAGCCAATCTGACGATATGTCTGGTTTTTATGTAAGTCTCTCATATTCCAAGATATGAGACATAGGGGAAAAATGGATTTTGAAAAGTGGTTATCTGGTTCGTGCTTAGCTGGAATGCCTTGAACTCCTGGGAAAGCTTGTCTTATCTTATACGAGGTGTTATATGGTACAGCTCGCCCAGACAGCCAGGCACCTAGCTCAAAAATGTTTTATAGCTCTGGGGTTCCCTGCTGTGCCCTAGCCTGCCTGTGACCCTTCCAACACACATATGTCCCTGTGGATTAACAAAGAGTAAAGGGGAAAAGTATGAGAGGAGAAAATGGATATTCTTAACAAAATGGAGGCTGTGTCCTGCCTCTGGTGCGCACGTTCGTGACAGACGGATTTAAGGCAAATATAAATCTGAATATTTTTACTTACATATCTTTCCAACATATCAACAGACACATTTTATGGGGAAGAGATCCGGAACTAATAAGCGAACCTTGCATTGTCTGCTTTAAAGAACTCCAGAATAGGCAAAAAAAATCACCCATTAACACACTTCCCTACACAAAACACTAAACAGTTAACATTTTAAAAATCCTTACCATTGAGGAGAAACGTCTAATTGAATTTTCATGACCTCATCTCTGTAATTCAAAAGATAACAGAAGCTCTTCTGCCAAGGAGGAGGAGTAACAGCAGGGATTACATCATATCCTCTCCTCTCTCTCTGCAGTAAAAGGAAACTACAGTTCCCATCAACCACAGGGAATTGTGATGAATGTGGGCGGGTACACTAGGCCTGTACATGTTGAATGTGTCTCAGGGTCCTGGTCCACCCAACCCCCTGAAGTGGGGCTGAATTACATCACTGCTTCCTGGAGAAAGAACTACAGAAGGGATGTGCCAAAACCAGTGACTGGGGGAATAGGAGGCATAGCAGCCACCCCTCTTACAAACAGGAAACCAAGGAAAATTAAAGGTTTGACTTGAAAATGAACAGGCTATTTCAGAGCAACTACTGAATGAACCAGAAGATGGATGAAATATTCAGTAAAAGGTAGGAAATCAGCAAGGACATGTAAAGAAGGAGTTCTGCTTTAAGTAAAAGTGGGCTATGGATTTTAGCTGTAAGCTCCAAGGTCCTGTCTCAGGAATAGGCAAGGTAGCCATTTATTAATATGTGACAGAACCATGGAGGTCAAGCTGGCAAAATGCCAATAAAGATTTTCTAAAGACTTTTTGTTTTGTTGTCAGGGGGTGGCTGTGAGATCTACTGAATGTAAGACAGGTTGTGGATAAGCAAGTATAAGCGGATTTATTTATTGTCACTGAAAAGAAAAAAAATTCAGCCTTTAAAACTGCAAATCTAATGTTGCACCAGGTTACATGCCAGTGTAATGAACACAAGTTTTCTGTTTCAATATTTGTTTTTCCTACAAGTGATTTGTTCCATTGTCATCTCAGTTCCTGCCAAACACTTCTCAGGTTGACGTACTCCTAACTTTCGACCTGAAGAACTGTGACGACTAAGGATTAAGTTGTGAGAGCAAAAGTCAAGAAAACATCAAGGTGAACTTTAAACACGCCAGCCCTGCATTTATATTTGTGCTCAAGATCAAAATTAGATATCATGTTGGGCTTAGCGCACCTATACAATGGCGACCTTTTGTACAAGTTATACCCTTTGTGTCATGTGATCAGTTTAGTAAAAACTTATGCTAGAATGTGATATTGAAGACAGCATGTTGTCTAGGTCATTTACAACTACTTTTCAGATGTTAAGACCAGCCATTCTTATTCAGGGTTCCTCCAGAGGTTGCTATAGCTTTCTTAGGTTGTGACTGATTAACCTCCCATCTGATAGTGCCTGCATAGTCTCAGGTCCATTGCCACTTGGAAGAGCCAGCAGCAGGACACCAGTGATCTTGTTAGCTGGCTGTAAAAGTGGCACGGTTCTTACTGTCCACCAATGTAAAAAGCAATTTCTCAATGAACCATGACAGACTAATCTTAGACCAGGTTCCCTGAGACCTGAAGGTGATTTCAAGGGTTCCACTTGGGTAAGTGGGCAAGTGGTCTCCAAACTTTCTAAACAAAGAGCCAGCTTACTCTACTTCAGACTTTGGGGGGGGGGGGAGGCAGATTGTAGCCATTGGGGGTAGATATGGTCTTTTATTCAGTGGAAGTAAACAATGCCCTGGTGTGTTGGTCATTAGGAGTAAACAAACTGCATTCTGCCTGTGGTCAGTAAGAGGAGGACTAGTGTCCCATCCTGGTTATTGTTGGGAGAAATGGCACCCCATCATTGGTATCAGTGGGAGGAATAGTGTCTCATCATATGTGTCATTTGGAGGAGTAGTGCCCCATCATTGGTATCATTTGGAGGAACAGTGCCCCATCATTGGTATCATTTGGAGGAACAGTGCCCCATCATTAGTATCAGTAGCAGGAATAGTTCCCGCTTCATTGGTATCATTTGGAGGAATAGTGCCCCATCATTGGTATAATTTGGAGGAATAGTGCCCCATCATTGGTATCAGTAGCAGGAATAGTTCCCCCTTCATTGGTATCAGTGGGAGGGACAGTGCCCCATCATTGATATCAGTGGGGAGGAATAGTGTTCCATCATTGGTATCATTTGGAGGAATAGTGCCCCATCATTGGTATCATTTGGAGGAATAGTGCCCCATTATTGGTATCAGTGGAAGGAATAGTGCCTCATCATTAGTTGGAGAAGTACTGTCTCATCATTGGTATCAGTGGCAGAAATAGTTCCCCCCCTCATTGGTATCAGTGGGAGGAATAGTGCCCCATCATTGGTATCAGTGGGAGGAATAGTGCCCCATCATTGGTATCAGTGGGAGGAATAGTGCCCCATCATTGGTATCATTTGGAGGAATAGTGCCCCATCATAGGTATCAGTGTGAGGAATAGTGCCTCATCATTAGTTGGAGAAGTACTGTCTCATCATTGGTATCAGTGGCAGAAATAGTTCCCCCCCCCCCTCATTGGTATCAGTGGGAGGAATAATGCTCCATTATTGGTATTAGTTGGAGGAGTAGTGCCCCATCATTGGTATCAGTGGGAATAGTGCCTCATCATTGGTAGCAGTGGGAGGAATAGTGCCCCATCATTGGTATCAGTGGGAGGGGTAGTGCCTGATCATTGGTATTAGTGGGAGGAATAGTGCCTCATCATTGGTATTAGTGGGAGGAATAGTGCCTCATCATTGGTATCAGTGGGAGGAATAGTGCCTCATCATTGGTATCAGTGGGAGGGATAGTGCCCTATCATTGATATCAGCGGGAAGAATAGTGCCCCACTGTTTGTATCAGTGGGAGGGATAGTGCCCCATCACTGGTATCAGTCGGAAGAATAGTGCCCCATCATTGGTATCAGTGGGAGGAATAGTGCTCCATCATTAGTATCAGTGGGGGGGAATAGTGCCCCATCATTTGTATCAGTGGGAGGAATAGTGCCTCATCATTTGTATCAGTGGGAGGAATAGTGCCTCATCATTTGTATCAGTGGGAGGAATAGTGCCCATCAATGGTATCAGTGGGAGGAATAGTGCCCCATCATTGGTATCAGTGGATGGAATAGTGCCCCATCATTGGTATTAGTGGGAGGAACAGTGTCCCATCATTGGTCTCAGTGGGAGGGATAGTGCCCCATCATTGGTATCAATGGGAAGAATAGTGCCCCATCATTGGTATCAGTGGGAGGAATAGTGCCCCATCATTGTTATCAGTGGGAGGGATAGTGCCCCATCAATGATATCAGTGGGAGGGATAGTGCCCCATCATTGATATCAGTGGGAGTGCCAAATACTGGTGTGAGGAATAATGCCCCAAGGGCCGGATGAAGGCTAGCAAAGGGCTACATCCGGTTTGGAGACCATTGGTGTAAACAGACAAAAGAAAGGGGGTTGATTCATGTTTTCTAAACTATAGAGTCTTCTGTATATTCTCTGCATACCTTTCATATACTTTGACTATATGTCATTTGCTAAATTTGGCTACATATTTCCAGAGGTGACCAGAAGAAGGCAAAAAGATATGGAAACACTTTGGGGGAGATTTACTAAAACTGGTGTTGTCAGAATCTGGTGCAGCTGTGCATGGTAGCCAATCAGCTTCTAACTTCAGCTTGTTCAATTAACCTTTGGCAATAAAATCTGGAAGCTGATTGGTTCCTATGCACAGCTGCACCCAATTTTGCACTATCCAGTTTTAGTAAATAATCCCCTTTTAGATCAGGCACACCGTTTTTTTAGATGCCTTTTCTCCTTACAGAAAGAGCAGCAAAAAAATGCAATAAAAGCCGCGTTTATGCCTGGCCGCATCTGCACAGTAGTTTTCTTACGGGGTTCTATAGGACAGGTTTCTGGCTTTGGGAGATGGCTCCACAGAACCCTAGAGGAAGCTACTGCACTAGTGTGGCTAAGCTCTACCACCCGGATCTAAACAAACAGTGGAAGCTGTGGGCATGACTGCAAGGTAAGTATGAAGCTGAGGAGGGTGGACTGGTTTATATAGTGCATGTATCCTTTAATAGGCTCACACACCTCTGCTACTCCCAACGGGCAACCATGGAAAGAAGGACAGGGGCATTCGGATCCACAACGACGTGTGTAGCTTTCTCTACCGAGACCTGCACTCATCCGCTGACTGGGCTTGGATATGCAAGGATATATTGACGACACCAAATAAGAATCACTGCTCACTTGCAAATTATTGTGGCTTTATAATAAAAGCCAATGATGACACAGGCTTCATGAGTCTCGGGGGCTTGAAATCCTAACCAACCAATGCTGCACAACAGAGACCAGGGAGAAACCTACTAAGCAATGCCTATCAACATGACTACGCAAAATGGAACAAGTTGATATTCGGTCTGCAAGAAATTATTTATGTAATTCTTTGGGCTCAGAAAACCAGGATACGCCCTTCGTGTCTCTTTGCTCAGTCCCAAAAAAGCCACCCCATACTCACTCTCCACTTTCAAGCACATTAAACACAATTATGGGATTCTACTCAGACAATTTCTTCTAATCCAGCCTATCAGATGTCTGGGTAGCTGGAAAATAAGCACTGTAAGCGAAAAGTTTTCCCATCAGCAAAATCTGACTCTGTCTTTGGTAAAACATACACACAACAATCTGCACCAATCTACCCCTCCCCTAGCGCTTAGTGCATGTGGGTTATAGATGTATACACAGCTCCCGCATGAAAACTTTATATAGCCACTTGACCCCCCGGCCAATTCAGACAATTCTCTAATACATGTAAAAATCTGCATTTTTTTTGCTAGATAATTACTTATAACCCCCAAACATATATTTTTTAAGCAGAGGTCATAGAGAATAAAATGCTGGGTGTTGATATTTTTTATGTCACATTAGTAAACGCAAACACAATATAAAACCATTTTTTGTAAACTATAAAAGATGATGTTATGCCAAGTAAACAGATACCAAACATGTCACGCTTTAACATTGCACATGCCTGTGGAGTGGCGACAAACTACAGTACATTTAATTATCCATAGGCAACACTTTAAAAACTTTTACAGGTTAAACAGGAGGTCTGGCACTAGAATTATTGCTCTCACTCTGACGTGCATGGTGAAACATCATGTGTGGTGCAATAGCCACTTACATAGGTGTTCAGGACCTACGTGCACGTTCATATTGGTGCGTGAGCACAGGCGGACATTGGCACTTTAAAAAAAAAGTTTAATTTTAATAATTATTTTATTAAAATTTATTTTTTTTCACTTTATCTTTATTTTTTTTAATCAACTTCATTGCTATCACAAGGGATGAACAACATCCCTTGCGATAGCTTGAGCCATGACAGGTCCTCTTTAAGGACAGATTTGGGGCTGTGTTAGAATACTGGGCTGGCTGCCTGGCTCTTCTGTGCAGCAGAACTTATTCCTCGGTCCAGCAGTCCAGCAGTATCCTCAACATTGCTGGTTTCACCGGCCATCTTCTCTCCCTGGTGCCGGCATCTTTAGTGTGGGCACCCGGCTGTGACAGCTTGCGGCTTCACAGCCGGGTGCCCACTGCGCATGTGCAAGAAGCACTGCGCTTTGTGAATGGCCCTGTAGTCCTCTGGGACCTGTCACGTGTCCCACAAGACTACTGGGAGGGAGTGAAGACATCTTCCGCTTCCGATCGCCTAGGCAATCGCAGCAGAAGTGGGAGCGGGTACCTGTCAAATTTGTGTACCCGCACCCCAAAACAGTCTCTGGTCACCCCCTGTACTATGTCCGCAGTCTCTGGTCATCATCTCCTGTACTGTGTCCGCAGTCTCTGGTCATCATCTCCTGTACTGTGTCCGCAGTCTCTGGTCATCATCTCCTGTACTGTGTCCGCAGTCTCTGGTCATCTCCTGTACTGTGTCCGCAGTCTCTGGTCATCATCTCCTGTACTGTGTCCGCAGTCTCTGGTCATCATCTCCTGTACGGTGTCCGCAGTCTCTGGTCATCTCCTGTGTCTCTGGTCATCTCCTGTAGTACATCTGCAGTCTCTGGTCATCTCCTGTAGTATGTCTGCAGTCTCTGGTCATCTAATGTAGTATGTCCGCAGTCTCTGGTCATCCCCTGTACTATGTCCGTAGTCTCTGGTCATCGTCTGTACTGTGTCCGCAGTCTCTGGTCATCTCCTGTAGTATGTCTGCAGTCTCTGGTCATCTCCTGTAGTATCTCTGCAGTCTCTGGTCATCCCCTGTACTATGTCCGCAGTCTCTGGTCATCTCCTGTACTATGTCCGCAGTCTCTGGTCATCTCCTGTACTGTGTCCGCAGTCTCTGGTCATCTCCTGTACTGTGTCCGCAGTCTCTGGTCATCATCTCCTGTACTGTGTCCGCAGTCTCTGGTCATCATCTCCTGTACGGTGTCCGCAGTCTCTGGTCATCTCCTGTGTCTCTGGTCATCTCCTGTAGTACATCTGCAGTCTCTGGTCATCTCCTGTAGTATGTCTGCAGTCTCTGGTCATCTAATGTAGTATGTCCGCAGTCTCTGGTCATCCCCTGTACTATGTCCGTAGTCTCTGGTCATCGTCTGTACTGTGTCCGCAGTCTCTGGTCATCTCCTGTAGTATGTCTGCAGTCTCTGGTCATCTCCTGTAGTATCTCTGCAGTCTCTGGTCATCCCCTGTACTATGTCCGCAGTCTCTGGTCATCTCCTGTACTATGTCCGCAGTCTCTGGTCATCTCCTGTACTGTGTCCGCAGTCTCTGGTCATCTCCTGTACTGTGTCCGCAGTCTCTGGTCATCTCCTGTACTGTGTCCGCAGTCTCTGGTCATCTCCTGTACTATGTCCGTAGTCTCTGGTCATCTCCTGTACTATGTCCGCAGTCTCTGGTCATCTCCTGTACTGTGTCCGCAGTCTCTGGTCATCTCCTGTACTGTGTCCGCAGTCTCTGGTCATCTCCTGTACTGTGTCCGCAGTCTCTGGTCATCTCCTGTACTGTGTCCGCAGTCTCTGGTCATCTCCTGTACTATGTCCGTAGTCTCTGGTCATCCCCTGTACTGTGTCCACAGTTTCTGGTCATTTCCTGTACTATGTTTGCAGTCCATTGGTTCAGAATATTTTTTTTTCTTGTTTTCCTCCTCTAAAAACTAGGTGCGTCTTTTGGTCAGGTGTGTCTTTTGGAGCAAAAAATATGGTAGCTGCTGTACAAACCAGTCACAGCTTGTCAACAAACTGAAACGGGAAGTGAAAGTGGCAGATTTACACTAACGGAACATCACTGCATGCAATATATTAATTAGCGATGAACATGGTTTGGCTCCAGACTCAGTCAATGATCATATGGTCATGCTAAGTCAATGAGGTCATGATCAACCTTGTCCCTTTGTGTATATGAAGCTGTGGCCGGTAATCCCCCACCCATCTTTCATTGGCTCTAACCCAAGTCCATCCCTAGTCACAATATACAGTATACACAAAATATTCAACTTTTATCATTAAAATGCAGCTCTTCCAGTCAATTGACCTTTCCTAGGCTAAGATAATGCCATCAGCTTGCTGTAGGCAGGCAAAAGCTTTTCCATACTTTTCTCTCCCCCAGAGAGACTGCAACATTACTAAACCTTTTTATGTCTGTGTCCCCACTGGATAGCTTTCCCTTCGGTTATAACAGAAAGTTAGGGGAATCTCCCAAAAGGGACAAATGGGCACCAACAAAAACCCAACGGTGCTTCCAACCCTTTCCTACTCAATCCAGAACCAAACAGGTGTGGCCTGGGTTCCATTTTAAGCCTTGCTCCTACTAGTCTAATTTAAAGAGTAACTCCACCTTTGTTGAAAAAAAACATTGCCCTCTGGGTGATCTATGTACATTGCAAGGATTTTAAGAAACTTTGTTGAAGATTCCTACCTTTTGTTATTCTGAATAAAAAGCTGTTTGTCTGTGTCCATGTGCAAAATAAATGTGAATGGGAGTGATTTTATCATTATCAGCTGCTGCACTCGCAGGATTCGAATGAAGAAAGTGGCAGGGTCTGCATCCCTTTACATGTGATTTCCCTTTGAGAGTATCTTAAAGAATATTTCTGTTGCAGCGGATGCCCAAAGTCTGGCTTGAATCTTAGTGCAGACTTCTGGGAAAATCAGTAATCCAATCACACAAGCAGGAAATGACATTTCAGGGGGGGTTCTATATACCATCTATGTACAGAACGCCCCCAAGTAGCCATATTGGATTTAATTTTACAGAAAATTACAGCGCTGCAGATTGAAAAGGAAAGGTCCTTATTTTTAATAACATTATGATTTGTGTAGCAATTGTACCTGCTATATTATTTATATTATTTACTATGTGTCCCACTAAAGTGGAGTTACCCTTCAATGAGTACTGCAATAACAAAGATTCCTTTTGCAGGACACAGAAGCAAGTGTTTCTTTGCTCCAAATGTTGTAACTCTGATCCAATCAAGATTGTTCAATAAGGGAACTGTATCCTACAACAGCCAATCACATGTCACCCTTTTCCCCAAACAGTCTCTACTAATATGTAATCTGATTGGCTGCTATGGGCAGTTCCAATTTGCATATCATCTTTGCACTTTGAATTATTCCATAAATCGAATAGAAGTAAAAAAAGAAAATGTTTAGCAATGCCGGAATCTAGATTCCCATAATGCACTGCTTCCTTATCTTTCAAATAATAAAGATAAGGGAGATAGTGTAGAGCGGGGCAGGGCCAGGCAAGTCCTTGATGATCATATACAGTGTATATTATACAGTACAGGATAGGACAGGTAGAAAATATCTATTCATACAATAAATCAACAATACAGAGTAATATCTCCATGTGCTGCTGATTTGTTATTTATCCCAGAAGTGCCGATGAACAATGAACTCACACAACTATTTGCTTTTATATTTTTTCAACTGAATGTGATTTGAAGGGTGCTGGAGAGGATTGGGGTTAGGTGTGGTGGAGCGGTTATGATGGTAAGGGGATATTAGGGGCTGAAAATAAATAATTGGGTGTGTTAGGCAATCCATACATCCAACTGACGTAATTTCCTGGATCTGGCAGCAGAGGAGGTAACATTGGCTTCCGATTGCCCAACGCATAAAATTCAAAATACTAACATTGACGTACAAAGCTGTTCATATTACTGCCCCAAACTACCTCACCAACCTGATATCCATCTACCACCCAAAACATACTCTCCGCTCCTCACAAGACCTCCTACTCTCCAGTTCCCTGGTCTCCTCCTCCCATGCCCATCTCCAGGGTTTCCACCCTCCTCTGGAACTCACTACCCCAATCCATCAGACTATCACCTACCCTCCTCACCCTCTATCTCTTCAGAGAAGCCTACCCCGCCCTCACCTAACTGCTGATCTCCTCCGCTCTCCCCACCACTCCATCCCCCACAGCCACTTCCTCCTGTACCACTCTCCCCTCCCTCCTAGATTGTAAGCTCCAAGGAGCAGGGCCCTCGAACCCCTCGTGTATTGTATTGTTACTGTACTGTCTCATGTATTGTCTCCCATTGTAATGTACAGTGTTGAGCGAACTGTTGGCGCTATATAAATACCGTATAATAATAATAATAATGTATTCTGACAGCAGGGAGACTTCCCTTCCATCAGAATACACTGATCAGCCCCGCTGGCTGTAGCCAGCGGTGCTGATCATTTGGATATTTTCCAAGCAAGCGGGTTGTAGATTGTAGATCGACTTCTGTACCCGTGCCCATAAATGGAGTGAAATTCCTCCGGTCCCTGTTGAACCGGCCAAATTTCGATTCATGTATGGCTGACCTTAGGTGCAAGAGAATGTAGCCAGTGGTGCTGATCGTGTGGACATTTTCCAAACAGCTGTTTGTAGATTGTAGATCGACGACTGTACACATGCCCATAAATGGAGTGAAATTCTTCTGGTCTCTGCTGAACCGGCCAAATTTTGATCCACGAATGGCTGACTTTAGCTCCGAGAGAATTCTAGGTTTGAGGGAAAAGGTACGGGGGAAGAAGTTCTAATGGTAAAGGGGTATTCATTGCTGCAGGGTATGAATGTGTGCAGGGACAGGTGCAGAGGAGTTATGATGTTAAAGGGGTAGGAATTATGAACGGACAAAACGTGATACTATGGGGGCACATGCTTGTGTTAGGTGCAGGAGAATTCTTTGGATAGTCTATAGGTGCAGATGAGGGGGTTATGATGGGAAAGGGGTATTAAGTGCTGTAAATTATGAATGGTCTGTGTTGGGTGAAGGAGAATTATAGGGTTGGAGGATAGCTGCAGATAAGATGTTATAACAATAAAGTCAAATTAGGAGCTGGAGAGTATCAATGTTAGATTCAGAAGTATAATAGGGTGCGGGGGTGCCAAACTGTTGCCCTACAGCTGTTGTAAAACTACAAGTCCCATCATGCCTCTGCCTTTCGGAGTCATGCTTGTAACTGTCAGTCTTGCCATGCCTCATGGGGCTTGTAGTTTGGCAACAGCTGGAGGGCCACCAGTTTGACACCCGTGGGTTAGGGAATAGGTATCGATGAGGGGTTATGATGGTAAGGGGGAATTAGGTGCTAGAGAGTATGAACTGGGCATGTTAGGTTCAGAGGAATTATAGAGTTGGAGGATAGGTGCAGAAGAGGAGTCTTGGCAATAAGGAGTATTTTGCTCTGGAGAGTATAATTGGGGTGGGATGTATTAGGTGTCAGAGAGTTAGAGGGTTGGAGGGATAGCCACAGAAGAGGGATTATTAGGGTTAGGGGTGCTATGTGTATTAAAAATGATAGTGGCTAGGAGAAAAGAGATTATGAAAGTAAGGGATATGAGATTTTGGAGATCATATGAATGGGATGTGGGCATTGTAGGGTCTTGGAGGATAGGTTCAGAGGAGGGGTTGTCAGAGTATGGGGTATTAAGTGCTGAAGAATATGAATGGGATGTGGACAAGTTGCAGAGATTAGGAGTATTGGTGCGGATGTGCAATTAATAGCGTAGTGTTATTAGGTAATGGAGACTACGAATTGAATTTGTTAGGTGTGGGAGAGTTATAGGAGTTGTTCGGATAGGAGGGGTTATTAGGGTATGGAGAATTATGTACTAAAGATAATGAATAGGATTTGTTAGGTATGAGATATTTTTACAGGTTGGATGGATAGGGGGTATTAAATGATGGAGATTATGAACAGGAATTAGTTGTTCAAGGACAGAAGAAAGGTTTTTAGGGAATGGGGTATCAGGTGCTTAAAGTTATAAATGTCATTTGTTAGGTGTGGATGGATAGGGACAGAGGAGAGCTTTTTAGGATAAGGGGTATTGCATACTGTAGATTATGAATGGGATTTCTTAGGTGTGGGGCAATTATAGGTGTTAGATGGATAGGGAGGTATTATTAGGGTAAGGGGTATTACGTACAGGAGATTATGAATGGGATTTCTTAGGTGTGGGGTAGTTATAGGTGTTAGATGGATAGGGAGGTATTATTAGGGTACAGGTATTATGTAAGGAGATTATGAATGGGATTTCTTAGGTGTGGGGTAGTTATAGGTGTTAGATGGATAGGGAGGTGTTATTTAGGTATGGGGTATTATGTACAGGAGATTATGAATGGGATTTCTTAGGTGTGGGGTAGTTATAGTTGTTAGATGGATAGGGAGGTATTATTAGGGTACAGGGTATTACATACAGGAGATTATAAATGGGATTTCTTAGGTGGGGGGTAGTTATAGGTGTTAGATGGATAGGGAGGTATTATTAGGGTACGGGGTATTACGTACAGATTATGAATGGGATTTGTTAGGTGTGGTAGATGTTTAGGTGTTATTAGGGAATAGGGTATTATGTGCTTAAGAGTATGAATTTGATTTGTTAGGTATGGGAGAGTTATAGGCCTTGGATGACTAGGGGCAGAGAAGGGTTATTAGGGTATGTGTATTATGTATTGAATACATAGATTGAAATGAGGCTGGTTCAGCAGGGACCAGCCAAAATTCGATCCATGTACTGTATGGGCAGGCAGACTGTACCCAAGTCAATTGATAGGACACAAAGATTACTGCTAGCTGCTATAGGTTCCGATAGTAAACAAATGTCAAAAAAATCCAACTGGCTGGTTGTGCCCAAGTCAATCGATAAGAGTCAATCTCCCAGGTGTGGTGGGAGAGTTACAGAAACTGAGTGGATAGGGGCAGAAGAGGGGTTATTAGGGTACAGGGTAATATGTACTGGGGAATATGAATGGAATCTGTTACATGTAGAATAGTTACAGTAGCAGAGAAAGGGTTATTAAGGTATTAGATGCTGGAGATAATGAATGGGATTTGTTAATTAGTTATAGGCACTGGATTGATAGGGGTCAAAGAGGGTTTATTAAGGTATGGGGTATTGGACAAGTTGTATGGTTCGGGAGGATAGATGCAGATGTGTGATTAATAGGGTAGGGTTATTGGGTAATGGAGACTATGGAATTTGTTAGGTGTGAAAGAGTTCTAGGCACTGGAAAATAGGGGCAAAGGAGGAATTATTAGGGTATGGGGTATTATGTAATAGAGTATGAGGGAATGGGATTTGTTAGCTGTGGAAGAGTTATAGATGCTGGATGGATAGGGGCAGAAAAGGAGCTATTAGGGTATGGAGCTCTGGGTACTAGAGATTATGAATGGTGATTGTTAGAAGTGGGAGAGTAATAGGCACTGGATGGATAAGGGCAGATCAGGGGATATTAAGGTGCAGGGTATTAGGTTTTAAAGGTTATGAATAGGATTTGTTAAATGTGGAATAGTAAGGCCCCTTCACACAAAGGGGTTTATTTACTAAAGCTGGAGAGCCCAAAATCAGACTCCCTTCTGCATAGAAACCAATCAGCTTCCAGGTTTCATTGCCAAAGCTTCATTGAACAAGCTGAGGTTAGAAGCTGATTGGTTTCTATGCAGAAGAGAGTCTGATTTTGGACTCTCCAGCTTTAGTAAATAAACCCCAAAGAGTCCGATCAGGTCTACCTGTCAGTTTTTCAGGCAAACCTAATCGGACAGTCCATTCGCCGAGGCAGACCTGATCGGACAGTCCATTCACCCAAGGCGGACCTGATCGGACAGTCCATTCACCCCTATTGTCCGGAGGGTGTAAGCGGACTAGTGTCCATTTTACACCCACCTACCTCTGGCATGATATGGTCCACTAAAAAAAAAAAAAATTTGTAACAAATTGGAATGGGATCTGTTCCCCCTCTGTCTAGGCCAGGTGTTGAGGAACTGCAAGTCCCACGAGGCCTTGCAAGACTCTGGCTCTGGGAGTTTTGCCTGTGGCTGTCAGAGGCATGATGGGACTTGTAGTACTTCAACAGCTGGAGGGCCATAGTTTGGAGGCAGTTATGTATAAATGAGCAGTCCGTTTACTCAAGAGAGCAGGTTGGGCTCTGTCTGTGTCCGCTCTGCATAAACTGAGCAGACACGGACCTGTCATCAGGCTGCTCTGCTCTGATCAGCAGGAGATAAGCGAACAGATCCCCTGCGAGTATCAATTGAGCCCGCCCTGGGGCCGTATGGGCATGGATGGGGCAGAGGAGGGGATATTGGAGTAGGAATATTAGATGGAGAATATGGATGGTGTGGCACCGGTTGCCAATGTTAGTTGTAAAGGAAGACTTATAGACCTGGGACCAGAGGATCTTGTGTCAAAATCGAGGAGTAGCTACCTTCACCACTGGATTGAAGAGCAATATTTAATCAGACTCATAAATAACAATTTTTGAAGAACATATAAAATCTGGGAAAACTATGGTCCACAGTCCCCCCTCCAGACAGACTTTTTCGTGGCGAAGTTTTGCAGCGTTACCAGGAGTAGGAGGTAGAGTTTGTGGATGGATGACTAGGCCCGAATGTAAAATGTCAAGTGTTTAACATCTGTAGAAATTGAAAAGAAATCCCTTCTAAAGCTTCCCTTCCAAATGACGCTGCTTATTATGTCTGACAAAAGCGTTCTTTTCTAAATCCAGCCAACATTATTCATGTCACTTTGGAGAAAAAAATAGGGCCGGTGTTCTAACATGTCTTGTATAAACATGTATATCATTCACTGCCATCTCCAGCCCTGAAATTACCAGTTTCCACATTTTTCAGGCTTCATTCATGGGAGTAGTTAGACACTAATTGCTTTGAGGCCAGGTACCTGCATAGATATGTATTGTGAGGAGGCGGACAGCTGCACTATCGCATGCCGCTGCTAGGAATAGCAGGGATCTCCAACATACAGGTTCATCAACCTCACAAACATCTCAAGAAGCCCACAGATGAGTCTGACTGTTCCCGGGTCTGATAGTATCATATTTCAGCACAAATATTCCAAATAGGCGATGAACAATCCAAATAGTTACACATTTGAGCGCAAAATCAACTGCAAAAGTAGAACCTTCCTGGAATACAATATTTTAAAGGTGAGACTTAAAGTAGTAATAAACCCTCAGCATTTTTTAGCTTAACACATTGAGCAAAATGAGATAGAAATTCCCCAGTAAGCTATTTGTTAAATTTCTTTCCCGAGCACTTGCTGGCTCCTGCTCTCAGTGCTGCTTCCCTGAACTTCTGGTGTTCACAGGAAAGAGTTAACAGTGGACAGTGCAGTTTCCAGGCAGCCTGTTAGCTTGGAGAGGGGAGGGATGAGGAGGAAGGAGGAGCAGGCCATCCTAGCCTATGGAGCTGTGTGTTTCTATTGATACACACATTGTATGGAGACACAACTGTAGTCCCTGCATGTAAACTTGGCTCCATAGGACGCTGCAAGACAAAGGAGCCACCCTGAAACAAACCTGGAGCAGAGACTGTATCTATGCTATGAATCCTGAAATTAATATATCATGCTATATATCCTAAAAATACATGAAAATATCTCCTCCACAGATTAATCCTCAGGACGCAACAATGACATTGGATGAGCTAAGTGACATTTGCGAAGTCAACGCAACGTCATTTGAATGTTTAGCAATTGCAAACCTGCGAAAAACGTTGCCACTGTGCTAATTTGTATCTTTATACACCAGACTTGATCTTATTTAAGGTCATGCAAACAATTTGCATCTCAATGTTGCAATGAAAAGGGAATAAAGCTTTTCTATAGTAAAAAAAAAAACAACAACTTACTCTCACTTTGAGATTTACCATTCTACTATGCTGCATGAAGGTTGCCATATAATTGTAACCAGCAGACTTTGTTGATTATTCTTTTGCTGCAAATGTATGGGGTGAGCACGTTATGTGCACGCAGCTTGGGAAACATTACAGGAAAATGCATTTTTTTTAAATTTGCAACTATATATTCCCAACCATAAACAAGGAAAAAATATGCATCTAAACTTGCTACCAAATTAAAACCCTATCTATATAATATCCACTTGTGAGCCAGAAACATACCAGTGAGTGGATACACCGGAAACGTACCAGTGAGTGGTTACACCGGAAACGTACCAGTGAGTGGGTAAACCGGGATGGTGCTTGCAGCTTCAGGCATCATCCTGGTATTTTTTTTTTCAGCCGGCGGTCGGCTTTCTTGCAAAAGCAATCCTAGTGGTTAATTAGCCGCTGGATTGCTTTTACAAGCAGCAGGAGGGACACCCCTCGTGCCATCTTCTGCCGCTCTCCTGGGCTCTCCGGTTCCCCAGGAGACCCGAGTGTGCAGCTGGAGGTCCTGCCGGATGACCATAGACCTGATTGGGGGGATGGAAGGTTTCCGATCATCTCTATGGTCTAATAAAATGAAAGTGATGAGCATTTCGTCACTTCCGGTTTCGCACGTTGTAAACAAACTATTAGTGGTTTGAAGAAAGTATCGTCTCATACCAATCTTGGTATGATCTGAAACTTTTAAGGGCAGAGGAGAGATCTGTTGTCTAATAGACCCCAGATCTCTCAGTAAAGAGTACCTGTCACTGCCTATTGCTATCAAAGGGGATATTTACAATCCTTGTAATAACAATAAAAGTGATAAAAATAAATAGACAGTGCAAAAAAAAAAGAAAAATAGTAATAAAAAATTTGAAGCACCCCTGTCCTCCCCTGCTTATGCCAAACCATTAGTCCCGAACGAATATGTAAACATTGCACCACGCATGTGAGATATCACTGCGAACGTCAGGTTAAGAGCAATAACTCTAGCACCAGACCTGGTGTGTAAATCTAAAGTGATAACCTGTAAAGGCTTTCAAAGCCTCGCCTATGGATAATAAAATGTTTGTTGCTGTTACATGGGCGTGACATGTTTGGTATCTAGTTACTTGGCGTATCATCATCTTTTATATTTTACCAAACAATTGGGTAATATATTGTCTTTTTGTGCATTAAAATTCACTGAAGTGTATTTTTTCCCAAAAAACTGTGTTTGAAAAACTTCTGCGCAAATACAGTGTGACAAAAAATTGCAACACCCATCATTTTATTCTCCAGGGGCCTCTGTTTTTAAAAATATATATAATATTTCGGGATTCTAAGTCATTTTCTAGAAAAATTTACTGATTTTCACAAAGTGTCAAAAAAGGCCTGGTCTTAGAGTGGATATGTTAGGGTAGACTTCAAAACCTAAAAGACATAATGCACAGAATCAAGATATCGCTGCAATGGATAAAATGCTCTGGTACTGAAATGAATAATAAGACATGCTGCATTCAAAGAAAAGCAACGCAAAGCAGGTCAACCGCAGAAGCTAAACCATGTATACAGCTCAATTAAAGTCATTAAGATTTTGCTGACCGGTACCTGGAGTGCGCAAACACAAGAATACAACGCTCAATGACATGAGCCACATGTTACATTCTTTGGCATCAGACAATAAAGTTTTACTTTGCTTGCCCTTTAACACTCACGTGTAGAATGCCATAACCCACCGGATCATGTAGCCCAGGATCAGAGGATTTATCTTGTACAGTCATTTGTTAGTGTCCGCTGTGAACAGCCGGCCTCTGTGATAGATGTCTCCAGACAATGGGGAGTTTGTTCCCGAATCTCTGAGCTGGGGAATGAACACCTGAGACCTTGTGTAGAGATTGGCCTGTGATCCTCAAATTATTATCATTCGGGTCAAAAAGTTACAGAGAAAAAAGGATTGGTAGTATTAGGTGCATCATATAAAAGGCAAATTCCCAGAATGCACCACTATCAGTGTGAACGCCTGCAGCCGGGGCAGACATCGATCATATTTTACCCTGCGCTGCAGATGGCTTGTGGTGGACATGAAATCCTAAAAGGTGAACGCACCTGACGTACGCAGGGTCTAATTCTTAGGAAGCTGTTCCTACAAACAAGGGGTAGAAATGGCACCAACCTGGCCCTGCTGATCTGGCCGGATTGTGTAAATCTCAGAAATGCCTAGACAGAATTACAAATTCTTGGCAAGGTAAGGCAGGCAATAGATGGTTTGAATTCTATGAAAATACGAGCTGTAGGTGGCCCTGCACGAATCATTTTAAATCGACTTTTGTTGAGTCAGGTGGAAAATTGAGAGAATCCCAGTCTTAGTTTGTAGGGTTCAATATTGAGTTGGCCCCGCCCTTTGCAGCTATAACAGCTTCAACTCTTCTGGGAAGGCCGTCCACAATGTTCAGGAGGGTGTCTATGGGAAGGTTTGATCATTCTTCCAGAAGCACATTTGTGAGGTCAGGCACTAATGTCGGATGAGAAGACCTGGATCACAGTCTCCGCTCTAATTCATCCCAAAGGTGTTCTATGGGGTTGAGGTCAGGACTCTGTGCACGCCAGTCAAGTTCCTCCACCCCAAACTCGCTCATCCATGTCTTTATGGACCTTGCTTTGTGCACTGGTGTGCAGTCATGTTGGTGCCATTCATTATAAATGGCACCCCAAACACGGTGTGATTTTTCTGTGATTGTCGCGCTGCAATATGCACCTTTAAAAAGCGTGAAGCTTATCACTCAAAAAGGAGCAGGTGCATCTTTTGGGCGACAAACAGGCACGTGCAGTACATGGAATCGTGGAAAACTGTGCCGCTCGTTCCCGGCACACTCTAAAGTATAACTACTATGTCACAAAAAGCCCAGTGAGGCGTGTCAGGGTGTTGTTGGGCTTTTTTTGTGGCATTGGCACAGTAAAGCTTGTTTCTGGCAACCTCACCATGCAGCACATTTTTCTTCAAGTATTATCATATTTAAAAAAGCACGCTGTCTTTTTCCAGAACAACCTGTATTTCTGTGGTTATCTGTGGGGTTTTTCTCTGTGTCCTGAACAATTCTTCTGACAGTTGTAGCTGAAAGTTAGCTTGGTCTACCTAACCTTGTCTCGGTATCAAGAGGTCCCCACACTTTCCACTTCTTAATAAGTGATTGAACAGAATTGACTGGCATATTCAAGGCTTTGGATATCTTCTATATCCTTTTCCATCTTTATAAAGTTCCATTACCTTGCTACACAGGTCTTTTGACAGTTCTTTCTGCTCCTCATTGCTCAGTATCTAGCCTGCTCAGTGCATCCATGTAAGAACTAACAAACTCACTGGCTATTTGTACACATTGACATTTATAGACACTAATTAAAATGTAAATAGCCACAGATGTGGGAAATTAACCTTTATTTGGCATTTTAACCCGTGTGTGTCACCTTGTGTGTCTGTACCAAGGCCAAACATTCCAGGGGATGTAAACTTTTGATCAAGGCCATCTGGGTGATTTCTGTATAAAATTCAAAACATTAACAATAACGTATAATGACATTTATAACTCTGCCCCAAATTACATCACTGATCTTATCTCTAAATATTACCCAAACTGTACTCTTCGCTCCTCGCAGGACCTCCTGCTCTCTAGCTCCCTTGTCTCCTCCTCCCATGCTCGTCTCCAGGACTTCTCCAGAGCTTCTCCCATCCTCTGGAACTCTCTACCCCAATTTATCAGACTATCGCCTACTCTGCTCACTTTTAGGCGATCTCTGAAAACCTCTCTCTTCAGGGAAGCCTATCCTGCCCTCAGCTAACAATGGAATCTTCTACTCTTCCAACCAGTCCATTCCCCACAGTTACTACTAGCCCCTCCCTCCTAGATTGTAAGCTCCAAGGATCAGGGCCCTCCTATCCCTCTTGTAGTGAACTGTACTGTTGCTGTATTGTCTCCCATTATATTGTACAGCGCTGAGCAAACCGTTGGCGCTATATAAATCCTGTATAATAATAATAATTATGATTTCAAAAAGAGGCAAACGGCTATGTGATAATAAATGGCTTCATATGATCACTGTCCTTAAAGGAAAAGTTCACCTTTGGGAACATGTTACATGTTCCACCTGTTTTTAGGTTGGAACATGTAACCTGTTCCCATAGCTGCAGCCGTGACCACTGCCCTCCCCCTCCCTCTGACAGATAGTATGGGGAGAAGTTTTCTCGTACTGTCAGATTTGAAAACAGCGCGGCCGTTCAGGGCTCCGCCCACACAGCCACGTCACTCACAGAATTCCATGAATGAATGAACTGCAAGTCCCGTTAGCCTTCGCGGCTGTCAGCTTGTATTTTCAATGAACTACCATGGGAACTCCTGCACAGATGTAAAGTTTCACACTGGATTACTTCAGAGATCTGGAAGATATACACAAAGCACACGGAGATTCCAGTAATAACACACAAGACTCTTGTATTTAGACAATTGGTGCTTATCACGGAAAACATGATCCCTCAATTACAGGACCTATAGGACAATAGTCCGGAGTTTCCTTGTACAAGATAATCCCAGGTAATGAGCGGAATGACATCAGACACAAATGGCAGGGAGGCTCTGATCTGACAACGATCACCCTAAATACCTGTACACGTCAATCGCTGTCACTCTGCTAATATTTATATAACCCGCTACCAAGACAAGGCTGAAGAATGACCTGTGAGCTCAGCAGTAATCATTGCTCTGAAATGTGGAGACGGGACGGGTTCAGCCTTTTGGTCTGGTCTTTCCACATTTTTTGTAGAAATATAAAAATGCCCCGTAGCATGTTCCACTAGAAATATTATGTTATGCTTAAAGTGTTAGTTCACCTTTACAGAAAAAATGAAAAGGTGAACACCGTACGCCCTCTCCACCCCATCCCCCCCAATGCCCGTTGTACTTACCTCCATGGGTGACGAGCTGTCCGCGCCCACGCTGCAGGTCCAGCGGACTGAGGATTTAACATCTCCCTCTTCTCTGTGCAGCACTTTCTGGACAGATCAGAGGGATTCACTGTGCAGGCGCTGACCAATCAGAATCACTCTGGCCCATAAACAGTATTGCACAGAGCAGACAAGTATAACCTCTTTTTTATATTTGCCTTTAAGCCCAACTCCGGGAAAAAAGTTTTCCTTTGCAGTGCCTGCACTGCAAGGGTTAAATGCTTGTTTTTGTCTTACCCAATTCTCTAATCCTCCCCACAGGAGCGGTCCCTGCAGCTCCAGCTCCACCCCTCCCAGTCTAGCAGTCTTGTTCAGTGGACTGTTCTTGACATCACCAAGCTCATAGACCTGCTTAGGGTGTACGGACATCAGGAACAGTCCACTTCTGGATCGTGGGGGAGCACCGCTGGATCGGAGAATCAGGTGAGTATAAACGTTCTGGTCGCCCCTGGAAAAAAAACAAGCAGTTAACCCGTTCACAGATGCACTGCATGGGAAAACTTTTTTGTTTAAGAGTTGGGCTTTAATTTACTTTTGTTTTCTAATTCATACTGGTGGCATAGCCTTCCCAGGAGGCACCTGTGTGATCCTGGCTTATATCACCAGTGTGTCAATTTGACTAACAAAGGGCTACATGCACCTGGAATCTTTACATTTGTTTTTTTATTTGGATGGGGAGGTCAATTTAAAAGCTAGAAAACACAATGGTAGACAGGTGCAGGCCTGGCTCTCATTGCTACTACTGGTGAACAAAATACGTGAAATGAAAATGATCGTCTTTATGGTATTAGTGTGGAGATGAAAACCAAATAGTTACACTTTCTGACAGAGCTTCTAATACCATTCAAAAATATGTACATAAATCTTCCCACACCTGCCGAGAAGGGAGATGTCAGACATTTATGTCAGTTTGCTGTACAATTTATTGTCGCTTTAGGGAGAAAAGTGCCGCTCCTCTCATTAGTCCTAAAAGTTGTTCATATACAAATAGAACCGAAATGTCAGTACTGAGTGTAGAGAGGGGATACGATCCTGCCGATAAAATACTTCCATCCAATGTCTGTCCGGGTGTTTCCATAAGAATACAGAATACTATTCAATCCTTACACAACACTAGAGAACAGACAGAAAAAGCAACACCCTTACACCGCCTACACTATGAGACAGACAGAAATCACATCGCCATTCCACCAGCAACACTACACAACAGATACAAAGAACACCGTTATTACATTGCCAACACTATACAACACATACCAAAAACGTCGCCATTACATTGCCAACACTATACAACAGATACCAAAAACGTCGCCATTACATTGCCAACACTATACAACAGATACCAAAAACGCCACCATTACATTGCCAACACTAGACAACAGATACCAAAAACGTCGCCATTACATTGCCAACACTATATAACAGATACCAAAAACTTCGCCATTACATTGCCAACACTATACAACAGATACCAAAAACGTCGCCATTACATTGCCAACACTATACAACAGATACCAAAAACGTCGCCATTACATTGCCAACACAAAGAACAGATACCAAAAAATGCCGCCATTACATTACCAACACTATACAACAGATACCAAAACCGTCGACATTACATTGCCAATACTACACAACAGATACAAAGAACACCGCCAATACTACACAACAGATACAAAGAACACTGCCAATACTACACAACAGATACAAAGAACACCGCCAATACTACACAACAGATACAAAGAACACCGCCAATACTACACAACAGATACAAAGAACACCGCCAATACTACACAACAGATACAAAGAACACCGCCAATACTACACAACAGATACAAAGAACACTGCCAATACTAGACAACAGATACATAGCTGACCATAGGTGGGTCAAGTCTGGCCCCCCTAAATTATGAAGGCCAGTACACTGGCCCTTTCTTCAGAAAGTTTGGAGACCCCTGGTATAGAGTATCATTTGAGTGACAACTCTAAGTCTGCTGGGGCTGCTGACATTACATTCACAATGGCAGCACCCAGCAGCAGTCTAAGGGCTTTCTGAGGTCTACACAAGCGGGGATTTTTGCATGTAAATATCATGCATAAAACATTAAATGCACAGCAGCTAAATGGTTAACCCTTCTGCCTGGCAGTACTAGGGTCGTTTGTTCGAATCCCAGCCACAGCACCACCTGCCTAGAGTTTGCATGTTCTCTCGGTGCCTGTGTGGGTTTCCTCCAGGTATTCCGGTTTCCTCCCACACTCCAAAGACATGCTGGTAGTTAATTGGATCCTGTCTAAATTGTCCCTAGTATGTGTATGTATGAATGTGAGTTAGGGACCTTAGATTGTACACCCCTTGAGGGTTAGGGACTGATGTGAATGTACAATATATATATATAACGCGCCGTGTAAATTGACGGCGCTATATAAGTACCTGTAATAATCTGAGAGGATTGTTGTTGAAATGGTTTGGCAACAGGGTCTCTATACGAAGATATGACCCCCAAGTGACCATTTACACCATGCATGTGCAACGATACACATGTGTGTTCCCGTGTGTCATGTGTAGGACAGCCAATTCATTTCAATGGGCCAGCCTACACTTGGAAAACACAAAAGAAGTCCCTGGTCCTTCCAATGCACGTCTGCTAAAGGGCAACACATTTCTGCGCACGATTTTGCATGTGTTCCCGGCATTCAGAGGGAGAATCAGTATCAGTTGGCTGCTATGGGGGAAGCTCTATCACCCCCCCAGGTGAGAATTTAGGAGACCTATACAGGGCAGATGAAGAGTACTGGGACATGTTTAATGACAAACTCCATCTCCAATGATTTATTGAACAGAAGAGAGCGCAGAGTAAGGCTGACAGTTCGAGCTCCGTGACCGCCATGCTCCGCTGAGCCCCCACACTGTCCATACAATGCTGAGTACAATCCCAGGACAGCTTGGCAGGCTATGACATGATATAAACAGACGGTGTGACTGCATACAAAGTCCTGTTTCACAATGCAGGGGGAAGCAGATGCTCCGCATACCATTCCTTTCATTATCAACCAGAGAGCAGATTAACCAGCATTGTGCAAGCGCCAACATGTACGTGCCGGAAAAGTCTACTGAGTACGTATTCCAGAGGGTTCCATCAATGTATAACACGGGACCATCGCTGGTCAACGACATCACCCCAAATAGACAGCGAGCCATGTCACCCAGCACCTCTTTATTGGCACACAAATCGCAGCACCCAGCTTTGCCACGCTTCCCACAGTTTAAGGGTCTCCGGCTATCAGGAGCACATGAGGGGCCGACCTCCAGAAACATTGCAGTGACTATGCTTGTTAGAATTACAGAAGCCATGCAGATTCACACAGACGTAGAAGGTTCCAATGCTGCCATGTCAGCGCTAGTATCTGCTATGAGAGGTCTGGTGTTCTGCACAGGGGATCCCAGTACAGGAGAGGAGGGCATGCAAACAAGGGGGGTAGTTCACTGACTGGCAGGTGAGAATTACAAGTTAGGGGTGCAAGGAAGATTACTTTGGGGTTTTTCAAGGAGGGCTCCTGTTAGGGGGGGGGGGTACAAGGATGGCCCCTGTTTTTACAAGAATGGCTCCTGTTGGGGGGGGGGGGGGTACAAGAATTGCTCCTGTTAGGGGGGGGGGGGAACAAGGACGGCTCCTGTTAGGGGGGGGGACCAAGGACGGCTCCTGTTAGGGGGGGGGACAAGGACGGCTCCTGTTAGGGGGGGGGACAAGGACGGCTCCTGTTAGGGGGGGGGACAAGGACGGCTCCAGTTAGGGAGGGTACAAGGACGGCTGTTAGGGGGGCACAAGGATGGCTCCAGTTAGGGGGGCACAAGGATGGCTCCAGTTAGGGGGGTACAAGGATGGCTCCAGTTAGGGGGGCACAAGGACGGCTCCAGTTAGGGGGGCACAAGGACGGCTCCAGTTAGGGGGGGTACAAGGACGGCTCCAGTTAGGGGGGGTACAAGGACGGCTCCAGTTAGGGGGGGTACAAGGACGGCTCCAGTTAGGGGGGGTACAAGGACGGCTCCAGTTAGGGGGGGTACAAGGACGGCTCCAGTTAGGGGGGGTACAAGGACGGCTCCAGTTAGGGGGGGTACAAGGACGGCTCCAGTTAGGGGGGGTACAAGGACGGCTCCAGTTAGGGGGGTTACAAGGACGGCTCCAGTTAGGGGGGGTACAAGGACGGCTCCAGTTAGGGGGGGTACAAGGACGGCTCCAGTTAGGGGGGATACAAGGACGGCTCCAGTTAGGGGGGATACAAGGACTGCTCCAGTTAGGGGGGATACAAGGACGGCTCCAGTTAGGGGGGATACAAGGACGGCTCCAGTTAGGGGGGATACAAGGACGGCTCCAGTTAGGGGGGATACAAGGACGGCTCCAGTTAGGGGGGATACAAGGACGGCTCCAGTTAGGGGGGATACAAGGACGGCTCCAGTTAGGGGGGATACAAGGACGGCTCCTGTTAGGGGGGATACAAGGACGGCTCCTGTTAGGGGGGATACAAGGACGGCTCCTGTTAGGGGGGATACAAGGACGGCTCCTGTTAGGGGGGATACAAGGACGGCTCCTGTTAGGTTTAAAAAAAGCCTAGAACCCCTGCAACAGAGGAGGGGGCCATATACAAAGACTTCTAGATGTCAGACAATGGACTACAACTTAGCTGCCTGATTACTGAAGAGAAATGGCTAAATATCTGTATAGGTTATATTTCATAATTTCATCACCTTCTCAGAATATTTTCAATCAATATTCTGCCTTTCTTTAGGAGAGAAGTTCTTCACGATAACAATGCGTTTTCCGGCAAGGCAGAGCCCTCCTTTAGGACAAGGATAATGTCATCTCTATCCCCCACAATTCATGTATTCTCTTTATTTTCAGTCTCAATTTGCGTTATACAATTCCATATCTTTGTTCACTTTGTTTTCCATATGGATCAATTACAGCTACTTCTACCCCCATGAACGTTCCACTGTGAATACAAAGCGCTGCAAATGAGATTCAGTGAATATAAAGACACCCGTGGGACCCCCATCCTTCCAAATGCTTAACTAACTAGATAAGACAGCAGAAAGCACAATCAAACCAAAAGCAGCTGCAGCATGCCGGGTTCCGTAAGCAGGTTTACCACCGACAGGTTTCACAGTTTTTAAACTGACAGTACCGCCTATATGGGAGGGGGAGGGGGGTACCCCAGAGTGCCTGTCTGTACTTTTATTTGACTTTATGTCTTTGTGTGCACCTGAGAGCCCCCTAATCCAGGGAACACGCTATGACTAAGGGCTTGAACTCTCCGACTACAGAACGGAAATATGAAAGCTATATAGATATATATATTTAATATCTCCTATAACCCCTGGTTCACATATGTGCGGCTGTGCAGGACACGATTTGCATGGCTATGACAGCCCATTCATTTGAATGGACTAGGGTGCCCCAGGACACGAATTAATGGCACCCGCCTGCGGATCCCGTATTCCTCTGTGTTGGTGGTGCGGCTGTAGATATTAGTGCGGGTCCCGCAGAGGCACCACCCGCACAGATGTGAACCAAGCCTAAAATAAAGCCATGGCTGACCTATGGACATTCAGATGACCTATGCACATTCTAAACAAACAGTAAATATGTTTTACAACAAGCCTTCTCTGACCTCTGTAGCCACAGGTACTGTGGTGAAATTCATCCTATAACTACTTTAGCCCCCACGATGTACCTCTATGTCACTAGATTGAAGTGGTTACACCAGGATGATGCCTGCAGCTGCAGGCGATTGGCTTTAAAGTGTTACTAAACCCCGGACCCTGCACTCACTATATCTGGTCTCCCTGGACCCTGCATTCACTATATCAGGTCTCCCACAGTACACACAACATGGAAATGCAATTATTTTAGTAAATATAAACTGCAAAGACCTTTTCTCATCGGTAGTATGTAGCAGTCTCATGACTTCTATCAGTGTCCAGCAGAGCACTGGTTACAGCTTGTAGGAGGAGTTTTCAATCTCCTGTAGGAGGATGCAGGACCCCTGAACTCTGGAGAGTGCTGATTGACCCTGTGCTGAACACATGCACTGTCCCAAGAAAGAAAAAAAAAACTCCCTAGTAATACACACCAAACTGGGCATGTGAAACTTGCCCTCGAGCCTCTGTATTGTCAGCAGATGGATTGGTGACAGTAGAAGGGGAGGATCAGAGAAGACAGGATCAAACATCCTTTTAACACAATGTGAGTATAACAAGCATGCTGTTCTGCATATACAGACTGGTTTTACTGTTGTGGGTTTAGTAATACGTTCATGTAAAAGCAATCCTAGCAGCTAATTAGCAGCTGGATGGCTTTTACAGGCAGCTGATGGGGTCTCCCCTCCTCCTGCCACCTTCCATTGCCTCTCCAAGCTCTCCCACCCCACTTGGCTCCACCAAACAAGCCATTTTTGACTTAGGAAAGCATCTGTCAAACCAATCTTGGTGTGATCAGCTGCTTTTAAGGGCAGAGGAGAGGTCTGGGGTCTAATAGACTCCAGATGCCTCAGTAAAGAGGACCTGTCACAGTCCATGCTATCACCATTTTATTCTCTAGGGCTTCTGTTTAGAAATATATAAAATATTTGGGGGTTCTAATTATTTTTTTAGCAAAAAAATACAAATGTTTAGATGTTGGAGAGGAGTGTCAGAATAGTCTTGGTCTTCAAGTGGTTAAAGGAGAACTACAGCCAAAGCTCTTTTGGCTGCACTTCTGCTGTGGATCACAGGACTGCAGTTTGTTCTGTGCTCAAAAAAAGTAAAGGAACACTTTTAAAACACGTCAATTCTCATTGGGGAAAAATATCATGCTGGATATCTATACTGACATGGACGGGGTAATGTGTTAGAAACGTAAGATGCCCCATCGTTTGATGGGGGATTCATGTATAGGGGGCCTCCTATGTACAGGGGTGACTCTGATATGATGGGGGACTCTGATGTATAGAGGGGCCCTGACATGACAGGGACCTCTAGCGTTAAGGAAGGGGGGGGGGGTCTCTGATATGAAGGGGTGACTTTGATGTGATGATTGGACGTTTGACATGATGGGGAAACTCTGATGTAATGGGGGTCTCTGACGTGAAGGTGTGACTCTGATGAGATGGGGGGGTGTCTCAGATTCTATATGATATGATGGGGGCACTTGTATATAGGGGTCCTCTGATGTATAGGGGGGGGCTGACATGACAGGGACCTCTGGTGTTAAGGAAGGGGGGGTCTCTGATGTGAAGGGGTGACTCTGATGTGATGGGGGCACTTGTGACATGATGGAGGGTCTTTGATGTGAAAGGGGGATTCTAATGTGAAGGGGGGACTTCTGACGTGATTAAGGTTGGGGTCTCTGACATGATGGGGGGGGGTCTCTGATGTGAAGGCGAGACTCTAATGTGATAAGGGGGAGGAACTGTTGATATGATGGGGGAACTCTGATGAGATGGGGGGGTCTCAGATGTGAAGGGGTGACTCTGATGAGATGAGGGTGGGGGTCTCAGGTCTCAGTTGTGATGGTGTGACTCTGAAGTGATGGGGGAACTTGTGACATAATGGAGGGTCTTTGACATGAAAGGGGAATTCTGATGTGAAGAAGGAGTTCTGACGTGATTAAGGGTGGGGTTTCTGACATGAAGGGGGGACTTTTTAACATGATGGGGGGAAGGGGGTCTCTGACGTGAAGGCGTGACTCTAATGTAATGGGGGGGGGGGACTTCTGATATAATGGGGGAACTCTTATGTGATGGGAGTCTCTGATGAAAAGGCGTGACTCGGATGTGATAGGGTGACTTCTGACAAGATGGGGGTCTCTGATGTGAAGTGGTGACTTTGCTGTGAAAGAAGGCTTCTGACATGATGGGGGAACTGTTATGTGACGGGGGTCTCTGATGTGAAGGGGTGACTCTGATGTGACAGGGGGACTTCTGACATGATGGGGGGCGTCTCTGATGTGAAGGGGTGACTCTGGTGTGATGGAGGGCTTCTGACATGATGGGGGTTTCTGATGTAAAGGGATGACTTCTGACTTCATGGAGGAACCCTGATGTGATGGTATAACTTCTGACTTGATTTGGGAACCCTGATAGAATGGGGGTCTCTGATGTGAAGGGGTGACTCTTATGAGATGGGGGGGGGGGTCTCAGATGTGAAGAAGTGACTATGATGAGATGGAGAGGGTCTCTGATGTGAAGGGGTGACTTTGATGAGATGGGGGGGGGGGTCTCAGATGTGAAGGGGTGACTTTGATGTGATGAGGGGGCATTTGACATGATTGGGGAATTCTGATATAATGGGGTTCTCTGATGTGAAGGGGTGACTCTGATGAGATGAGGGCAGGGGTGTGATAGGGGGGGACGTCTGACATGATGGGGGCACTCTTATGTGATGGGGGTCTCTGATGAAAAGCGGTGACTCTGATGTGATAGGGGGACTTCTGACATGATGGGGGTCTCTGATGTGAAAAGGTGACTCTGATGTGATGGGGGTCTCTGATGTGATGGGGGTCTCTGATGTGATGGGGGAACTGTGAAGTTCATATCATCAAGGTGGTTGTCTGCATCATCCCAGGCATGGATGTCACATTGATAAATAACACTTACAGTACATTTTTACACTGAGATGCCGACATTCTGCATAGTTTTAAAGGGAACCGCGACTGAAACAACGTCAAGAAATACTGGGATACGCCACTTATCAATGGGACTTTGAGTCTTGAAACCCCCCTACATAAAATTGCTCTCACGGTCCAAAAATAACCCTCAGTGCCCCCAAAAAACTTCTGCTTTTTCCTATTTTATTTCATTTCCTTTTTACTACTTTGAAACATGTTCTGAGAAAACACCCAAATTCATCAAATATTTGCATTATAAGAAAGGATATCAATCACAGCCTGGACAAGTCAGGAAAAGGGAACATTCAACCCAAGTGACTGACATAGAAAAGCGGAATGGCCGCAGATGAACTACAGGAGAAAAAAAATAACAGTTTGAGTTTAGCACATACGGTTACAGGATAAAAATAAGTCATTGCTCAAATCTTTCAGCAAAAATATATAAAGTTCTCAAAAAAAAAGGACAAAAATAACCCTTCAGTGCCCCTAAATAACTTCTGCTTTTTGCTAATTTGTTTAGTTTCCTTTTTGTGTTTTGAGAAATCACTGAAATTCATAACATGGTTCTACTGCCAGAAATGACCAAAGGTAAAAACTAGTGGTTGACAAAAGTGGAGGCGATTCATGAATCCTGAATAGTGGCAGGTGATGGACAAATTGTACATTCCATTTTAATCTGAACGCCAGACATTTTTTTTGTATAGTTAACCACATCAGCTCTAGAAGATTTTACTCCCTTCATGACCAGGCCATTTTTTTTGCTATTCAGCACTGAGCTACTTTAACTGGTAATTGTGCGGTCATACCCAAACAAAAATTGTATCAATATTTTTTTACACAAATAGAGCTTTCTTTTGGTGCTATTTGATCACCACTGCTTTTTTATTTCTTTATTATTTTGAAAAAAAAAAAAACAATATTTTTTACTTTCTGCTATAAAACATATCCAAAAAAAAAATTAAAGAAACAAGGTCTTCATAAATTTTGGCCAAAATATTTTCTGGTATATGTCTTTGGTAAAAAAAAAAAAAAAAATCTCAATGAGCGTATATTGATTGGTTTGCGTGAAAGTTAGAGAGTCTACAAACAATGGGATATTTATTGGAAATAGTTTTTTCATACTACTAATGGCAATTTGTAATGGGACTGCGATAATGCAGCAGGCAATCTGACACTAACCGGAGCTTCGGGGAACGGACTAACTACCACTGACATCACCAGTAACATTAATACAGTGATCAGTGATTATATTATACACTGTCACTGTGCTAATGACACTGGCTGGGAAGGGGTTAACATCTAGGGTGATCAAGGGGTTAAATGTGTGCCTAACAATGTGTAATGTGTGGTGATTTTACCAACAGATCTCTCTGTTTCCTATTTCTGCTTTGCAGGATCGCTCCCTCTGTACAAAGCCCTGTGTTGATAGTCAACACAGGGCTCTGGGCTGTGATTGGACACAGCCGATCAGCAGGTCTCGGCCGTGAATCATTGGCTTGCTAACAGACTCTTGTTGTGTACAATCGTGTACCCTAAACAAAGAAGCGGGCAGCAACGTACCTGTATGTTGCTTTCTCTGCATGGGCTGCCCATCCGCAGTACAATGCGGGTGGGCGGTCCTTAAACACTTACCTACCGAGCACTTATACTCCCTTCCTGCCCAGGCCAATTTTCAGCTTTCAGAACTGTCGCACTTTGTGTGACAATTGCGTGGTCATGCAACATTGTACCCATATGAAATTTGTATTTTTTTTTCACACAAATAGAGCTTTCTTTTGGTGGTATGTACTCGCCGCTGGTTTTATTTTTTGCGCTATAAACAAAAAAAGAAGAGCAAAAATTTTGGGGAAAAAAAATTCCTTGTTTCTATTATACAATTTTGCAAACAGGTAATGTTTCTCCTTCACTGATGTGCGTTGATGAGGCTGCACTGATAGGCGGGATTGATTAGGCGGCACTGATGAGGTGGCACTGATAGGCGGTACTGATATGCAACAATGATGGGCACTGATAGGCAGCAATGACGGGCACTGATGGGCAATGGTAGGTGGCACTGATATGCAACAATGATGGGCACTGATGGGCAGCACTGATAGACAGCACTGTTGAGCTGGCACTGATATGCAACAATGATGGGCATTGATAGGGTGGCACTGACTGACGGCACTGACTGGTGGCACTGTCGGCACAGGAGGGTTGAACTGCTAGGCACCGATCACCAGGGCACTGATCACCACTGCCCTGATGATAGGTGCCGATCCCTCCTCTGACAATTGCCAGTTATCGGCAGTACTTATCTCACACTCTGACAGCATGAGGAAAGTGCAGCCGATAACCAGCAACTGCATTTCCCGGTGATCAGCGTGTCATCAGGCTGATCACCTGATAAAAGGCCGCTGTGATTGGCTTTTTACCACATCATGTGATCAGCTGTATCCGTAGGACACAGCAGTCACAGAGATCGGTAGGTGCGTGCCCCCGGGGGCGCGCAGGAGGGTACTTTCTGGGAGCACGTCATATGACACCCTCCTAGAACTGGCCGCCCGCAATGAAGCCGTCATTCAGCTATCTGCGGTCGGCAAGTGGAACTTCACTCTCTCAATCAACATGGACTATTTTTAATCCTTATGCTGCTAGCATTATTAAATAGATAGGAAAGTATATCATGTTTACTTGTTTTAAACTTTTTTTTTTTTTACATTTCTTCAGTTACTTCCTGGTGTTCATGCCTAGGCAAATGATGTCATACATCCCAGGAGTCCTCGGGAGGGAAGGGAGAGTTCTCAGCTCAGCCTATGCCTGAACTAAGGGCAGATGAATTCCAGGAAGTAAATGCTACAAGAATCATCTGCCCTTACTCAAAATGGCCACTGCCAGAAATGCTAGGGGGTGTTTTTCAAAATGATTTCTCAGCAAAATAAAGCATGGAGACATGAATGGATGGGGGACATTGCTCTGAATATTAAAAATGAATGAATGAAATAGCATTTTTGGTTTGTGGTGCTCAGATGCAGTGTCGTTCCACTTTAAGTGGTTATATTAGTTCAGCTTTGAACCAATTATACATATTCCATACCTAACCAGTCTCCGTGGAAGTAGAGAATCGCTGTAGTAGTCACTGCTACTATACGGATCCTTGCTAGTTTGTCCTGTGCCAAGCAGCTGCCCTGCTAAACAGTAGCAACATGGGTGAACACCTTGTATTTTTTCAATGAATACAAAGCATTCTCTGACTGGGCGAGGTGGAGAATGTGATGTCATCACCTACCTCTCCACCTCATCCAATTTGAGAATGCTTTGCATCTGTTGAGAAAAATTCAAGGCATTTTCTGTATGGCACCCATGCTGAGAGAGTAACCCCCTGTGGATCCCATGACCTTTGGCACAGGATCTGGAAAACAATGAGGATTACTGTAGTACCAGTGACTACTACAGTGATTCTCCATTTCCACATGGAACAGACAGGTATGGAATATGTACACTTACATTGGTCTAAACCGGTCCAATGTAAATATGTTTTAAAGCGAATACCAGTTCAGCTTTAAAGTGGTTGTAAACCCGTAACATGAAATATGAACAAAACATATCCCTCTATAGTATGTAGTTGTCTCATTCCAAAGCACTAAGTGTCATTTGTCTCTGCTGCTTCCTTTCTCTGCTAGCTGCATGAGTTACTTCTGACAAGTTTTCCTGACACCAAGACAAAAATGGGAGCTCTAGCACACAGCCTGTGATTGACAGCTTCAGCTCTGTTCTTGAGTGCTATGTGAAAGGGGGGGGGGGGGGAGTGTCCCTTCTCTCCAATCAGCTCTCACAGCTCTTCTCTGAAGAGTGTAACTTCAGCTCCATGCCCCGTTTTCTGAAATCTCAAACAAGCTTTATTAATTCTGCACTATGAACAGCTGTAGAGAAGAGGGAGCTGCAGATAAACAAGTACAACGTATGTAGGAGGATTTGTTTCATCTCTGTGTATCACTGGGTGTATATAAGGGTTTACAACCACTTTAAAAACAGAATCTAAATATGGAATAAAAACAGGGAAGATCGGGTCAATGGTTTGAGATTTCTTAATTGACCCAAAAAAAAGGAAAAATAAACACTTTTTTTTTATTTTACAAAATGAGGCTTTCCAATGAACAGCTTATTTTCAAACACAAAAGTTCAAACACTATTATGTAGAATGAATTATGTCGTTTATCAAAATTGTATTACAATGAGCTTCAAGATGAATTAAAAGAACAGGAAACGAATGATATAATTATCTGCAGCTCTGCAACCCAACAAGATCTCCCTCCTTTATCATATTAGAGGATCTTAGCCCACAAATGTCACCCTGTAGACTAATTACTGGTCTGTAACAGTTCACAGACCCCCTCAGACTAGAATACACATGTAGGCTCAGCTCACAAGGACAAACATTGTCTATTTCAGCCATGAGATTGCAGTTATTAAATCTCTCTGGACACGGAAAATAAATGTCACTTTTTAAGTAGGGATCTCTATCCAGGATTGTCAGCTTTGTGAATTGAGCCTACTGAATGCTACGTATAGCCTAGAACTGACCATACACTGATTAAAGTTTGGCCAGTCCAGAAGCGACCAGACAGATTTTGATCAGTGTGTGGTCTCCCCACCTCAACAGAAGTTGATTGTTTAGTGAACTTCTGTTGATGAGACATATTGGAAGCTCCATTTGTTTACATTCTACTGTGCATGACTGGAAATGTAAAGACTTCACCCTTTATCTCAACCTAAAGCCCTAGAAAGTCTAATCTTATCTTGGAATTCAAGGCGGCCCAAACCAACCTTTTCCACTACATGTAGTAAGCAGCACTGTTCTGGCAGCAGTACGGCCGGAATTAAAAAGAGTCAGGCTGAGTACCTCTCCACCATTCAGGAAAAGCCATAAATAACAGGCTTTATCTGATTGGCTGAAGTGGAGAGGCAGATGGACTACATCACAATCACAATGTCCACCATGGGCAAACAGAAGAAGCCTTGTAGACATCCAACACATGAGGGGAGTATTCCAGATTAGAATACTGATTAGCACAGCTCAAAAGACAGGCAGTGTGGAAGGCGGAAGAGGTAAGTGCGGCCATGCTACAAGGTGATGGTCAGAGACCACAGGCATGCAATAAGGTGATGGTCAGAGACCTTAGGCATGCTACAAGGTGATGGTCGGAGACCTTAGGCATGCTACAAGGTGATGGTCGGAGACCTTAGGCATGCTACAAGGTGATGGGCGGAGACCTTAGGCATGCTACAAGGTGATGGTCGGAGACCTTAGGCATGCTACAAGGTGATGGTCGGAGACCACAGGCATGCTACAAGGTGATGGTCGGAGACCTTAGGCATGCTACAAGGTGATGGTCGGAGACCTTAGGCATGCTACAAGGTGATGGTCGGAGACCACAGGCATGCTACAAGGTGATGGTCGGAGACCTTAGGCATGCTACAAGGTGATGGTCGGAGACCTTAGGCATGCTACAAGGTGATGGTCGGAGACCACAGGCATGCAACAAGGTGATGGTCGGAGACCTTAGGCATGCTACAAGGTGATGGTCGGAGACCTTAGGCATGCTACAAGGTGATGATCAGAGACCGTAGGCATGCTACAAGGTGATAGTCGGAGACCGTGGGCATACTACAAGGTTAAAGTCGGAGACCATAAACATGCTACAAGGTGATGGTCAGAGACCATAGGCATGCTACAAGGTGATAGTCGGAGACCATAGGCATGCTACAAGGTGATAGTCGGAGACCATAGGCATGCTACAAGGTGATAGTCGGAGACCGTGGGCATACTACAAGGTGAAGGTTGGAGGCCGTAGGCATGCTACAAGTTGAAGGTTGGAGGCCGTAGGCATACTACAGGGTGATGGTTGGAGGCCATAGGCATGCTACAAGGTGCTGGTCGAAGACCACAGACATGCTACAAGGTGATGGTCCGAGACCATAGGTATGCTACAAGGTGATGACTGGGGACCATAGGCATGGTACGATGTGAAGGTCGGAGACCACAGGCATGCTACAAGGTGATGGTCAGAGACCATAGCCTTGCTACAACTAGTAATGGTCGGAGGCCATAGGCATGCTGCAAGAGATGGTCAGAGACCATAAGCATGCTACAAGTGATGGTCAGAGACTGCAGACATGCTACAAGGTGATGGTCAGAGACTAGACATGTTATGGGGGATGATTGAAGGCTGTAAGACATGCTATAGGAGTTATTGGAGACTGGGAACTGTCAATGGTGCCATATCTGTGCTCCCTACAAGACTATTTGTACCATCTAATATTTTTCTCATTAAGAACTATTACAAAAGATTACAGGAAAAAATAAATATAAAAAGAAAAAGTGATGGACAGCACAGAAAAATGTAAGTGTGTAAAAGACGTCAACTGAACCATTTAACTACCAGAAGCCAGTTTATGAATATGTTTCCTTCAATGGCCTGAGTAAGCACCAAAACACATACAGGCATATGTAAGGAGAGCATTCATTCTGCTGACGACCAATGTAAATGGCCTCTTCTCCTAATGACCACCATTGTAAGGTGGACCTTCTCCTTCTGACCACCAATCTAAGGAGGCCCTTTACCAATGACTATTAAAGGACCTTCTACTGACCACCAATGTAAGTGGACTCTTTTCTCAATGACTATCAATGTAAGATGGACCTTCTCCTATTGACCACTGATCTAAGGTTGCCTTTCCCCCAATAGCCAACAATGTAAGGTGAAACTTCTACTGACCACCAATCAAAGGGGACTCTTCTCTCAATGACCACCAAAGAAGTCACTTCACCAATGACCAAAGTAAGGTGAACCTCCTCCTACTGAACACCAATCTAAGCGGGCAATTCTTCCAATGACCACCAATGTAGGGTGGACCTACTCCTCCTCACCACCAATCTAAGGGAGCCCTGTCCTGTAAGGTGAACCTTCTCCTACTAACGACCATTTTTATTTAGGCCCGTCCTCTTCTCCCATTAACCACCAATCTAAGGAGGATCTTCTCCTACTGATCACCAATGTAAAGGAGCTCTTCTCCACCGACTACTAACATGAGGTGGATCTCCTCCTACAGTATATACTATAAATCAAAAGGGCCCCTTTTCTTATTGACCACCACTCCAAGGAAGCCCTTTTCATGCTAAGGCTGACAGGAGGTGATATGGCACCTCCTTGGTCCCAGTTTTAACCCTTAAAGACTCCCACCATTAAGCTGCAACTGTGTGCAATGTGTTTGCAGTGCGCCCCCATGGGTTTAATGGGTCACCTTCGGTAGCAGTACTGCCCAGAGAACATGACGGGCAGCATATGTACAACCCACTCCGGCTGCTGTTCTTGCTTTGGGCTGGGTGGTAAAATCCCAGCTTAGCCATCATTTTTTACCGTCTCTTGGCTGCAAGTGAGAATGAGCTGCACCGTTTTTCTTTTCTGGGTGTTATTATTGTTTATTTAATTTTGTTCCTATTATTATACCCTCTTGTATGGAGAGGATGGGATGTATACAAAGTATAGCTCATCCCGTTTTGTTATATCACTGATCACACGAACGTAGATACAATAAGGTTTCCTGAGACCTGGAAGGTATTTATTGGGTTCCTCCATGTTACAAAGGTTGAGAAGCATTGATTTAGACCAATCCATAGATGAAACTAGACGAGGCTGGAGAGTAGAAGACAGAGAGATCCGGATCCGTGAAAGGGACGGCCGAGAACATTGTTGCAGAGCAGGTTATCAGAAAACAAAACCCGGCACCTGATTGGTGGCTACAGACAACACCTCCACTTTCCTACCCTTGTATGAGTCCAGTCCACGTGTTCTGAGAGCGAGCACCGCTGACATAGCCAGCCCTGATGTCCCTATGACTGAAATGTCATAATATAGGTGAAGATCGATGACCCTGATAATGGATTTGATTTACAATCCAGACAAAGCAATTGTGAAATCTTCATTCTGCTTTTATTTTCCCTCTGACGACGCACACAGTGAGGGGGATTTACTAAAACTGGAGCACTCAGAATATGGTGCAGCTGTGCATGGGAGCCAATCAGCTTCTAACTTCAGCTAATTCAGTTAAGCTTTGGCAATAAATCCTGTAGGCCGATTGGTTTCTATGCAGAGCTGCACCAGATTTTGCACTCTCCAGTTTTAGTAAATCTCCCCCAATGTCTCCTATAACAAAGTATCGTACACTATACAATCTGAATGTACATACTCCTTTAGATCTACCAACGGCTATAAAAAGTAAAGACCTGGCTGATTGGATCAAATGAACTGGATTGTACAGGTATTCAGATTGTAGTGTGTTTGGCCGGGTCAGTACGGTATCAGAAGTTTGGCTGAAGTTACTTACCCCCCATGTCCCCTACACTTACATGCCACCCCCCCCCATCCCATGTCACAGGTGGTACTTACCCCCCCCCTACCCATGTCCCCTACACATACATGCCCCCCCATCCCATGCCGCAGGTGGTACTTCAACTCCCATGTCCCCTACACTTGCATGCCACCCCCCCATCCCATGTCACAGAAGGTACTTACCCTTCCATGTCCCCTACACTTGCAAGGCTCCCCCCATCCCATGCCACAGATGGTACTTACCCCCCCATGTCCCCTACACATACATTGCACCCCCTCCATCCCATGCCACAGGTGGTACTTACCCCCCCCCATGTCCCCTACACATACATTGCACCCCCCCCCATCCCATGCCACAGGTGGTACTTACCCCCCCCATGTCCTCTAAACATACATGCCCCCATATCCCACAGGTGGTACTTACCCCCCCATGTTCCCTACACATACATGCCCCCCCATCCAACAGGTGGTACTTACCCCCCCATGTCCCCTACACATACATTGCACCCATCCCATCCCATGCTACAGGTGGTACTTACCCCCCTATGTCCTCTACACATACATTGCACCCCCCATCCCATGCCACAGGTGGTACTTTCCTTCCCCATATCCCCTACACTTGCATGGCACCCCCTATCCCATGCCACAGGTGGTACTTACTCCCCCATATCCCCTACACTTGCTTGGCACCCCCCATGCCACAGGTGGTACTTACCCCCCATGTCTCCTACACATACATGGCACCCCCCCATCCCATACCACAGGTAGTACTTACCTCCCATGTCCCCTACACATACATGGCACCCCCCAACCCATGCCACAGGTGGTGCTTACCCCCCCCCCCCCCATGTCCCCTACACATACATGGCACCCCCCTATCCCATGCCACAGGTGGTACTTACCACCCCTTGTCCCCTACACTTGTATGGCACCCCCCCATCCCATGCCACAGGTGGTACTTACCCCACCCCCCATGTCTCCTACACATACATGGAACCCCCTCATCCCATGCCACAGGTGGTACTTACCCCCCATGTCCCCTACACATACATGGCACCCCCCCCCCCAATCCCATGCCACAGGTGGTACTTACCTCCCCATGTCCCCTACACATACATGCCCCCCCATCCCATGCCACGGGTGGTACTTACCCCCCCCATGTCCTTTACACATACATGCCCCCCCCATCCCATCGGTGGTACTTACCCCCCATGTCCCTTACACATACATGCCCCCCATCCCATGCCACAGGTGGTACTTACCCCCCCATGTCCCCTACACATACATGAAACCCCCTCATCCCATGCCACAGGTGGTATTTACCCCCCATGTCCCCAACACATACATGGCACCCCCCATCCCATGCCACAGGTGGTACTTACCTCCCCCCCATGTCCTCTACACATACATGGCACCTCTCCCATCCCTTGCCACAGGTGGTACTTACCTCCCCCCCCCATGTCCTCTACACATACAGGCACCCCCCCATCCCTTGCCCCCTACACATACATGCCCCCCATCCCATGCCACAGGTGGTACTTATCCCCCATGTCCCCTACACATACATGCCCCCCCATCCCATGCCACGGGTGGTACTTACCCCCCCATGTCCTTTACACATACATGCCCCCCATCCCATCGGTGGTACTTACCCCCCATGTCCCTTACACATACATGCCCCCCATCCCATGCCACAGGTGGTACTTACCCCCCCATGTCCCCTACACATACATGAAACCCCCTCATCCCATGCCACAGGTGGTATTTACCCCCCATGTCCCCAACACATACATGGCACCCCCCATCCCATGCCACAGGTGGTACTTACCTCCCCCCCATGTCCTCTACACATACATGGCACCTCTCCCATCCCTTGCCACAGGTGGTACTTACCTCCCCCCCCCCATGTCCTCTACACATACAGGCACCCCCCCATCCCTTGCCCCCTACACATACATGCCCCCCATCCCATGTCACAGGTGGTACTTACCCCCCATGCCCCCTACACATACATGGCACCTCTCCCATCCCTTGCCACAGGTGGTACTTACCCCCCCCCCATGTCCCCTACACATACATGGAACCCCCTCATCCCATGCAACAGGTGGTACTTACCCCCCATGTCCCCTATACATGGCACCCCCCCCCCCATCCCACAGGTGGTACTTACTCCCCCCCATGTCCCCTACACATACATGGCACCCCCCACACATCCCATGCCACAAGTGGTATCCCCCCCCCATGGCACTTACCCCCCATGTCCCCTACTCATACATGGAACCCCCTAATCCCATGCCACAGGTAGTACTTACCCTCTAGGGTGACCTCCCTGCCCGCCCTCTTGAGGACCTGGACGGCCTCGTCATGTGTGGCATCCCGGAGGTCGGTGCCATTGACGGAGAGGATGGCGTCCCCGACATAGAGGGAGTGGGTGAGGTCGGCGGCCAGCCCGCGGAAGATCTTGGAGATGAGGACGGGCATCTTGTTCTCCCGGCCCCCCTTGATGCTGATCCCCAGCCCGCCCGGCTCCGACTTCACCACCCGCACCGTCCGCTTCTGGTTGGCGATGGCCTCGGGCAGAGGCTGGGGGGGCTCGGAGGGGCCCCGGAACGATCCATTGGTTACCCCGTTGTCCCCGGACCGGTCCGCGCTCAGCACCAGGGAGACCTCCGACAACTTCCCCGCAACTTTGTACCAACCGTCCCGGAGCAGCACCTCCACCCCGCCTTCTACCGCCATCCCTCCATACTGAGCACACCGACGACCAGCACGGAGGAGGAGACACACCGGGGAGGAGGGACGGACACCGACACCCCACCGGCACCCCGCCCGCCTGCCGGACACACAGGGGTTAATGAGGACAGCCGGGGATGGAGAGCCGGCTGAGCGGGGGAGACATCTAGTGGGAGAACATGGGTACTGCAGGCGTGCGCTGGAATTACAACTCCCCACTCACAGCACACACCTGTCCTCGTATGGAGGGGGAGGGGATTGTAGTCCTGACCTGCACCAATCCAGACACAACACAGGCCACACGAAACTTTTTTTTTTACACTAAAACGATTTTATTTGTATTTTTTTAAGACAAACTTTTTTAATTTTTTTTAACACTACTAAATATTTTACTACATATTAAAACATTTTCTATTTTTTCACACAAAAACATTTTTTGTTTTTATTTTTTATCACTAAAACTGTTTTTTTTAACACTAAAACATCCTTTTTTATTTTTAACCCTAAAACTTTTTTTTTTAAATTCTTTTAACACTAAAAATTTTTTTTTATTTTTTTAACTACATTATTTTTATTTATTAACACTAAAATATTTTTCATTTTTCTATTTTAACAGTAATACATTTTTTAACACTAAAGCATTTTTTTATTTTTTTTAACACTAAAAAATGTTTATATTATTGACACTAAAACTTTTTTTTATTTTTTTAAAACAACTTTTTTTTATTCTTTTAACACTAAACACTTTTTATTTTTTTTAACCCAAAAATTGTATTTATTAACAGTAAAATATTTGCTATTTTTATAACATTACATATTTTTTATATTTATGTTTTAACAGTAAAACGTTTTTTACACGAAAACATTTTTTTTATTTTATATTGGAACACAAAACAAAGTCTTCAGTTATTTTTTTAACACTAAGACTGTTTTATTTTTTTTAAATTTAAATATTTATTGATTTTCATGTAAATAAATTGTACAAAAATAATCTTTTAAAAGCATTGACACGTTTTCAGTACATTTATCTTACCACCTTTTCTACCCCCCCCCCCCCCACCTCCTCCGCTCTGAATTGTCCTATTCCTCTCTGGAGATCCACGTCCTCCAAAAGAGAAGAGAAGTGTAACCATATTAATTTGTATTATTCCCCCATACATTCTATATTATACTTTTTGAATTTTTCTTAATTCCTCCCATTTGTTCCATCTTATATAATGACTCTCCATCTTATCTTCATTCATATGGTAAAGTTCCTCCATCGTACATATTTGATCCACCCTATCAACCCAGTCCTCTATTTTCGGCACCTCCTATCTCCGCCAGAACCTGGGTATCAAGCCCTTTGCTGCATTCAAATAATACCATATACCAGATTTTTTATACTTTTTGACTGAAAGCCCAGTGCTATGAAAAAGGCAAGTCTCTGGATCTAATATAATGTCAACCTCGGTAATTTTCCGAATCAAGTACACTATTTTCTCCCAGTACTCCTGTATTTTAGGACACTCCCACCATATGTGATACATAGTGCCTCTACCTCCACATCCACGCCAACATAAAGGAGAATTATCTCCACTCAATCTATGTGCCACACTCGGTGTAATATACCATCTTGCCAAACATTTATAGTTCATTTCTACCTCCCGCATGTTTATATTTTCATGAATTAATCTATACATTTTCTTCTGTTTTTCCACATCTATTATTACACCTATATCCCTTTCCCATTTTTCTATACAGTGGGGCAAAAAAGTATTTAGTCAGCCACCAATTGTACAAGTTCTCCCACTTAAAAAGATGAGAGAGGCCTGTAATTGGCATCATAGGTAGACCTCAGCTATGAGAGACAAAATGAGAAAACAGACAATCACATTGGCCGATTTGGAAAGAATTTATTTGCAAATTATGGTGGAAAATAAGTATTTGGTGAATATGAAAAGTTCATGTCAATACTTTGTTATATATACTTTGTTGGCAATGACAGAGGTCAAACGTTTCCTGTAAGTCTTCACAAGGTTGGCACACACTGTTGCTGGTATGTTGGCCTATTCCTCCATGCAGATCTCCTCTAGAGCAGTGATGTTTTGGGGCTGTCGCTGGGCAACACAGACTTTCAACTCCCTCCAAAGGTTTTCTATGGGGTTGAGATCTGGAGACTGGCTAGGCCACTCCAGGACCTTGAAATGCTTCTTACGAAGCCACTCCTTCATTGCCCGGGTGGTATGTTTGGGATCATTGTCATGTTGGAAGACCCAGCCACGTTTCATCTTCAATGCCCTTGCTGATGGAAGGAGGTTTGCACTCAAAATCTCACAATACATGGCCCCATTCATTCTGTCCTGTACATGGATCAGTCGTCCTGGTCCCTTTGCGGAGAAACAGCCCCAAAGCATGATGTTGCCACCCCCATGCTTCACAGTAGGTATGGTGTTCTTTGGATGCAACTCAGCATTCTCTCTCCAAACACGACGAGTTGTGTTTCTACCAAACAGTTCTATTTTGGTTTCATCTGACCATATGACATTCTCCCAATCCTCTTCTGGATCATCCAAATGCTCTCTAACAAACTTCAGATGGGCCCGGACATGTACTGGATTAAGCAGGGGGACAACGTCTGGCACTGCAGGATCTGAGTCCCTGGCGGCGTAGTGTGTTACTGATGGTAGCCTTTGTTACGTTGGTCCCAGCTCTCTGCAGGTCATTTACTAGGTCCCCCCGTGTGCTCCTGGGATTTTTGCTCACCGTTCTTGGGATCATTTTGACCCCACGGGGTGAGATCTTGCGTGGAGCCCCAGATCGAGGGAGATTATCAGAGGTCTTGTATGTCTTCCATTTTCTAATTATTGCTCCCAAAGTTGATTTGTTCACACCAAGGTGCTTGCCTATTGCAGATTCGGTCTTCCCATCCTGGTGCAGGTCTACAATTTTGTTTCTGGTGTCCTTCGACAGCTCTTTGGTCTTCACCATAGTGGAGTTTGGAGTGTGACTGTTTGAGGTTGTGGACAGGTGTCTTTTATACTGATAACAAGTTCAAACAGGTGCCATTGATACAGGTAACGAGTGCAGGACAGAGGGGCCTCTTAAAGAAGAAGGTACAGGTCTGTGAGAGCCAGAAATCTTGCTTGTTTGTAGGTGACCAAATACTTATTTTCCACCATAATTTGCAAATAAATTCTTTCCAAATCAGCCAATGTGATTGTCTGGATTTTTTTTTCTCATTTTGTCTCTCATAGTTGAGGTCTACCTATGATGCCAATTACAGGCCTCTCTCATCTTTTTAAGTGAGATAACTTGCACAATTGATGGCTGACTAAATACTTTTTTGCCCCACTGTATATGGTGGCCTTATATCTGTGTTTATTTCAGTGAGAATCTTATATATTTTAGAAGTTCCATGTTTCCCATCCCCCCGTGTGTCTAATAACCTTTTCCCAACCATGGTACTTTTTAATGCTAATCGTATTTCTTCCTGCGTTATTTCTGATTCTAGGGATTTCAATTGTACCTCACTTATTTTCGGTAACCCTGCATTTTTTAAATATGTCCTTTTTTCCATTTTTCCTATTCCATCATTATTTGTAGAATTATGGGGAGTAATATTATATAAATTACTGTAATATTCTTTAAACACCCTAGCAATGTCTTTAGTTGAATATACTAATTCTCCTTTGGGGTCTCTTATTTTTTCTATATAGTTCTTAGATTTTTTTTCCTCTGAGCCCTCATTAAATACTCTCCTGGCCTATCTCCCCATCTTTACATCTCACTTATCATTTTATTAAATACTCTTCTCTTTTCTTCTTCCTGAAAATGATTTAGTTCTTTTTTATTTATTACCCTCTGCATTATCTCTTTTGTTACTCTACTTTTATGTATCTGTTCAAGTTCAGAGAGTTCCTTGAGGAGCCCATTAATTTTTTCCCTTCCTCTTTCTACCCTCTCCCCGTACCCTTCACCCCCCCCCCCCTCTTCCCTCCCCTATCCCTTCCTCAGTACCCACCCTCCCCTCTTTTAGGCTAGTATTTTCTTTACCCCTTTCTTGGAACTTTCCTATTCTATAAACACCATCTAATTTAAGAGTCTCTAATGCAGATCTGTCCATTATAGTGTTCAACATTTTACATGTTATTCCCCTTAGGTCTTCCCCTTGTGAAATCTCTGGTACTCCTCGTATCCTTAGATTATATCTCTTATCCCTATTTTCTTGATCCTCCATCTTATAAAGCAGCTTTCTTTGCGTCACCACACTTTGTCTTCTCCTTCTTTCAGACCCCCTGGGTGGGGATCTCCCCCTTTTAATTTCACGTTATGAATAGATCTCTCCATACAGTACATCAAGCCCAGCCGCTCTCACTCACCTTCCCCTCGTCACCTCTCTCCTGTGAGGCGGCTTCAGTCTTTTCTTTCTGAGGCTGTGCTTCCTGATGCTGTTCCACGCTTAGGGGGAGATTCCTCTCACTGGGTCTCGTTCCGTGTCACACAAGCCCCGTGCTCACGTGGAAATGACCGGCATCTCTCTCTGCCTGTGAAACGCTGGCCGGCTTCTCCTCCTCCCAGCGCTCCTTTGCAGCTGGTCATGTGGCCGTCTCCGTATCCCTTAGACTCCAGGCTACCCGCCGCTCCATCCAGGGACCACAGCCGCCCCGCTGTGGCAGACCTATAGGAAGCCTCGTCGCCCTTTCGCTTTGCTCGGGCCACTACTCCTCCGCCGAGACCCCCCCTTTCACCGGTAGGTCTCCTGCGGACATTCTTAATGGCTTTGTGAGGGCACTGTTTGAAGGATAGGAGGCTGGCTGTTGGAGAGTGCTCACCTCACACTCTCACCCGCCGCCATGGTCAGGCTCCTCCCTAAAACTGTGTTCTTAACACTAAAACATTTTTACTTTTTTAACACTAAAACTTTTTTTAAATTCTTTTAACGCATTTTTTATTTTTTACCCAAAACTGTTTTTTACCTAATGACACTAAAATATGTTATTTTTATAACATTAAATATATGTCCCCTGCACATATATGCCCCCCGATCCCATGCCACAGGTGGTACTTACCCCCCATGTCCTCTACACATACATGCCTCCCCACCACAGGTGGTACCTACCCCTCCATGTCCCCTACACATACATGGCACCCCCCATCCCATAGGTGGTATTTACCCCCACATGTCCCCTACACATACATTGCCCCAATCCCATGCCACAGGTGGTACTTCTCCCCCCATGTCCTCTACACATACATGCCCCCCATCCCATAGGTGCTACTTACCCCCACATGTCCCCTACACATACATTCCCCCCCATCCCATGCCACAGGTGGTACTTACCCCCCAGGTCCCCTACATATACATGCCCCCCTGTCCCATCCCACAGGTGGTACTTACCCCCCCATATCCCCTACACATACATGCCCCCCATCCCATGCCACAGGTGGTACTTACCCTCCAGGGTGATCTTCCTGCCTGCCCTCTTGAGGACCTGGACAGCATCATCATGTGTGGCATCCTGGAGGTCGGTGCCATTGACGGAGAGGATGGCGTCCCCGACATAGAGGGAGTGGGTGAGGTCAGCGGGCAGCCCGCGGAAGATCTTGGAGATGAGGACGGGCATCTTGTTCTCTCGGCCTTATTTATAACATTAAATATTTTTTATTTTTATCTTTTAACACCAAAACATTTTTATTTTTTTGTCTATTTTTTTTTTTAACAATAAAACTGTTTTCTTTTTTTTTTTCCCCTTTATCCTTTTTTTTTAATTAATATTTAAATATTTTATTATTGTTTTTCAAATCACCAATTTACATATACAAAAGATAATAAAACAGACAGAATACATTACACATATCTGTCATAACATTCCCCACAGATAACCTTAATCTTGGTGACCTTTTACCCCTCCCCTTTCCTATTCCAGCACCACCCTTTGATTATGCACTTTTAACTTCATTCTACAAATCCTGTTCCTTGAATAATACTGATATTTTACTATACTATATTTATCCCCTTTCACTTATTTTCCCTATTTTACATCCCTATTTCACATATTCTAGGTATACATCTGACTTTTTAAATTGTACCCATTTTTCCCATCTTGTATGGAAGACCTCCATTTTATCTTCCTCCATATGGCAAAGTTCCTCCACTCTATATATCATCTCAACTCTTTCTACCCAATAAAACTGTTTTCTTAACACTAAAACATATTTATTTTTTTAACACTAAAACATTTTTTTTATTTGTTTAATACTAAAACTTTTTTGAAAATTCGTTTAACACTAAACATTTTTTAACAAGGAAAAATGTATTATCTTTTAACACTAAAATATTTATTTTTTATGGCATTCATTTTTTTTATTTTTATCTTTTAATAGTAAAAGTTTTTTTATTTTTTAACACTAAAACATTTTTAGACTTTTATTTCATTCATTTGAGGCTCACAGCCCCCTAAGTAAAGCCTGTGCATCCGGGGCCACACAGAATATCTTAGTGCTGCCCATTGATGCGAAACAATTGATAGCATTCCACCCTGGCCAACCAACTCACTTTGATCAAAGTTGAGTCTAAACCAATCGTAAAGGAAGTTATGGCTAATCAATTGTTTGTGGATTTGAACATATTGATCCAATAGAAAAGTCAAAGTTATATGACCACCGTTATTCTATATACTGTATATCATCACATTGAACTATACATCCAATACTGCAGAGTTACTCCTTATGTGTTCATTTGTCTGAAATAACAAAACGAAATTCAAATCAAATTCACCTCGAATTCAACTCAAATATGAAAAGAATAGAACATAAAATAAAATAATAGAATAGAAAAAAACAATAGAATAGAATAACATAGAATATAACTATCTTCCCAAATTCAATTATTGAATAGAATAAATTTGAATCCGAATAGAATAGAAAATAATAAGATAGAAAAACAAAAGAATGGAATAAAATAGAAAGAATATAACTGTATTACGAATAGAACAAATTTAGAATTTGAATAGATTAGAAAATAAGAGAATGGAATAGAAACAAAACAAAATAGAAAGAATATAGCTGTCTTCCAAAATTGAAAATTTTGAATAGAATACATTTCAATGCCAACTTGAATGCTGATTTGAATTCTCCGAATTCGGTTGAATTGAACTCAAATCAAATTAGAAAACAAAACAAATTCTGAAAACGAATTAACCACTTACCAACCACGCTATAGCCGAATGATGGCTACAGCACAATTGTCCAGTCCTAGGAGTGTGTCATGTGATGTCCTCCCAGAACGCACGCACCCGGCGGTCTCCGGGCACATCTGATCACGTGATGTGGTAAAAGGCCAATCACAGCGGCCTTTTACCATGTGATCAGCCGTGTCCAATGACACAGCAGATCACCGGTAAATGTAGTTGCCAGTTATTGGCTGCACTTTCCTCACACTGTTGCAGCGTGAGGAAAGTACTGCTGATAACCGGCAATTGTCAGAGGAGGGATCGCCACCGATCAAAAGGGCTGTGATCATCAGACATTGCCACTCATCAGTTCCCATCAGTGCCACCTATCAGTGCCCATCATTGTTGCATATCAGTGCCAGCTCATCAGTGCTGCCTACCCATGTCACCTCATCAGTGCCCATCAGTGCTGCCTATCCGTGCCACCTCATCAGTGCTGCCTATCCGTGCCACCTCATCAGTGCCCATCAGTGCTGCCTATCAGTTCCACTTCATCAGTGCCCATCAGTGCTGCCTATCCATTCCATCTCATCAGTACCCATCAGTGCTGCCTATCCATGCCACCTCATCAGTGCCTATCAGTGCTGCCTATCTGTGCCACCTCATCAGTGCTGCCTATCAGTGCAGCCTCAACAATTCACATCAGTGAAGGAGAAAAATGACCTGTTAGCAAAATGTTATCATAGAAACAAAGAAAACCTTTTTTTTTCAAATGTTTTGCTCTTTTTTTTTTATAGAGCAAAAAATAAACCCCCCAGTGGGGAATAAATACCTCCTGAAGAAAACTTTGTTTGTGGGGAAAAAATGATACAAATGTCATATGGGTACAGTGTTGCATGACCGCACAATTGTCATTCAAAGTGCGTCAGCGCTGAAAGCTGACGATTGTCCTGGGCAGGAAGGAGGTAAAAGTGCGCCCTTCCTGCCCAGGCCAATGGGGGGAGGCAGGTGCTTAGAGGGGGTAAAGGTAGGCAAGTGGTTCAGCAATGGATAGAAAGTAAAGCATGTCTTTGTCCTGCACAGATCTAGATCCCAGATGGAAACACGAAGTGCCGGCAAGGAGGCTGCAGGAGACCAGCAATGATGATATGAAACAAGGAGGAAAAACGGTGCAAAATACATTTTATTTTTTATTTTTTTTTTAAAAGCAGGACAATTATTATTGACAGTCGGATATCAGTCACACAATCATCCATTTAGGGGTGACATGTATGGACACAGTCAGGCGATATGTGTGCTGGCCGTACATTTGCAGGTCTCTCCCTCCCAGCCAGTCCAGTGTAGAGTGGATCTCATGGGCTGCCATCGTTTTACAGACTGACTCACTTTGTAGAGTAACCACAAGCTGAACTACTAAACAAGCCCCCGTATTCTCCCTGAGCTGCCCGGAATGGCACAGAGAAGATGTGGAGGAAAGTCAACATTGACATAGCATGCCCTTCTCCCGCTGGAATTTCCTCTCGCTGGGGAATCGTTTGGTTGGCTTAAATAGAAGTTTTCTTTTTACATTTAATTCATTTTAATTCATATCCAATGTAGTAAAAACATTACATTTTACATTAACCACTTGACAACCGGACCATAGCCGAATGATGGCAACAACGCGGTTGTCCAGTTCTGGGAGGGCGTCATATGATTTCCTTCCAGAACACGCCCCCAACAGCACACACCCAGCGCTGTCAGTGATAGCTGTCTCCTACGGGCATAGCTGATCACATGACATGGTACGAGGCTAATCACAGCAGCCTTTTACCACATGATCAGTTGTGTCCAATGACACTGCTGATCACAAAGTGAATACATTTGCTGGTTATTGGCAGCACATTCCTCGCGCTATCACAGTATGCGGAAAGTACTGCTAATAACCAGCAAGTGTCACAGAGGACATCTACACTAATAATCAAGGCACTGATTAACAGTGCCCTGATTATCAATGCCGCCCAGAAATGTTGCCAGTCAGTATCCATCAGTGCTGTATATCAGCACCCCCTCATCAATTCCCACCAGCGCCACTTCAGTGCCACCTCATCAGTGCTGCCTATGAGTACCACCTCATCAGTGCTGCCTGTCAGTACCACCTCATTAGTGCCACCTATCAGTGCTATGTCATCAGTGCTGCCTATCAGTGCCACCTCATCAGTGCCCATCGGTGCTGCCTATCAGTGCCACCTATCAGTACCACCTCATCAGTGCTGCCTATCAGTGCCACCTAATCAGTTCCCTTCAGTGCTACCTCATCAGTGCCCATCAGTGCAGCCTATCAGTGCCCATCAGTTCTGCATATCAGCACCTCCTCAATTCCCACCAGCGCCACTTCATCAGTTGCACCTCATCAGTGCTGCCTATCAGTACCCACTCATCAGTGCTGCCTGTCAGTACCACCTCATCAGTGCTTCCTATAGTTGACGCTTTTAAAGCCCCTTCTAGGTCATCAGTATAGTGTATGGAGGAGGTCTGCTGCTGGAATTATTGCTCTCATTCTGGTGTGTGCGGCGATATGTAACGTGTATTGCAAACGTCGTTTTCATGTGTAGGCGCCGAGTATGTACTTTTACGTTTGTGTGTGTGTACATATGTGGGGGGCCTTGAAAAATTTGGGGGTGTTATATGCTTGGGTGTAACTTCCATTAAAAAAATCTATCTACCTATCTATCTCTATCTATCTACCTCTCTCTCTCTCTCTCCCTCTCTCTCTGTCTATCTATCGAATCTATCTATATATATATTTTTTTAAATCACATAGGGAACAAAAAAAGTCCCCTATGTGATGATTTTTGGTGACAGGTTCTCTTTTTTGAGACATGCAAGTGTCAGGGATCTCCGCGGCGCTAGTCCCAGCGCAGGCACAGTATGCCGTCTCATGCGGGGATGCGGGCGCTAGGTCCCGGCCAGCCGCGGCGACGGAGTCCGCGCATGCGCACTGGCGTTCGCGGGTGGGCGCCTGGCACCAATGACAGCGCAGGGCGCGGTATTTAAATCCCCCCTGTGCTGTCACTGGTTGCCGTATGGTCTTTTCTGTGATCTCTGTTTCTGAACCTGTATTGTGAGTATTTTTGACCCGGATTGCCTGACCTTGCTGATTTCTCCTGTCCTGACCCCTGGCTTTCCTGACCCCGCTCCTGAATGCCCCTTTATAGATCAGACCTCCTGTTACTGACCTGGCGTGTGACCCGACCATTCTTTGCCTGCTGCTTTGTACCGCACCGACCCCCCGACTACCGACTCGGCTTGTCTGACTTTGCACTTGCTCATCCATCTGTCAATCCCACTGGGATCTCCCGGCCTCCTCACTTCAGGCTCTCACCCTGCGGGAGCCTCTGGCGGACTCCTCTACCACTGGTGGGTGTACCCGATAGTCGCGACCTGGTCTCGGTACACTCCAAGTCCATCCCCTTCATCAGGGGCCCTGGTGAACAAGTGATCCGGGACTTAGACTCTGCGCTCTGGGGAAACCTGACCAGTGGGTTGCTAGAGGTGCCGCCAGGTGGTCCCTTACAGCAAGTCTCCCCTGTATTACACTGAACGTAATGCAGTGCACATCGCACCGCATTATATTCTTTCCCGGCCTCAATGACTGGGAATCTGTCAAACAGGGACCCAGAAGTGACGTCACATCACGTCCAGATCAGGAGAAGGGGAGGGGAGTGGATGTGTCCTCCTCCCTCTGCTATACCATATCCTGCGACACCCGCCAAACCAGTCTCGGGCCAGCAGATGGGCAAGCGGAGCCCGGGACATATAGTGGGGGCGGGGGAGAGGCTGACACTGCGGGCTGTGTGGAAGCAATCGGGCGGCAGCGCTGCTGCCCGAATGCTTCCATCTGACAGGTGAGCCCGCTGCTTCCCGCAGCAGGGCTAAGGGAAAAAAAAACGACCTGCCCGGTGCCCGGAACTACATGTCCCTGGTAATGGGTGATAGGAATTGGACATCCCTGATGGAGAGTGATTTGCCTTTGTCACACAGTTGTTTGTGAGTACGTATCTCTTTTGAATTTAACTGCTTCCACCCCTCCCTATAGAAGAAATACTGCTACAGGGCAGCACGGGTGCACAAAATCATGTATATATGTGACTTTGCAGTTCTGGGTAGGCTGTCAATCACTAGGTCCCGGCCGGTGATTCCCCGATGGCACCCGGTGATCGCCAAGTATCACCGATGCAGGAGAGACCTGTGTATAAGCAAAAGAAATCTCTCCCCTGTCATCCCCTGCACACTGCTTTGTATGGCTCTGCATAGCAGAGCCACACAAAGCAGCGTGCTTACAGTGTAAAGCACACACAGTAAAACAGCACACAGTTAACTGTTTGATCGCCCCACATGTTAACCCCTTCCTGCCCAGTGCCATTAGTACAGTGTCAGTGCTTTTTATTAGCACTGATTACTGTGTTGGTGTCACTGGGCATGTCAGTGACACCAAGTCAGTTCCCCCCCAGTGTCAGAATGTCTGCTGCAGTCCCACAGTACCACTAAAAGTTGCTGATCACCGCCATTACTAGTAAAAACAAATAATAATACCAGTATATATACCGCCATTTTTAAACACTATAACTTTCACATAAACCAATTAATTTACACATATTGGGATTTCTTTTTTTTAGCAAAGACATGTAACAAAATACATTTTGCCCTAAATTTATGATGAAATTAGATTTTTTAGATTTTTTACATGACATGTTTAATAGCAAAAAGTCAAAAAATATAGTTTTTTTTCAAGATTGTCTTTTTTTTATAGCGCAAAAAATAAAAAACGCAAGACGATCAAATACCACCGAAAGAAAGCTCTATTTGTGGCAAAAAAGGACGCAAATTTAAGTTGGGTGCAACGTTGCATGACCGCGCAATTATAAGTTAAAGTAACACAGCGCCAGAATGCAAAAAAATGTCCTGGTTAGGAAGGGGGGTAAATCCTCAGTAGGGCAAGGGGTTAATAAAATGTATTCTCAGGTAATGCACTTGGCTGGTGCGCCCTTTCTTCCCGTGTTTTGCAGTAAGCCATTTGTGTTTTCCCCGACCCTCAGAGGGCAGCAAGGCCTGTTCTGGCGTTGGACGCACAAGAACCTGATGTTCCCATATCATCCTATCACTCTTGAGCGCAAGGGACGTTCTTCTTGCTTTAACTAGTATTTTTATCTAACATGGCAGTCTACATATTTCCCCAGTAATGGGCACCTTTAACTTACTGTAAGGCTGGGTTTTTAATCTCAGCATTGAGGACATGCATTAGTGAGGTTTTTGTCACGGGTACCCCAGTGCACTCTAAGGCTTTCTGCGCCTCAGCATGTTGCAATGAAAATGCACAATCCCAACGCACACGTTCCTGCAAGAAATGGCTGTGTGCATAGGTGGGTGCTGCAGGGACCGTCGGCTGGAACCGAGCAGAGTCAACGGAGAGGAATGTCACCGGCACACCAAGGATCTCCAATGTGGGTCCAAGAAAGGCTTTAACCACTTGACCTCCAGAGGATTTACCCCCCTTAATGACCAGGCCTCTTTTTGCTACTCGGCGCTGCACTAATTCAACTGATAATTGCGTGGTCATGCAATGCTGCACCCAAACAAAATTTACGTCCTTTTTTTCACACAAATAGAGATTTCTTTCGGTGGTATTTGATCACCTGTGCGCTTTTTATTTTTCACGCTATAAACAAAAAAAGGCCAAAAATTTTGAAGAAAAACGATATTTTTTACTTTCAGCTATAAAAAAATATATCGTAAACTCAAAGTTAGTTATACATTTAGGCCAAAATGTATTCTGCTACATGTTTTTGGTAAAAAAAATCCCAATAAGTGTATATTGATTGCTTTGTGTGAAAGTTATAGCGTCAACAAACTATGGTATAGATACTGCAATTTACGACATTTTTTTGCTATACAGCGCTGCGCTAGTTTAACGGACAATTGCGCGGTCATGCAATACGGTACATAAATGAAATTTACATTTTCCCACAAATTGAGCTTTCTTTCGGTGGTATTTGATCGCCTGTGCGGTTTTTATTTTTTGCGCTATAAAAAAAAAGGCTGACAATTTTGAGGAAAAAAGAACAATATTTTGGACTTTTTGCTATAAAACATGTCCAGTAAAAAAAAATTTAAAAATCAAATTTAGTCATAAATTTCTGCCAAAATGCATTCTGCGACATGTCTTTGCTACAAAAAACCCAATACGTGTAAATTAATTGGTTTACGTGAAAGTTATAGCGTTTACAAATGGAGGGAAAGATACTGGGATTTTTAGGGTTTTTTTTATACTAATAATGGCGGCGATCAGTGACTTATGGCGGCGATCAGTGACTTATGGCGGCGATCAGCGACTTATGGCAGGACTGCGGCGGACATTCTGACATTGGGGTGTACTGACTTGGGGTCACTGGCATCCCCAGTGACACCAATACAGTGATCAGTGCAAAAAAAAAAAACACTGACACTGTACTAATGGCACTGGGGAGGAAGGGGTTAAGTTTATTATTCAGAGAAAGGGTTAACTGTGTGAGAGGAGTGTTTTACTAGGGGACGGGGGTGTGTACTGCAGGGAACACCGCTGATCGGGAGAGAGAAACTCTTCTTTCACGATCAGCATGTCCTGGAACTGACAGGGAACTGACAGAAAGCACAGCTACTGCAGCTGTGCTCTCTGTCAGCGATTGCCGCCGATCGCCGGGACATAGCTGGTAATGACCGGCTGTGACCCAGCAACTGACATCCTGTGATCGGCGGGACAGGTAGGGCGGCGGCGTGCCTTGCACCGCCCCCTACCTATTTTAAAAACACGCGTTTTAAAACGTGGTTTTGCCCAGCCGTGCCGCCCTGCCGCCGTATTTCTACAGTGGCTGGGCGGCATGTGGTTAATAAAGGTTTACATAGTTACAGCAAGGCAACATTTCGGAGTCTCGCAGGACCCCTTCATCAGGCATCAATGCAGCACCCACCTATGCACACAGCCATTTCTTGCAGGAAAGTGTGCGTTGGGATTGTGCATTTTCATTTAGGACTGGTTTCCCATACTGCACCCCTGCCGGCTGCCCATTACGAGGGTATTTATTCGATGTACCTGTAAACAATCAGGACATCACATTCACTGATTGGTTCAATGGTCACATGCCTGATGAAGGGGTCCTGCGAGAGTCCGAAAAGTTGCCTTGCTCTAACTATGTAAACCTTCATTAAAGCCTTTTCATACTCGCATTGGAGATCCTTGGTGCGCCGGTGACATTTCTCTCAGCATGTTGCAACACACAGCAAAGCTCCATAGTGTGTTGCTTCCCCATACTGCGCTTGGGCACGTTGGAAACCTATTCAAAATTAATAGGCTGCCTTATCCTAGCATACGATTCCATGAGACTTAATGCAATTTCAAGTCCACAAGCTATCATAGATGAAGCCATACTCCAGGGCAATTTTCTTTTTAACATATGGTCCCCCAGGCAGATTTAATAAAAATATGCTTGGGATGCACTACTCCCACTCAATACAGAATTATCCCCCGCATTACTTCTTCTTCACCAGTAGATGCCCTCAGTTTTCCAGGTTAAATGATGCTCGGTGTCACTCAGCCTGGAATACTGAGGACATACTGTAAGGAAAGGTTCACAATAGCCAAAGCATTACATTTGCGAGTGCAGCTAAGAGGCCACTGTCAGATGCTCATAAGGAGACCCTGCCACCTCCTAATTGCCTGTTTTTATTTCTCTGCCAAACAGAAGTCTATATCGGGGCTAGTGTGCCATAACTGCAAGTCAAGCATCTGGTGCGCCATTTCAGAACAGCCCCATTCAATTGACTGACTGAGTTTGACAGGTGGTGCCTCTAAGCAACTCAGCATGCTGCGTTAAATTTGCAGAGACGGCCATGTAAGATATTGTAGCAGCAGCTTGTGAACAGCCTCCTCTGGCTCTTGCTTAGTCTTAAGGTGGGAAGCTGGGGTGGGGTGGTGGTGCAGTAAATACGAGGTCCCATTAAATTGAATGGCTGACTTTGACATGCACTGTCTCCTGTCAACTCGACATGTTGTATTAAATTTGCATGCGACGCAAAGCATCACAGCAGTGGTGTGTGAACAGCCTCCTCCGGCTGTTGTTTAGCCTTAAGGTGGATGGCAGTGAGTGTTTTTTTTTTTTTTTACTGTTGCCCCTGTGAAAGATAAAAAAATGGAAGCACCATGGGTTTTCACTGCTTCATTCACAATATACTGAGGTGAGCACTGACCATATCATGGATCTCCTGACCGCCACATTGTGAAGGTCAGAGGAACTTGCCCCCTGGTCAGGTACACCTTAGTGTAGCAAACTGGCTCATCAGAGTTGGACGCGGAGTACCCTTTTTTTTCTTTATTATTAGAGTATTCCTCAGTCCTTCATTCCCTACCCCCTCCCTTCCTGAGAGGCACAGTGACAGATGGTGTGGGTCAACCGCAGGTTAAGGCATCCTTAGTCCGGTGCCGAGCAGTCTGCGAAAGTGTAGCCTTCCTCACCCAAGTCATGATAAGGCCAGCTCATCAGAGCATTGGGAAGCACTGACCCCCAGAACTTATGTAGGCTCACCCATCATAAAACAGATAAGGCAGCTTCTCCCCGGAATTGAAAGAGATTGTAACCTCACAAAACCTAACAATTAAAGATGACAGAATGAAATGAACATTCCTCAAGTCAGGTTTTTTCCCCTATGTTTCATGTCATGGATTATGACAGATGTTGGTTCTAATTCAGAGTTCCCCGACTAACCCCTCCCAGAAGGGCGTAGTGGCCAGTATTCAGAGTCAAACGCCTTGCAGGGGGATTTTTAAAAAGACAGGCTGTGTTAGGAATGGACTGGCCAGCAATGGTGGGACTCACCTGCCTTTTGATCTGCAGTACCGGGGCTGGCCAGCGGGTGCTCCCAGCAATCAGAGACTCAACCTTTCAGCCAGCTAACACCTGGAACTGATGATACTGGTGTATTTAAGGGATGGCCAGACTTGCAGACTCTGCCTTGGTGTGTGTTTGTCCTGGGCCCTGTATCTGTCCTGCATCCTGTTTCTGTTCCTTTGCTGACTTCTCCTGCTCTGATCCTGGCTTGTGACCCGGACCATCCCTCTGCCTGACCCTCTGTACTATGCTGCTTGCTACCTGCTGAACCTGGCCTGTGACCCCGACCATTCTCCGCTTGCTCCCCCTGTACCTACCTGCCCAATTGATATTGACCCAGCCTGCCTGACGACGCTTGCTTGTATATACTGTTATCTGTGGGTGGTTTGGTTTGGTTTGTTTGCACCGTATTATGTTTTAGTATTGCACTGCGTTTATGTTTGTACTGTTAGTGTTAATAAATTATATTGTTTATAACATATCTGAGGTCTGCGTTTCCCTGCTTCAGTCACACACCTCTGGTCATACCTGGGAGCCCTGACAGGCTGGCAAGCCTAAAGTTTGAGCAAAACACATCTCCTGATCTTAACATCGTAACAACAGGAGATCAAAGACCCTTTCTGCTCTGCAACTTGGATCTGCTTACAAACCAAGGCGTACTGGCAAGTAACTTAACCCTTTAACTTCCTTCCTATTATCTCTTTGCTGTGTTGTGGGTCTTTATCTATATATAAATATATATCTTAGTTACATCTTTTTGTAAATATTTTGTTGCACCTGTTTGACTCTTTTAGTAATAAACCTCTCTTTCTGAAAGTGTTGAACTGTTTCTAAGCGCTTACTTGCAATTCACGAATTCCTACCTTTGAAGAGACGCTATTGTTTGTTATAATCTCTGTATAACAGGCCTATGGACCGTGTTGTATAGATCAATATTTCAATCATTATAGTGTATATTTGATAATGGGAGTTTCCCAGTCTCCGACAAAAGTGGTGGTGGCAGTAGAGGGTTAGTTGCGTAATTAACCCGACCCAGTAACAAGCCCATTCAGGCTGCAGGCACCGATTGTAAACCATTAGCTGGACAATCGCTGTGCAGGGTGCAGCTGGGTGTGGCCTTGTTACGCGCGTCACACCGCAGTTTTAGATCGGCCGGTCACAAGTTTGATGAGAAGGTCTGGGGTCTGTCACCGCGGGCGTGACGTAATATTGTTGGTCGCGGTCGTGTGATTGTCGCATGTTGGTGGCGGCGATCGGGCTATCGTGACACTTAGTGCTTGCAAAGACACCAGTAAGGACCGCCCAGCCTGCTGTGGAAGTAAAAGAAGAAGAAAACCCTTTGGGGTCACGAACCAGCCTGATAACATATGAAAAAAGGTGAATATAAAACAAGAAATAGAAAAATGACACAATGTGCGTAAATGTATGAGTATCTGAAAGGGGGTATGTACTATGGAAAAAACAATCTCTATTTTTGTGATAGAATTTCTGGATTGTTTTCCTCCGCTATAGATGAAAAACGAAAAGTTTGATTTCCTATGGACTAAAAGTAATTGCATTTTCTTCATATCTGTCCATAGAAATATCCTGTAATATCCGCAGGAAGTGACATCAACTGACTGTTGGCATCTAAATCACATTCATGCTTGTCTAATATGCCATCAGTATGAGAAGAATGCTGTGCACTTCATGAGGAAGCCTCATTCCTGGGTCTTATCATACAATGAAAAGTCTTGAGAGGAACTGTGTGTTCAGACAAAGGATTTCCTGGTAGAATCTTGTGATGGTCAGGTTCATTTGCCCTCTGGCCAGGTAGGCCTAAGTGCTTGTAATGACCAGAGCAGCTATGTGTTCTAAGTGCTTACCCAGTGTCCAGAGTAGCCTTTCTCGATCTTTTTAATACGAAGAAACCCTTGAAATAATGTTCTGGTCTCAAGGAACCCTTGCTAAAATTACACTCACCGGACACTTTCTTAGGTACACCTTGCTATTGCCGGGTTGGACTCCATTTTGCCTTCAGAACTGCCTTAAGTCTTTGTGGCATAGATTCAACAAGGTGTTGGAAACATTCTTCAGAGATTATGGTCCATATTGACATGATAGCATCACGCGGTTGCTGCAGATTTGTTGGCTGCACATCTATGAGGCTAATCTCCCGTTCCACCGCATCCCAAAGGTGCTCTGTTGGATTGAGATCTGCTGACTGTGGAAGCCATTGGAGTACAGTGACCTCATCATCGTTTTCAAGAAACCAGTTTGAGATGATTTGAGCTTTGAGGCATGGTGCATTGTCCTGCTGGAAGGAGCCATCAGAAGACGGGTACACTTTAGACATAAGGGGATGGACATGGTCAGCAACAATACTCAGGTAGGCCGTGGCATTTAAACAATACTCAATTGGTACTAAGGGGTCCAACGTGTTCCAAGAAAATATCCCCCACAACATTACACCACCATCACCACCACCAACAGCCTGAACCACTGATAGGCAGGCAGGATGGATTCATGCTTTCATGTTGTTTAGGCCAAATTCTGACCCTACCATCTGAATGTCGCAACTGAAAATTGAGACTCATCAGACCAGGTGTCAGGGACACTGGGCTTCGCAGCGATACGCCGGGCGGCGCATGCGCAGAACGCCAACGTGCACTAGCCGGCGTGCGGCAGGACCTGGGCGACCGCAGCAAAAGCGGCGGCCGCGCATGCACACTCGCAATCGCGGACATGCGCCTGGCACCAATGACAGCGCAGGGCGCACTATTTAAACGAGCTAGGGGATATGTACATTGCCGTTTGGTCTTGATAATCTGTTCCTGTGTTCTGCCTGTGAAGCTTTCCTGTTGCCGACCTCTGCTTGATCCTGACCCTGCTGACTGTCTCCTGCTTGATCTCTGGCTCGTCCTGACCACTCTCCTGCCTGCCCCTTACGATTGATCTCCTGTTGCTGAACTTGGCTTGACCTGACCATTCTCTGTCTGCTCCTCTGGTACCTACGCCATACCTCACGGTATCCATCCATCCATCCCGCACGGATCAGTCCCTGCTGCCAGGCCTGCCAGCCTCTTCACATCAGGCCCCATTCCTCGCACACCTCTGATGGTACCCTCTACCATAGCCAGACGTACTCAGGGGTCGCGACCTGGTCTCAGTCTGCTCCAAGTCCATCCCCACCATCAGGGGCCCTGGTGAACAAGCAGATTGGGACTTAGACTCCGCGCCCTGAGGAACCCCGCACTGTGGGCAGCTAGAGATACCGCCAGGCGGTGGCTGACACCAGGCAATGTTTTTCTTATCTTCTATTGTCCAATTTTGGTGAGCCTGTGAAAATTGTAGCTTTCCTATACTGTTCTTATCGGACAGGAGTGGCACCCAGTGTGAAAATCCCAGTAGATTTTTGAAATACTGGTCTGGGACCAACAACAATACCATGTTCAAAGTCACTTAAATCTCCTTTCTTCCCCATTCTGATGTTCGGTTTGAACTTCACCACGTCTACATGCCTAAATGTATTGAGTTGCTGCCATGTGATCGGCTGACTAGCAATTTGTGTTATCAAGCAAAAAATAAAGAGGTCGGTAAGTGTACTTCATTTATGACTGATGGTACATTAGTGTGATGGTCAAAGAGACGAATGCTCCTCACTTTTGTGATCAGTGTAAATAATCCCCCTCTTACAGATATCTAAAAAGATCAATGATTTTAGTGGGAACTTATCTGAGAGGCAGAAATTTTTCATTGCTCAAGGAACCCCTAGCAACCTTTGGAGGAACCCTAATATTCCATAGAACCTTGGTAGTGAAAGGCTGGTCCAGATTACAGTAGACTGTTTACTCTAGGCATATCAAACTTAAGTTGAAGGAAGGGCCACAAAGGCAGTCTCACCCAAGGGCCACCCTTTGACAAAAAAATCTAATGTATGGTACTGGTGCTGCATTATGGCTTCCCAACCACAGCACCACCTGCCTGGAGTTTGCATGTTCTCCCTATGCTTGCATGGGCTTTCTCCGGGTACTCCGGTTTCCTCCCAAACTGCAACGACATGCTGGTTAATTGGCTCCTGTCTAAATTTACCCTAGTATGTGTATTTGTGAATGTGAGTTAGAGACCTTAGATTGTATGTCCCTTGAGGGTCAAGAACTGATGTGAATGTACAATATATGTATGTAAAGCACTGCGTAAATTGACAGCATTAATAAATAAAATAATAAATAATAATAACATGTATTTGCAAATATATGCAACAAGTAGTTGAGACAATTTAAGCCATTTTTTTTCTGGTTAGGCTGAACATTTTCTGGGGACCCCCTTTGTATTGTTTTTGTACATTGCTCTGCCCATGTGTCCCTTCCTGTTGTAAGGTAGGAGCACGGAGGTGTCAGTGTCTTTCCCCAAATTGGCCACTAGGTGTTGCCATAGTTAGGGTTGGGAACCCTATAGTGAGAGTAGGCAGGGTAGGTGCCTAGGTAGTCACCACTGGTCCCCAGAATAGTGAATGGAGTGACCATAGATAGGGAGACTTCTTAGCACTCTGAGAGACTCTGGCACTTATTAAAGTGGAATGGCACTGCATCTGAGCACCACAAACCAAAAATGCTATTTGATTAATTTTTAATATTGAAAGCAAACTCGTCCATCCATCCATGGCTCCATGCTTTACTTTTTAATCATTCTGAAAAACACCCCCTGGCATTTTTTAGCAGTGACCATCGTGAGTAAGGTCAAATGATTCATGTATCAGTTAATTACTGGAGTCCATCTGCCCTTAGCTCAGGCACTGGCGAGAACCCTCCCTCCCTTCTTGAAGGCTGCTGGGAATTTACATCATTTGCCTAGGCATGGAAACCAGGAAGTAACTGAAGAAATGTAAAAAAAAAAAAGTTTAAAACAAATAAATCAGTGGAAGGGGGAGCAGAAGGGGAGGGGCCAGAACATGGCACCGCGTGTGTGAGGAGCTCCGGGCACCTACAGCTGGAGGAGTGGATCACTGCCTAGATCTCAACCTGCATGCAGCCGCTAGCTTCTGCCCCGTGAAGCAGGAAAGCTGCCCAGGATCTCTGTGCGGTCCCAGCTGGGATCGTGTGCTGGAGACGTGGAGGTGACAGCTGCAGAGCTGGGATTGAGGAGAGAGGAGCCAGCTCTGTGGCTGGATGGAGTTGGGTCTGTAATAGACTGTGAGAAGGTGGCTGCAGCGGTGGTAGGAAGGGACTCTCTATCCCTAAGGCACCAGGACTGGTGAGCAGGAGAGTGCGGCAGGTGTAGACGGTCTGGGAGACTGTGTTTAGATGCCTGGGTGAGTCTGAAGAGCGGGACCCAGGAAGATTGGACGACCTTGAAGGTCGGTTTCTATTCCTGAGGGGAAAATTACAAGAACAGGAATATACATTAGCTAATATCTGCTGTCCGAATAAAAACCCAGTGACATTTTTAGAGGGTGTGTTAAGGAAGCTCTCTGAATTCAGAAAGGGAAGTCTGGTCATGGCTGGAGATTTCAATCTGTGTCTGGACCCTCAGTTGGATACGTCATCAGGTACACAGAGGGGGGGGGGGTAGGAAATTTAAATCATTGAAGAGGTTACTATATCAATAACAATTGACAGACGCTTGGAGAGTGAAACATCCAAGAGAAAGAGATTAAACCTTCTTCTGTCATGTGCATGGTTCGTATTCAAGACTGGACTATATAATGATTGAGCATAGACAGGTTGGAGTCGTTGGTCAGTTCCAACACAGAGGTCCTGTTCATTTCTGATAACGCTCCTGTCACGATGAGACTACGAGTAGAAGGAGACCAGGATAAAATAACTACGTGGAGAAAAAGAAAAAAGATTAGGGCTGGAAATTGAGAAATATTTTTAGCTCAGTGACACTAATGAGGTTTCAGTGGCCATAGTCTGGAAGGCACATAAAGCATATATCAGGGGAATATTGATTTCGATAGGAACAGAAAAGAAAGAATGAGGGGAAAAAATAAAGATGGTAACGGAAGAGCTTTATAAGTTGGAACAGCTACATAAAACGAAAATAGGAATAGACGTATATCAGAAAATAGTCTTTAAGAGATATGAGTTAAAAGATCTCATGGAACAAGAGTCGAGAAGGATATTTAATAGGGTCTCAAAAGAAAGATGCCAGTGGGGGAATAGACCCGGAAAATATTTAATGTGGAGGTTGAAAGAAAAGAGATCCCAAAATTTTAGAGAAAAAGTTAAAGATGGGAAGGGAGAAATAGTGTATGCCACTACTGATATTGCTATCAGGTTCCAAAAATATTATAATGCACTGTATGACGTGAGCCATAGAAATCAAAAGGAAACGGAGGTGGAAAAGAATTAGGCAGAAATATTTAAGTGAGCTGGAGCTGCCAAGATTATCAGAAGAACAGGTTGAGGCCCTTGAGAGAACTATTACCCTGGAGGAAATTAATTTAGCCTTAAAAAACACAGCCGGAGGAAAAAGCCCAGGTCCGGATGGATATACCATGGGATATTTAAAAAAAATTAGAGATCTTCTTGTCCCTAAAATGTGTAGCTATGTGATTGCACTCGGGGAGGGGTTAGAAATGAGGGAGGAGTCACTGCAAGCTTATATAGTGATTATTCTTGAAGAAGGGAAGGATAGCTCCCAGTGTGCCAGTTATAGGCCCATATCCTTATTAAACATTTATACAAAATTATATGCTAAGGCCTTTGATAGGGTTAATTGGGGATGTTTGACACGCTAGAGGCACTAGGAATAGGGTCTAAAATGCTAAAATGGATCATAGTTCATCAGCGGCGGTTAAGGTCAATGGATCCCTCTTCCAGTTTTTGATAATGTACAACAGTACTAGACAAGGATGCCCCCTTTCTCCTTTGTTATTTGTACTGTCCTTGGAACCCATCCTGTCGAGGGTAAGGAAGTGTGTAGATATTGCAGGAATAAAGATAGGGATATGGAGCATAAGGTGGCAGCATATGCAAATGATATGCTGTTCTATATTGTTAACACTAGAATAATGTTACCTAACCTAATGAGAGTATTAAAGCAGTATGGTGAGCTATCAAATCTCAAAATAAATCCGGCAAAGTCAGAAATTTTAAATATCAATCTCTCAATGTCAGAGAAGCTGAGTTTACAAAAAGAGTTCCCATTTATCTGGAGGGAAAAGGAAATAGGCTATTTGGGAGTAAAACTAACTCCCGCAATAAAAGGCCTATATCAGGCAAACTATATTCTATTAATAAATTAAATAAAGGATGAGCTGGGGAGACTTTCAAAGGGAGCAGCCTCTTGGATAGGTCGTATACATTTGATAAAGATTGTGATAGTGCCAAAAATTCTGTATAAGTTCCACATGCTTCTGGTACACCTTCCAGGGTCTTTCTTTGGGATAATAAAGAAGATGATACTCAGGTTTATATGGGTAAATAAGAAACCAAGAATCAGTTATGAGGTTTTGAGTAATGCAAAAGGGAATGGGGGTTTGGGCTTGCCCAATGTGAGCAATTATAATTTAGCGGTAATTTTATCACGAATAGTAGATTGGACATTTAATTCACAAGGGAAGGGTTGGGTAAATATGAAAGGGATTTTAAGTAAGGCACAGTTAGGGAAGATTGTATGGATACCACATACATTTTGCACATTGAATGTGAACACTAGTTAAGTGACAAGGAAAGTTTTAAGTGTATGGGATAGAATGTATAGGCAAAAGGGATGGAAATATAATTCAGTATTGACTCCCTTGGAGGGAACAGAGTATTTCCCCCCGGGGAAGGATAAAAATGGGAAAAGGAGCTTGGAACAGAATTGAATGAGCAACAAAAGAATAGAATTTTTAAATTAACACATGAGGTGATGAACATGAGCACAGTTGAAATTAATTATAAATGTTTAGCGAGATGGTATATTACACCAAGTGTGGCACATAAACAAGTAGATATTTCACCTTTGTGTTGGAGAGGATGTGGAGAAAAGAGAACAATGGCACACATATGGTGGGATTGCCCAAAAATACAGGATTACTAGAAAGAAATAATCCAACATACTCAGGAGATATGTGGGATGACTGTACAGAAAGACTTGTGAACATGTCTATTCTATAATTTTGAGCCTTCAGGGAAACTACATAAAAACAGAGTACTTTATCACATATGTAGCACGCCTGATTCTCAAGCAGGTTCCGGAGCCACCAAGAATAAATGAATGAATAAATAGAGTTGAAAATATCTATAGGATGGAGGCGTTATATCACATAGAGGAGGATAAAATGGAAAAATGTAGGAAACATGGTGTAGTTGGTTAAAATTTAAAACATCTGAAAGATACACGGAACTCGTCGGAGCTGAGGGGGGAAGTCAGGAGAGAATTTAAGGGATAATCAGAGAGAGAGAGCGTGGAGGAGGGAGGGAAGGGTTATAGATACAGATAATCAAGAGAGAAGATAGAGATGAGGTAGGGGGATGTGGACGGGGTACCAGGTCAGGGGGAGGGTACATGGGGTAGGGGATAATGGTGGGGTAAAATGGAAGTATGTATATGTGAAATGTTTTTGTAAGAAAATTGTTCTTCTTTTGTACTGGAAAATTAAATAAAGATATAATTAAAAAAACAAGAAAATATGATATACTGTATGCTCCTATCTATTTACTAATGCTAGCAACATAAGGGTTAAAAAGACTTAATGTTGATGAAGAGTAAAGTTCTGCTTTAGCCAACTTTGGTACATGCTACTTGTTACTCTGGGGACCTCTAGTGGCTGACTAGGCAACTACAGTAAAAAAAAAAATAAAGTCTCTCACAGCGTCTTTAGACAACTCCACAGTGATGAAATATTCCTTCTTCTTTGTTCAAATTCCTTCTGTGCATGGTTACTATGGCTTTATCTGCTTGTTACCCTCAGAAAAAAGATATAACGTACATAGTGTATTATCCTCAGTACACCTAAAATTGTGACTCCAAATCACACTTACAATATTCATGTAAAATGTGCTCCACACTCCACCACGTGTCCACGTCTCCATATCTGTAATCCTTACTCTTAGGGCTCATGTACACTGCAGCTGATAAACTGACGTTCAGGAGCGTTTCTGCGTTTCTTCAGCAGCCCCTGAACTCTCCCTAATGTTTTCCTAAGTGTCCATGTACACCATCGTCGTTTACAGGCAGTTGAGTTTACAGTTGTTTTTTTGAACGCACCAAACTTGCGTTCAGTAGATTTTATCAGCGCTTCAAACTCCAAATGCTTGTAAATGCGTGTAAACGTGTTTATAAGCGTTTGTGTTTAGAAGCATTTTTTAATTGTTCCATATCCAGATGCTGTCCAGAGCCTTTTTTCATCAACAGAAATGCATGCAAAGCGTTTTCCATGTATTTAAATGGACCCGGTACACCAGTGCAGTCAGTTCCAGGTTTCACGTGAAGGAAAAAATGGTAAAACGCGCCGCATTATGATGGGATCCATAGTGAATACAACCAGAAAAGACAGGTCATCTCCACACATACTGCTCTCTCTGCTTCTGCTCTCTCTATTTCTCTCAAAATGTCTGAAATAGTTGATTATTTACTATTTTTCAGTGCATTCTGGGCATTTGGGAGGGTCTCCTGAGGTTATCTTTAAAAAACACTTCTAAACGCAAACGTGCACAAACGCGTTATGGAAATGCGACTAAAGTGACGTTTTCTAACCTACGTTTTCCAGCAGTCAGTTTCCATCATTCAGAAGTGTTTTCCAAACATCTCGTGTACATGAACTCTTACCCTCTATCTACTTGAAAATCGCCCTACAATACATTCCACCAGTAAAATTCTGCCACAAAATAGACTTTTTCTTCCATCCCTCCTTCCCCAAGTAGTGGAACCCCTGAAAGGATCAAAATACAATATGAAGTCTTGATTCTTCAATATAGTGCTCTCTTGTGCTTCCTTCACTCATCAATATTGCCACCAGTGAAAAGTGAATTCACACTCCACCACCTCACAGAGCATGCGCCTTACCGGACCAGGCTGGATCATCAGCATAGGACAACACCGGCTTCTCCTGGCCACTATTGCTCCAAATACCATATAGCAATCAGGCTTCACTGATTCTCCAACGCTGAATAACAACGGTTTAGCCAACAATACTTCCGATCCCAGATGTCCGTATATAATGGATCAAAACAACAAGGCATCCATAGTGTAATAAAGTTTTAAAATCGGCTATTTATTCCATAAAAAAGCACTTACACACAAACATAATTTAATAGCATTTTCTTCTTTAAAATCAGCATTTCCTCACTATAGACCTCGTCCAAGATGGCCGCTCCGCAACTTCCAGTCTGCGTCTGAACTTTGTTTGAACTTTCAGGGTGAAAGCGGCACTTGGGCGTCTCAGGTGAACACATTGGCAGCGTATAGGGGATACCGATTGTTTAATAACTCTTTTAGGCACCTGCACTGCCTACTCTCCCTACAGGTTTCCCAACCCTAAACATGGCGACATCTAGTGGCCAATTTGGGGAAAGACACTGACACCTCCTACCCTACAACAGGAAGGGACATATGGGCAGGGCAATATACAAAAACAATACAAAGTGACCATTTTTTGTACCGTTGAATTGTTGGTCGAGGGGGTGCACCGGACACCTTGGCTACATTGTGCTACATGCTGGGTGTCCAGTACGCTCCTGTACCTTTAAGGAGGGGTGGGCTCCCTCAGGTCCATCTGCCCTTGGTCTATCCATTAAATACATGTGCCTCTACTATGGGGGCTCTCAAAATTTGTAGAGTTAGGACCACAGAATGTTGGGGTGCCGTGACGTGGCTCTGTGGCTTACGTATGTATTTGCAAATGTGTACTAGCTAAACCCGTTTTTAACGCATACTATTAGACAGGTTAATTTGGTTGCTGGAAAGTTGAGCTGGGAATTTTCTTTTCTTTTTCTTGACATGCGTTGTCCGTCCATATGCTCCTTGCTGCTAAAGCCAGTTATAGACTGGGCAATGGCCATTTTTTGTACGTCTGAACTTTCGGGGTGAAAGTGGCACTTTGGCATCTCGGGTGAACACATTTATGTATAGGGCAGGGGTCTGCAACCTTTAAGACATAAAGAGCCACTTGGACCCGTTTCCGAGAGGGAAAAAAAGACTGGGAGCCGCAAAACCATTGCAACATTTAAAACAAATCCGACACTGCATATATTGCAAAAAGTGCTCTGGTCATGAAGGGGGTTTAAGGGCCCAGTAAGCAAAGGGTTAATCAGGGCCACAGTGTATCGTCATAATCACAATCATAGCCTTAGGTCAGTGGTGGGCAACCTTTTTTTTCAACTGAGCCAAATCTCGCCAAAACCACGATTGAAATTTATTTTGAGAGAAACATTTTTAAAACTGAAAATACATCTCCCATATAGTAATTCAACCCCCATATAGTAATTCATCCCCCATATAGTAATTCATCCCCCATATAGTAATTCATCCCCCATATAGTAATTCATCCCCCATAGTAATTCATCCCCCCTATAGTAATTCATCCCCCATAGTAATTCATCCCCCCTATAGTAATTCATCCCCCATATAGTAATTCATCCCCCATATAGTAATTCATCCCCCATAGTAATTCATCCCCCATATAGTAATTCATCCCCCATAGTAATTCATCCCCCATATAGTAATTCATCCCCCATAGTAATTCATCCCCCATATAGTAATTCATCCCCCACATAGTAATTCATCCCCCCTATAGTAATTCATCCCCCATAGTAATTCATCCTCCATATAGTAATTCATCCCCCATAGTAATTCATCCCCCCTATAGTAATTCATCCCCCATATTGTGTCAATTCACTTACCTTTGCTCCGCGCGTTCCTCTCGCCGTGTTCCCGCACCGTTCTGGTCTTCAGGGCGGACTGTGAGAGGAGAGGAGTTCGTCACGCTGCCCCGCCTACATCCTGACAGCCAATGTTTGCCAGCGGGCGCCCGGCACACAGAAGAGCTGCATTAAAAGAGCCGCGGCTTGCCGACCCTATTGCCTGTCACCTAGTGGGCAGTGTGCTCCGGAGCCACAGGAAAGGTGAAAAAGAGCCGCATGCGGCTCCGGAACCGCGGGTTGCCGACACCCGGTATAGGGGATACCGATTATTTAATATCTCTTTTAGGCACCTGCACTGCCTAAGGTTTCCCAACCCTAAACATGGCGACATCTAGTGGCTAATTTGGGGAACTACACTGTGCCCCTTCCCTACACTCCTTTTTGTATATTTTATACGAATCTGAGTGACTACCAATTGCATACATGAACACTGTTCTGGATTTGCCTGGACAGTCCTGCGTCCTGTACCGCCAATGCTGTGTTCCTAGCTATATCTAGGATCCCAGCATCAACCTGACTTGAGACCAACCAACTAGGTGGACATGATTGGGGTGCACCCACCTGTACAGTGGGCAGATGAAAGACAGACCATGGGTGGGGTTACCATTGTCCCTGAATCTAGGACTGTAATATTGGTAAGTATGCCACTGTGCCTTACATGTATTCTTTTGGTACAACTATGCAGTTAACAATGAATTTTGTTGGATACCAATGAGCAAAAATAAGTTTGGCAAGAATACGATTAGTGCCTTCGAAAGGTTTTTTTTAATTGTTGCCTTCATTTCCATGGGGGAGATACACCCTCACAACTGGACCATCGTCTCTGGTACAGAAAGGGGTGAGACAACCACATTTTTTAAGTTGTCACAGGAATGGGGGGGGGGGGGGGATCCAATGACTAAGCTTGTCAGCATGAGGAGAGGACTGCCAATAACCGGCATTTCCTATGCGATCAGCTGTGATTGGACACAGCTGATCACATGATAGAGCCTACGTCATCGGTTCTTTACTGCGATCAGTGATCAGGGACACAGTGCACCACTGATCGCAGTTAGAGTGGGAGACGTCATATAGCGTCCTCCCAGAACGAGAGAATCGCCACCCTCCCACCATTTCCTTATATGGTGGGCAGGAGGCAGTTAATTTGCAGGGATTTCCTCTCACTTCCTGGTTTGGCTATGGGACAGGAAGTGAAGGGAAATCTCTGCAATAGGATACAGATGGCAAAATTATAGCATACAGAATGAAAAAAAAAAAAATGTTTTCCCTATAGTTGTACTTTGAGTTGCTGTCTGTACTCTCTGCATCTCAGCAGTCACGCCTATGTCTTTTTTGTAAAGCTGGGATGTAGCGCTTGAAAATGTATCTTAATAAAAGTGAATTTGGATTGTTTTCACCTGCACTTACATTAACAAATGGCAATGACAGTGTTTAATACACGTTCAGTTTTATCTGTAACGATGAAAGCACACAGCAGGTAGTTTAAGGTTTTGCTGACACTGTTTACAGAATGAACATTAAAGAGAGATAAATCAGCATTAACACCAGAAACGAAGATCTGTGAACGTATAGTAACTTTCCATACTTCCATATATCTTGTGATGGATAAAGATGTGGCAGAGTTCCTGTGCTATACTTGGCATACTCTAGGCTATCCAACTCTGTACACTGTGCTATACTTGGCATACTCTAGCCTTTCCTACTCTGTACACTGTGCTATACTTGACATACTCTAGGCTGTCCGACTCTGTACACTGTGCTATACTTGGCATACTCTAGGCTGTCCGACTCTGTACACTGTGCTATACTTGGCATACTCTAGGCTGTCCGACTCTGTACACTGTGCTATACTTGGCATACTCTAGCCTTTCCTACTCTGTACACTGTGCTTTACTTGGCATACTCTAGCCTTTCCTACTCTGTACACTGTGCTTTACTTGACATACTCTAGGCTGTCCGACTCTGTACACTGTGCTATACTTGGCATACTCTAGGCTGTCCGACTCTGTACACTGTGCTATACTTGGCATACTCTAGGCTGTCCGACTCTTTACACTGTACTATACTTGGCATACTCTAGGATGTCCGACTCTTTACACTGCGTTAAACTTGGCATATTCTAGGCTGTCCGACTCTGTACACTGTGTTATAGTTGGCATACTCTAGGCTGCCCGACTCTGTACACTGTGCTATGCTTGGCATACTCTAGGCTGTCCGACTCTGTACACTGTGCTATACTTGGTATACTCTAGGCCAGTGATGGCGAACCCGTGGCACGCGTGCCACAGCCGGCACGCCGAGCCTTGTCTGTGGGCACGCCAGGAGAATCCAGCGGCGCGCTGTCTTCCCGGCTGTAGTGTGCGTGACAGCCGGGTCCCAAGTGCGCATGCACAAGAAGCAGTGCTCTTTGTGAATGGTAAGGCGGTACCTGGGACACATGACAGATCCCAGAAGCCGCCGGACCAATCACAAAGCGCAGCATTTCTCGCGCATGCGCACTGGGCATCCGGCTGTCCGATGAGCGCCCACACTACAGAAGCCGGGAAGACAGCGCGCGGCTGGATAAAGGAACAGGTAAGATAAAAAAAAAACTCTGCGGAAGTAAGAGCGGGTACCTGTCAAATTCAGGTACCCGCTCCCCCTCCCTCCCCAAAGGTCAGCAGTCATCTCTGTACTAACCGCAGTCTCTGGTCATCCCTGTGCTGTCCGCAGTCTCTGGTCATCCCTGTGCTGTCCGCAGTCTCTGGTCATCCCTGTGCTGTCCGCAGTCTCTGGTCATCCCTGTGCTGTCCGCAGTCTCTGGTCATCCCTGTGCTGTCCGCAGTCTCTGGTCATCCCTGTGCTGTCCGCAGTCTCTGGTCATCCCCTGTACTGTCCGCAGTCTCTGGTCATCCCTGTGCTGTCCGCAGTCTCTGGTCATCTCCTGTACTGTGTCCGCAGTCTCTGGTCATCCCTGTACTGTGTCCGCAGTCTCTGGTCATCTCCTGTACTGTGTCCGCAGTCTCTGGTCATCCCTGTACTGTGTCCGCAGTCTCTGGTCATCCCTGTACTGTGTCCGCAGTCTCTGGTCATCCCTGTACTGTCCGCAGTCTCTGGTCATCCCTGTACTGTCTGCAGTCTCTGGTCATCTCCTGTACTTTCCGCGGTCTCTGGTCATCCCTGTACTGTCCGCAGTCACTGGTCATCCCTGTACTGTGTCCGCAGTCTCTGGTCATCTCCTGTACTGTGTCCGCAGTCTCTGGTCATCCCTGTACTGTCCGCAGTCTCTGGTCATCCCTGTACTGTGTCCGCAGTCTCTGGTCATCCCTGTACTGTCCGCAGTCTCTGGTCATCTCCTGTACTGTCCGCAGTCTCTGGTCATCTCCTGTACTGTTCGCAGTCTCTGGTCATCCCTGTACTGTGTCCGCAGTCTCTGGTCATCCCTGTACTGTGTCCGCAGTCTCTGGTCATCTCTTGTACTGTGTCCGCAGTCTCTGGTCATCCCTGTACTGTCCGCAGTCTCTGGTCATCTCCTGTACTGTGTCCGCAGTCTCTGGTCATCCCTGTACTGTCCGCAGTCTCTGGTCATCCCTGTACTGTCCGCAGTCTCTGGTCATCCCTGTACTGTCCGCAGTCTCTGGTCATCTCCTGTACTGTGTCCGCAGTCTCTGGTCATCCCTGTACTGTCCGCAGTCTCTGGTCATCCCTGTACTGTGTCTGCAGTCTCTGGTCATCCCTGTACTGTGTCTGCAGTCTCTGGTCATCCCTGTACTGTGTCTGCAGTCTCTGGTCATCCCTGTACTGTGTCTGCAGTCTCTGGTCATCCCTGTACTGTGTCTGCAGTCTCTGGTCATCCCTGTACTGTGTCTGCAGTCTCTGGTCATCCCTGTACTGTGTCTGCAGTCTCTGGTCATCCCTGTACTGTGTCTGCAGTCTCTGGTCATCCCTGTACTGTGTCCGCAGTCTCTGGTCATCCCTGTGCTGTCCGCAGTCTCTGGTCATCCCTGTACTGTGTCCGCAGTCTCTGGTCATCCCTGTGCTGTCCGCAGTCTCTGGTCATCTCCTGTACTGTGTCCGCAGTCTCTGGTCATCTCCTGTACTGTGTCCGCAGTCTCTGGTCATCTCCTGTACTGTGTCCGCAGTCTCTGGTCATCTCCTGTACTGTGTCCGCAGTCTCTGGTCATCTCCTGTACTGTCCGCAGTCTCTGGTCATCCCTGTACTGTCCGCAGTCTCTGGTCATCCCTGTACTGTGTCCGCAGTCTCTGGTCATCCCTGTACTGTGTCCGCAGTCTCTGGTCATCTCCTGTACTGTGTCCGCAGTCTCTGGTCATCCCTGTACTGTCCGCAGTCTCTGGTCATCTCCTGTACTGTGTCCGCAGTCTCTGGTCATCCCTGTACTGTCCGCAGTCTCTGGTCATCCCTGTACTGTGTCTGCAGTCTCTGGTCATCCCTGTACTGTGTCTGCAGTCTCTGGTCATCCCTGTACTGTGTCTGCAGTCTCTGGTCATCCCTGTACTGTGTCCGCAGTCTCTGGTCATCCCTGTACTGTGTCCGCAGTCTCTGGTCATCCCTGTACTGTGTCCGCAGTCTCTGGTCATCCCTGTACTGTCCGCAGTCTCTGGTCATCCCTGTACTGTCCGCAGTCTCTGGTCATCCCTGTACTGTCCGCAGTCTCTGGTCATCCCTGTACTGTCCGCAGTCTCTGGTCATCCCTGTACTGTCCGCAGTCTCTGGTCATCTCCTGTACTGTGTCCGCAGTCTCTGGTCATCCCTGTACTGTGTCCGCAGTCTCTGGTCATCCCTGTACTGTGTCCGCAGTCTCTGGTCATCCCTGTACTGTCCGCAGTCTCTGGTCATCCCTGTACTGTCCGCAGTCTCTGGTCATCTCCTGTACTGTGTCCGCAGTCTCTGGTCATCTCCTGTACTGTGTCCGCAGTCTCTGGTCATCCCTGTACTGTGTCCGCAGTCTCTGGTCATCCCTGTACTGTGTCCGCAGTCTCTGGTCATCCCTGTACTGTGTCCGCAGTCTCTGGTCATCCCTGTACTGTCCGCAGTCTCTGGTCATCCCTGTACTGTGTCCGCAGTCTCTGGTCATCCCTGTACTGTCCGCAGTCTCTGGTCATCCCTGTACTGTGTCCGCAGTCTCTGGTCATCCCTGTACTGTGTCCGCAGTCTCTGGTCATCCCTGTACTGTGTCCGCAGTCTCTGGTCATCCCTGTACTGTTAATTAGTTTGCACTACTGTACGAGTTGTTTTTTCTAAACCAAAAGCTCGATATTCAGGTTTCATTGCAGTGTTGGCACTTTGAAAGAAATAAGTTGGTTTTGGGTTGCAGTTTGGGCACTCGGGCTCAAAAAGGTTTGCCATCACTGCTCTAGGCTGTCCGACTCTGTACACTGTGCTATACTTGGCACACTCTAGCCTTTCCTACTCTGTACACTGTGCTTTACTTGACATAATCTAGGCTGTCTGACTCTGTACACTGTGCTATACTTGGCATACTCTAGGCTGTCCGACTCTGTACACTGTGCTATACTTGGCACACTCTAGCCTTTCCTACTCTGTACACTGTGCTTTACTTGACATAATCTAGGCTGTCTGACTCTGTACACTGTGCTATACTTGGCATACTCTAGGCTGTCCGACTCTGTACACTGTGCTATACTTGGCATACTCTAGGATGTCCGACTCTTTACACTGTGTTATACTTGGCATACTCTAGGATGTCTGACTCTGTACACTGTGTTATAGTTGGCATACTCTAGGCTGTCCGACTCTGTACACTGTGCTATGCTTGGCATACTCTAGGCTGTCCAACTCTGTACACTGTGCTATACTTGGTATACTCTAGGCTGTCCGACTCTGTACACTGTGCTTTACTTGACATACTCTAGGCTGTCTGACTCTGTACACTGTGCTATACTTGGCATACTCTAGGCTGTCCGACTCTGTACACTGTGCTATACTTCGCATACTCTAGGATGTCCGACTCTGTACACTGTACTATACATGGCATACTCTACAATGTCCGACTCTTTACACTGTGTTATACTTGGCATACTCTAGGCTGTCCGACTCTGTACACTGTGCTATACTTGGCATACTCTAGGATGTCCGACTCTGTACACTGTGCTATACTTGGCATACTCTAGGATGTCCGACTCTTTACACTGTGTTATACTTGGCATACTCTAGGCTATCCAACTCTGTACACTGTGCTATACTTGGCATACTCTAGCCTTTCCTACTCTGTACACTGTGCTATACTTGGCATACTCTAGGCTGTCCGACTCTGTACACTGTGCTTTACTTGGCATACTCTAGGCCAGTGATGGCGAACCTTTTTGAGCCCGAGTGCCCAAACTGCAACCCAAAACCAACTTATTTCTTTCAAAGTGCCAACACTGCAATGAAACCTGAATATCGAGCTTTTGGTTTAGAAAAAACAACTCGTACAGTAGTGCAAACTAATTAACAGCACAGGGATGACCAGAGACTGCGGACAGTACAGGCGATGACCAGAGACTGCGGACAGCACAGGGATGACCAGAGACTGCGGACAGTACAGGGATGACCAGAGACTGCGGACAGTACAGGGATGACCAGAGACTGCGGACACAGTACAGGGATGACCAGAGACTGCGGACACAGTACAGGAGATGACCAGAGACTGCGGACACAGTACAGGAGATGACCAGAGACTGCGGACAGTACAGGGATGACCAGAGACTGCGGACAGTACAGGGATGACCAGAGACTGCGGACACAGTACAGGGATGACCAGAGACTGCGGACACAGTACAGGGATGACTAGAGACTGCAGACACAGTACAGGGATGACCAGAGACTGCGGACAGTACAGGGATGACCAGAGACTGCGGACACAGTACAGGGATGACCAGAGACTGCGGACACAGTACAGGAGATGACCAGAGACTGCGGACAGTACAGGGATGACCAGAGACTGCGGACACAGTACAGGAGATGACCAGAGACTGCGGACACAGTACAGGGATGACCAGAGACTGCGGACACAGTACAGGGATGACCAGAGACTGCGGACAGTACAGGGATGACCAGAGACTGCGGACAGTACAGGAGATGACCAGAGACTGCGGACACAGTACAGGAGATGACCAGAGACTGCGGACACAGTACAGGAGATGACCAGAGACTGCGGACACAGTACAGGAGATGACCAGAGACTGCGGACACAGTACAGGAGATGACCAGAGACTGCGGACAGCACAGGGATGACCACAGACTGCGGACACAGTACAGGGATGACCAGAGACTGCGGACAGCACAGGGATGACCAGAGACTGCGGACACAGTACAGGGATGACCAGAGACTGCGGACACAGTACAGGGATGACCAGAGACTGCAGACACAGTACAGGGATGACCAGAGACTGCAGACACAGTACAGGGATGACCAGAGACTGCAGACACAGTACAGGGATGACCAGAGACTGCAGACACAGTACAGGGATGACCAGAGACTGCAGACACAGTACAGGGATGACCAGAGACTGCAGACACAGTACAGGGATGACCAGAGACTGCAGACACAGTACAGGGATGACCAGAGACTGCAGACACAGTACAGGGATGACCAGAGACTGCAGACACAGTACAGGGATGACCAGAGACTGCGGACACAGTACAGGGATGACCAGAGACTGCGGACACAGTACAGGGATGACCAGAGACTGCGGACACAGTACAGGAGATGACCAGAGACTGCGGACAGTACAGGGATGACCAGAGACTGCGGACACAGTACAGGGATGACCAGAGACTGCGGACACAGTACAGGGATGACCAGAGACTGCGGACACAGTACAGGGATGACCAGAGACTGCGGACAGTACAGGAGATGACCAGAGACTGCGGACAGTACAGGAGATGACCAGAGACTGCGGACAGTACAGGAGATGACCAGAGACTGCGGACACAGTACAGGAGATGACCAGAGACTGCGGACACAGTACAGGAGATGACCAGAGACTGCGAACAGTACAGGAGATGACCAGAGACTGCGGACAGTACAGGAGATGACCAGAGACTGCGGACAGTACAGGAGATGACCAGAGACTGCGGACAGTACAGGGATGACCAGAGACTGCGGACACAGTACAGGGATGACCAGAGACTGCGGACAGTACAGGGATGACCAGAGACTGCGGACACAGTACAGGAGATGACCAGAGACTGCGGACACAGTACAGGGATGACCAGTGACTGCGGACAGTACAGGGATGACCAGAGACCGCGGAAAGTACAGGAGATGACCAGAGACTGCGGACAGTACAGGGATGACCAGAGACTGCGGACATAGTACAGGGATGACCAGTGACTGCGGACAGTACAGGGATGACCAGAGACTGCGGACAGTACAGGGATGACCAGAGACTGCGGACACAGTACAGGGATGACCAGAGACTGCGGACACAGTACAGGGATGACCAGAGACTGCGGACACAGTACAGGAGATGACCAGAGACTGCGGACACAGTACAGGGATGACCAGAGACTGCGGACACAGTACAGGAGATGACCAGAGACTGCGGACAGCACAGGGATGACCAGAGACTGCGGACACAGTACAGGGATGACCAGAGACTGCGGACACAGTACAGGGATGACCAGAGACTGCGGACAGCACAGGAGATGACCAGAGACTGCGGACAGTACAGGGGATGACCAGAGACTGCGGACAGCACAGGGATGACCAGAGACTGCGGACAGCACAGGGATGACCAGAGACTGCGGACAGCACAGGGATGACCAGAGACTGCGGACAGCACAGGGATGACCAGAGACTGCGGACAGTACAGAGATGACTGCTGACCTTTGGGGAGGGAGGGGGAGCGGGTACCTGAATTTGACAGGTACCCGCTCTTACTTCCGCAGAGTTTTTTTTTTATCTTACCTGTTCCTTTATCCAGCCGCGCGCTGTCTTCCCGGCTTCTGTAGTGTGGGCGCTCATCGGACAGCCGGATGCCCAGTGCGCATGCGCGAGAAGCACTGCGCTTTGTGATTGGTCCGGCGGCTTCTGGGATCTGTCATGTGTCCCAGGTACCGCCTTACCATTCACAAAGAGCACTGCTTCTTGTGCATGCGCACTTGGGACCCGGCTGTCACGCACACTACAGCCGGGAAGACAGCGCGCCGCTGGATTCTCCTGGCGTGCCCACAGACAAGGCTCGGCGTGCCGGCTGTGGCACGCGTGCCACGGGTTCGCCTTCACTGCTCTAGGGTGTCCGACTCTGTACACTGTACTATACTTGGCATACTCTAGGATGTCCGACTCTTTACACTGCGTTAAACTTGGCATATTCTAGGCTGTCCGACTCTGTACACTGTGCTATACTTGGCATACTCTAGGATGTCCGACTCTTTACACTGTGTTATACTTGGCATACTCTAGGATGTCCGACTCTGTACACTGTGTTATAGTTGGCATACTCTAGGCTGTCCGACTCTGTACACTGTGCTATGCTTGGCATACTCTAGGCTGTCCGACTCTGTACACTGTGCTATACTTGGTATACTCTAGGCTGTCCGACTCTGTACACTGTGCTATACTTGGCACACTCTAGCCTTTCCTACTCTGTACACTGTGCTTTACTTGACATACTCTAGGCTGTCTGACTCTGTACACTGTGCTATACTTGGCATACTCTAGGCTGTCCAACTCTGTACACTGTGCTATACTTGGCATACTCTAGGATGTCCGACTCTTTACACTGTGTTATACTTGGCATACTCAAGGATGTTCAACTCTTTACACTGTGTTATACTTGGCATACTCTAGGATGTCTGACTCTGTACACTGTGTTATAGTTGGCATACTCTAGGCTGTCCGACTCTGTACACTGTGCTATGCTTGGCATACTCTAGGCTGTCCGACTCTGTACACTGTGCTATACTTGGTATACTCTAGGCTGTCCGACTCTGTACACTGTGCTTTACTTGACATATTCTAGGCTGTCTGACTCTGTACACTGTGCTATACTTGGCATACTCTAGGATGTCCGACTCTGTACACTGTGCTATACTTGGCATACTCTAGGCTGTCCGACTCTGTACACTGTGTTATACTTGGCATACTCTAGGATGTCCGACTCTTTACACTGTGCTATACTTGGCATACTCTAGGCTGTCCGACTCTATACACTGTGCTATACTTGGCATACTCTAGGCTGTCCGACTCTGTACACTGTGCTATACTTGGCATACTCTAGGCTGTCCGACTCTATACACTGTGCTATACTTGGCATACTCTAGGATGTCCGACTCTTTACACTGTGCTATACTTGGCATACTCTAGGATGTTCGACTCTATACACTGTGCTATACTTGGCATACTCTAGGATGTCCGACTCTTTACACTGTGTTATACTTGGCATACTCTAGGATGTCCGACTCTTTACACTGTGTTATACTTGGCATACTCTAGGATGTCCGACTCTTTACACTGTGCTATACTTGGCATACTCTAGGCTGTCCGACTCTATACACTGTGCTATACTTGGCATACTCTAGGTCAGTGGTCTCCAAACTGTGGCCCTGGGGGCCAGAGGATGCCCTCTGTTTGCTTCTATCTGGCCCTTGGGACACTATTCCTCCCTCTGACACCAATAGTGGGACATTATTTCCCTCACTGACACCAACGAAAAGGCTCAATTCCTCCCAATGACATTCTTTGAGTGGCCTCCTTACACTGTACTGTGAGTACTGTGCAGAGAGATACAAAGCAGCATGTCCATGCTAACAGCAGAGAGACCTGTGTTGTTTGCCGATGCTCACTGAGTCTCGGCCGGAAAATGCAGGCCAGGACCCGATGATTGACATCCCCAGCAGCCAACAGCAATGCGGGTAGAGTGGCCCGTGCGCCTATTACCCAGAAATGCAAATCATGTATATATGTGTGTGATTTTATGCAGCCATGCTGCCCTGTAGAAGTACATGTGATGTAGGGCGTTAGGCAAGTGGTTAAGTATTGACAAATTTAGCAATTACATAAATAAGCCAGTAGTAAAAATATAACAATTGCTCTGGGCCATAATGTGTACAGGTGGGGGAGCTGAAATGATTAAAGCCCACCCCCGACCACCTTATTCTCACCTTCACAGTGCTTCCCTGTTTTTATTTTCCTGTCACTGTACCCACAAAATAACTGGTGTCAGACATTGACGTCCCGCCTCTGTCAGAAAACAATACTTTGTTCTTCAGGAAGATGGAGGTGAGACACAGATCTGGACACCGTCCCTTAACCTGGAATGAGGAATCATCAGCAATCTCTAACAGCTTAGCTTCTGCAGTTCTCCCCGAAGTGGGAGCCCCCCCAAAAAACTGACAAATTATGTAGTCCTTGTGAAAAAAGGAAACAAGAGAGCATCAAACATCAGTCTTGAAAATCCTTTCAGGGCCCAACATTCCCCCTTTGTCTGGGATTAGACAATGTAGCAAACATGTCAATTGGACTGAACACAAAATCACCCAAATAGAACTCTCCACTGGGAGAAATAAATGACATGAAATGGTGTCGGCTGTTCGGGTGACGATTGACTTATATCCAGGAGCTTTTGTTTTCAGTCCAATGGACACTTTCTTGTTACATTGTCCAAGCCTTGATGAAGGGGGATTGTTTGCCCCTGAAACGTATTGTCTGTCTTTTTGCCATCTTTTTGTCACGTGTAATTAATTGATTATGTTGGATTCTTAAGACGTAGGCTTGGCACTCTTTTGTTTTCTTGGCCCTAATAAATGGCCATCAGTCCTGAGCACTGCATCATGTTGGGAAGTCACATGCTCTCCCATACCTAGAGGTACTGAGTATTGTGCACCGGCCACTATGGGACAAGGAGTGCTGTGAATGTGGGTGGAGCACTCTCCTAGTTAGTGTATTAGGAGGTTGGGTACATTTAGTCTGGCTCCTCTAGCCAGTGGAGCAGTTTTTAATTGCTATAGCCTGTGCAGTGCATCACAGGCTTCTGGTTTAATTATTTCCGCCTGCATTCTAGAATCACAGTAGGAGGAAAGGCAGATGGACAGTCTGAATATTTATGGCGACCCAGCCAATCCCTGGGGAGGTGTGCCCAGTAGGTGGCTGGAGAGCCCATAAATAGTCTGAGGCCTGGCGCAGTGTGAGTTGGTCCTGGGCAGATTGCTGGAATGCTGTCATGTGTTCAATGAGGTCCCATCTGTGGCATAGTTTAAGGCCACTTTAAAGAGTTTCATCTGGGGACCCGGTCTGGAGAGCTCGCTGAAGTTGGAAGGGGGGTCTCCAGCTGTCCTGTGCCATTGCGAGCCTGATTCCTCCCTCACTTAAGAGTGCCCAGTGGATATTGGAAGGAGGCAGTCAGTGATCCTCTGGCATTGTGGGCCTGGTTCCTCCCTCACTGAAGAGTGCCCAGTGGATATTGGAAGGAGGCAGTCACTGATTCTGTGGCATTGTGGGCCTGGTTCTTCCCTCACTGAAGCGAGCCTGGTGGATATCGGAAGGAGGCAGTTAGTGATCCTGTGGCATTGTGAGCTTGGTTCCTCCCTCACTGAAGATTGCCCGGTGGATATCGGAAGGAGGCTGTCAGTGATCCTGTGGAATTGTGGGCCATTTCTCCCTCACTGAAGAGACCCCGATGGATATCGGAAGGAGGCAGTCAGTGATCCTGTGGCATTGTGGGCCTGGTTCCTCCCTCACTGAAGGGACCCCGGTGGATATCGGAAGGAGGCAGTCAGCGATCCTGTGGCATTGTGGGCCATTTCTCCCTCACTGAAGAATGTCCGGTGGATATCGGAAGGAGGCAGTCAGCGATCCTGTGGCATTGTGGGCCATTTCTCCCTCACTGAAGAATGTCCGGTGGATATCGGAAGGAGGCAGTCAGCGATTCTTTGGCATTGTGGGCCATTTCTCCCTCACTGAAGGGACCCCGGTGGATATCGGAAGGAGGCTGTCAGTGATCCTGTGGCATTGTGAGTACTGACCTGAACTGAGAGCCCTAGTGACTGTGTGCGGCTTCCTCTTTCCTTCGGAAGGCTCTTGTGTTTGCCCTGTCATTTGTGGTCTAGAAGAACAAAGACTGGTTAGAGAAGAAGTGTCCTCTAGTTATTTTGTGCTCCTGGGGTTGGGGTATCCCATCCCACCTTTCACCCCATCCAGGTTTCTTCAGCAATAAAAGCAGCATATGCACTACACTAAATATATTTTTTTTGTTTGAGAACATTTTCCATCTCTCTCTTTGGATTTTCCTGTTCACTATGGTCAAAAATGATGGTTTGATCCCATTATTATCAGAAATTTGAATGCTCTGTAAATGTCTTTTTCCAAATTGGTGTATGGCCATCTCTAGTGCTTCGGCCAGCAGGATGAACACCCCCCCCCCCCCCTGGCCCACAGATTATTGACATGTCTATAGAGCAGAGTTTGTACAGCCTGTCATTATGCTACTGATCTGTCACTGAGGAATTCAATTGCTGGTCTGCTAAATGGACAACATCTGTTGGCTTGGCGTTGTCAGGGCGCATTGCAATTATTGCTTGACATTTGTTATAAGTCGGCTCAGACAAGTGATTCCTCTTCATCTGGGAGAATTGCTCCGCTGTGCGGAACAATGAAAGGGGAGCTGAGAGGATTAAAGGGTCAGTAATGGGTGTAATTGAAAGGAAGGTTACTGCTAAATAACAGGGACTCCCAGACAATGTATCTGGGTGAAGTGACAGTTCTCTTTAAAGGGACTCCAGCAACAGTATACAGGAAAATGGTATGTAGGTGTCTGAAGCACTAATTCAAGAAATGGAACTTTCAGTACTAAAAATGTGAACATAAATAATGGAATAAGGCAAAACCCCCAAATCTCTAATCCAGGGGTCTCCATAGTACTACCCGTGGGGCACATCTGTCCCTCTACAAGATTTTATCCTTCCCCCAGCTAGGGTCTGTGGTGTATCCTCCATGTGCACTGATTGAGGATTAAAGCGATTATAAACACTCATTTAAAAAAAAAAAAATGACAATCATGTCTATACTTATTAAACAATAGTGCAGCGCTAATAAACTAAATCACTATAAATAATGCTACATGGGCTAAAAAATCCAAACACACCTACATGTGAAATACTGATATTGAAAACATGTAAAAAATAAAAATGAAAATATATGAAATGTGAAAAATATGACACATGTTAAAGTGACCAAATCATCTTAGTGCCCCACACATGTGCCAACAAATAATATTAGAATAAAGATAACAAACATAAATCACATGATAGTGCCACTTCAAATCTCATAAATGAACAAACGCATAAATATATAAGTCCAATATGAATAATTCAGTGATGCAACATACACATGCAATGTGCAATTGGTGCTCAATCGTGTAAATGCCAACACACTTTTCCACTCCAGCTGCAGTGCCTCCTCACCTCCTTTCTATGACCCCTAGGGGCCAAAAAGCTTTCAGAATCACCCTAGATCCTCAACAATCCCATCTGGTAAACTTCCTTAGTTCTCCTATTAAGCCTTCTCCACCTTTTCTCCTCTGTGACCTTTGGGGTCCTTTAAGCAGAATTTCTGTGAAATCTCATTCACATATTAGTGAGCAAAAAAGAGATCCTCCATAGTGTAGTAAATCAAGCTTGCAGTTCGTTTATTTGTATTTTACATTGTTTTTTACATTTATATTTTTTAAATTTATATTGCTTATTTAAAATGGTTAGTCCTTCCAAAATTGATATATTTTTTATTCTTTTACATAAAACCAGAAACCACCAAACTCTGCACTTTTGGTTTCACCTCCGATATCAATTTATCTGCTGAGTACCCTCCAATTACCTTTTGAGGCGATAGTGCAGAAAATCTAACCAAATCCAATGCAATGATCCCCTGAAGACATCATAACAGACAAAGCGTGCTGGGTGGAGCCTCGCTAACTACGGCTGTTTATGTCACCTCTGGTGACGCAGGTTCCAGTGTCATGGAATGCACGGAGCCAATGGAACCCTAAGCTGAATTCTTATTATTTGCATGCTGGTGCATTGGACTGTTTTTTAAATCTAATAAAAGCGGTATTACACTATTGGGAGTCCTCTTTTTATGATGGAGCTGCCGGGAGCTGGTGGAGAGTCGGGGGAGAGCTAGAAGGAGAAAGCTGTGGAGGCATGACACAAGCGCAAAAGACCTTCTTATGTATGTATGGGGTTCCATGAGATCTGGTGAGTGGCGCCCACTAAGGGGTGCTGGAAGGTGATACACGAGCACTAGAGTGATTGTGGAACAAGTCCCTGGTTCAAGAGGACTTTATTGCAGTCACCATTATATGCATTTCAAGAGCACTTTATTTTAAGAACACTGTATTGCAGTTATGGTTATATGCATTATTTAATGAACTACAACATCTCTGAAAGATACACAAGAGAAGAATTAGACCGACATTTTAGTATTGCACTTTATGAGTAATCTACCTCATTACTGTACTTTAGGATAATGCACTTTGTTTTTTGCATGTTTGTAAAGAATTATATATGTGGAGTATTTTTTGGAGTATATTTATTGTATAAGGTTTGGGGTATTTAATCTAAATGTGCTGCACCATTTTTGGTTATGATATATTTTTTAGATGTTGGGAAGTTATACCTTTCAACAATTTTCTTGTATCTCTTTGGAGACTCTTTAGGTGAGATATCTGCCTTGTGTTCCCAGGTCTGCACAACTGCTGTAGCCATTAAAAGGCTTCCCACCCAGACCAGGATGAGTTAGAACCTGCCAACATGATTAGGAACATTCAAAACTCCAAAATGTGAAGAAACAGAGCCAGGAACTACAAAAGAGACGCCCCATGGCTGGAGTCATCAAGAGATATAGGAAGCCAGTGGGCCAGTCCAAACAAAACTGGTATTTATGTTTTTAGTAAATGTTGGGGAGTTATATCCTCCAACATGTTCCTTCTATTTATTTGGATATTCTATTGGTGGACCTTCTGTCTTGTTTTCTCAGGTCTGCATAACTGCTGTAGTGGCTATAAAGCTTCCCACTCAAAACAGGATGAGCTTCATCCTGGTCAGGAACACTCTAAACTCCGAAATGTGAAGGGACAGAATTTGGAAATACACAAAAAACCCCATGGGGCAGCACAGTGCCTAAATAGTTAGCACTCCCGCCTGGCTGTACTAGGGTCGTTGGTTCAAATCCCAACCATGGCACCACTTGCCTGGAGTTTGCATGTTCTCCCTTGCCTGCGTAGGCTTCCTCCGGGTACTCCGGTTTCTTCCCACACTCCAAAGACATGCTGGTAGGTTAGTTGGAATATGTCTAAATTGGCCCTAGTATGTATGAGTGTGAGTTAGGGACCTTAGATTGTACAACCCTTGAAAGTTAGGGATTGATGTGAATGTACAATATATATGTAAAGCGCTGCGTAAATTGATGGCGCTATATAAGTACCTGAAATAAATAAATGTCTTGAGTCATCAAGAGATATGGGAAGCCAATGGGTGAACCCCAGCCTGGCAGATTTCATCCATAATTGAAATATCATTTTCTCCCAAGCTCAGACCAGTTTTGAAAGGGCATACTGTATGTTGACGACAAGGAGGCGACAATGTGGGAGATTGGGTAACTTACATTGTATGTGAGTGTATAAGTGTATGTAGCTTTTGGAATACAGTGTTTTCTCTTGGATCCAAAGTAGCTGCTATTCTTTCTACCCCATCCTCACACTTCGCTCTACTCACTTTGTCTATGGACACTTGCCCGGTTCAATCTAGAACTGTAGTTTCCCATATTCTGATGTTGGCTTGTCTAACTATGACTTATAACTAGAAATCAATGAACTCCTAATATATTAACTCCTAATAGATCCATAGAGTTCATTTCCATTTTACCTATGAGATGTTCCTTGTGTTTAGTAACCAAGGCCTTAAGGCTTTTAATGCTAAGTGGTCAATTTGGGACCATATGTTTAATGTTTTAGGAATGTAGAGAAAATTGTGGACTCTCTAAAGCTCCTTTATCGGATGTTTCATGACCAATGGTGCTTGTTGAAAGGGTTTTCCTTATTCTTTTCTTTAGGTTGTTTGTGTAAACTGCGCAATTTACTTTTGATATGCTATACTGTACAACTGAGATAGCTGTACATCCCTTAGATAACCTAGTTTACCACAGATATGAGTATTGTCTACAATTTTTGTATCATTCCTTTGGTTTTGAAGATTTTGATGGATAATGCTGTCTGTACCTATGATTTAATAATAAAAAACTACTTAAAAGTGTGTGTTGTGTTGGTGGTGCTGAGTGAAGGTTCTTCACCATTCAGACATTGATCATATCATCAATCAGACCCCAGTCAGTGACCCATACTGTATAACCAGTTGCTTCCTGCACAGACCTGCGAACACAGCGTTTGGCAGAGGCAAGTCTTCCAGAACCAACTTTCTTCCAGATCCGAGACCTCCTAGGACCGTATGCCTACAGCCTCAATGGCAGCTGATGCTGGCACACTCACCTTTTACCGTCTCCTGCTTGTAACTATTGGTACTTAAATATAGAGTAAAAAATGAAATTTATACAACTGGGACCTAGATTAATCTAAATTCTTAAACCATTGACAACCGCTTGTGGTCCAAAAACACCAGGCTGACACATCCATCAGGTTCCGTTATTTTGTCCACCCCGTCTATATGTACACATATTACAGCTGACAATCTCTTATCTGTTGATAATAATAGTGTTCCTGAACACTCAGGCACCATATTTCTTTCTATCTCACTTAAATACTCAGATATCTAATTCTGCCTATACAGAGCCTTGAAAACATACAGATAAACCAAAATTATAGGGAAATGTGTGCCTGGCTCCCTCAGGCTTTTACCTCATTTTCCCATTAGGAAATGTGATCTTGTTAATGCAGCTTCCTATCAGCATTTTCGTGGCACGGGGAAGATGAGTGAGACATCGGCCTCAAGAGCTGGAGAAACATACAATGATAGGAAGACTCTGCTTCTCCAGCATTATCGCTTCAATTTATCAACCAGAACAGCTCTATTTTCATAAAACTGTATACAACGGGGAGACCAGAAATCCCAACAAACAACAAAAGATTGGGTATATAATACTGTGTTGCGTCTAACTCAGCCTTTCCTAAACCAGGGTTTCGGGGGAATCCAGAGGTTCCTTTAGAGCAGTAGTCTCCAAACTGTGGCCCGGGGCGAATGTAGCCCTTTGCTTGCTTTCATCCCGCCCTTGGGGCACTACTCCATCCAGTAACTCAACAATGGGACATCATTTCTGCAACTGACACCAACAATAGGGTGCAATTCCTCTCACTGACACAAATGATAGTCTACAATTCCACCCAATCACACAAATGATGGGGCACTATTCTTCCTAATGACATTAACGACGGGGCGCTATTCCTTCCACTGACACCTACAGTGGGGCACAATTCCTCCTAAACACACAAAGGATGGGGCACAATTTCTCCCACTGACACCAACTATGGGGCACAATTCCTCCCAAAGACACCAACAGTGGGGCACTATTCCTTCCATTGACACCTACAGTGAGGCACAATTTCTCTCACTGACACCAATGTTAGATACAATTCCTTCCAATGACACCAACCATGAGGCACTATTTCTCCAATTAACATCAATGATGGGGCACTGTTCCTCCCAATGAGACCAATGGCAGGCGACTAGTCCTCCCACTGACACCAATGATGGGGCAAAATTCCTCCCACTGACACCAACATTAGGGCACAATTCCTCCCACTGACACAAATGTTGGGGCACAAGTCATCCCACTGACACCAATTATGTGGCACTGTTCCTCCCGCTGACACTACTGATGAGGCACTATTCCTCCTGCTGACACCAATGATGGGGCACTATTCCTCCCACTGATACCAAAGATGGGACATTATTCCTCCCACTGACACCAAAGATGGGTCACTGTACCTCCCACTGACACCAAAGATGGGTCACTGTTCCTCCCACTGACACCAATGATGGGGTACTATTCCTCCCACCAACACCAATGATGTGGCTTTATTGCTCCCAATGACACCAATGATAGGGCACTATTCCTCCCCTAGTTCCAAAGATTTAGCATTATTTACTCCCAGTGAAGCCAGGACATTTTCTTCTTTGACTTCCTACAGTCTGCCCCCCTTAAGTCTGAAGGACAGTAAACTGGCCCTTTGTTTAGAGAGTTTGGAGACCCCTGCTTTAGAGGTTACTAGGGGGTTCCTTGAGAAGAGAGTAGTGGCAGATTACGTACACTGACCACCAACGTAAGAAGTGACTTTTACACCGACCACCACCGACAATTACTATTTTTACTTTAATTTCCTAATTAACCCCTTGCTGACCATGTAATGCAGAGCAAAGAAAGGGACTCAGCATCCATAGAGGTCTGAGGTGAGCATGCTAACTGCACTTCAAGCACACTGACCAAGCTGTCAGTGACAGCTCTTGATCAAGGCTGCTAACCAATAGCCATCGGTCTCCCAATCATGTGATCACTGTGGGAGCCAATCACAACATGCCGCCTCCTGGGCATTGAAGCCCAGTTAAAGGGTCACCAGCACAGCTTCTGTATCAGATGACTGCTGTGATTGGCTCCCACACTGGTCACGGGATCAGAAGCCTGTCCTGCTGGCTCCCAGTCAGCAGCTTTGAGTCAGTATGATCAAAGAATGCTGTCAACCTCAGACCGGCGTGGATGCATACAGTATGTGCGGTGGCCGGACATTACAGCCCACCTTTCTTGCTGCTGCATATATGCATTGCACTGCTGGCAAGAGCTTAAGTGCACCCCATTCTGTAGTCTGTTATTAAACTCTCTGCAATCTACTGATCAGACTAATGTGCTATGAACTGCTGGGCTAATCATTTTACTGGAGGGCTCCTGACACCTGAAAACCTTTCTGTTTCAGGGGTCCCTTCATGGTACAAAAGGTTGAGAAAGGCTGGTCTAACTATTTCCTTAAAGCATAAGTGCACTTTAAACATTTGTCCTTAATTACTTGGCCTGAAGAATGCCCTAATAAGTCCAATTCCTGTTTAGGTGATAACCAGGCATTTCAGACACAGAAATCTCCAGCCTGTGAGCAGTATGCACACTTTTTCTCTTCTTGCAGCAGCTGTTCTTGGCCACCAGTAGAGGGAAGCAGCGAGACGGACTTCACAGTCATCGGAAATACAAAATCCATCTCTTTTCTTGCTTTTGGCGCCCTCTGGGCACATATGCAGGGAAGATGTAAAAACACTGCAGATAGACTGAAGGCCGTGTTTGTCTGGTTGCCATTGGAGAGTTCTCCCCACTTCCTGTTTAGTAAAACATTGATATTTGCATAGGAATTGAGGAGAAATATCTCTGTTGAAAACCTCCCGACATGACAAGGGTCCAATCCCTTCCCCAGTATATCCAAAACTAAGAAAAAAAATTTCTGGATGGACATATGCTTTACGGCAGATTTCCAATAGAAAAGCTTGAAAGTGATATTAAGCGCTCAGTCTTTTTAAGCACTTTCAGCAGCTGATTTAATCGCTCACACAGTATGCAACTTCTTTATGTTTTAATCTTTTTTTATGTTCCAGTGTAAGCTAGTGCCCCAGGTTTCCTGTTTCAGAGTGGCTCTTTTCTCTTTCAGCATCCTATGGAACCACTCTTGCATTGAGTTGAGTCTCTCTACACTGTGTGCATCAATAGAAACACACAGCCCTGTAGCCTAGGATGACAAGGCACTCCCCTGATCCACCTTCCTCCTCCCCACTCTCTTATTCAAGCTAACAGGCTGGAGACTCCACTGTCCACTGTTAAAAATGCTCCTTTCCCCCCCATCTATTCTGACTAACCCATGTAGGAAAGATATGTATACTTAGCTATTTCCAGGCCACTTTGATCTGGTCATGTGATCTTCCCTGGATCAGCCAGCAGAGGCTGCAGGGGAGAGAGAGCACTCCAACAACAGCTAGTGATGCCTTGGAGTGGTGACATCACCCACAGGCTTCAAAAGCCCATTCATTGTCGGTGCTCCCTCCTCTCCTCTGCAGCTGTGCTGAGTCCATGTGACAATTAAGTATTCAAATCTTTCTTATACAGCTTAGTCAGAATAGGTGTTAGGAGGGAGCATTTTTAAGAGTAGGTTTTGCCTGGAATTCCACTTTAATTCTTTCCTGTGAAAACTGGAAGTTCAGGGAAGCAGCACTGAGAGAGCAGGAGTCAGACGCATTGAAAATTGTAAACTGCAAGTGCTGGGTTACGAATTCTAACGAACGGTTTACTAGGGAAAGATTTCTTCATTGTGCCCAATGTGTTAAGCAAAAAAAAGCTAAGGGTTGATTATTACTTTAACCTCCCTAGCGATATGATTATTTCAATATTTCTGTGCTCAAAGCTAGAACTTCAATAGAAAATTTGAATTTCAGAAACATGAGTTTGATTTTCTAATCTTCAGTAATGTTCTTTCAATCGTAGTGATGCGAAAATTCTTCTATTCTTGTTTCTGCAGGTAGGGCAGACCAGTGAAATAAATGGGCTGCCTACACGCAGTACACAGGTCGCCATAATGGGAGCCAGTGCTTAAAGTGGACCTCCAGGCTCCCCCCCAAAAAATGAAAGTCAGCAGCTACAAATACTACACAGGTATCCAGTGTTGTCCTCCCTTGAGCCGATTCTTCATTTGGCTTTGGGTGCAGGTGCCAGCATCTTCAGTAATCCGGACACCTGGGACACCTGACAGGTCCTACAAAACTACGGGGCCATTCACAAAGTACAGCGCTCCTCACGCATGCGCAGTGGGCACCCGGCTGTGAAGACGCAAGCTGTCACAGCTGGGTGCCTACACTGAAGATGCCAGCGCCAGGGAGAAGACGGCCGGTGAAAGCAGGACACTGCTGGACCGAGGAGCAGGATCTTCTGCACAGTAGAGCCGAGCGGCCAGCCCGGTATTCTAACACGGCAGCGGCGACAGGGGGAACACCGGGCCAGCCGCTCCATAAGACTCACAGACATTTTCCCCCATTTTTTTGGGGGGAAAAAAGTGAGTCTTATGAGCAACAAATACTGTACATATGGGAATGTTGACGACATATTATTTTGAAAGGAAAAGTTCACCTTTTGACAAAAAATTATACTTTTTTTGCAAGTTAAAAAAATGTGCATTTATTATACTTTGAACTAGGACCTTGGAAAGCATTACACCAGCGATCAACAGATCACAGGAGCCATGTAGGTCTCCTGCAGACTACCAGTGTGATCGCACATCCTGTATGGGCAAGCAGATCCAGCCTGGCAGGAAGACCCAATGTACCACCACAACGCTAACAACACTGTGGTAGTTCATTGAGGACCAAAAGCTGACAGCCACTAAGACTGTTGGGACTTGTAGTACATGCTGGAAAAAGGGTGGTGAATTGCCCCAAAGAGGGAGTGAAGAGATCCTCCACCAACACCATACACAGCCTCTTACCAAAGAATAAGACCATAGGTCATGTGGTCCTACACAGCATATACAGACGGTCAATGGAAAGCAAGGACCATATATCTTCTCCTACAGGCCTTCCTTGAAGCTCAATAAGCTCTGACATGACTCCATATTATTAGCTGCGCACGCAGTAAATGATGGAAGTGAGGTTTTCCACCTGTTAGCTAGGTGTCTCATCACACAGCTGAAGCAAAAGAATGTTACGTCACTTCCGCTTTCAACGCAAACCATGTCGTCACTTTCACACCTGCAAATCATGTAGTGTTTCCATATTTTTGTCCAACTCCTGTAGTTCTGTATTTAATTTTTTTTAGGAAAACACACCCCATGCTTCCGCCTTCCTCACTTAGGAAAGAATGACATCCTCCCCACCCCACCTAAATCCCCCTAGGATACCAACATCATGTATCCCAAGTGGCTTTGGGGCAATGTACAATACGCTGTGCATGCGCAGTGGAGTGTCATCGGGAGCTGGTTGCTAGGACCTGGAAGAGAAAGCTGGCTCCAATGATAGCGGCACAAGGCCCTGTGGGTTCTGCTTTCAGCAGATTACTGCAGGGCAATGCTGCAGTTGATGGCTAGGTATGTTATTTAAATTCACCCCAGCACACAAGGTAGGAGGGGGTTTACAGTAAAATTAAACCTGGGGGGGGTTAAGTTCCACTTTAACCTGTTGTCACCCAAATAACACATATTTGCAGCCGCAAGGGCAGGCTTTAACACCCACACATGTGCGTTGTTGGGCAGCCAATGCTTCTGTGCTGAGAACAAGCTCACTGCAAGCTCCCAGCACAGACACTGGGCTGTCAAAGACAGCTCTCGGCCCTCACTAATAATCCATAGCCGGTGAAACGACTCCTGATCATGTGACCTCTAAGACAGCAAAACACAGTAGTCACATGATCGAAAATCTTCCCGCCCCCCAGGCACTCAGAACTTTGTACAAGGACACCGGAGTAGGCGGAAAAGGGTTAAAGGGACTTCAGATGAGACATTTTTGTGGTCATTTAGCTCGTGAGATAAACAATATAAAGCCAAAGACACAACAAACTGACCTTTTCTGCTAGCCAGCCCATGTGCCAAATTTCAGGACTTCCAGAGATTCCGTTTTTTCCCAGCTGAGTTTGGACTTCGGCCATCACCTTGGGAAGAAGTTCCGTCACCGCCCCGTGAATTGCGTTGAACCAGGTCTGGGCCGCCACGGGATCTTTTGCTCGCAGCACCGCAGTATGCTTGGCATCAGGTGAATGCAGTTCTAGATGTCTGCAATACAGAACACATGCGTTTACAGCGGGAAATCCCAGGATCTTCTTATAATCCCCTGTTCATAGCTCTGGATTTTTAGGATATTTTGCCACACACAGTTGAATAAAAACTGTACATCTTTGGACTAATCTCCAGACAGATATAATAGACACAAATGAATGCAACTCTGTATTCATTAACCCCTTCTTCCCAGCCTTTTAAGAGATCACAACACCGAAGCATTGTCACCTGCTTGCTAAGATTCCGGACCATGTGATCACTGTGATTGGCTGTCAAAGTGATTAGATAATTGGAAGCCCATCCTACCAGCTTCCAATTGTCAGTGACGGTACTGTCAGAGTGCTGGGGGCATGCTGCCAACACAAAACAGGTATGCGTATACGAGGAGGCACAGAATACAGCCAATCTCTGTGCTGCCACATATATACATACATCCAACAGGAAGGGGTTAATAAATCTTGAAATGTGTGTTTTTTAATGCCACTAGTGGAAGTGCCTGAAATTGACTTGGTATCAGCCTCTTACTATGCACTATGCAGCAGCACTGGGAGAAGAAGGGGTAGAACCGAGAGCCAATCAGGTGTGCTGCATGTACATCTACTAACATGGAACATACTGTTCAATTAGAAAAACAGCGTACTTTAATTAAAAAGTTGATTGGAGAGGAGAAAACATATAAAGAAGTGCAGAAACTGATAGGCTGCTCAGCTAAAATGATCTCAAATGCTGTAAAATGGAAACCAAAACATGGAAAAAAACAGAAAACTGCCATTTTAATGGATCGAAGAATAGCCAAAATGGCAAAGACACAGCCAATGATCAGCTCCGGGGTGATCAAAGACGGTCTAAAGTTCCCTGTGAGGACTGTTACAATTAGAAGACGCCTATGTGAAGCCAAGCTATCTGCAAAAAGCCCCCGCAAAGTCCCACTGTTGGAAAAACAACTGGTGAAGAGGTTACAATTTACCAAAGAACATATTGACTGGCAAAAGAGAAATGGCGCAACATTTTGTGGACTGATGAAAGCAAGATTGTTCTTTTTGGATCTGCTGCAGACAGTTTGTCAGACAACCCCCAAACACTGAATTCAAGCCACAGTACACTGTGAAAACAGTGAAGCATGGTGGTGCAAGCATCATGATATGAGGATATGTCTCATACTACGGTGTTGGGCCTATTTATCGCATACCAGGGATCATGGATCAGTTTGAACACATCCAAATACTCGAAGAGGTCATGCTTTATTTTGAAAAGCCTAATATTCCTTTTTCTTCACTTTTTGTAACGTAATAACAAATTTGAAACATTTTTCTTCGTGTTATGATTTGGAATAGACTGTGCAGTGTTCCCAGTGCATTTGCGTGTATGGAAATAAAAGTTACTATAAGGGTTTTGAGATGACTTACTTTTTTAAACACACTGCTATGATTTTTAACACACCTGTGTATATATATACACATACAGTATCTCACAGAAGTGAGCACACCCCTCACATTTTTGTAAATATTTTATTATATCTATTCATGTGACAACACTGAAGAAATGACACTTTGCTACAATGTGACGTAGTGAGTGTACAGCTTGTATAACAGTGTACATGTGTTGTCCCCTCAAAATAACTCAACCCACAGCCATTAATGGCTAAACCGCTGTCAACAAAAGTGAGTACACCCCTAAGTGACAATGTCCAAATTGGGCCAAATTAGCCATTTTCCCACTCCGGTGTCATGTGACTCGTTAGTGTTACAAGGTCTCAGGTATGAATGGGGGACAGGTGTGTTAAATTTGGTGTTTTCGATCTCACTCTCTCATACTGGTCACTGGAAGTTCAACATGGCACCTCATGGCAAAGAACTCTCTGAGGATCTGAAAAAAAGAATTGTTGCTCTACATAAAGATGGCCTAGGCTATAAGAAGATTGCCAAGACCCTGAAACTGAGCTGAGGCACGGTGGCCAAGACCATACAGCAGTTTAACACGACAGGTTCCACTGAGAACAGGCCTCGCCATGGTCGACCAAAGAAGTTGAGTGCATGTGCTCGGCATCACATCCAGAGGTTGTTTGGGAAATAGACGTATGAGTGCTGCCAGCATTGCTGCAGAGGTTGAAGGGGTGGGGGGTCAGCCTGTCAGTGCTCAGACCATACGCCGCACAGTGCATGAAATTGGTCTGCATGGCTGTCATCCCAGAAGGAAGCCTCTTCTAAAGATGATGCACAAGAAAGCCTGCAAACAGTTTGCTGAAGACAAGCAGACTGAGGACATGGATTACTGGAACCATGTCATGTGGTCTGATGAGACCAAGATAAACTGATTTGGTTCAGATGGTGTCAAGCGTGTGTGGCGGCAACCAGGTGAGGAGTACAAAGACAAGTGTGTCTTGCCTACAGTCAAGCATGGTGGTGGGAGTGTCATGGTCTGGGGCTGCATGAGTACTGCCGGCACTGGGGAGCTACAGTTCATTAAGGGAACCATGAATGCCAAAATGTGCTGTGACATACTGAAGCAGAGCATGATCCCCTCCCTTCGGAGACTGGGCCGCAGGGCAGCATTCCAACATAATAACAACCCCAAACACACATCCAAGATGACCACTGCCTTGCTAAAGAAGCTGAGGGTAAAGGTGATGGACTGGCCAAGCATGTCTCCAGACCTAAACCCTATTGAGCATCTGTGAGACATCCTCAAATGGAAGGTGGAGAAGCATAAGGTCTCTAACATCCACCAGCTCCGTGATGTCGTCATGGAGGAGTGGAAGAGGACTCCAGTGGAAACCTGTGAAGCTTTGGTGAACTCCACGCCCAAGAGGGTTAAGCCAGTGCTGGAAAATAATGGTGGCTACACAAAATATTGACACTTTGGGCACAATTTGGACATTTTCACTTAGGGGTGGACTCACTGTTGTTGCCAGCGGTTTAGACATTAATGGCTGTGTGTTGAGTTATTTTGAGGGGACAGCAAATTTACATGTTATACAAGCTGTACACTGACTACGTCACATTGTAGCAAAGTGTAATTTCTTCAGTGTTGTCACATGAAAAGATAGAATACAATATTTACAAAATGAGGGGGGTTTATTGATATTATTTATTTTTGCCCTGTATCCCAAAAGCTTGTTTTTTTTTTAACTTATTTTGAACATGTGACCGGCAGCAGAGAACTAGAAGCTCCTCCTGTCACTGTTTCCCTACAGGCAGGCTGGGAACCTGTCATTTGTCACAGAAGACTGCAGAGAGGGCCAACGTAGTGCAAAGGTAGGAATCCAGCCGTAAAGAAGGACTCGCTCACAATGGCTGCAGGAGGTCGGAGGTTTAGTTATGGAGATCAGGGGAGGACTAGAAGCTTTGCTGCGTTTTCATCACTAATATTACAGGGGTGATTTCTTCTCACTTCCTGTGTAGCCAACATGGGGGGGGGGGGGGGAGAGAGAATAGACAGAAAAGAAAGTACTATTTTAGTACACTGGGCTTGGAGATATTTTCCTTGACTTCCTGTCTGAGGGAAAATCTTTTGAGACAACAATAAAGGTCCAACAGAGGTCTTTGCACTTCACCTATCAAAAATAAATGAATATTCCACTTAAAAAAAAAAAAAAAAAAAAAGAACCCTTAGTATCACAGTAAGTGTGAAAGAGCCCTAAATTATACCCTGTACTCATTTCAGTACAAATCTTCCCATCAGATTATACTGTCATTTTTTTGAGTGATTATATGTTCATTTAAAGTGTTACTAAACCCCGGACCTTGCATTCACTATATCCACTCTCCCCGGACCCTGCATTCACTATATCCGGTCTCCCCGGACCCTGCATTCACTATATCTGGTCTCCCCGGACCCTGCATTCACTATATCCGCTCTCCCCGGACCCTGCATTCACTATATCCGCTCTCCCCGGACCCTGCATTCACTATATCTGGTCTCCCCTGACCCTGCATTCACTATATCCGCTCTCCCCGGACCCTGCATTCACTATATCCGCTCTCCCCGGACCCTGCATTCACTATATCCGCTCTCCCCGGACCCTGCATTCACTATATCCGCTCTCCCCGGACCCCGCATTCACTATATCTGCTCTCCTCGGACCCTGCATTCACTATATCCGCTCTCCCCGGACCCCGCATTCACTATATCTGCTCTCCCCGGACCCTGCATTCACTATATCCGCTCTCCCCGGACCCCGCATTCACTATATCTGCTCTCCCCGGACCCTGCATTCACTATATCCGCTCTCCCCGGACCCTGCATTCACTATATCTGCTCTCCCACAGTACACACAACATAGAAATGCAATTATTTTAGTAAATATAAACTGCTAAATATCTTTTCTCATCAGCAATATATAGCAGTCTTGTCACTTCTCTCAGTGTCTAACCCAGCAGGGGTTAAAGCTTGTAGGAGGAGTTTTCATTCTCCTCCGACTGTCCTATGAGACTACAAGAGCCCTGACCCTCTGTCTGGACAGTGCTGATCACATGCACTCTCCCAACAAAAAAAAAAGCTCTCTATCAATACACACCAAACTGAGCATCGGCTGCTGGTTGCCACCATCTTGGATGTTGACTTCAAGCTGTAACTCAAGTGACACACTATAGTATTCTCTGTCTCCTCCATAAAAGGTTATATAGTGAGGGGAGGGGCAGAGGAGCTGGGCCAGCACACAAAGTAATTAGACACTCGCAGTAGAGGGGAGGGCTATGGGATCAAAGACACATTGCAGGTGAATAAAAAATAATTCACAGAAAGTAAAAACACCAGAAGTAGGCATTTAAAATACTGTGTGTGCTCTTACCTGTAGTTTTTTTAGGGTGGTGACAGGGTCTCTTTAACCGCTTCAATACCGATGCACGTACAGTGGGGAAAAAAAGTATTTAGTCATCCACCAATTGTGCAAGTTCTCCCACTTAAAAAGATGAGAGAGGCCTGTAATTGGCATCATAGGTAGACCTCAACTATGAGAGACAAAATGAGAAAACAAATCCAGACAATCACATTGGCTGATTTGGAAAGAATTTATTTGCAAATTATGGTGCAAAATAAGTATTTGGTCACCTACAAACAAGCAAGATTTCTGGCTCTCACAGACCTGTACCTTCTTCTTTAAGAGGCTCCTCTGTCCTGCACTCATTACCTGTATCAATGGCACCTGTTTGAACTTGTTATCAGTATAAAAGACACCTGTCCACACCTCAAACAGTCATACTCCAAACTCCACTATGGTGAAGACCAGAGAGCTGTCGAAGGGCACCAGAAACAAAATTGTAGACCTGCACCAGGCTGGGAAGACTGAATCTGAAATAGGCAAGCAGCTTGGTGTGAACAAATCAACTGTGGGAGCAATAATTAGAAAATGGAAGACATACAAGACCTCTGATAATCTCCCTCGATCTGGGGCTCCACGCAAGATCTCACCCCGTGGGGTCAAAATGATCACAAGAACGGTGAGCAAAAATCCCAGGACCACACGGGGGGACTTAATGAATGACCTGCAGAGAGCTGGGACCAACGTAACAAAGGCTACCATCAGTAACACACTACGCCTCCAGGAACTTAGATCGTGCAGTGCCAGACGTGACCCCCTGCTTAAGTCAGTACATGTCCGGGCCCGTCTGAAGTTTGCTAGAGAGCATTTGGATGATCCAGAAGAGGATTGGGAGAATGTCATATGGTCAGATGAAACCAAAATAGAACTGTTTGGTAGAAACACAACTCATCGTGTTTGGAGGAAAGAGAATGCGGAGTTGCATCCAAAGAACACCATACCTACTTGTCAAGGTCCTACCTTTTCCCTGAGGTTATGTTACTCCATGTGCTGACGTCCATCTTGGATTCTGCTGTGCATGATGGGAATCCTTTTTATGCCTTCAGGTCTCTGAGGTCCACCCCCCAGAGGGGCGTAGCTGATGACATATAAGCCTGTGGCCCGCACATGCTCTTTGCACTTGTGTCTTGTGTCTTGGTGTTACTATTACTCTGTTCTGACTCTCGTGACTCTCCTGGTATTCTGATTCGGCTTGTGACTTTGTATTCTCCTTTGATCTGACCCTCTGTTGCTGAACCCGGCTCGTGACCTGTGATTCTTGTCTGCTGTCCTGTACTGTTTTGTCCTGTTGTTGTTGACCCCGGCCTGTCTGGCTACTCTTTTGTTTCTTCCACCAGCTACACGCCATTGGCGGCGGCCATTACCGCAGCTGAGGTGTCTCGGGGGCCGCGACCTGGTTCCTGGCTGCGTCAAGTCCATCCCCACCATCAGGAGCCCTGGTGAAGGGCAGCCTGGGACTTAGACTCCGTGCCCTGAGGGACTTCGGTCTGTGGGTGGTGGTTGTCGTCAGCCAGTGCGTTACATTGTTAGGCCTGCCTGTCCGTTCCTCGGCTCCTGCCCTGACATTACACAAGTGTCATGAACCCTGACGGTGCAGGCACGCCTTCGCTCCCAACGCTAGTCGCCAGACTCGATCAACAGGATCACCTGTTGGATCAGTTTGCTCAGGCGTTGCAAACTCTGCTTGCACGCACTGCACACCTTGCTCCTGGTGCTATTAGGCCGGTAGTCACTCCGGGGGTCTCTCCCGCTGCTTCTCCGCCTATTGCGTCCACCACCTCGGCGGCTGCATCAGCAGCACCCAGAGGTATGACTGGCTCTGCCCCTCTTCCACAGCGCTTTGGGGGTGAGCCGAGTCAGTGTCGTGGGTTCCTCAACCAGGTGGGTATTTATTTTGAATTAATACCCCACGCCTTCCCGTCTGAGAGGTCAAAGGTTGGGTTCCTAATTTCACTACTCTCAGACAAGGCCTTGGCCTGGGCAAATCCCTTATGGGAGAGGAACGACCCGGTGATTCAAGATTTTTCCGGTTTTGTCGATGCCTTCCGTAGGGTATTCGATGTACCGGCTCGTTCCGCCTCGGCGGCCAAGCTGCTCATGACCATGCATCAGGGTTCACGGACCGTGGCCGAGTACGCCATAGAGTTCGTACCCTGGCGGCAGAGGTCGGTTGGAACAATGAGGCTCTGATGGCTGCGTTTTCCCATGGTCTTTCTGACACACTGAAGGACGAGATTGCAGCTAAGGAACTGCCTGTGGTGTTGGAGGAGCTCATCTCTTTCCTGATCCTGATTGACACCAGGCTCAGGGAGAGGCCTTCACTCAAGGAACGCCTGCGGAGGCCTTCCAATCGACTGGCACCTGCGTTTTCTGTCCCACCCGTTCCTCCCTCTCCTCCCACGCCTCCTGCGGATGGATTGTCTGGTGGTGAGCCCATGCAGCTGGGGTTTGCTCGCCTTTCCGAGGGGGAGCGGGTCACTCGGCGTCGGGAGGGTCGCTGCCTGTACTGTGGTCTTGGTGGGCACTTTCGGCAGTCCTGTCCGGTCTGTCCGGGAAACGCTCGCACCTGAGATCCTGTCGGGGACAGATCTTGGGTGGAGTCTCCTCGTCCCCGGCGTTCCGCAGAGATAAGCCACTGATCACCGTTGTCCTCTCTTGGGCGGAAGGCTCGGTGACGGCCCAGGCGTTGGTAGATTCTGGGGCCAGCGGGTTGTTTATGGACAGCTCGTTTGCTGCCCAGCACTCCATTCCCCTGCAGGCTCGAGTTACCCCATTGGTTCTCGAGGCGATAGATGGCAGGCCCCTGCAACCACCGCAGGTTACCCACGAGACTGTGCCAGTGGAAGTAGCTATTGGGGCTGTTCACAGGGAGTTGGCCTGTTTCCAGGTGATTTCTTCTCCGCACTATTCGGTGGTTTTGGGGTATCCCTGGCTCCAGATGCACAATCCAACCTTCAATTGGCAAACAGCCGAGATTCTCTCGTGGTCTCCACAGTGTGGGGCCGGGTGCATCCGTGGGCCGGTTAAGGTGTTGTGTGCCTCCTCGGACTCTGCGTTGCCCTCTGATTATGGGGAGTACCAGGACGTGTTTGATAAGGTACGCGCTGGTGCCTTACCTGCTCATCGTCCTTACGACTGCGCCATATCCTTGCAACCCGGTGCCACTCCTCCGCGTGGCAGGGTGTATCCTCTCTCGGTTGCGGAGAATAAGGCCATGGAGGAATACGTTGCGGATGCGCTTTCCCGGGGGCACATTCGAAAGTCTACTTCCCCAGCAGGAGCGGGCTTTTTCTTTGTAAAGAAGAAGGGTGGTGAATTGAGGCCTTGCATTGATTATAGGGGTCTTAATCGAATCACCACTAAGAATGCCTACCCGATTCCCTTGATTACTGAGTTGTTCGACCGCCTTAAGGGGGCAACAGTCTTTACCAAACTTGACCTTAGGGCGGCGTACAACCTCGTACGTATCAAACAGGGGGATGAGTGGAAGACCGCATTTAACACCAGAACCGGTCACTACGAATACCTGGTGATGCCCTTCGGGTTGTGTAACGCGCCCGCAGTTTTTCAGGAATTCATAAATGATGTCCTTCGTGACTTGTTGCAGCAGTGCGTGGTAGTTTACTTGGATGACATCCTGGTTTACTCTGCCTCCATGGAGTCCCATATCCAGGATGTCAAGCAGGTGCTGCAACGATTACGTGAGAACGAACTTTTTTGAAAACTTGAGAAGTGCGAATTCCATCGATCCCAAGTTGCCTTTTTAGGCTACATCATTTCTGCGGAGGGATTCTCCATGGACCCTCAGAAGGTTTCGGCGGTTCTGCAGTGGCCTCGTCCCAATGGTCTTCGGCCCATTCAGCGCATTTTGGGTTTTGCCAACTACTATCGGAAGTTCATCCGGAACTTCTCCACGCTGGCAAAGCCTCTCTCAGACCTAACCAAAAAGGGCAGTAATCCTCACGAGTGGCCACCCGAGGCCATCGTAGCGTTCGAGGCTCTGAAATCCGCCTTCGCGTCGGCTCCGATACTGTCTCATCCCAATCCTGGATTGCCCTTCATCCTTGAGGTTGATGCATCCGAGACGGGAGTAGGCGCTCTCCTGTCTCAACGTCGGTCGCCCGATGGACCCCTACTTCCCTGTGGGTTCTACTCCAGGAAGCTTTCCTCTGCAGAGTGCAACTACCAGATTGGAAATAGGGAGTTGTTGGCAATCATTCTGGCTCTCAAGGAATGGAGGCACCTGCTCGAGGGCTCCGCGGTTCCGGTCCTCATTCTTACCGATCATAAGAACCTGACTTATCTTTCGGAGGCCAAAAGATTGACACCCCGCCAGGCCAGATGGGCTCTGTTCTTGTCACGCTTCAACTATGTGGTTTCATATTTGCCTGGTTCCAAGAATGTCAGGGCTGATGCGTTATCACGGCAATACTCTTGAGTTGTCCAGGGAAGACTCTGAGCCAATCTCAGTTATTCCTCCAGATCAGATCCTGGCTGCCATTCGCACCAGTCTGACCTCTCCTCTTGGGGAGCAGATTTTGGCGGCTCAATTTGATGCTCCCCCCGGGAAGCCGGAGGGTAGATGTTTTGTACCCGAGGGATTGCGCACCCGCCTGCTGCGTACCTACCATAACGCCAAAACTGCCGGGCATCCAGGGAAGAACCAGCTGTGTTGGGTCGTCTCTCGCTTATTCTGGTGGCCAACCCTCCGTGCCGACATTGCCTCTTATGTAGCGGCATGTTCGATCTGTGCCCAGAATAAGTCTCCACAGCATCTCCCTTTGGGTCTTCTACAACCCATTCCCAATGGGGAGCGTCCTTGGTCACACCTAGGTATGGACTTTATTGTAGACCTCCCGGTGTCTCGGGGTCATACGGTCATCCTCATGATCGTCGATCGGTTTTCCAAGATGTGCCATTGCATTCCACTCAGGAAATTACCAACAGCGCAAGAACTGGCCACGGTCTTTTCCAGGGAGATTTTTCGCCTGCATGGGTTGCCTAAGGTGATTGTCTCGGACCGTGGGAGTCTGTTCGTGTCCAGATTCTGGCGCGCCTTCTGCTCCCAGTTGAGTATTAGTCTCTCCTTTTCCTCAGCCTACCACCCGCAGTCCAATGGGGCTGCGGAGCGTTCCAATCAGGCCTTAGAACAATTCCTTTGGTGTTATATTTCAGACCATCAGGACGATTGGGCCGATCTCCTGCCCTGGGCAGAGTTTGCCAGGAACTCGGCAGTCAACTCCTCCTCCGGGATGTCGCTCTTCATGGCCAACTATGGGTTCCAACCCGCGGTATTACCTGAGAGGTTCTCACCACAGGACATTCCGGCTGTGGAGAACCATCTTGCTGCCCTGCGTTCTAAATGGGGGCAGATCCAGAGGGCCTTGAGGGACTCAGCTCAGCGCCAGAAGTTCCAGGCTGATCGCAGACGGTTGCCCGCTCCTTCATACCAGGTCGGAGATCAGGTGTGGTTGTCTACTCGCAACCTCAATCTTCGGGTGCCCACACCCAAACTAGCTCCCCGTTTTGTCGGTCCTTTTCGCATTCTCCGCAAAGTGAATCCGGTGGCCTATGCCCTTGCCCTTCCGTCTGGGAAGCGGATCTCCAATATCTTTCATGTTTCCCTGTTGAAACCTCTGATCTGCAATCGCTTCACTACCTCTCTGCCTCGGCCCCGTCCTGTTCGGGTTGACTGTCATGAGGAGTATGAGGTGAGCCGGATCCTGGACTCTCGATTGGTGCGCGGTCGTTTACAGTTCCTGGTTCATTGGCGCGGTTATGGTCCTGAGGAGCGTTCCTGGGTTCCTTCCGCGGATGTCCATGCTCCTGCCCTCCTCCACGCTTTTCATACCCGCTTTCCTCAGAAACCTTTTGTTGAGCCGCGGAGGGGGAGGGGCCCTTGAGGAGGAGGTACTGTCAAGGTCCTACCTTTTCCCTGAGGTTATGTTACTCCATGTGCTGGCGTCCATCTTGGATTCTGCTGTGCATGATGGGAATCCTTTTTATGCCTTCAGGTCTCTTAGGTCCACCCCCCAGAGGGGCGTGGCTGATGACATATAAGCCTGTGGCCCGCACATGCTCTTTGCACTTGTGTCTTGTGTCTTGGTGTTACTATTACTCTGTTCTGACTCTCGTGACTCTCCTGGTATTCTGATTCGGCTTGTGACTTGACTATTCTTTGTATTCTCCTTTGATCTGACCCTCTGTTGCTGAACCTGGCTCGTGACCTGTGATTCTTGTCTGCTGTCCTGTACTGTTTTGTCCTGTTGTTGTTGACCCCGGCCTGTCTGACTACTCTTCTGCTTCTTCCACCAGCTACACGCCATTGGCGGCGGCCATTACCGCAGCTGAGGTGTCTCGGGGGCCGCGACCTGGTTCCTGGCTGCGTCAAGTCCATCCCCACCATCAGGGGCCCTGGTGAAGGGCAGCCTGGGACTTAGACTCCGCGCCCTGAGGGACTTCGGTCTGTGGGTGGTGGTTGTCGTCAGCCAGTGCGTTACATTGTTAGGCCTGCCTGTCCGTTCCTCGGCTCCTGCCCTGACACTACTGTGAAGCATGGGGGTGGCAACATCTTGCTTTGGGGCTGTTTCTCCGCAAAAGGACCAGGACGACTGATCCATGTACAGGACAGAATGAATGGGGCCATGTATCGTGAGATTTTGAGTGCAAACCTCCTTCCATCAGCAAGGGCATTGAAGTTGAAACGTGGCCGGGTCTGCCAACATGACAATGATCCCAAACATACTGCCCGGGCAACGAAGGAGTGTCTTCGTAAGAAGCATTTCAAGGTCCTGGAGTGGCCTAGCCAGTCTCCAGATCTCAACCCCATAGAAAATCTTTGGAGGGAGTTGAAAGTCCATGTTGCCCAGCGACAGCCCCAAAACATCACTGCTCTAGAGGAGATCTGCATGGAGGAATGGGCCAACATACCAGCAACAGTGTGTGCCAACCTTGTGAAGACTTACAGGAAACGTTTGACCTCTGTCATTGCCAACAAAGGATATATAACAAAGTATAGAGATGAACTTTTGATATTGACCAAATACTTATTTTCCACCATAATTGCAAATAAATTCTTTCCAAATCAGCCAATGTGATTGTCTGGATTTTTTTTCTCATTTTGTCTCTCATAGTCGAGGTCTACCTATGATGCCAATTACAGGCCTCTCTCATGTTTTTAAGTGGGAGAACTTGTACAATTGGTGGCTGACTAAATGCTTTTTTGCCCCACTGTAAATATACACAGCCTGGTACTGAAGTGGTTATACCGGGACAATGGCTGAGGCGACAACCATGATCACGTATCCGTATCATTTTTCAGTGCCAACGATTCTCTTTTATGTAAAAGTAATCTGAGCGACTATGCGCCGTTGGATTACTTTTACAGGTGGCCCTCATCCCCTCCCCCCACCACCTTTCCCGTGTATCTTGTGCAATCGGGAAGCCCGGCAAAGATGCGATCGGTGGCATCGGCTCCCCCACACACAATGGGAGGCATTGATGTTGTTCTTCCCACTAAGTGAAATGAGAAACTGGAAGCAACAAGGATTCTGTCACTTCCAGCTCTGGGTTTACTCTCTGCCTGCCAGCCAGTGAAGCAGCCAATCAGACCAATCTGTGGAGAAATCTGGGGTCTGATAGAAGAGGACCTGTCATGGCCCATGTTATCATAAAGGATGTTGTTTACCCCTTCTGATAGCAATGAAAGTGAAAAAAATAAATAATAAAAATAAAACAACCCCCAGCCCCCTCGTGGTTACTTGCAAAGGTGAACGCATGTGTCGGCCCTGCATGCATATGTACACAGCGATCGCACGACACATGCGAGGTATCACCGCGAACTTCACAGCAATAATTCCAGCACCAAATCTCCTCTGGAACTCTCATTTGGTAACCTGTAAAGATTTTTAAACCGTTGCCTATGGATAAACTAAAGTACCAGTTTTCCGCCATTTCATTGGTGTGCGCAGTTTTAAAGCATGTCTTGTGTGGTATCTATTTACTCGGCATAACATCATCTTTTATATTTTACAAAGAAATTGGGTATTATATTGTGTTTGTGTTCACTAAAATTCATAAAAGTGTTTTTTTCCTCAAAAATATGCTTTTGAAAAACCACTGTGCAAATACCACGCGACATAAAAAATTGTAACCCCCATCATTTTATTCTCTAGGGCCTCTGCTTAAAAAAATATAATGTTTGGGGGTTCTAAGTAATTATCTAGCAAAAAAAAAAAAAGAGAATTTTTCCATGTAGGAGAGGAATGTCAGAATTGGCCCAGTAGGCAAGTGGTTAAATAATAAACATGTCTATACTTACCTGCGGTTTGCACAGAGCAGCCCGGATCCTCCTCTCCTCGGGTCCCCCGCAGGCTCTCCTGGCTCATCCTGTCTGTCGGGTGCCCTCACAGAAAACAGCTTGCTATGGGGGCACCCACTGCTCCGTGTGTCCATTCACACATGGAGCCACGGCTTGGCCCCACCCCCTCTATCTCCTCATTGGCTGACTGGCTGTGATTGATAGCAGTAGGAGTCAATGGCTCCTGCTTGCTGTCTCAGCCAATGAGGAGGCAGAGACCAGGGACAGCGAGGCTGTCATTCATATTGCTGGATCTCGATGGGGCTCAGCTAAGTATTGGGGGGATGGGGGCACTGCTGCACAAAGAAGGCTTTTTACATTCATCCATAGCATGCATGAAGGTAAAAATCCTTCAGACTTTACAACCACTTTAAGGAGAACTGCAGTGCCATCTGAAGAGCAATCCATATTTTAAGAGGACATTTGAAAGGCAGTGAGGAGGCGAGATATCACCTCCTCACTGCCTGATATTACCCTGTAATGCTGCACTCCAGCCCTGCAATTGCATGCACTGAACTCAATGGGTGAGTTTGGCAGAAGGTACCGCCTGTCAAAATCTGCTCCCCACAGTAAAAATGCCAAAACATTGCAGCCATGCATGCGTACAGCCCCAGCTGGCTGTATTGTGCCAAGCTGAGTGGGCAGTAAAACTTCAGATCAACTATTTGTTTTTAATACCCCCAAACCACCCACCTGAAAGAGACCATAGAAGAAACATATCCAGGTTAATCCCACCCACTGCCATTTCCTTCACTTCTGTGCTGAGAAACAAAGGCAATACTAGGTAGCCCCAGGTATGAAGAAGCATGTGACTTACCCCATGTGACCGTGCTGGGCCAATCAGCAATGTGTCATCTACAATCCCCATGACTTGAAGCTTATACTGGACTCTCCTATCAGCAGCTGAACGGAGCGGCGGAGAGGTACAAGGAAAGTCAGTATGGAGTATGCTGCTGGGGAGAAGTGCATTAAAGGGAACTTGTTGTTGCTTTGCCCTGCATAGTCTGAGCACAGACGTCCATGAAGGAAGTGGGCGGTAAAATAAGTACGCGGGAGAGTCAGTCTTCCTATAACCACCTAAAACTACAAGATCCGTTTAGGTGGGCTGACCCCCAGAAGTGTCTCCTAAGTCTCGGGGACGGCGCTCTCTTTCCCGGCGTAGTGTGTGGCACTTATACCGTGGAGGTAATCATGGCTGCATTTGTAATGACCTCCACCTACTTATCACAGCAGAGACTCCGGAGAGGGAAGCAGCATGAGTTACATGAACATTGCTGAAATCTTCAGCTCCCTCTGTGCGGCCGGGTCGTTCTAATATTAAATCGCATCCGTCCCACTGAGGCCATTCTGATTGACTTCACATTCTTTCTCCACTGATATTTTAATGCGAGTGGCTGGAACCGGCAGAAATGATGTTATAGGACAGAGGACGATGGCTGGGGGACCTCACGGCGGGAATATCACATTTGTGTATTTATAAAGGTCATCAAATACAATCTATCAATGACGAGGGTTACATTAGATCCAAACCCAACCTCTAAAACCTGATAACCCCTCCCCCCCCTCCTGGCAGCCCTTTAGCTGGGTCTTAACACCGGGAGGTGATCACTAATCATGTGATCACGGTGATTGGCTACCAGTGGTCACATGATAGGGATCCCATCCCTCCGTCCCCTGAACATAAACAGAGATTGGGAGTTGTTTGTGACAACTGAGAGTTGCTGGGCTGGGAGTGAGCCGGCTCTCCGACCCCTCCGCTGTCACAATACAATACGGCAGCAGGGAGGATTCCCCAATCCACCTCCAATGTGTGGATGGGGGAAGCCCTTCTTTCTTTTCCGCTGCTCACCCACTACTTTTAACTGCCTCATACTCAGAATCTGAGTCTCACAGAGAGAGATCCCCGCTACTCTCGTCCGTCATACTCAGCATCTGGAAAGCCTCCTCACTGGTGTATCATTGTTTACACAAGTTTATGCTGCATTGCTGATGTTGATGTTCACTGGTAGAGATGTGTATCTCTGGTACAGATGTGTATCTCTGGTACAGATGTGGATTTCACACTGATAATCTGTGACAGATATTGATCACTGGTATAGATGTGTATTTTACACTAGTGCCGTGTGACAGATATTGAGCACTGCTAAACTGACAGATGTGGATTTGACACTGATAGGCCATGAGAGATGTGGATCACTGGTAAAGGACCACTGGTACACGGTACAGATGTGGATTGTATGCTGACAGAAGTGGATCACTGGTACAGATGTGGATGACCACTGGTACTGTGACAGATGTGGATCACTGGTACAGATGTGTATGACCACTGGTACTGTGACAGATGTGGATCACTGGTGCACTGACAGCTGTGTGGGGGACACTATGGGGTGATGTGTGTGTTTTACACAGATCGGCTCCGCTTCTCACTAGCGGGCTCTGTGTGAGGAGAGGCAGAGCCAATCAACAGACTGGCGGCTTTGTTGACATCACATGATGGCTGTGATTGGAAACAGATATCATGTGATCAGAAGGGCCAATCAGAGAGCCTTTCTGCCGTGCGGCGTTATGCTGTGTCCATGGGACACAGGCAAACTGAGAGCGCACAGCTGCGTGGCCACATTCTGAGTGACGTTCAGGAACGTCCAATCAGAACAGCGATGATCCCACCTGGCCGTTTATGTGCAGTGGTCGGGGGGGGGGGGGAAGCGGTTAAAGAATTTTGATGCACAAACACTATATAATACCCACATTTTTGGTAAAATAGAAAATCTGGTGTTGCACCAAGTAAACAGACAAAAACCCGTCACGCTTTATAATTGCGCACGATTATGGAATGGCGCCAAACTACGTGATTTACAAATCTTTATAGGTGACACTTTATAAGCCGTTCCAGGTTACCAGTTTAGAGTTACAGAGGAGGTCAGGTGATAGAATTATTGCTCTCGCTCCGACATTCACGGCGATACCTCACATGTGTGGTGTGATCACTGGTCATGTATGCGTATGAGACCAATGCACGCATTCGCCTTTGCAC